>NW_022196346.1:781259-1407911 GCF_008641045.1 Pistacia vera | reverse complement strand
TACGCAACCTTCATGACTCTATCATTTTCCATAAAAGATTAAAGAGAAACACAATAGTTTAAGAAAATTACCTACGTGTCCTTTTACTTTACAGAAGAACAATAAAAGAAATATTGACCTATGGGCTCCACATCCACTCCAGCCCCACCACCTTCCTTAATTTAATCTCTCGTTGCATTTGAAGTTGTCAGGATTAGATAATTCCATGTTCTTTGGGAACAACCGCTAGCTATATATAGGAACACAGGGAGAAAAGGAGCATTTTGTTTGGTGGGTGGGATATCTTCTGTCAGTCCAATCAGTTTCATGAAAAGCTACGGCTACCCACCACCGGTCACAATCCAAACCGTATCAAGACAAAAAATGATACTAGCCCAGTACTTTATTTTATCATTGTGCTTTCCATATTCTGCAAATTGATGATAAGCCACATTCATCATTCATGTACTGAAGCTAAAAGGATTCATGAGGATTCCTAAAATTAGGAAGAGCCACAATTTAAATACCCTACCTCATGCATGTTTGATTCTGGAATGCAAATAGTTAAACCAAACATGGGATAGGGAATAAGATTCCTATTCCCATGTTTATTATTGTGAAGCAAACACAGCCCTAGGGTATAGGATAGCTTCTGTTCTTTATACGTTGCCAGAATAGCAAAATTAGCCATCGTGTTCAGGAGACCTGCTGACGACTTGCAAAATTTAAGTTTTCTGGTCATTAAAAGATTAGCGTCAACAGCAATGAATTGAGAATATATAAGTTTAAGAGAACAGTATTCTGCCTGCGGATAATTTAGAAGTGATGTCCATGGTTCTTTGGCTCCTTTTTTGTGTGCAACAACTCAATATCAACATAATTGCTACCCAGAAATTGTCCAAGAAAAAAAAAAAATAGACAAGACGAGATACATGGAGTCTTACCTTCTGTTGACGCTTGATTTTGGACGCCAACGACTCGCACGTGGGAAACGCTGAGCTGACTCAGGAGACACACGTGATGGATCCATGAGATTTGAATATGGAGCTGAGATTATATATTTTGCAGAAAAATAAATAAAAGATTGGCAAGAGGGGTTTTTATAGTGGTTCGGATGCAACAAGCGACTCCTACATCCACTGTTATTTTATTTGATCTCTCCCTACTTCTATGATTTTGCCCGTAAGACATACAAAGATGAAAAAATACAGTGTTTTTAAAGAGAGAAAGAATTGAAGCTAAATCTCAGCCCAGCCTCCCTTCTTCGGGAAGAGGAGTGCCCATTTATTCACATTTGCACTCAATGCGATGAGAGCTTTTGCAAACTGCCTTGACACATGAAAGGCTCTTGTCCATTCATCTCTTTGAAATAAGATAAAGTTGGTGAGAATATCTTTGGAGATATGGGCTTGACAGCTAGTACAAATAGACATTAATTGTGCTGACATATGCTTGACTTTTGAGGTATAATACCTTCAAAGAAACCAAATACAATAAGTAAATGCACATACATGAGTTGAATAAAAAGAGAATAATCCAAACAAAATAAATTATTGAAATCTTTTTACTTGCATCGGGAAGATCTCCACCAGCTAGAAACAATTTTATGTTGTATATATTGAAGTAATTAACAAACATTAAACATGAAGGCTTCACACACAAGCCATATGCCTATATCATATATAGGCATGGCTGGACAATAAAAGAAGTACTGAACAATTTAATTAAATTTTCAATTCTAGAAGAATGGATATATCATGCTCACAATCAAACCATATATCTCAGATAGAACAGCAGCATATTCAAATGTGGTACATTATGGCATACAAGTAACATGGAAATAAAATTAGCCGAAAAAATTAACAGCCCACTGAAGAAACACATTTGCATATTCACATACATTGGAGATTAAACTAAGCTTATTTAGTTTTATTAAGAGTCTAGTTTTGTTAATGTGGGTTATAAGTTAGTACGTATTAAGATTCCTAGTTTGAGTAGCATTATAATTTAACATCTCTATAAAGAAATGTATTGTCAATTTATATTTGATAAAATAAAATAATAAATCTCCCTCTTATGTTAGCTTGAGTTGCTATCATGTTGTTGTTTTTTTAATTATTTTTTATATTCCTACAACATAATGTAGCAAAATGCTACTCCAGGATTAGCTGAGGCCCACAAAATAGTAGAATTCCTATCTTAGGTGTAGATGAGGCTCATATAACAGAACTCATTTAGACAAAAGAGACAAATGGGTGTTTTTATAAGCCTATAAGCTGTTCAAACTAGTTTATAAGCTCTAAAATTAAATTGACATATTTGTTTATAATTTTTTTGTACTTATAAGCTGAGTTTATAAGTTAAAAAAAAAATTAAATTGGGGGGAAGATATTTTGAAGATATATATTTTTTTTTTTGGCTGCTTATAAGCTAGTTTGAGTAAATATATTACCATATTATCCTTATTTAATTTTAAAATTCCATTGTATAATTTATTATTTGATAAAATAATGTAATGCTCTTTTTAGTCATTTTAATAATAAAATATACTTATAAACTACATTTTGTCAAACGTGTCAATTATTTATCAATCACTTATAAGTATTTTAACTAAACACGTAACTGCTTAAAATTTCAAATGCTTATAAGCTTAAAGTAACTTATAAGCTAATTTTCATAAGCTCAACCAAACATGCTTATAAGCTTCTCTAAAGTCAGTTTGTAAAACCCTTGGATATACTCTATATACTTTTAAGTCAATGATATTACACTAAAATATTTTTGAAGGAAAGTAAATGATGTTAAATTAAAGGGCTTCTCAATCTCATGTATGCGCACTGCTTCCTTGTGCTAATCTTAAAATTTAATCATATGATTACAAGATGAGATGGTAGGATACCTTTCAGAATCTTGTTTGGATCTTGTTTGAATGAATTTAATGGAAAAAATAATACAAATATAATAATTAAGGAAGGAAACAAAGAATGAAAAGAAAATAGAACAAGACACGACGAATACAATGGAGCTACCTTCTGTTGACGCTTGATTTTGGACGCCAACGACTCGCACGTGAAACGCTGAGCTGACTCAGAGACACAGCTGATGGATCCATGAGATTTGATATGGACTGAGATATATATTTTGCAGAAAAATATAAAGATTGGCAAGAGGGTTTTTATAGTGGTTCGATGCAACACGACTCCTACATCCACGGTTATTTTATTTGATCTCTCCCTACTTCTATGATTTTGCCCGTAGACAACAAAAATGAAAAATACAGTGTTTTTATATAGAGAAAGAATGAAGCTAATCTCACCCCAGCTCCTTCTCGGGAGAGGAGTCCCATTTATTCACTTTTGCACTCAATGCATGAGAGCTTTTGCAAACTGCCTTGACACATGAAAGGCTCTTGTCCATTCATCTCTTTGAAATGATAAGTTGGTGAATCTCTTGGAGATATGGGCTTGGCAGCTGGTACAAAGAGATATTAATTGTGTGACATAGGCTTGATTTTTGAGGCATAACAAGCCCCTAGTTTTGAAGTGCGTTCACTTTAGAAACAAAGTCTTTGATCTGACTGCTGCGGTCTCGAACTGAAGAGCTTGAACTAAAATGTTAGGAAGATGATCAGAAATCTGTTAGGAAAACGACCTGAAATCTGTTGGAGCGACCAAAAATATGTTAAAACTATCAGAATCTGTTAGAAAACATCTAATCTGTTGAACGACCAGAAATCTGTTCGGAAAACGACCAGAAATCTGTTAGAAAAACGACCAGAAATCTGTAGAAAACGACAGAAATCGTTAGGAAAATCAGAATCTAGTAGAGCTCGACCTGAAATCTGGTAGGAAACGACCTGAAAGGTCATAACGAGCTAATCTGAGCAAAACGAGCTCAATTGAGAGCAAAACGATCTCGACCTGAGAGATCAAAACCGCTCAAAAAGCAAATAGACCTCATTTTAGAGGTCAACGACCTCTCCTCAACCTGAGAGGTCAAACGACCTGAATAAGCAAACGACCTCACTTGAAGGGCAAAACGAGCTCAATGGCAACAACGACCTCAACCTGAGAGGTCAAACAAGCTCAAAAGCAAACACCTCAATTTAGAGTCAAACCGACCTCTCCTCGACCTGAGAGGTCAAAACGACCTAATGAGCAAAATGACCTCAACTGAGATTCAAAACAAGCTCAATGACAAAACGACCTCAATTGGGAGATCATAACGCTCTACCTAGAGCACAAGAGATCAGCGATCTGAACACCCGATTTGAGCTAAAGTCCGCGACCTGAAGCTGAGGTCAGGTGCATGGCGTGCGATCTGCGATCTGGCCACACGATCGAGAACTCTGATGCGTGCGATCTGCGATCTGCAAGCGATTGGAGAATTCTGATGCACGATCGAGAATTCACACGCGTGCGATCTACGATCTGCCACGCGATCGAGAACTCTGACCCGGTTTGTAGATCTGAGCCACGCCATCAGGAACTTTGATGCAGTTCGAAATCGGACCTGCATGGGCCACCAAACTGTTGACGCTTGTTTGGACGCCAACGACTTGCACGTGGGAAACGCTGAGCTGACTCAGGAGACATACGTGATGGATCCATGAGATTTGAATATGAGCTGAGATTATATTTTTGCAGAAAATAAATAAAAGATTGCAAGAGGGTTTTTATAGTGTTTCGGATGCAACACAGCGACTCCTACATCCACTGTTAGTTTATTTGATCTCTCCCTACTTCTATGATTTTGCCCGTAAGCATACAAAGATGAAAAATACAGTGTTTTTACAGAGAGAAAGAATTGAAGCTAAATCTCAGCCCAGCCTCCCTTCTTCGGGAAGAGGATTGCCCATTATTCACATTTGCACTCAATCGATGAGAGCTTTTGCAAACTGCCTTGACACATGAAGGCTCTTGTCCATTCATCTCTTTGAAATAAGATAAAGTGGTGAGATACTTTGAGATATGGCTTGACAGCTAGTACAAATAGACATTAATTGTGCTGACATATGCTTGACTTTTGAGGTATAATACCTTCAAGAAACCAAATACAATAATCAAATAAATGCACTACATAGTTGAATAAAGAGATAATCCAAACAAATAAATATTGAATCTTTTTACTTGCTCGGGAAGTCTCCACCAGCTAGAAACAATTTTATGTTGTATATATTGAAGTAATTACAACATTACATGAAGGCTTCACACACAGCCATGCCTATATCATATATGCATGGCTGGACAATAAAAAGTACTGAACAATTTAATTAAATTTTCAATTCATAGAAGAATGGATAATCATGCTCACAATCAAACCATATATCTCAGATAGAACAGCAGCATATTCAAATGTGTACATTATGGCATACAAGTAACATGGAAATAAAATAGCCGAAAAAATTAACAGCCCACTGAAGAAACCATTTGCTATCACATCCATTGGAGATTAAACTAGCTTTTTGTTTATTAAGAGTCTGTTTGTGTAATTTTTTTAATATATGCTTATATTATTAGAGGGCCCCAAAATAACTCCTACCTAGGGTCACAAATGTTCTAGAGACGACCCTGCACCTGATCTTCTGTAGTAGTAGAGGAAGCCGTTAAATTGAATTTTTTTGTATCTCTGGCAAGTCTCTGCAACGCTGTTCCTCTACTACTACTGAAGATCAGGGTGTTCGTGTTGCTTTTGTTTACACCACTTTTTCTTTATTTCTTAATTAGGTTTTTGGTTTATACCATTTATTTTCATTTTCAAATTTTCAAATTGTTTTTTTTGTTTTTTTTTTTTCGGATTTAGATTCATCTCGTTGTGTAATTATATTCTCTATAACTTTAATAATATATTTTCATAAAACAAAGAGATATATTGAAATAAAAAAAATGTTTTAATGATTTTGAAGATTTAGCGTTAGGGTTTATGATTAAGAATTAAAGATTAAAAATGAAAAACAAGATTATGAGTTTATTTATAAATTATTATGTCATTTCTAATAATATTTGTAAAGTATTACCATTGAATAAAACATAAGAAGAACAGTAATTTTTCTTAAATGATGTATAGCATATCAGTATAGATAATATCTAAGTATTTTTAACGCAAAATAAAAGTTACAGATTTCTTTAGTCAATTTTCTTTAATACAATATGAATTTTATTGTTTTCAAATTATAAAAATATAAGAAATCATTGAAAACGTGAGATCAATTAAATAAAAAAAATCACAGCAGGTAGAAATAAACGGAAAATTCTTTATAAAGATGATCAATCCATGTCTTCAGAGTTAGAAATTACAATTTGAGATACAAAAATATATGAAAAATACAAAGAAAACCAAAATGACCCACAAAAGCATCTCAACATCAATCTTAATATAAAGTTGAGCTCCATCTCCAAATTCAGATTTAGCAGCCAAAAACAAATCATTAGTGCTCACAAACTCATACGCATACTGTGACTGACTTCTTGTTTTATGCGGCATTTGGTGTCCAGGTTTGAGAGAAGAGGGATATGGATGATTAAGGGTCTGTTGAGGGTGCTGGGTTTTGGTTCATGAAGGTTCACATGGGAGTGGGTTTTTATTTATGGTTATGGGCTTTGGGCATGGAGTCCCCTTGGACTTGGATTTAACGGAGGTGGGTTGGGTTTATGAGAAGATGGCTTAGGAGGTTTTTATTGGACTGTTACATAAGGGTCTTGGCAGATAATATTACACAAACAACTCCATTTTATAAACTTTTTTTCACTGATCAGTTTGTAATTAATTTAAATTTATTTTACAAAGAAAAAGGTTGCGCACTGAATTTGTGCATCAAATAACGTGATAAAATTCTGACCATTAATTCATTATCAGTTAATATTAATCAACGGTTAAGATTTCACTACGTCATTCGGTACATAAATTCGGTACGCAACCTTCATGACTCTATCATTTTCCATAAAAGATTAAAGAGAAACACAATAGTTTAAGAAAATTACCTACGTGTCCTTTTACTTTACAGAAGAACAATAAAAGAAATATTGACCTATGGGCTCCACATCCACTCCAGCCCCACCACCTTCCTTAATTTAATCTCTCGTTGCATTTGAAGTTGTCAGGATTAGATAATTCCATGTTCTTTGGGAACAACCGCTAGCTATATATAGGAACACAGGGAGAAAAGGAGCATTTTGTTTGGTGGGTGGGATATCTTCTGTCAGTCCAATCAGTTTCATGAAAAGCTACGGCTACCCACCACCGGTCACAATCCAAACCGTATCAAGACAAAAAATGATACTAGCCCAGTACTTTATTTTATCATTGTGCTTTCCATATTCTGCAAATTGATGATAAGCCACATTCATCATTCATGTACTGAAGCTAAAAGGATTCATGAGGATTCCTAAAATTAGGAAGAGCCACAATTTAAATACCCTACCTCATGCATGTTTGATTCTGGAATGCAAATAGTTAAACCAAACATGGGATAGGGAATAAGATTCCTATTCCCATGTTTATTATTGTGAAGCAAACACAGCCCTAGGGTATAGGATAGCTTCTGTTCTTTATACGTTGCCAGAATAGCAAAATTAGCCATCGTGTTCAGGAGACCTGCTGACGACTTGCAAAATTTAAGTTTTCTGGTCATTAAAAGATTAGCGTCAACAGCAATGAATTGAGAATATATAAGTTTAAGAGAACAGTATTCTGCCTGCGGATAATTTAGAAGTGATGTCCATGGTTCTTTGGCTCCTTTTTTGTGTGCAACAACTCAATATCAACATAATTGCTACCCAGAAATTGTCCAAGAAAAAAAAAAAATTGATCTCAAGATGTGAGGGAATTAAGTGATGGCAGCTGACCTGAGAGATGAATGTAGATGAAGCAGACGAAGAGCTTGAGAAGAAAATGACCTGACAGTGAAGTTATTTTTTGAACAGAAAAACGTAAATAAAAGAAAGACTAGTGGAGAATTTGTACTGGCCAACTTTAGCAACTACATAACTCACTAAGTTGAAAGTTCCTGCCCCACCCACCTACCTCCTCTTTTCTAACTCATTGAGAGTATACTATGTTATCAGTGTCCAAAGTAAAATGAAATATATATAAGAACCACAGATATTATTATATCAAACCAAGATGTATACAAATATATGGTACTAGTTGCAAACTTACATAAACAATATGAAAACAAACCAAAAAAGTAAATCAAACTTCCAAACCCAAACCAAAAATGTAAATCAAACTTTCAAACCGAAACAAAACCAACTGACCATGGGACCATGGGACCATAGACAATATTAAATCAACTCTCAAACACACATTAACAAAGTTTTTAAATAAAACGATAGACTGGTTTGATCCCGTAAGAAACTTCTGATGTAGCTTCATTTTCTTTCTTGAAGAACAGAACTACATCACCAGGTTTTAGTCCCTTTCTATCAACAAATTTTCGCCATTCACCTCCAATAACAGGCTTTGCATAACCACGCCGGCGGACGGCCAAGCGGAGAGACCAGTATCTCTCAATATGCGTTTGCCCTAAATCCTTTACAGTTAGACGTGCAGCGCATCGGCCTTGACCAAAAGCAGGGAAGTGATTGAGACACCTTGTTGGAACAGACAATTTACTGGTAATGTCCGTCCGTGTCAGTTTCTTTTCGAGGACTAATGTAGCCATTATTCTTCTCTCAAAGAAACAGAAAGAGAGTGATTGTGAGGGAGTGGAAATGAAGGTGAGAAATGAAGGAGTGAATTTGTGTATATATATACAGTAGTGAGTAGAGTTAGGGAACAGGACGTGTCATCGAGGTGACGGTTTTCATGCACGCTTACAGAGGTCTCTTTTGAAGATCAAAGTTAAAGGAACAAAAAGAATAGATGAAAAGGTCAAAAGTAGAGGAATAGTCAAGGAATAAATATATATAATTCTCTCACACCAGGGAATATATATATATAATTCTCTCACACTATGACATGGCAGCATGNGATAAATGAGATTGATGATGCTTGTCAAAAGGATTCTCGTGAAGAAGAGGAAGTAGATGAGAGTGAGAATGAGGTTATTGAGGAAGCTGATAGTGGAAAGATGCTTATGCTCAAGAAGTTGCTGCATACTCAAGTAAACCCGCAAGAGAACCAAAGGGAGAACTCGTTCCATACAAGGTGCACTATCAAGAGAAAAGTTTGTTCAATGATCATTGATAATGGGAGTTGTACCAATGTTGCTTCCACAAAACTTGTGGAGAAATTGGGGCTGCTGGTTGTGGATCATTCTCACCCATACAAGCTACAATGGTTGAGCAATGGAGACACCATACAAGTAGTCAAGCAAGTAGTAGTACCATTCTCCATTGGGAGGAGCTATTTGGATGAGGTACTTTGTGACATCATTCCCATGGATGCTTGCAATCTTTTATTTGGAAGGCCATGGCAATATGATAGAGAAGTGATCCATGATGGCCGCAAGAATACATACTCATTCAAGCTCGCAGTGATCTACAAAAGGATGAGATATTAAGGGGATAACTAAAAGAGACAAAAACTAAGGAATTCATATAGTATTCCTGAAGAAGATAGTGATGGATGTGGTATTTAATTATATAAGGAATTCATAAGTAGAATCGGGTTCAAGGTAATGTTTAATCAATTCAAACTTATAATGTCCAACCGAACAAATAGATCCCAAATATTAATTGATCCAGCTTCTATAAGGATGTTATGATGCAAAAATATTCCAATATTTTGGAAGTGTACACTGTCTAATTAAAAATTGCAGTAATTTTGGTGGTATAACTGTCATAATTTAAAACTGCTATGAACATTGCAGATACCCACAGGTCCACCCATACCCGCATAAGGTAGGGCTTGAATATTATCCATTTAGATCGACTCGTTGTGGTCATGTACCCGCAAGATCCGCACCCTTTGGGTTCGACCCACCCGCCTGTTTTGCCAAGTCTAGATTCTAACACACCCACCCTAAGTTCGAACTCAAGATCAAAGGGTTTCACTATGTCTTTTTGTCGAATACACTCTCACAGAGAGATTCTAGAGTTATAAATTAAAAAATAAAAGTCAGCTTGTAAAACCCTTGGATATACTCTATATACTTTTCAGTCAATGATATTACAGTAATATATTTTTGAAGGAAACGTAAATGATATTAAATTAAAGGCTTCTCATGTATGCGCACTGCTTCCTTGTGCTAATCTTAAAATTTAATCATATGATATAAGATAGATGCTAGATCCCTTTCAGGATCTTGTTTGAATGAATTTAATGGAAAAATAATACAAATATAATAATTAAAGAAAGAACAAAGAATGAAAGAAATCCATTTTATGTGAATAACAACTTAAACTGACTACTACTCCATACTTCAACAAGTTTTACAACTGATACATTTACAAGTCTAAACACTTGTAAACATGAGTAGACAAGAATTAAAAGTCCTAAAACACTTGCTAATTCGGTTGAATCAAAGAGTTTCATTCCAAGTCCTAAAACACTTGGATTGTGGAGTGTGGAAAGCATTGGAAGAGATTCGGCCCAAGCTTCCAAGGGAGAGAGAGCCCAAGCACTTCGGCCCAAACCATTCCAAGTCCAAGCCCAACAAAGGAGCTCAAGTCTACTAAAGAGAAGCCCAAGGTGTTGAAGTGAACCCATTCGGCCCAATTCTAATTCCAAAAGGGAAAGTCCACTTGAACCCTTATTGGATCCATTTACAAGATCTTCAAGGCCCAATCTCTACACCCTTATTAGTAGACTTGATTAGATCATTGATCAAGTTTTGGGCTAATAAAGTGAGTTTTTTCAACTAATGGGGTGGTTAAAGACATGAACCCTAAATTAGGGATTCATGTCCCTTTTGCATTAAATGGGTATGACCTTAATTTTGAATGGAAGGCTTGTAATTATTTTGTGTAATTTTTATTATTTTCATTTCTTGTATGGTAATTGTTGATTACACTTTTAACCTTGTAATTGCCTATATAAGGCACCTATTCTCCTTGTAAAAGTAGTTCATGAAATATCAAAATTTGGTTTTAACCATTAGAGAACTTTGTGTTCTTATTGAGATTTCTTTATCCAAGTCTTGGCAAGGAATTTGGTGGTGAATTGATTCAAGTTGGTGGAGAATTCCTTTATGCTTGAAGTGTTCATTCTTGTCTTAACCTAAAATTGCAAGTAAGTGTGACATTTGCTTCCATTTATGTTTGACCGAATTTGAGCTTGAGTTTAGGGCATATTTTTGGTTTTGTTTGTGTTGCAAATTGGTTGGATTTGGATCATTTGGTATCGAGCTTAGGTTGTGAATTGGAGTAGGAATGATTGAATGAAGTTGGCTGGATTTTGGAGTCTACATTGTCGGATTTGGAGTTCTTTGGCCTAATGTTTTTCAAAATTTTCTTTGTTACAAGTGATTGAACAATTTTTCTCTCTCATCAAACACTATTCCCTAACCAAATCCCTTACACCTTGTTCCCTTCTACCAAACCCATTGCCACCTCACCCAAACCCTAACCAATTTCCTCAAAGTCAACTAAACCCATTCCTTCACCAACCAACCACCCTTAACCAAACCTTAAACCCTTAACCTAACCCTAAACCCTAAACACAACCCTAAACCCAAACCAATTACTAACCTAATCTCATCTCCATAAAACCATTTCTTAGCCTAATCACAAAAATACTATTCATAGATACTATTCACATACACTATTCACAAAATACTTATACTTAACCAAATCACTAAACTCATACCACTTGACCTTTCCCCCCCATTTTCTATTTTTCTTTAACATTCAAAAGTTACTGTTCATCCGAGTTACTGTTCACAGTAGCTAAACTTTCAAATTTTCATTTCAAACAAGTCCTTCCTCCCCCAATTCCACCCCCAACACCATGGGAAAGTGCCACCAAAAAATTCAAGAAAACTGATGAAGTAAGAGAAATATGTCAAGCATGATGGAATTGATGGTTAACATGTCTAAGGACATTGCCAACCTTTCAACCCCAACGCACCTTTGAGGAAACCCCACAACCACCCCCACGGGATGGTCGCCCACACTACACCACACGACCATCCTTAGGACACCATGTATATGGAAAACCTAAGAGATATTAATGATTCATCTAGTGAATCCGAAGTGCCTAGGGAGAGAAAGTTTGATGATGATAGGGTCTTAAAGTAGACTTAGCCGAATTCAATGGAAGTCTTGATCCAAATGACTTCATTGATTGGTTGCATGAGATTGAGCGGGTATTTGAATTAAGGGCTACAATGATGAAAAGAAGTGTAAAGTAGCATATTAAAGTTCAAGGAGTATGCCTCCTTTGGTGGGAAAATACAAGGAAGAAGAGAGAAAGAGAAGGGAAGATTAGAATTAGATCATGGAGAAATTGAAGAGAGTGTTGAAGAAAAGATTCTTGCTTGATAATCAAACAAGACCTTTATCTTAAGCTCCTAATTTGAAGCAAGGAGATAGAAAAGTTGAGGAGTATATTCAGGAGTTTGACGTGTTGATGTTGAGAGTGATATTCCCGAGAGAAAGAGCATACAATTGCAAGTTCATCGGCGGTTTTGAGTAAGGACATTGCATACAAGCTTGAGTTGCAAACTTACCATTCCTTTGGGGATGTTGCAAGCTGTCCACAGATTGAAAAGCAATTGAAGAGCATGAAGTCCTTGCCCCCAAGAAACTCTTTAAGGAAAGTAACTACCAAAGGGGTTCACCTTCCTACACCAAACCATATGTGGCACCTATGGTTTATGATAAGAACAAACCAATGAACACCAAAGGAGAAAACAGGTTTTGTGAAGAATGATGCTCCACGGCCTGATTTGAAGACAAGAAATGTTTCAATGTCAATGTTATGGGCACTACCAAGCAAATTGTCCAAACCGAAAGTTATGACTCTTAGAGAATTGACTGTATTTGATTTATCCCTTGCGTGCAACCTACAATTATTTAATCATATACTCTCCATTATAATCAAGGAATATATATATATATATATATATCATTAATTTGTTCATGTTGAGACCTTTAAATAAATTAACCAACAACGAATTATTAAAGTCAAAACTTATAAATGATTCTCATGTTTGGAAGTAACAGTTGGAGTGAGAAAGACTTGATAACGGTACCATCTCAATCATACACGTATAAACATCAAACCCATTTTTCCAATCAGATCACAATAATAAGAAACTTACAAAATGAATCACTACAAGTATACTGTATATGTAGGAGGTTCAAGCTTTTCGTACAGCACTTATCATGAAATTATTCATGATGTTTAATTATTTAAGCATCGTGATTTTCTCATTTGACCAATAAACAAAGCTAGATGCCCATGTTTTTCTTTGTGAATTTTTTATGTTTATATGGAGTGGAGCCAATTATATTAAACCAAAATGTATAAAAGAACTGCTAAACTTAACACAATACCTTCCAACTCTAAAAAGTAAATGAAACAAATGGAACCACAACCATGAAAGCGTAGACAAAACCGTAGAAGTTGGATACGCAAAGAATTTCAGCATTAGATGGTAACTTTAAACATACCCCACTTCATTTCAATTTTGCCCTAAAATTAAAAATACCCCAATTTGATTTTAAAATAAATTTATACTTAGAATTATATATTTAATAACAGTGTACAAAGCCATGGTTATTAATACTTGAAAAATGTTACACCCACTACTTTTTCTTATAAATTTTCTCTTACAACCCTGACATGAGAATTTGTAATTGGTTAGTTCACAATATATCTCATAGAGATCCCATCTAATAAATTATAGCTGATTAATTGCAAGTTGCCACGTAAAGATTGTGAGAAGAGGTTTGGGTAAAACATTGCTCTTAATATTTATATAAAATTCTTTCATAAACCATGATCATTGGAAGAATAAAACCCGTAATTTTATTTTTAATTCAATTTGTGTGCGCAGAATAATTTTAAAAAAAAAAAGTGAATAAGATGTGCACCTACTTTAGAATTTATAATTGTCTTTTTATGCAATTTTAACTGAGGATATTATCATTTTTTTTTTTTTTTTTTTTCCTTCTTCCTATTCAAATGCTGTTTCCATAATATAAATAAGATATCAATATCATAAACCAATTATTGCCATATAACAGTAATCAGCGGCACTATAATCATATCCTCTTTGAAAAAATATTAATCATCTTTTTCTAGGGATGAAATCATGAATCTTTCAATGATAGCATGCAATTCTCAAATTCATAGAAAATTAGAAACTCAAAAAGAGAGGTTCTAAAGTTTTTAATATTTGTTTTTTCTCTTTTTTTCAATGAAAAGTTGGTTAACTAGCTAGGGAGATTTAAAAAGTGAAAGATAATCCCTTCTATCACATGCACCTGAAAGTTCAAACTGTGTAGCACTAACCAAAGTTAGGTTTGCGGAACATATAAGATATCTTCTTTTTGTATTCTTTTCTAATAATAAAGGAAGAATATCTGAGTGAATGGAACAAAAACATTATTATACTACTTGATCCCAATATTTAATCATTCAAGTTGAAAAACATTTTATCATGTCCAGAAATTTCTTCTTAATCCCAATTTCTATTATCAATACCATTTATAAATTTGTCTCAGTTATGATGAGTGGTTGGTGCTGTGCCAAAATAAAAATAAAGCAGACATGACCATGGTGAAGGAATAAGTCTCACATTCAAACAAGAGACATAAAGTAAAGGCACCGCTTTATCAGTTTCATCTTATTTAATCCTTCCATTGTGACTTTCTTTTTAACTCTTGATCTAACAACAACATAGAAATTAAAAAAATTTACCATATAACAATTTGTCTCAGTTATGATAACTGATAAGTGGTTGGTAAGGGTATTTTGATAAAACAATGTTATTGAATATCAAGTATTATTCTTCTAAACTCGTAAGGATTCTTTTAGTCCCTTTTCTTAACAATGAACAATAAACAATGCTAAAGGTTGATGGTCCTCATTTCACTGCCATCAGCTATCCTTTTGCGGACAGCCTCCAATAGCCCTAAGAGTGCGTGAAAACTCGTGATTAAAATTATATTATATTCCTATTCCAAACAAATGACCAATTCCCAGCGCTATTCTAGGAGACATATCACATAACCCTGCTATCCAGTTTTCGAGAAAAATGAATCCTTACGACTTTAAGTTATGTTAGGTGGATTTGCAGGACAAATATTCTTTATTAATGTGGTCAAGTTCCTTAAGCTACTTGATTACCCTTCTCCTTTTAGATTTTCAAAAGTAACCTTATTTATTTTCCGAAATGCTCAACCCATCTTCCACTAATATTTTTAATTATTATCTAATTAATTAATTCAAACTTTCCATATTTGTAGATTAAACTGAATTTCAAACTAAAAAATAATAATTTGTTAAATTAATTACCACAAGTGATCTACAAAAGGAATGAGATATTAAGGGGATAACTAAAAGAGACAAAAACTAAAGGAATTCATATAGTATTCCTGAAGAAGATAGTGATGGATGTGGTATTTAATATATATAAAGGAATTCATAAGTAGAATCGGGTTCAAGGTAATGTTTAATCAATTCAAACTTATAAGTGTTCAAACATCGAACAAAATAGATCCCAAATATTAATTGATCCAGCTTCTATAAGGTTATGTTATGATGCAAAAAATATTCCAATATTTTGGAAGTGTAACTGTCATAATTAAAAATTGCAGTAATTTTGGTGGTATAACTGTCATAATTTAAAACTGCTATGAACATTGCAGATACCCACAGGTCCACCCATACCCGCATAAGGTAGGGCTTGAATATTGGATCCATTTAGATCGACTCGTTGTGGTCATGTACCCGCAAGATCCGCACCGCTTTGGGTTCGACCCACCCGCCTGTTTTGCCAAGTCTAGATTCTAACACACCCACCCTAAGTTCGAACTCAAGAATCAAAGGGTTCACTATGTCTTTTTGTCGAATACACTCTCACTAGAGAGATTCTAGGAGTTATAAATTAAAAAAATTAAAGTCAGCTTGTAAAACCCTTGGATATACTCTATATACTTTTCAGTCAATGATATTACAGTAATATATTTTTGAAGGAAACGTAAATGATATTAAATTAAAGGGCTTCTCATGTATGCGCACTGCTTCCTTGTGCTAATCTTAAAATTTAATCATATGATTATAAGATGAGATGCTAGGATCCCTTTCAGGATCTTGTTTGAATGAATTTAATGGAAAAAATAATACAAATATAATAATTAAAGAAAGAAACAAAGAATGAAAAGAAAATCCATTTTATGTGAATAACAACTTAAAACTGACTACTACTCCATACTTCAACAAGTTTTACAACTGATACATTTACAAGTCTTAAAACACTTGTAAACATGAGTAGACAAGGAATTAAAAGTCCTAAAACACTTGCTAATTCGGTTGAATCAAAGAGTTTCATTCCAAGTCCTAAAACACTTGGATTGTGGAGTGTGGAAAGCATTGGAAGAGATTCGGCCCAAGCTTCCAAGGGGAGAGAGAGCCCAAGCACTTCGGCCCAAACCATTCCAAGTCCAAGCCCAACAAAGGAAGCTCAAGTCTACTAAGAGAGAAGCCCAAGTGTTGAAGTGAACCCATTCGGCCCAATTCTAATTCCAAAAGGGAAAGTCCACTTGAACCCTTATTGGATCCATTTACAAGATCTTCAAGGCCCAATCTCTTACACCCTTATTAGTAGACTTGATTAGGATCATTGATCAAGTTTTGGGCTAATAAAGTGAGTTTTTTCAACTAATGGGGTGGTTAAAGACATGAACCCTAGAATTAGGGATTCATGTCCCTTTTGCATTAAATGGGTATGACCTTAATTTTTGAATGGAAGGCTTGTAATTATTTTGTGTAATTTTTATTATTTTCATTTTCTTGTATTGTAATTGTTGATTACACTTTTAACCTTGTAATTGCCTATCTAAAGGCCACTATTCTCCTTGTAAAGTAGTTCATGAAATATCAAAAATTTGGTTTTAACCATTGAGAGAACTTTGTGTTCTTATTGAGATTTCTTTATCCAAGTCTTGGCAAGAGATTTGGTGGTGAATTGATTCAAGTTGGTGGAGAATTCCTTTATGCTTGAAGTGTTCATTCTGTCTTAACTAAAATTGCAAGTAAGTGTGACATTTGCTTCCATTTATGTTTGACCGAATTTGAGCTTGAGTTTAGGGCATATTTTTTGTGTTGTTTGTTGTTGCAAATTGGTTGGATTTGGATCATTTGGTATCAGAGCTTAGGTTGTGAATTGGAGTAGGAATGATTGAATGAAGTTGGCTGGATTTTGGAGTCTACTTGTCGGATTTGGAGTTCTTTGGCCTAAGTGTTTTCAAAATTTTCTTTGTTACAAGTGATTGAACATTTTTTCTCTCTCATCAAACACTATTCCCTAACCAATCCCTTACACCTTGTTCCCTTCTAACCAAACCCATTGCCACCTCACCCCAAACCCTAACCAATTTCCTCCAAGTCAACTAAACCCATTCCTTCACCAACCAACCAACCCTTAACCAAACCTTAAACCCTTAACCTAAACCCTAAACCCTAAACACAAACCCTAAACCCTAACACAATTAACTACCTAATCTCATCTCCATAAACCACCATTTCTTAGCCTAATCACAAAAATACTATTCATAGAATACTATTCACATAACACTATTCACAAAATACTTATACTTAACCAAAATCACTAAAACTCATACACTTGACCTTTCCCCCCCATTTTCTATTTTTCTTTAACATTCAAAAAGTTACTGTTCATCCGGAGTTACTGTTCCCAGTACTAACTTTCAAAATTTTCATTTCAACCAAGTCCCCTTCCTCCCCAATTCCACCCCCAACACCATGGGAAAGTGCCAACAAAAAATTCAAGAAGAACTTGATGAAGTAAAGAGAAATATGTCAAGCATTGGAATTGATGGTTAACATGTCTAAGGACATTGCCAACCTTTCACAACCCAAACGCACCTTTGAGGAAACCCCACAACCACCCCCACGGATGGTCGCCCACACTACCACCAACGAACCATCCTTAGGACACCATGTATATGGAAAACCTAAGAGATAGTAATGATTCATCTATGAATCCAAGTGCCTAGAGGAGAAAGTTTGATGATGATAGGGGTCTTAAAGTAGACTTACCGAATTCAATGGAAGTCTTGATCCAAATGACTTCATTGATTGGTTGCATGAGATTGAGCGGGTATTTGAATTTAAGGCTACAATGATGAAAAGAAGTGTAAAGTAGCATATTAAAGTTCAGGAGTATGCCTCCTTGTGGTGGGAAAATACGGAAGAAGAGAGAAAGAGAAGGGAAGATTAGAATTAGATCATGGGAGAATTGAAGAGAGTGTTGAAGAAAAGATTCTTGCCTGATAATCACACAAGACCTTTATCTTAAGCTCCATAATTTGAAGCAGGAGATAGAAAAGTTGAGGAGTTATTCAGGAGTTTGACGTGTTGATGTTGAGAAGTGATATTCCCGAAGAGAAAGAGCATACAATTGCAAGGTTCATCGGCGGTTTTGAGTAAGGACATTGCATACAAGCTTGAGTTGCAACTTACCATTCCTTTGGGGAGTTTGCAAGCTGTCCACAAGAGTTGAAAGCAATTGAAAGCATGAAGTCCTTGGCCCCCAAGAAACTCTTTAAGGAAAGTAACTACCAAGGGGTTCACCTTCCTACACCAAACCATATGTGGCACCTATGGTTTATGATAAGAACAAGCCAATGAAACACCAAAGGAGAAAACAGGTTTTGTGAAGAATGATGCTCCCGGCTGATTTGAAGAACAAGAAATGTTTCAAGTGTCAATGTTATGGGCACTACCAAGCAAATTGTCCAACCGAAGAGTTATGACTCTTAGAGAGATAAATGAGATTGATGATGCTTGTCAAAAGGATTCTCGTGAAGAAGAGGATAGATGAGAGTGAGAATGAGGTTATTGAGGAAGCTGATAGTGGAAAGATGCTATGCTCAAGAAGTTGCTGCATACTCAAGTAACCCGCAAGAGAACCAAAGGAGAACTCGTTCCATACAAGGTGCACTATCGAGAAAAGTTTGTTCAATGATCATTGTAATGGGAGTTGTACCAATGTTCTTCCACTAAACTTGTGGAGAAATTGGGGCTGCTGGTTGTATCATTCTCACCCATACAAGCTACAATGTTAGCAATGGAGACACCATACATAGTCAAGCAAGTATAGTACCATTCTCCATGGGAGAGCTATTTGGAGAGGTACTTGGTGACTCATTCCCATGGATGCTTGCAATCTTTTATTTGGAAGGCCATGCAATATGATGAGAAGTATCCATGATGGCCGCAAGAATCATACTCATTCAAGCTCAACAAGAAGTCTATTACCCTGGCACCCTTAGCCCCCACCCAACCATTATCCAAGCTCCCACACAAACAACTTCCCAAACACTCTCCCAAACACCATCCAAGCACCAACTCGTAAAACCCTCTTCCTAAACAGCACCCAATTAGAAAAAGCTTTCCAAAACACCAAATCTCACATTGCCCTCCTTATTGCCGAGACAAACCAGAGAGAGAGCAACCTAATTTTACCCGAAAGTTCACAACCCCACGCAGACCAAACAAGCCCCACAGCAGTAACTCAAAGCCAAATGCCAGCAATAATAGCCCAAGTGTAGCACCAAAGGACCCAATGGCAGCAGCTCTAACCCACCCACCCCTTCTCACGAACAAAAAATCCAGAGGACAGACCAGCAGAAGACCAAAACTGGAGGGAGCAGCCACAAGGAATGCAGCCAACTACACCAGAAACGAATAAAAAAAATAGTTTCACCAGTGCACATACAACACCAAAAAAGCAGAACCTTCACAACCATCCCCTCCCCAACACCATAGCCAACCAACAACAACAACCTGCACAACAACCAACCTACAAAGCCAAACAAAACCAGCAAACTAGACCAACCAAAATAAGCACACCTGACATCAGCCCACAACGCCACCCAAGGGCCTAGCCCCAGCCACCCACACCTAAACACCACCTACCCATCCAACCAGATCAGTAACCAATTAAGCCAACACACAACAGCCAGGACAACAGGCCACCTCCCGATCACACACAACCAAAACCCAAAGACCACCCAACCACATAATTATAGAATTTTAATCAGCATTGTTTTTGAATGTTGACTATGAGAGAGAATCTATAAATGATTTAATGTATAGCAGAGAAAATTTCATTGTAAAGGAGACTATTGTTATTTGTTATTGTTGACAAAGTTTGATGTTATATACGACACAATTTATGATTTAATGTGATGTATTCAATAGGAAATATGATTTTTTTGGTGTCTGTTTGATCATAATTGATTTGTTTTATGGAATGGATGCTGAGCTCAATGTTGCATTAAATTAAAGAAAATATATTGATGTAATTATATAAAACTTGTACGACCAAAACTCTAACTTTGTTTTTGGCATGGGTTGCATTACAAAAAATCAGATACACAACCTACTTATAATAGGAAGAATAGTCAAGGATATACAATTCTTATACTATTATACACAAATGATTTACAAGTAACAAGCAAAATATTGCTCCATACAAATTTGCATTCCCTTAACAATGTCCAATACTAGACTTTTGTACAAGAACACAAAAAAAAGAGTTCCTTGGTTTTTTTTCATTGCACTCTTCCATTTTTGGTTTACTATTGCAAACAATATTGGGAAATAGATTCTATTAAAAAAATACTAATGTTGATTAAACAATGCATCCAACATTGAGAATTCAATAGTAATATTAATGATTAGTAAAAAGTAGGTGCAAAAGTCCATAGTTCCACCTCAAAATTCTACGTTCACTGAATGTCCAACACTTAAATGGTTCTACGTATATATAAAGGCTATCAAAACCATAAAGAAATACATATCTTCACATATACAAATGACACGTGAAATAAATAGTTTATATAATGTTTTTTTTTTTTTTGGAGGGTAAGTAGTTCATATAATGTTTTATGATATAATCCATTTAACAAGGGTAATTTCATAATATTTTAATGTTATCCAGTTCTACAATCTAGAAACTCTCAAACCTAATTAAAGACAACTAAATAAAACAGTGCCAAACTTGCAATATATTAAGCAAGTTTCAAACATAAAACCTTCGTCAAAAGAGCCTTTTAGTTTATGGAAATAGAGTTGAGAGAAGATTCTTAGCGAGTCAATAAAAAAAACAGCTAAACTAACCTAGAACATATTATAGTAAAAGAAATAGGCTAATAAAAGCAGCAGAATCTATGTCCATGTCCATCCCATGAAATGGTTTAAGTATAACTTGTCAATGACCAAAAATCTGCCATGTAATGTTAAACAAAACCACCTACTCGGTCAACACTAATAAAGCTCCAATTTTTTTTCCATAATTTCTTGGTTTCAATTCACTGAAGTTAAGATCTGGACATTGGTCATATCCATCCAGAGTCATACCAGTTCCTTATTAATATTTGTGTATTAGATATAAGATACATCAACAAAATTTCCCATTGAACTCTAATCTATTTATCATTTCTTGTAAATTATATTTGTGATTTCTGACTAAGTTCAATGCTGAATTATTGGAAGTAGTGATTAATAATTCCCAATACTAGTTTCATATATATTAATCTTCAGTGAAAGGGAGTGCTTGAAAGGGAGTGCTTGATTAAAAGGTGGCTGAGATCGTCAGTGGTCATCGCTGCAGATGGCTGGACATTACCACAAGCAGTTAGTGTGTAATCAAAACCCATTACTAAAATACACAAACAAAACCTTTGACGTCGGCTACTCTTCACTCAAATTGAACATTAACACAAACTTTGAAATGACCATTGAAACCAACAAGAGAGGAAGAAAAGAACAAGAGAATAAAAATGAGAGCAAATAAATCAGCTACTCACCTAACCATTGCTTGTCTTCACCACTGTCGTTCACTTTTTGTGTTTCATCTGTGATAAGAATCCAACATTTCTTCACCGCTTTCTCCGTATGTGATCTTCATACTCCCTTATTTTTGGATTCGAGAAGGCGGTTGAGATTGGAAGGTTAAGGCTTATGGTTTTTCAAAATCGAAATTCGATATTGGCTGAGATTGGATTCGAGTTAATCTGATTCAGGGGAGAAGATAAAATGAAAGTGTTTACTCTCTCTTTTGGGTTCCCTCCAAATTTCAATTTAGGGTTTAATTTTTTTTTTTTTTTTAAATTTTAAGGGGAGAATCGTGGCAGCAGGGTGATATGGCATCTGTCGCGTCAGCTGCCACATAAGTGAGTAAGAGAAGTGAATAAGGCTGGCATTATTCTTCATGAACACCCTGATCTTCACTAGTCTTGGTCTTATCATCAGCATCCTCTTCCACACCAACATGAACACCCTATCTTCATTAGTCTTATTGGTCTTATCATCATCATCCTCTTCCCCACCAACATAAACGCCCTGATGTTTTGCATCTCTAACATTTTAATTCCTTTGCGTCCCTTGGAATATGACTCTTATCACCAAAACATAGAAGAAATAAGCTACAGAAAAATTTAAATACTGTACCTGGGTGCATAGGAAAATTAAAACGGGTTCTCTACTCCTTAAAATAATAATGGTTACAACTGTAGCTTCTGAGTGGAAAATGGAATTCGTAGTTGAACATTGAAAGCAAGGGTGAAGCAATTGATGGGTGAACTACAGTTTGAGATGAAATGAATGGTAAGTCTCATAATGAAGTGAAGGATGATGATGAAGATTTTAAAATGCTTAGCTCATCTGGTGTATGATGGCAATGGTTTAATCAATATAGAGGCTAAGGAGCAGAGTAGCTAGCTGTTTCTGCATTGTTGCTTTCAGATTTCTATTTTTGAGAGTGATCGAGTCCGAGTACCTTGGATTTTTTTGNGAAATATGATTATATTATTAATTTTTTGCCATTGATGAAATTGATGAAACTGCTATTAAGTTTTCCTTTGTCGTCCATGTTTAAGTTTAATTAGGAAATATATTGTTCTAAGACAATACAGCCTGGTTCGTCGCGTATCAATGATGCGATGCCAATTCTGTCGCATTCTGATTCATACAATAACACGACACAAATGCCGTTGTCGTTTAGGGAAAGCTGCAAAAAATTTGTCGTAGAAACCTTTTCGGTTTCATCATTCCAGGCACTTAAAAAACTTTGCTTGTGGTGCGACCATGGCTTTTTATCGTTGCGTAATTAACCTACGGAAATATTCATTGCGTCGCTTATGAGATAGCTTTATAAATTTAAAAGTCAAACTGAAATCCCGATCTACGAAACAGTTAACACCGGAAACAGAACTTAGACCTTTTACATCAACTTTACTTGATTTCCCAAATCAGCAGCACCAGCATACAGGTGAGGGTATTGATTGATTCTCCAGTTCCGATTCCGTCCATTCCGTAAACCTAGGTATGCCATTTGAGCTTTATTTACAGGATTAAATTAAATGCCGTGTATTTAGGGTATGTAATAAAATGGGTTTGAAATCTCGATAGCATTTTTATCTGTTAATATATAGTCCTCCATATTACGGTAGATCAATCTGAGTTTAAGTCAAATTCCAGACATTGTTATTATCCCGAAATAAATGGAGTTGTTAAGCTGCAACCCACCGGCTGCATTAATGACAAAATTAATAACCATTCAGTTGCGTAAATACCCAATATACAGGTTTAATATTCTTGCAGTTTTCTCTATTTTTGGATTGCAATGTCTTGTATACTTGTAATTAAGTGACATATAATCTTATTTTCTGTTTATCTGCAGCGTGAATCATTTGATTCTGCTTGCAGCAATAGAGCTTTAGTTATTTGTACATTTTTCAATGAGCACTTATATAATTATTACTGCAGCCTGGTGGTCATTGGGTGGCTTCTCGTTGCGGGCACAATCATTTTATGTGGTGTATTTCTTCTCCTCCATAAGTAAGCTCATTTTGTCTATTTAATAATTTCGCTTCAGATGAACTTCTTATTTGGTCTTTGTATTAGTATTCAAATGAACCTTAGCCTTTATAGGTATTAGACTTTGATGGCCTATGTGTTCAGAAATATTATTTGACAAAAAAAATCTTGTTTTTATTATATAGTTCAACTGTTCTTTTATGTTTTCAGCGAGACATACTTGGACGTTTGTGTCTCCCTAGCAGTTTAACATTTAATATCTTGAATGGATTCAAATTTAGTCTATACAAAGAAAATTTTAGCTGATAGGATCCTATTCAAAGAAATCTTTATGGATATAATATTAAAGGAATTTTCAATTATGACCAGTTTGGCTAGAAAAAGTGTAATAGCCAAGGTTTTAAAACCCGACCTGGGAAGTGACCCGGTCAAGTCAACAAGTCTCGGGTTGGCTGGAGACAAATAAAAAATTAAAAAAGCAGATTTTTAACACTGATAATTAATAAACTTCGGTAACAAATTCAGCCAAATCTGAAATGAAATTAACACTACAAAGTATAAACTTATAAAAGTATAAACAACACAATGAAACCAAAATCCTATATTCCTATTACATTTCCATGTCAAGTCAAGCCTGATTTTGGGCATTAGATCCAAAGGCAAAATTACTTATATCATGATCATCTTTGTAATTGTCATCATCAGCATAACCAACATCTACAAAAAATTTCAAGCGAAAATAAAATTATAAGTTAAATTTTTTATTGTAAATTGAATTGGCTAATGTAATATAAAATTTAAAAAACTAAATTAACTAATGTAAGTTAAATTAAATAACATAAATGAAAGTTATTAGTTAGAACCTTCGAAAGCTTATGTAGAATCATAATAGGAATGGTGATCACCATGACCGATAGGAATAGATCCCTCTCCATAAAGTGCTTGTTCCAATTCCTCATAATTAAGCTCTGCATCCTCCTCTTCATCGTAAACCACCCAAAACTCAGTCTTATCGATGTGCTCATAATCAATGGGATCGAAACTAGTTTTTTTGTCACTCATCTTGGAAGACCATTTTTAACTATTAAAATTTTAAAGCATGACAAATAAAATGATCAAGGAAAATAAGAATAATGAGAAACTGAGTAAGGAGTAATCGGCAATGTTTTATACCTATTTTTCAGTTGCAAGTTATAATGAACAAAGACAAAATCATTCAATCGTTGATACTTCAATCTATTCCTCATTTTTTAATTTATGTGCTAAAAAACACTCCAATTTTGCTCACACCCCAAAGAGGTTGAAGCCTGGATGAGAATTTTGATTGCAAACTTTTGTATATACAGAGTACTATACTCGTATGTTCTCCACAATTCATCTAATTGAAAATTAGACACAACAAAAAACATTATTTGGTAACATGGAAATCAAACTTAAAACTCATAAATTATATAACTATTACATAAGACATACTAGGTTGTGTGGTTTTGCAAGTTTGAATTGCAAGTTCCCAAGAAAGTTCCCGTCGCGATCTTGAAATATTCTACTCTCCTCCACCAACTTAGTCTTGTTTAGTTTGAACACACTTGCCTTATTCTCAACAACATCAGGGAAACCACATTAAACCTCCACTTTGGCACTAAATGTAGGATCATATTGGAAAGCTGGATTTAAAAAGTAAGCTACAACACGAATATCATGA
Source organism: Pistacia vera (assembly GCF_008641045.1). Classification (NCBI taxonomy): domain Eukaryota; kingdom Viridiplantae; phylum Streptophyta; class Magnoliopsida; order Sapindales; family Anacardiaceae; genus Pistacia; species Pistacia vera. The sequence goes on along the minus strand of NW_022196346.1, from coordinate 1,382,272 downwards.
CGTAACATCTTATCCCAATGCAACTTAATAATACTTGTATAAGGCTTGTACAATCTCTTCTTATTCTTAAACAACTTCTTGATCCCCAACCTCGTTTTGTACATGCCACTATACACATATCCTATGACAGGTCTCTCATCTAAATCTACAATCCTCAGCATACGCACCAATGAAGCCACAACTTTGAAAACTATACACATTTCATCCTAGAATTCATTGTCGAGAATTATGGGAATAACTTCCTTGCCTTCAAGACTTTTTTCATATCTAGAATCCATAAAGATTCTATCTGTCACCTTGGCTTGCAAGTCATGTTTGTGATCCTCTAGGCTTCTCAATGCAATGAAAGTTATAGCAAAACAAGTTGCGCCCAGGCATACTATTTCCATCCAACCTTGCTCAAGTGATAGATATAGATGCTAGTAAAATTGTTTTCTAGATAATAATTAATATTTTATGACTTATGACTTAACAAGAAAATAAGCTAAGGATACATTACCTGTGTTTTCCTCAACCATGCTATGAACAATGTGTGATTATACACAAACTTTGTCACCTTAGATGCATGTTTCGCAAGGTTAACCATGTGATCCACCTCAGCTATATCCTTTAACATCAAGTTTATACAATGTGCTGCAAAAGGCGACCAAGTTATACTCTTATATTTCTTATCCACCATTCTTCCAGCAGCTTTAGAATTTGCTTCATTGTCATGACAAGATGGACAACGTTATTTGGTCCAATTAGAAAGCCAATTCCTCAAGTAAGGTGAACAATGTCCTAACATCCTTCACAACATTCAAAGCATCCACTGACCTCACAAAGCAAACTCCTTTAGAATACACAAGAAAATTAATGAATGACCTTTGGGAATTATCAGTCCAACCATCAGCCATCAATGTACATCTAACATATTCCCACATTTACCTATAATAGTTCACAAGTACCTGCACTTATTTCTTAGCATCTCTCAATAAATTGACTCGCATAGCATGATAAGTTGGGTGTTTATACCCAAGACCCATTGTAGCTATATCATCCACCAAAGGCTAAAGATAAATTGAATTTATTACATTAATAGGGATGCAAGCATCATAAAAAAAAAACTTGCAAAAGCCATAGCTGCTCTCCACATAGCTTTTTTCCCTACCAAAACACTCTTAATTGAGGGCTAAGATCCACGAGTAATCCTTGGAGTAAGTAGTCACTAATCCCAACTAGTCTATTTCTATTACTGCTTGTACGTGGTTTTTTACTACCATAAGCACCTGCATTCATAGTCATTTCTGACAGAGGCACCTCTTGACAATCTTCACCTAACATGTCGCCCTCAAATCCATGAACACTGGCACCATAAGGATGTGTATACTTACGAGACTCCGCTTTTTGTGTATTGTTTAACCCAATTTCATTTAGTGCCTCTTGCATCTGGAATCTAACATTAAAAAGAACATTTGAGTACTTTCCAACTTCCCTTTTTACTCCCGCTAGATGTAGTTTCATACAATAAATACCCCCCCCCCCCTTCTAATTACCTTTGAACAATATAGACATGTTAATGTCATCCTTCCATTTTGATCAATGCCCTCCACAACATCACCCATGCCATATCATTCCTTCCTCGATAAGAATGTGAGGAAGCACCCACGGATGAAGAATGTTGCCCAGACCTAGATGATGACATTCTTGATTTTGTCTCTTCTCTGGCAACCAACAACAACAAAGATAAATGTTACCACTTATCTTATACTCTTTAAGCAATAAATTGGAAATTTGTAATTAAATCTGGCACACTGCATATATGGGAAATAGTACACTATAATGTGCCAATGAAATTGCACACTGCAATGTGCAAACTACATTATGCAAATGCACGCTCCATTTTTGCACACTTTAATTCTCAAACACAACCAATCTCACACCAAACAATCACTTCTTCAATATCAAACAATCTCTATCTCTATCTCAAACACAAACAATCTCATAATAAACAAAACACAACCAAATTTAATTTCATCGGTTCAACCTTTCATCTCTATGACTCTATCTACCCCCATGCAACAACAACAATGATAAGTTGATAACAATAACAAAAACAATAACAATAACAATAACAGTAAAGAGTAAAAATAAAACTAAGCATCAATAAAACACAAACCTCATCTGAGTTGTTGAAGATCGAAGATTGAAGAAGAAGAAGCCACTGAAGGCTAAGGTTGAAGATAAGAAGATGTCGAAGGCCTGAAGATTGAAGATTGGAGAAGAAGCAGCCAAAGATTAAAAAAGATCAAAGATCAAAGTCCGAAAAACTTGAGGATTGAAGAAGATTGAAGTTCACAAGACATTGAAGGCTCGAAGATTAAAGATTGAAGAAGAAGCGGCCAAAGATTTTGATGATCAAATATAGAAATAGAAGATTGAACTTTGAAGATCGATGACCCAAACTTTGAAATGGTGTGCAATTTGTTTTTGTTGAATGAAAAAATGGGGAAAGGGTTTCAATTTTTAATTTTCAATTTTTCCCTAAATCAACTTAAGTTAACCTGGTTTAGGACCAAAACTGATTGGACTGGGGTTCATTACATAAAATCTAGTCCAACTAAGGTCCAAACTATGTCAACTTAAGTTTTCGGTTTTTTTTAATTAAACCGACCTAGCTCGACCGTCAGTTCCCGGTTGGATTGGCCAGTCCAAGCTAGGTTTTAAAACCTTGGTAATAATGGTTTTTTTCTTGTTAATGGATGAAGTAAGACTTCTTCTATGAAAAAATTTCCATTTATGAACTTATTTTTCCTAGACCTCCAACTTTATCATTTCTTAAATATTTACAGAGGTGAAGGTGGTTGTTGTACTTGATGCAATGTTAATTAACATGTATAATGAAATGGTTGGTTATCTCTGCCAAATAGTTTTCTGTCACTCTGCTCCAAATGATCAAATGATATTGTTCTATTATGGACATTGTTACACTAGGCCTATGCTGAACAATTTCATTTGCATTTTTGAAGTTTGATTTTATCAAATTTTTTTTGAATAGTAGTCTGGCATCATGTTTATGTAATAGATAGTTGCTTTGAAAGAGGATGGATGCGCCAGCGTTTGGGCTGTGACTTCTGATCACTATCAGCAGTATACGGCCCATGAAGTAGTAAACTCTCTGTTGTGACTATTTCGTATGCTAGCAAGTGCACTAGTATAGTCGACAAGTAATAAAGTGATGAATAAAGTGTCGAATCCCATGAGGATTGAATGCTAAACAAACAAATAAATTGACTAATCTTAATGTTATTCGAGATGATGAATATTGTGATGAGAATTTAAAATTAAAAAACAGAAATTACTAGAAATAAAAACAACTAAAATAACACGACAAAAGATCACTATGTAATGAAAATGTTAAGAGTTCAATTCTACCTAAACCAATGTTGACAGCTATGGAATGCAAAAATCAGATTAAAAATTCATTTATCTAAAGACAGGTAAATCCCTCAATTTAACACAATTGCAAAATTCAAAAACGGTTAGTTTTCGCTCCCGTTTAAAGCTTAAACTGGCCACATAAATCTCATAAGACTCTCTCGAGTATCCTATTTAATCTATGATCTATGCTATTTTAATGACCTAAAGTGATTTCACTACCTGGTTCATCACCACATCAATAAAACAACTGATACATAAAAGTAGAGTAAGAGAAAATAAAAACTGAAATCTTGAAGAATTGATCTCGGGAAAGGTTTCGTGCCAACTTCTCCCAAATGAATGGTGCTAGACTCCCCCCTTTAATCTCCTCCTCCTCCTTGATGTGTTTTGTTCCAAGAACCCTACCTCCTTTTCTCCCAGTTGTCTCTTTCCTTTTATACAAATTTTTTTCATTGAAGAATCACACATGCCACGACAGTAATAATTATCACCATGGAAAACATGAATCTGGAGAATTCATAAACATATGAATTGTAACCCTTCGAGTCATCTTTGCAATGCTTCAAGAATCATCTGCTTCCGAGGTCTACAGCTCAAGTTATCTTGTTTTTACTCAAACCTGATGTTTCGCCCTGAAAAGAACAAAACTTCTAATTAAATGCATTTCACAACCAAAGCGAACAGCACTTAATGAAAATCCTACAAAAACTTTGTATAAAAAAAAAGAGGTAGAAAACATGATTATCACTCTTGGTGCGACTAAATCAACCTTAGCAAGTGCACTAGTCGTGTTCAAGTAATAAAGTGATGAGTTTGAGTATCGTCCCTTAGAGATCAAATCGAATATATGTAATTACCTAAAACTACCTACACGTTATTTGAGAAAACGAAATCTTAGAGTGTAAAAGTAATGGATTAAAAATAACTAAATTAAACAAATAAATAATGTGATGAACTTTGCAATATTAATGAAGTTATGGTACAGAATTCCCCCTAATTATGCTTGACAACCACTCTTAATACCCGTTTGTGCTATGAATTGGTAGGATTCTTCTAAGGCCAATTATCCTTATTCAGGCATAATATTCAACTTAATACAGATCCCTATTCGGTTACTCTGAAATTAAGAAGCATAAATACAGATCCCTTATGACTAATTCGCCCTATTCGGTTATGAATTAGATGGACCACAAATTAATCCTAGAATCTCTATTCGATTACTTCTAGTTTTAATATGTTGTGCAATGTTATTCCCATAGAACAATTATGAATATGAATTAAGCAATAAACCCTAACTTCTTTATTCGAAACATCATCAAGGTAATTGAATCANTTTGTTTTAAAGACGGGATGTAAATAAATACTCTTAAGGAAATGCCATTAAATGATAGTTCTGAAAACAAGATTTTGGGTGCAATTCTGAAAGATATATATTTTTTTTAATACAATCGAGAGTTGGTTTGTGATTATTATTTTTTAGTTATTTATTTGAAGGCTTTGCTCGTTGGTTAATTTGACAGAAGAGGACAGGAGTAAAATAAGAAGAGAATTTTTTTTTTTTTTTTTTTTGCACATGGCCACGACTGTGTAAAATGACACGGGGTACCCCATGGTGAAGGCTGGAATCTACAAGCTTTTTATCTTTTAACATGGCCATGGCTGTGTAAAATAACACAGGGTAGCCCATGTTTTATTCTGCTCAAAATTGTCTTCTGCTTCTATCACTTAAGCTTCCCCCAAACTTGTTCCTTGTTCCTTGTTCCAATGATAACAAAACAAAAATAAAAACAAAATCAAACAAAAATAAAATAATTGTAGAAGAGAGAAAAGAAAAAAAAAAATTTATAGTTCTAATTTAGAGTCGTTAACTTGACTTTCTCCACTTTCTTCATTCAAGAAACTGAACGGACGTGGTGTTTGGATCGAAACGTCCTCCAACATAGTGCTTCAAGCAGTGTCCATTAACTTTAAATGTTTCACCTGTCTTTCCATGGTGGATCTCAATTGCTCCAAAAGGTGTTACCTGAATTACCTCATATGGACCCGTCCATCTTGATTTCAGCTTTCCTAGGAAAAGACGAAGATGACTATTATAAAGAAGAACTTGATGTCCAAGCTCAAACTCGTTTTTCACAATGTGCCTATCATGCCATCTCTTTGTCTTCTCCTTGTAAAAACTAGCACTCTCGTATGCCCAATGACGAAATTCATCTAGCTCACTCACCTGCAAAAGACGTTTAGCACTTACACTTTGCACATCAAAATTCAACAATTTAGTAGCCTAATAAGCTTTGTGCTCTAATTCTACCGGCAGGTGACATGCTTTTCCAAATACTAACCTATAAGGTGACATACCTATAGGTGTTTTAAAGGCTGTCCTATATGCCCATAAAGCATTGTCTAACTTTGTCGCCCAATCTTTTCTAGAGGCACTAACGGTCTTTTCTAAAATTTGTTTTAGCTGTCTATTAATACCTGTACTTGACCTCTAGTTTGGGCATGGTAGGGAGTGGCTACCTTGTGTGTGACTCCATATTTCTTTAAGAGTGCATTAAATTGGTGATTACAAAAATGCTTCCCACCATCACTAATGATTGCCCTAGAAGTTCCATATCTAGTGAAAATATTCCGCTTAAGGAATTTGAGTATTGTTCGAGAATCATTAGTTTTGGTGGCAATTGCCTCCACCAATTTAGAAACGTAATCCACTGCCACAAGTATAAAAGCATTTCCATACGATGATGGAAATGGTCCCATGAAATCAATGCCCCAAATATCAAAAATTTCACATACCCATATATTATTTAAAGGCATCTCATCTTTCTTAGAAATATTACCTGTTCTTTGGCAATGATCATAAGAGGATACATACCTTTGAGCATCCCGAAACATAGTGGGCCAATAAAAACCTGATTGCAACACCTTTGCTACTGTGCAATTCGCCCCAAAATGCCCTTCGGTTCTCTATCATGGCAATGACTCAAAATAGCTCCAATCTCTTCTTCCAGCACACATTTTCGAACAACTTGATCTGCACGTAGTTTGTACAAGTAAAGGTCTTCCCATAAATAGTATTTGACATTAGCCAAAAATTTCTTCCTTTGCTAGAATGTAAAATCCTTTGGAATCCAGCCTCCTGCGAGAAAATTAGCCAAATCAGCAAACCATGGAGATTTAGAAAAAGAAGAGTTAAGAGATAGAATTCGCTCATCAGGAAATTCTACACTAATATCTCCCTCTTCAAGGATTAAATTATCTAGTCGGGACAAATTATCAGCAACTTGATTTTCTATCCCTTTTCAATCTTTAATCTCCAAATCAAACTCTTGAAGTAGAAGGACCCATCTGATAAGGCATGGTTTGGCATCCTTCTTAGCAAAGAGATGTCGTAGAGTTGCGTGATTTGTGTAGACTATGGATTTCATGCCTATGAGGTAGGATCTAAACTTCTCAAATGCGAAGACCACTACTAGTAATTCTTTCTCAGTTGTTGTGTAGTTCAGTTGCGGACCATTTAAGGTATGACTGGCATAGGATATGACCTGAAACATTTTGTCTTTCCTTTGACCGAGAGCAGCACTAATGACATAGTCACTCGCATCACACACAATTTCAAAGGGGTTGTTCCAATTTGGTGCGACCACTATTGGTGCTGTAACTAGCTTCTCTTTCAGCAAATTAAAGGCCTGCAAACATTCAGAATCAAAGTTAAATTTTGTATCCTTGGCAAGAAGATTAGATAGAGGTTTTGCAATTTTTGAGAATCTTTAGTAAATCTTCTATAAAATCCCGCATGGCCAAGGAAACTTCTGACTACTCGAACTGTCGTTGGGGGAGGTAATTTTTCAATCACTTCACTTTTGCTTTATCAACCTCAATCCCTAGCTCATAGATCTTGTGTCCAAGCACGATACCTTCTCGTACCATAAAATGGCACTTCTCCCAATTCAGCACAAGATTTGATCCCTCACAACACTGTAAAACTAACGCAAGATTTTGCAAACAAGATTCAAAGGTTAGTCCATACAACGTAAAATCATCCATGAAAATTTCCATAAATTTTTCAATCATGTAAGAGAAAATTGCCATCATGCAACGTTGGAAAGTAGCTAGCGCATTACATAAACCAAATGGCATACATCGATAAGCAAAAGTGACATAAGGACAAGTAGATGTTGTTTTCTCTTGGTCCTCAGGAGCAATAGGAATTTGATAATAACCAGAAAAGTTATCAAGAAAACAATAAAATTTATTACCCGCTAATCTCTCTAACATCTGATCAATAAATGGCAATGGGAAATGGTCTTTTCTAGTGGCAGAATTTAATCTTCTGTAGTCTATACACACACGCCAGCCAGTTACCATCCCAGTGGGGATAAGCTCATTATTTTCATTCTTCACTATAGTCCTTCTCCCTTTCTTAGGCACTACTTGTACAGGATTAACCCAATTACTATCAGAGATAGGATAAATAATACCTGCATCGAGTAATTTTACCGCTTCCTTTCGTACCACTTCTTGCATGGCAAGATTTAATCTCCTTTGTGGTTGTATTGTTGGCTTGAAATTCTCTTCCATGAGGATCTTATGCATGCAGATGGAAGGGCTTATTCCCTTGATATCAACAATTGTCCATCCCATAGCCTTTTTGTGCTTCCTCAAAATGTCTAGCAGTGACTTCTCCTCCAAATCTGTCAAAGATGCAGAAATAATCACAGGGTAAGCATCTTTATCTAGAAAAGCACATTTTAAACGTGAAGGAAGAGGTTTAACCTCAAGTTTAGAGACTCATTAGGAGTTTTATACAAATCCTCCTTTAGCTCCATATTATTATCAGTCAGAGATTATTTCTCAAACTCTTTAGCTTCTTCTCACAAGCACGGCTCTTCATCTTCTGTTGTGCTTGACTCCATTAGACATCTCTCTAAAGAGTCCTTCTGGAAAACTTCTTCTCTGTGATCACCTACAATCCCACCAAAACTGTCAGAGTGAAAACAAGATTCAATATAAAATGCAGTAGGATTTTTCATCACTTTATGGACATCAAACACTATTTCTTCATCATTTAGTCTTAGAATTAATTTTCCTTGTTGCACGTCTATCAAAGCATGAGCTGTCGCCAAAAATGGACGTCCCAAAATTAGAGTCACCTCCTGGTCCTCCTCCATATCAAGAACTACGAAGTCCATCGGAAAGATAAATTTTTCGACCTTTAACAAAATGTCTTCAACGATGCCTTTAGGTCGTTTGATTGATCTATCAGCAAGCTGGAGCGACATGTTCGTCTCTTTCACTTCTCCAAGTCCTAGCTTCCTGAAAATTGATAAAGGCATTAAATTAATACTAGCGCCTAAATCACACAATGCTTTATCTGCTACATTTACAAGTCCTAAAACACTTGTAAACATGAGTGGAAAAGGAATTACAAGTCCTAAAACACTTGCTAATTCGGTTGAATCAAAGAGTTTCATTCCAAGTCCTAAAACACTTGGATTCCAGAATGTGGAAAGCAATGGAGGAAATTCGGCCAAGCAAGTTTCAAGGGGGGAGAGAGCCCAAGCATTTCGGCCCAAACCATTCCAAGTCCAAACCCAACAAAGGAAGCTCAAGCCCACCAAGAGAGAAGCCTAATTGTTGAAGTGAACCCCTTCGGCCCAAGTCTCATTCCAAAAGGAAAAGCCCCCATGAACCCTTATTGGATCCATTTACAAGATCCTCAAGGCCCAAACTCTTACACCCTTATTAGTAGACTTGATTAGGATCATTGATCAAGCTTTGAGCTAATAAAGTAATCTTTTTCAACTAATGGGGTGGTTAAGACATGGATCCTAGAATTAGGGAATCATGTCCCTTTTGCATTAAATAGGTATGGTCTTGTTTTTTTTTGAATGAATGGCTTGTAATTATTTGTGTAATATTTGTTAATTTTATTTCTTGTATTGTATTTGTGGATTACCTAATTAGCCTTGTAATTGCCTATATGAAGGCAACTATTCTCCTTTGTAATACTTAGTTTTTATGAAATATCAAAATTTGGTTTAACCATTGAGAGAATTTTGTGTTCTTGTTGTGTATTCTTTATCCAAGTCCTGGCAAGGAGATTTGGTGGTGAATCAATTCAAGTTGGTGGAGAATTCCTTTATGCTTGAAGTGTTTTCTACTTTTCTTAACCCAAAATTGCAAGTAAGTGTGACATTGCTCCTCTAGTGTATTTGGCTGAATTTAAGCTTGAATTTAGGGCATATTTTGTTGTGTTTTTGTTTTTGCAAATGGATGGAATTGGATCATTTGGTATCAGAGCTTAGGTTGTGAAGTGGAGTAGGATTGATTTAGGTTGATTGAATGTAGTTGGTCGGAATTTTGGAGTTGACATTGCCGGATTTGGAGTGCTCTACTTAAGTGTTCTTTCTCTTTTGTTGCAAGTGATTGAGCATTTCTTTCTCTTTCATCAAACACTATTCCCCCCAAATCCCTTACACCTTGTTCCTTTCTAACCAAATCCATTGCCACCTCACCCAAACCCTAAGCAATTCCCTCCAGTCAACTAAACCCATTCCTTCCCAACCAAACCAACTTTAACCCTTAACCAAACCCTAAACACAATTAATTAACCTAATCCCATCTCATAAACACCATTCCTTACCTAATTACACAACACTATTCATAAAACACTATTCACAGAATACTTTCACTTAAACCAAATACCAAAACTCATACACTTGACCTTTCCCTCCTATTTTTCATTTTTTTAACATTCAAAGTTACTGTTCATCTAGAGTTACTGTTCACAGTAGCTAAATTTCCCCAATTCTTATGGCAACAATCCCCTTCCTCCCCAATTCCCCCCCCACACCATGGGAGAGTGCCACAAAAAAAATTCAAGAAAAACTTGATGAAGTAAAAGAAAATATGTCCATCAGGATGGAATTGATGGTTAACATGTCTAAGACACTTGCCAACCTTTCACAACCCAAACCCACCTTTGAGGAAACCCCACAACCACCTCCAAGGGATGGTCGTCTACACTACCACCAACGAACCATCCTTAGGACACCATTGTATATGGAAAACCTAGGAGATAGTAATGATTCATCTAGTGAATCCGAAGTGCCTAGGAGGAGAAGGTTTGATGATGATAGGGGTCTTAAAGTAGACTTACCCGAATTCAATGGAAGTCTTGACCCAAATGACTTCATTGATTGGTTGCATGAGATTGAACAGGTATTTGAATTTAAGGGCTACAATGATGAAAAGAGATGTAAAGTAGCCATATTAAAGTTCAAGGAGTATGCCTTCTTGTGGTGGGAAAATACAAGAAAGAAGAGAGAAAGAGAAGGGAAGAATAGAATTAGGTCATAGGATAAATTGAAGAGAGTGTTGAAGAAAAGGTTCTTGCCCGATAATCACAAGCAAGACCTTTATCTTAAGCTCCATAATTTGAAGCAAGGAGATAGAAAAGTTGAAGAGTATATTCGAGAGTTTGAAGGGTTGATGTTGAGAAGTGATATTCCCGAAGAGAAAGAGCATACAATTGCAAGGTTTATTGGCGGTTTGAGTAAGGACATTGTATATAAGCTTGAGTTGCAAACTTACCATTCCTTTGGGGATGTTTGCAAGCTGTCCACAAGGATTGAAAAGCAATTGAAGAGCATGAAGTCCTTGGCCCCCAAAAAACTCTTTAAGGAAAGTAACTACCAAAAGGGTTCACCTTCCTACACTAAACCGTATATGGCACCTATGACTTATGATAAGAACAAAGCCAATGAAGCACCAAAGGAGAAAATAGGCTTTGTGAAGAATGATGCTCCACGGCCTGATTTGAAGAATAAGAAGTGTTTCAAGTGTCAAGGTTATGGACACTTCCAAGCAAATTGTCCAAACCAAAGAGTTATGACTCTTAGAGAGATAAATGAGATTGATGATGCTTGTCAAAGTGATTCTAGTAAAGAAGAGGAAGTAGATGAGAGTGAAAATGAGGTTATTGAGGAAGCTGATAGTGGAGAGATGCTTATGCTCAAGAAGTTGCTGCATACTCAAGTAAACCCTTAAGAAAACCAAAGGGAAAACTTGTTCCATACAAGGTACACTATCAAGGGGAAAGTTTGTTCAATGATCATTGATAGTGGGAGTTGTACCAATGTTGCTTCCACCATACTTGTGGAGAAATTGGGGCTGCTAGTTATGGATCATTCTCACCCATACAAGCTACAATGGTTAAGCAATGGAGACACCATATAAGTAGTCAAGCAAGTAGTGGTACCATTCTCCATTAGGAAGAGCTATTCAGATGAGGTACTTTGTGACATCATTCCCATGGATGCTTGCAATCTTTTACTTGGAAGACCATGGCAATATGACAGAGAAGTGATCCATGATGGCCACAAGAATACATACTCATTCAAGCTCAACAAGAAGACCATTACCCTTGCACCCTTAGCCCCCACCCAAGCCATTGTCCAAGCTCCCACACAAACAACTTCCCAAACACTTTCCCAAGCACCATCCAAGGCACCAACCCGTAAAACCCTTTTCCTAAATAGCACCCAATTAGAGAAAGCCTTCCTAAAACACAAACCTCTCATTGCCCTCCTTATAGCCGAGGCAAACCAAGAGAGAACAACCTGAATTTCACCCGAAGGTCTCTTGGATGAATTTGCGGATGTTTTTCCTAGTGAGTTACCAAGGGGTTTTCCACCACTTAGGGGAATAGAACACCATATTGATTTGGATCCCGGTGCCCCTCTTCCTAATAGGCCAGCATATAGGTGCAATCCCAAAGAATCAAGAGAGCTTCAAAGACAAGTTGAGGAGTTGATTTCCATGGGATTTGTGAGGGAGAGCATGAGCCCTTGTTTAGTTCCAGCCTTGCTTATGCCCAAGAAGGATGGCACTTACCGGATGTGTATTGATAGTTGGGCCATCAATCAGATAATATCAAATATAGGTATCCCATACCATGGTTGGATGACATGTTGGATGAGCTTCATGGAGCAACCATCTTCTCAAAAATTGATCTAAGAAGTAGCTACCATCAGATTAGAATAAGAGAGGGAGATGAATGGAAAATGGCATTCAAGACTAAAGGAGGATTGTATGAATGGATGGTAATGCCTTTTGCCCTTCTAGTGCACTAAGCACCTTCATGAGGTTAATGAATGAGGTACTCAAGCCTTTCATTGGAAAATTTGTGGTTGTATATTTTGATGATATATTGATATATAGTACTTGAGAGGATAGTCATGTAGAACACCTTAGCTTAGTGCTTGAATTGTTGAGGCAAAAAAAAGTTGTATGCTAAGCTTGAAAAATGTGAGCTATTTATGAGACAATTGGTGTTCTTGGGTTATGTAGTTTCAGGAGAATGAATTAAGGTAGATCAATCCAAGGTAGAATCCATTCATAGTTGGCCTAAACCTGGTTCAATTATGGAGGTTAGGAGTTTTTATGGTTTAGCCTCTTTTAACTGTAGGTTTGTGCCTAATTTTAGTTCCATTATGGCTCCCATAACTGAATGTTTGAAGAAGGGATCTTTTGAGTGGACTAAGGCAGCAAATGATGCTTTTAATTTGATTAAGAAGAAGTTGTGTGAAGCTCCCATCACTGCCTTACCAAATTTCAACCAAGTGTTTGAAGTAGAGTGCGATGCAAGTGGTGTTGGCATTGGGGCAGTTTTGAATCAATCCAAGAGGCCAATAGCATACTTTAGTGAGAAGCTTAGTGATTCAAGGATGAAATATAGCACTTATGATAAGGAGTTTTATGCTATAGTGAGAGCACTTGACCATTGGAGCCACTACCTTCGGCCAAAACAATTTGTCCTCCATTCGGACCACCAAGCTTTGAGGTTCATCAATGGGCAACACAAACTCAACACATGACATGCTGGGTTGAGTTCATCCAATCCTTTTCGTTTGTGCTAAATTACTAGCAAGGAGCACACAATGTTGTAGCCGATGCACTCTCTAGAAGGTATGCCTTATTCTCTTTACTTGATTCTAGAGTTCTAGGTTTTGAATTAATGAAGTTGTGTTATGAAGAAGATTTGGAGATGAAAACATGCATAGCTGAATGTGAGAAACCTGGTTTTGAAAATTATATTATGCATGATGGGTACTTGTTCAAGGGTAGAAGATTATGTGTCCCTAAGGGTAGTTTTAGGGAACTAATTATGAGGGAAGCACATAGTGGTGGGTTGGCAGGCCACTTTGGGGTTACTAAGACTTTAGAAACCATCGAAGAATATTTTTATTGGCCTAAGATGTTAGGGGATATTCAAGCTCTCATTAGAAGGTGTGGATCATGTCAAAGAGCTAAGAGTCAATTCAAGGCCGGCCCATACCTACCCTTACCCATAGCCGAGCAACCTTGGGAGGACCTTAGCATGGATTTTGTGGTTGCATTGCCTAGGACCCAAAGGGGAAAAGATTCCATCATGGTAGTGGTTGATAGGTTCTCAAAAATGGCCTATTTCATATCATGCCATACCACACATGATGCCTCCAAAATTGCCGAATTGTTCTTTAGAGAAGTGGTGAGACTTCATGGCATTCCAAGGACCATTGTCTCGGATAGGATACAAAATTCTTGAGTCATTTTTGGAGAAGTTTATGGGGTAGATTAAGGACAAAATTAATGTTTAGCACCTCACACCACCCTCAAACCGATGGTCAAACCGAAGTAGTGAATAAGGTGTTGGGTAATGTCCTAAGGAGTTTAGTGAGTAAGCATTTAAAGGATTGGGATTTGCAATTGGCACATGCTGAATTTACCTACAATAGGAGTCCTAGTTCTACTACAGGTCACACTCCTTTTGAGGTGTTGATGGAGTAAATCCACTTATCTCTTTTGATCTCACTTCCCTACCCCTTGATTTTGAGCCAAATGTGAATGCTAATGAGAAGTTGAAGCAAATGAAGAAACTCCATGAAACTGTGAGAGCTCAAATAGAAAAATCAAATGAAAAGATCAAGAATAAGGCAAACAAGCATAGAAAGCCTAAGCTTTTCCAACCGGGGGATTTAGTTTGGATTCACTGGAGGAAGGAGAGGTTTCCAAGTAAGAGAAAGAGTAAATTAGCTCCTAGGGCTGATGGACCTTTTGAGATTGTTGAGAGGGTAAATGATAATGCTTATAAAGTGGAGTTGCCTAGTGAGTATAGGGGAGTCTTGGCCACTTCAATGTAAGGGATCTAAGTCCATACTTAGAAGACGATTTGGATTTGAGGGCAAATCCTTCTCAACCCGGGGAGGATGATATGTTTACAAGTCCTAAAACACTTGCTAATTTGGTTGAATCAAAGAGTTTCATTCCAAGTCCTAAAACACTTAGGTGGAAAGCGATGGAGGAAATTCAGCCCAAGCAAGTTCCAAGGGGGGAGAGAGCCCAAGCATTTAGGCCCAAACCATTCCAAGTCCAAGCCCAACAAAGGAAGCTCAAGCCCACCAAGAGAGAAGCCTAATTGTTGAAGTGAACCCCTTCAGCCTAAGTTTCATTCCAAAAGGGAAAGCCTCCATGAACCCTTATTGGATCCATTTGCAAGATCCTCAAGGCCCAAACTCTTACACCCTTATTAGTAGACTTGATTAGGATCATTGATCAAGCTTTGAGCTAATAAAGTAAGCTTTTTCAACTAATGGGGTGGTTAAGACATGGATCCTAGAATTACGGAATCATGTCCCTTTTGAATTAAATAGGTATGGTCTTGTTTTTTTTGAATGAATGGCTTGTAATTATTTGTGTAATATTTGTTAATTTTATTTCTTGTATTGTATTTGTGGATTACCTAATTAGCCTTGTAATTGCCTATATAAAGGCAACTATTCTCCTTTGTAATACTTAGTTTTTATGAAATATCAACATTTGGTTTAACCATTGAGAGAACTTTGTGTTCTTGTTGTGTATTCTTTATCCAAGTCCTGGCAAGGAGATTTGGTGGTGAATCAATTCAAGTTGGTGGAGAATTCCTTTATGCTTGAAGTGTTTTCTACTTGTCTTAACCCAAAATTGCAAGTAAGTGTGACATTGCTCCTCTAGTGTATTTGGCTGAATTTAAGCTTGAATTTAGGGCATATTTTGTTGTGTTTTGTTGTTGCAAATTGGATGGAATTGGATCATTATCAAAGAATGAATCTCCTAATGCACAAGGTATAGTAAAACTCCCTGGATCTCTCAGTTTAGGAGGTAATTTATTTTGCAATATGGCACTGCATTCTTCAGTGAGCATAACTATTCCATACTCCTCGATCTTCTGCTTCTTAGAAAGGATGTCTTTTAAGAACTTTGCATAACTAGGCATCTGTGCTAAAGCTTTAGCAAATGGAATATTTATTTGCAATTTCTTAAAGACCTCTAAAAACTTTGAAAATTGTTGATCTAGTTTATCCTTTCTAATTCTATCGGGATAACGAAATTTAGATACATCTTTTTCAATAACAATAGAATCATAATTTGATTTACCTTTTCCTTTACCTCTTGCAATTTCCTTTACCTTAGTCTCTGTCTCTTTTTCTAAATTTACTTTCTTTTTTTCAATAGAGACCGGTAACTCTGCTTCACTTTTCGCCTTTTTTTGTGATTCTTCTTCACCAATCACCTTTCCATCTCTCAAGGTTATGGCCTTACATTGCTCCTTCAGGTTCCTTTCCGTGTCACTCGGTAAATGCCCTTGCTATCTACCCAAAATGATATTAGCCAACTGGCCAATTTGAGCTTCTAAATTCTTGATGGAAGCCTCTTGATTCTGAATTCTTATCTTTGTGGTACTCAAGAACGTCGCCATCATCTCCTCTAAATTTGATTTCTTCTCTTGAGATTGAAAACCTGGCGGTGGAGATTTCACTTGATTGTTGTTACTCCAAGAAATTGGGGTGATTCCTCCACCCCGGATTATATGTTTCACTGTATGGATTATTATTAGGCCTGCGAAAATTTGAAACATAGTTAGCTTGATCAGGCATAAAATTAACAACAAACATTTTACCTGATTGACACTCATGGTTAGGGTGATCTTCGCCACAAAAAACACACATAGAAGCAACTATTGCAGGTTTTTGCATTTGAAGTCCATCAATCTTCTTATTTAATGCCTGCATTTGTGCTGCCAAAGCTGTGATTACATCTATATTATGAACACCCAACGTTCTTCTCATAGGCAACCTCTCTATTGGCCATTGATAAGAGTTTGAAGCCATTTCCCAGCAATTCATAAGCTTGTTCTAGTGTCTTCTTACCTAAAGTACCACCCGCAGCAGCATTGATCATATTTCGAACTTCACTGTTAAGACTATTATAGAACGTCTGGACTTGCAGTCAAACCAGTAATTCATGGTGGGGACATCTCCGGAGCATGTCCTTGAACCTTTCCCATGCTTCGTATAGTGACTCTGTATCCACCTGCATAAACATAGTAATATCATTACGCAATTGTGCAGTCTTTGCAGGAGGAAAATACCTACTTAGGAATTTTTGTGTCATTTGCTCCTAGGTTGTAATCGAGCCTCCTGGTAATGAGGTGAACCAACTCTTAGCTTTGTCTCTTAACGAAAATGGGAACAATCTTAGTCTTATAGCTTCGTCGAAAACTCCATTGTGCTTAAAAGTATCACAAATCTCTAGGAAATTTGCAATATGTAAGTTGGGATCTTCATGTGCCAAACCACCATACTGCACTGACTGCTGAATCATCTGGATGATTGTTGGCTTTATCTCAAAGGTGTGGGCATTGATCACTAGTCGTCGAATGCTCGATGTTGCTCCATTTAGAGATGGGGTAGAGTACTCGTTTAGTATATGAGTTGCTAGTGGTGTTCCATTATTTGGGTAATCGTGATCACCCATGATCTCCCTTTTGATTGCTCTCTTTCTTGCGTGAAAAGTGCGCTCTATCTCAGGATCAAATGCTAGTAAAATCTTTCCAGAAGCTCTGGTCATACACTAGCAGAAACACCTCTTGGTTTCCAAAAAAAAAAAAAAAAAAAAAAAAAAAAAAAAAAGCCAAACAAACAAAATAATAAAAAAAAATCTCAAAGTAATAGGTAATCTTAAAATAATCACAAACAATCTAATGATCCCTGGCAACAGTGCCAAAAACTTGATGCGACTAAATCAACCTTAGCAAGTGTACTAGTCGTGTTCAAGTATAAAGTGATGAGTTTAAGTATCGTCCCACAGAGATCAAAGCGAATATATGTAATTACGTAAAACTACCTACACATTATTTGAGAAAACGAAATCTTAGAGTGTAAAAATAACGGATTAAAAATAACTAAATTAAAAAAATAAATAATGCGATGAACTTTGCAATATTAATGAAGTTAGGGTACAGAATTCCCCCTAATTATGCTTGACAACCACTCTTAATACCCGTTTGTGCTATGAATTGGTAGGATTCTTCTAAGGCCAATTATCCTTATTCAGGCATAATATTCAACATAATACAGATCCCTATTCGGTTACTCTGAAATTAAGAAGCATAAATGCATCAATCCCTTACGACTAATTCGCCCTATTCGGTTGTGAATTAGATGGACCACAAATTAATCCTAGAATCTCCATTCGATTACTTCTAGTTTTAATATGTTGTGCAATGTTATTCCCATAGAACAATTATGAATATGAATTAATTATGAATATGAATTAAGCAATAAACCCTAACTTCTCTATTCGAAACATCATCAAGGTAATTGAATCAATCCAACATTCATAAAGCATTAAACCTAAACTCTTGCACAAATTCATAAACATAAATCTGGTATTAAGAATAAAAATTGTTCAAAACATAATTAGGGTTTCATCCTCCTCTAACAAAAGAGATTTATTCCATCCTAAGAACAAAGAAATAAATAGAGAAGAAAGAAAACATAATCAAACTTGAAAATAAATAAAAATCAAATTCTTAAATCTGATCTTCAGTCTTCAAGCCCCAATAATGCATCTTCTCCTCTTAAAATATGCCAAATTCGTCCCTGACAACTGATCTCAATTATACTTAAATACCCAAAAGAGTCCTAAGTGAAAAAGGAAAGAAAAAATGATAAAAACGCCCTAATAGTTTCCGCCACAACCCTGGCCGTGGCCAAATTTAAGTCACCACAGCCTAGGCCGTGGTGTTTCCTAGTCTCTTTGTTCCACCACCATGGCCATGGTGAACTACCAAGGCATGGTTGTGGCCTTCAAGAATGTTAGGTAATCTCAACTTCTTCAAGCTTTAAGTCGCAATTTCATTCCAATACTCCAATCTACTCAATCAAAGCCTAAAAAACACAAAAGTTATCCAAATCAATAGGTAACCATTCATATCTCAAACTTAACAAAAAAAAAAAGCATCAAAACAAATGAAACAAATGAGAAGTTAACTAAACTAACATCAAAACAACCCTAAAAACACTCAAGTTATGCAACTTATCAACTCTCCTCAAAATCTTTGCAGTAATCGTGAGAAATTTGTTAACACTTTCGTACTTATTTTTACTATCTAATTTTTAAGCTCTAAGATATGAATTCATTGTCTAGTTTCTTTCCTTGTAGTTTCTTTTACTGTCTAGTTTTTAGCCTTAAATTGACCCATATTGTCCACATATCTTAATATTGAACGTATCTTTTTTTTTCTTTTTTGTGTATAGTGCTGGTAATACTGGTATATTGACTATAGGGTGTACAAAAGAACCTGTCAGAATTAGAACCTGTGATTAGACAAGGTTCTAGTTCCTACTCAAAACTGGCCCTCACAGGGTCGATTCTGGTTCTAAAAAATCAGAATCGGTACTATGTGGTTTCGGTTCTATCACTGTAAGAACCATAACCAGAATCGAGAATCGGAACCAAAACTGATACGCAAGTACCTAGGTAGGAATTGAGACTGGCCTATAATTTATGTAATTTTTTGGGGTGTATTTGTAAGTTTTTGGGGGTGTTTGTAATTTTTTGGGGGTGTATTTGTAATTTTTGTGAATAGTAGGTGGTAACATAATTTTCCGAGGTATAGGAACTAGAACTGGAACCTATGTTTCAAGTTCCAGTTCCAAGCTTTTAGGAACCGAAACCAGCAGGTTTCAATTTCGGTTTCAATTCCAAATCTCAAGAAACCAGTGATAATCTTATTTTTCATATGAGTTTGTATTGAATTTCAATAGGATTTAGAATACTTCTCATACAATTTGGGCCATAATTGCTTCTTAATTCTATTAATTTTTCTTTGCAATTCTAAACGATGATTTTGAGCATAAATGACGGTTTTAAGTGTAAATTGCGTAACTTGAGTTTAGAAACTCGGAATGAGTTGAATTTAGAAGCTATAGAAATCTAAGAAGTACTAGAGCTACAACTTTCATGTTTGGGTTTTTCCTAATTATGATAGGAAGAATGTGAAAACTTGGCTTGAAGTTGTGAATAATACGTTCCGAACTGAAGAAAACATCTTTAGACATGCTTTAGTATTTGGGCCGTAACTTGAGCTATAGACTCAGATTGGGCTGATTCATCAACGAGTACAAATAAAATTGACAGGGCTAAACTTCATATATGTACGACATTTCCAGATTCAGATGTTATCATGCTCAAATTTGGCCCAAAATAGATTCGCCGTGGCGAAGAAAATTTTTTGCTGCGGCTAAACTGCATTAGATGTGAAAAATAAAACGACATGTTTTGGCTTGCTAGGGCTCCATCCTTAAGTGAGAGCAGTAGAAATTGATGTGAAAGGGAAGGGAAAAGAGTCTTGGTTCATCATTTGTGAGGCAGCTCTTGGAATGAGAAAATTATTGAAAGATTTGGGCTTCAAATTAGAGAAGATTTCTCCATCTTTTGTTTGTTTTTCAATGATGAACCTTGATTCAACTTGATTTTGTTATTTTATTTTGTTATTTAGCATAAAATGAGTTGTTTAGCTAGGGTTTGATGTAACTTTGATACAATGATTCAAATTTTTGTGAATTGATTTACTGAGTTTTAATTTCATGATTGATTGTTTATCTTTTTGCTTAATGAGTTTTGGATGCTTGATCACCATTCAAATATGTGTTGTTCACAATGAGACTGAGAAGTGTTTTTTGATATGTGCCTCTTGGGATAAATACCATAGATTGAGCGAAAACTAGAGATAGATAAATGTGATCTATGAAATCTAGATAGAATTCCACAAGCCTAAGAGACCTTGAACTATTAAACTTTAACTTTTGGGTTCAGAAGGTTAATAGGAATAGGTCGGGTGGTATAACCTAAGAAGGAGTACCAAACAACTTAGGGAATTTGATTTTCAATCAGGGAATTAGAACTTGGTTAATAAATTCTATGAATTGGGTTTGCGTATCTAGGTGAAATCAACACCCTAGCTTTTTTAGTACTATTTGATTTGTTTGGATTTTGGGTTTTATATTTAATTTAATTTTTATCATTTATTTGTTGTTAATTTATATTTAGTTGTTAAATTTCCATCAGTCCAATTTATTGTTGCTTCAATTAGGAATTAAACTAGAGAAATTGGTATTTAGTAACTATATATCCTCGTGGCAACGATACTCTACTAATCACTTCATTACTTTTACGACTAGTGGACTTGCTAAATATACATATAAAACATTATGCATCAAGTTTTTGGCACCGTTGCCGGGGATGGTTGATTATTAATATTGATAGTATCTATTGTGGTGCTAAATTAAAGCTTTATTTCATTTAGTTAATTGTAAATATTGTATAGTCTTAAACTTGAGTTCTTTTGTTTGTAGTTTTTATTTTTGTTTTATAGGTAAGCAAAATTTTTGTGAATACTTAAGTTCGAATTTTCTCTTGTGTGGAGAATCATGGAAGAAGTACATAGAATGTTGAGGGATTATGCCGTACCAACGGTGCAAGAATGCAATTATGGTATTACAAGGGCACTTGTTGAAGTGAACTTTGAGATTAAGCTGACAATAATTCAAATGATCCAACAGTCAGTCCAATTTAGTGGAAATTCATATGAGGATCCAACTTTGCATATCACTAGTTTTCTAGAGATATGTGACACCTTCAAGCACAATGGATTGACTGATGATGCAATTAGGCTAAGATTGTTTCCATTTTCATTGCGAGATAAAGCGAAAGGTTGGCTCATGTTAGACCCAGCTGGAACTATCACCACATGGGACAAATTAGCAAAGAAGTTTCTTGCAAAATACTTTCCACCAGTGAAGACCGCAAAAATGAGAAACGACATTAACTCTCTCATGCAAGACAACGATGAATCACTGTATGAAGCTTGGGAGAGGTACACGGAGTTGTTAAGGAAATGTCCACATCATGGTCTACCGATTTGGATACAAGTCCAAACATTCTACAATGGTTTGTTACCAAATATTCAAATTATGGTAGATGTGTGGTTGGAGGAGCGTTAAATCACAAGACTCCAGAACATGCTTATGAACTGCTTAAGGTGATGGTCAATAATAACTACCAAAGACCCAATGAGCGAGGAATGCCTAAGAGGAGCATGGGTTTACATGAAGTTGACGCCTTTATCACATTGTCTGTTCAGATTTCAGTGCTTTAGAAACAATTGGGAGGTATGAATGTAAATATTTTTCACTCGCCTTTTCTAACTTGTGAATTTTGTGTAGGAAACCATGCAAGTGTGGAATGCCAAGTGGGAAACCCATTCATCTTCTCAACAATCGAGCAAGTGAATTGCATGGTTGTTTCACAAAGGGCGCCGAATGACCCCTTTTCCAACACATACAATCCGAGATGAAGGAACCATCCGAATTTCTCTTGGAGAAATCAAGGAGCACCAAGACCGGTAGCCAAATAACAACCACTAGAGGAGAGAATAACCAAGTTGGAAGATATGTTTTGAAGGTTCATGAATGAGACAAGGATAAATTTTAGAAATCAATGAGCATCCATTCGAAATTTGGAGGTTCAAGTGGGGCAATTGGTGGAACAATTGACGGAGAGACCTCCAGGTTCCTTTCCAAGCAAAAAAGAAGTTAATCCTAGAGAGCAGGTTCATGCCATAACATTGAGGAGTGGTGTAGTTTTGGAGGAACCTCAACAAAGAGAAGAGTTGAAAGACCATGAAGCGGAAAATCTCAAAGCGAAAGGGTGTACAAGATACTTAGGGGAATTTCAACCAAGCAACTCACCTCACAAGGGACAATTTAAGGAATTTGTTGTAAGTGGGAACAAGCCAAAATTTGTGTTGGAAGAGACTCCAAACATTGGACTCAAAAAATCACCATCTCATCTCAAGTACGCATATAAGAATTTGAAGTTCCGAAAAGATGCTTTGAGAATGCCTGAAATTCCAAAGGAAAAGCACCCATGCGTTGCACCAGGTTGTCGGCAAACAACCTTGACAAGTGAGATCAGTCACTGCCTTTCGACAGGGTCATTCAACACTATGATAGCCTTACTGTATTATTTGTATCCTTGGTCGGAATAATATTGGGGCTACAGACATTTCTAGAATGGCCACTATATGTGATCATAGGGTTTTCACTATCATAATTTGAAATACTTGATATCCTCATCATGGTTCTACCATCTTAAGGACATATATCAATACATATAATATGATTAACGTGATATAGTAGAATATGCCTTTTACTGATAAATAAACATTTATTACAGAGTTAATTTTACAATAATTGATTAGCTCTAAGGCACATACTCTAACAAACTAGAACTCAATGAAGTTCTAGAACCATAAGATACATTAGACAAAGATCAGGAAGATGTGCCACAAGAGGTGGTTGAACATCGTGAGGAGATCACTCCACAATTCGTGGATCAAAGTGAACCACCTCAAGTAGCATAGGAGCTACGTAGGTCTGGGAGAGTACGTCATGAGCCCAAGAGATATGGTTTTCTCATGACTCAGCATGGTGATGTACTCGTCTCCTAAGACAATGAACCCAAAACCTAGGAAGACGCTATATTGGATTTAGATTCTGTTTAATGGCTTGAAGCCATGAAATCTGAGATGGACTCCATGTACCGAAACCAAGTATGGTCTCTGGTGGATCCACTTGAAGGTGTAAAACCCATAGGGTGTAAATGGGTCTTCAAGAAGAAGACTGACATGGATGACAAGGTGCATACTTATAAGGCATGACTGGTTGCCAAAGGTTTCAAACAAATTCATGGTATTGGCTATGAAGAAACCTTTTCTCCAGTTGCCATGATTAAGTCCATCTGGATTATGCTTGCGATTGCTACATATCATGACTATGAAATTTGGCAAATGGATGTCAAAATGGCTTTCCTAAATAGAAACCTTAAAGAGGATGTGTGTATGACACAACCCGATGGTTTCGTTCTTGATGGACAAGCTGGTTAGGTATGCAAGTTTTAGAGGTCTATTTACGGACTCAAGCAAGCTTCAAGGAGCTGGAACATTCGTTTTGATGAAGAGGTGAAAGAATTCAGTTTTATTGAGAATGAAGATGAGTCATGTGTTTACAAAAAAGGTAAGTGGGAGGGCAGTGGCATTCCTGGTGTTGTATGTCGATGACATACTTCTGACCAAGAATGATATACCGAACTTATAGTTGGTGAAGACTTGGTTATCCAAGTGCTTTTCCATGAAGGACTTAGGGGAAGCAGCCTACATCCTTGGAATAAAGATCTACCGAGATAGATCACGTAGGTTGCTTTACCTAAGTTAGAGTACATACATTGACAAAATATTGAAGAGATTCAGTGTGGAAGAATCCAAGAAGTGATTTCTTCCGATGTCACATGGTGTCTATCTCTCTAAGGATGTGTGTCCTAAAACACACGATGAGAGAGATAGAAAGAAGAGGATCCCATATGCGTTAGCAATTGGATCCATTATGTATGTCATGTTGTGTACTCGGATTGATGTGTCATGTGCATTAAGCACTTTTAGTAGATATCAATCGGATCCAAGCGAGGGTCATTGGACAGTTGTCAAGAACATCCTTAAGTACCTAAAGAGGACTAAGGACATGTTCTAGGTTTATGGAGGGGAAAATGAGCTCACTGTAATAGGTTATGGTGATGCTAGTTTCCAAATAGACAAATATGATTATCGTTCGCAATCCGGTTTTTTATTTTTTCTCAATAGGGGTGCGGTAAGCTGGAAGAGCTCAAGGCAAAGTACTGTAGCAGACTCTACAATGGAGGTTGATTATATATCACATTATCCGATGCAACCAAGGAGGCGGTCTAAATTAAGAAGTTTGTCACTGAATTTGGTGTGGTCTCCATGATTTTTAATCCAATAAATCTCTATTGCCACAACAATGGAACAATAGCTCAAGCAAAGGAACCACGGTTTGTCCAGAAGTCCAGACACATACTCAGACGATTTCATCTGATTAGAGAAATGGTTGAGAGGGAAAATCTCGCTGATCCACTAACGAAGCCTATGTCGCAGCAGAAGCATGAAAAACACTTGAGGTCATTCAGTATTAAATATGAATGATTGGCTATAGAGACACTATTACAGTATGTGCCCTAGAGCCAATCAATTACTGTAAATTTGACTTTGTAATAAATCTTTTTCTATCAATAAAAGGCATATTCTTTTATATCATGTAAATCATAGTTATATGTAATGATATATGTCCGTAGGATGGTAGAACCGTGATGAGGTATCAAGTGTTTCAAATTTTGATAATCAGAACCCTATAATAAAATATGGTGGCCATTCTAGAAATGTCCATAGCCCCAGTATTACTCTGATCAAGGACACAGATAATACGGTGAGGTATCATGGCGTTGAACGACCCTATCAAAAGGTAGTGATTGATCTCACTTGTCAAGGTTTTTGTCCGACAACCTGGTACAACGCATGGGTGCTTGCTAGAGGGAAGTTCACTGGACAGACCCACTAGAGGCTTCCATATGGATGGTAACCCAGTGTCTATGGAATAAATCCTCTAACAAATGGTGTTGCATGTGATCCTTAGACTTGAGATCACCAAAGTGCCTTGTGCACCGATTAATGTAATTTGACACTAGCCTAACGTAATTCTATTCAGAGCTATCAATACGGTAGTGATTGGCTGCATTGAGAAGCGTATCAAGACTATGGTGGATCGACAAAGGATTCATCACTCTCAGGTATGGGAGAAGTTATCTCACTATGCAATTTAGTAAATGGCAATGACACTAAATCTGTGACCACAGTGGGATTGAGTTGTCGCTCAAGCCAATTTATTTATTCAGTCATTGTCCAGTAACTGAATACAAAGATATCAAGGATAACTGAGGTTGACACTATTTATGTACCTCAGCCTTGATGAGCTAACAAATGATGAAAGGATTTGATTGCACGGTAACCATATCATTGATAGGTAGCTGTTGTACTGAATCCAAATCTATCGGTTGGCCATGATGCCTTGCTAGGGGCCAATCTTGATCTGTGAGTAGTGAGACGATTAATTGGTGTTAATCGCGATACTACTCATTGTCAATATGATAAGGAGCCTACGGGTCACACACTTAGAAGATAATTTAAGAATCGTTTTTGTGAAAGGGGTATTTTCGTCTTTTAGGATGAAAGGGTATTTTGGTAATCTCACAATGTAATTAAATTTGATAAGGTTGTTGCCTGTATTTAATTTTAATAGTAGAATTAAGATTAGTGAGATTATATTTAAATATATGTGCGCATGTATTTAAATGGATTATTATTAATAATTAAACGTTAATAATATTATTATTATTATATTAATTGATTTTAATTATAATAACAATTAATTAAAATTAAAATACCATAAAGGGTGTGTTTGGTTGCAAGGATGGATTAACTTGAGAATCCATGGCTATTCCTATTGGGATTAGGGTTTTAATTAAGTGACACTATATAAGTGAAACTTAATTAAAACCTAATACAACAATTTATTCATTCATTGAATAAAAGAAAAAACCCTAGCCACCCTCTTTTCTTCTTGCACGTTTTTGATATTTATGAAGAGAAAAATTCTTTTTTCTCTTCTTTTGATTCTTGAAGCCTCCTTGTTGTTCTAGAAAAACAACAGTGGGTTCTACGGATTATCTTCGTGTGGATGACGTGAGTGTGATTCTACTTTGAATCAGGAATGAGATCAAATTAGAGATATTGAAGGAGCCTCCAAACGTTGGTAACGTATTCCTGATCCTTTTATTGGATTAATTTATATTGTACAGATTTTATGTTTATTAACATGTAAGCAATTTGATCTATACTCGGATCTTGGCATAAAAGGTGATTGATTTTTGTTTTAATTTTTTATTTTTCCACTGCCTTTTGGAGATCAATCACTAACAAAAGTTATATGTCCTTAATGAGCCTGTTCAGGAAGCACCTGGTCTTGAAGCTACTCAGGAGGAGAGAGAACCTTATGGCATGTTGAAAAACCCCTCCCTAGCCAGGTATTTCCTAAGTATCTCTTGGCCATTGAGAACCTAGAAAACGCACGCCTAGGAAAGAAGTTTATTTTGAAATCCTATTCAAAGAATAAACTTGTAGTTTAAAACATATATATAGATATATGTGTTTAATTTTTTTTTTCTTAACTATAATAAGTTCATTGTATAATAAAAAAATATAGTTTCTTTTCTTGGAGTAAATTATGAAATCCATAGTAATACTTAATAGAACATACACACTTTTACAAAATTTACTAGCAATTTTATTTCCTTTATTAACACAAACAATATATACTCCATTATAACATGGACATATTTACTACATTATGAGATATAGACATAATTACTACACTAAATACTAGCAAAACCATTCAAAAGTCATAATTAAAACATCCCTTCATGCTCATAGCGTCCCTCGGAGTCCTCTCCCAGCTTCATGCCTTAATCTTTACCTGCAAAACATTTTAAAACATTTCGTGGGGTGAGCGCTAATCGCTCAGTAAGGAATATGGCCATTTATAAACTATTAAGGTTCATTATACAAGTATATTACTTAGGACCCTACCTACCTACAAAACATGACCTTGATTCTTTAACATAACAAGTTCATAAAACATATCATACACTTTGGACTTTTCTCATAAACATAAGTCATAACATAACCATACATAATATAACATAGAACATATATGACTTATGAAATATTCATGTACATGGCATGCTTATTTGTTTTGTCTTTATACTTGACGGTTTCATTAGTCTTTGTTATCCGATCGGATTCATTTGAACCATTACCTTGTTCTTGGTCGTCACCTCAAAGGACTCATGGTTTCCATAAGAATTCCATTCCTCTGATCTTGGTTTATACCTCAAGAGACTCATGGAATTCATTCTTTAACATTTCATAAATTTTTCATAAGACAACTAAATAAGCTATATGCATTACCATTATGAATGCAAACATATGGACTAACATATTCCATGCTCAATCATACTATATTCTCCTACTAAACTTCTTAACTTAATTCATTCAATTTCTCATACAATACAAAGAATTTCAGTAGTAAGATTATTCAGGGGTTTATTAGAATTAGAAACAAATGGGAATTTCCATTAAGAAGGTGGATGCCATACAGTTCGTTACTTTCAAGCAATTTTCCATTATCTTCTAATTCGAATTTATTTTTGGCTAAAACATAAAAGTTTTAGGTCTGTTTCTCAACTTTTTAACACTTCAAGAATCAACTCAATCGGACTTCTATAACTTCAGTTATGACTGATTCAGTGAAGCATGTACAGTATAAGTCTCAAAAAGCCAAATCCGAATTCTATTCATTTTAACCATGTCACCTTCATTTGCACATTCATATCATTTGCCATATCATTCTTAGTATAAAAGGCCATAAAAACCTCCCTTTTTACAGAACCAAAAAGTGCCAAAACATCGTCCAACTACAAATCTCTTAATTGGCATAATCATCCTCCATATGCACACATACACCAATCAACACACCCATTTAAACAATCCATAACCAAAACATAGCATCACACTCATATTAACATAAATAAATGTAAGTTTCATAAACCCTAGGTGTTATCAATTGTAGTCATAAGGGAGATTTTTTCCTTACCTTAGTATTCAAAGCACAAAGGTACTCCTCCTTGGCTCCAAAGTTTCACCTTTCTACCTTACACACATAACCACTTATGAATTTCTCTTTTAACTAAAAAATTCAGAAAAACTAGGGTTTTGAAACTCACCTTTAACCCTGAAATTGAAGTTCTTTAAGGGTGGATGGTGATCTCCTTTAAAAATCAACTTGAAATCCTAAGAAAATTTGAGAATAAAAGCTTGGATTAGTGGCTTTTATGGTGGATTTGAGAGATGAAGAAGAAGATGATATATTTGGGGTCTCCAAGGCCGACTACTCTCTCTTTAAACCTTGTAAATATTCATTCCATTGATACTCTAATGTGATTGGTCAATAAAAGTTAGATATAAAGGTCATTTGGCATAAATTTTTCATATAAGGGCGTTTTGGTCATTTCCACCACAACATAAAGATAAGTACTCATTTAATGCCATTTGACTTCTTTAAAACACTTAACCATTAAGTAATTCTACTAGGTAAATGACTAATTTACCCTTGGTGCACTTTTATGGACACTTAAATCATATGGTTTTGTATGAAAAGACCATTATACCCTTGGTTACCGTTTATGCCATTTAACCTTATCAATCAACTTTATAACCATTCTACCCTCATTTCTCTTCAATGACATCATCCTTTACACTTTATAATGGCCACATCTCGAAATACATGTAAATTGACCATTTTACCCTTCCATTCAAAAAAAGAAAATTATTTGAAAAGGTAAATTTCATACCTTAGGGCATCGGAATAATAACGCGGGGTTATACATGGTGACAATGTGCAATTCCTTATATTAGCATCAATGACACCAGATCTGCAAGAGCAACATGAACACTTGGATGCTTAGTCTATTATGACTTATCTCAAGGAGCTCTTCCAGAAGCGTGCTACGCACGATCATTTTGACATGTCTAAGGCATTGTTTAGATGTTAGATGGCAGTGGGATGCCAAATCGGGCTGCATGTACTTAAGATGATTGCATACATATAGAAGCTTGAAACTCTAGGATTTGTCTTGGATGCAGAAACTGTTAGTGGACTTAATAATGCAATCCTTGCCTAACACCTTCTTATAGTTCATAGTGAACTTCAATATGAATCGTATGGAGAAGACCTCTCTGATATCTTGAATAGGCTAAAGATAGCAAAGCAAGACATGAAGAAGTCTAAGCCAGTGATGCTAGTTGATGCTACCCATGGGGGAGGCAAAGGAAAGGGCAAGGCTAAGGCTAAGTCCAAGCCTAAGTCTAAGTACATGTCCTAGGATGTCTTGAAGCATGCTGGTGTCATGAGCAAAGAGGGAAAGGTAGTTTGCTTTTTCTATGGCAAGCTTGGCCACTGGAAGAAACATTGTTAGAGTAGATGCACTAGAGCCAATAGTTTAGCTTTTGTAAACTCATTTCAAATAAATGAATAAAAGGCATCGCTTATTTATGAGCATGTATACTGTAGCATCTATTTACTGCGCGTAAAGAAAATAGTATATATCCTTAAAAAGGTTGGTACCAGTGACGAGGGAATTAAGTGTTATAAATCTTAATTGTGAGAACCCTATGAGCACAAATGGTGGCCCTTCTTAAACCATTCGTAGTCATAGTATATATCTAACCAAGGACACAGATTATATAGAGAGACTATCATTGTGTTGAATGACCTTATCGAAAGGTAGTGACAGATCTCACATGTCAAGGTTCTGTTAGGAATCGATCTACCCAATGCTGCGGAAAAACAAAAATCAAAAGGATGAATTGATTCCTTTTATGCCAAGATCCGGGTATAGATTATATAGTTTACATGTTAAATCAAAATTTTGCACAAAATAATATCAATCTGTTCAAGGATCAGAGATCTTAGGCATGTTTGGAGGCTCCTTTAAGTGTCTCTGAATTTATCTTCGCTACCAATTCAACATAGAACCACACAAACGGTGATCCACATGAAGATAATTCAAAGAACCATGCCTTGTTTTTATAGAACAAAGGGGTGGTTTCAAGAATCAAGTTGAATCAAAGAAAAACTTTGATTCACACAAAGGGCAACGTGAGAGAGTGAGAGTCAAGGGGTGGTTGCCTTTTTTCTATTCAATAATGATTGAATAATAATCATTCTTTTAACTCAACTTGCACTTATATAGTGCATGAGTTAAAACCCTATTCCTATGTGGAATAGGCATGGGCTCTAACCCTAATCCACCTTTCTATCCAAACACTCTTGTTTTGGTATTTTAAATTTAATTCATTATTATTATTCTTAAAATCAATTAATATATACATATATATACATATATATATATATAATATATTAACATTTAATTAATAATAATAATTCATTTAAATATACGCATACATATATTTAAATATAATCTCACTAATTTAATTTTAGCATTAAATTAAATACAGGTAACAACCTTAACAAATTTAATTGCACTATGAGATTACCAAAATGCCTTTTCATCCTAAAAGATGAAAATAACCCTCGTACAAACTGATTCTTAAATTATCTTCTAAGTGTGTGACTCGTAGGCTCCTCATCATATCGACAGTGAGTAGTATCGCGATTAATACTAATTAATTGTCTCACTACACACAGACAAGGATTGGCCCCTGGCAAGACATCATGGCCACTCGACAGATTCAGATTCAGTTAAATAACTACCTATCAATGATATTGTTACCGTGCAATCAAATCATTTCATCATCTGTTATCTCATCAAGACCGAGGAACAAAAATAGTGTCAACCTCAGTTACTCTTGAGATCTTTGTATTCAGTTACTAGACCAATGATCGGATAAATAAATTGGATTGAGCAACAACTCAATCCCACTGTGGCCATAGATTTAGTGTCATTGTCATTTACTGAATTGCATAGTGAGATAACTTCTCCCATACCTAGGAGTGATGAATCCTCTATCGATCCACCATAGTCTTGATACATTCCTCGATACAGCCAATCACTACCATATTGACAGCTCTAAATAGAACTGTTAGAGTAGATGCCCTAAATGTTAGAGTAGATGCCCTAGAGCCAATCAATTATTGTAGAATTGACTCTTTGTAATAATGTTCATTAGTCAATAAAAAGGCATTTTATTCTATATCGCGTAAATCATTATTATTGCAATATGTATTGATATATGTCCTTAGAATGGTAGAACCGTGACGAGGGTATCAAGTGTTTCAAATCTTGATAGTGAGAACCCTATGAGCACATATGGTGGCCATTCTAGAAACGTCNAAATTTCTCTCTGGTAAAACTTTGCTTTGACTTTTTCGTCTGTTGTAAGTCAGCTCGCGACCGCGACCTGACACCCACTAATATCAATACAAATCAGTGGACGTAGGACTTGCTATCTTAGCATCCGAACCACTTAAAAATTCCCTCTACAGCTATTTTAATTTTCTAAAATTCAATTTTCACGTACATCAAACAGTCACTTGATATTATACACGTAGAAATTCGTTGGTGCAAGATCGAGCATCAACAATAATATTCTCAAAGAGGGATGAATTTTCACCGTGCTTTGTGAGGAGAGATTTTATGGCGATTCAAAGTTTCAAACTCTCCCTCTTAAGCTTCCCTCTCTAGTTAGTCTCTTCTCTGTCTACAGGCTTTCTAATTATAAGTATCTCTTTGATATATACAAGTTACATCTTTTTATTTGAGGGATCATGTTAATCTGATTCGAGTTTTGAGACTAAAATATAGGTTTTTGTATTGATTTGAAGCTCTCATGTAGCTTCTCGTTCGTTATTTATAATTTGGGAAATTGGAAGACAAAGAAGCTAAAAGTGTACCAAACTACTCGAGTCATTAATTTTTAAAGCTTGTTTATTCGGTAATTCTTTTTGGGCCTTGATTATTGCATTTTAATGTGCTCTTTTGCGCAAAATAATGTGTGATTTTACCTTATAATTTGTTTTTACGAAATCAGAAATGACAAAACAAAAGGTTTTGTTGTGCCACCAAAACCCGGAAATTCAACATCAAACTTCTCTAGAAGTCTTCCGAGGATCAATATGTCTGGTAATATACAATTCCAGTCGGGCATGTGTTTATTCACCAGTTACTTTGTATTGGTTAGCAGAATTTATTTTGCTGCCCTCAATGTTATTCTATCACGGACCAAGGAAGAGTCACAACACCTAGTATTGTGGGATTCTTGGTGTCTTGAAAATGCTAATCAAGATGAACTGAAGAAGGCTTATAAAGGAACTGCTATAATGAGTCATCCAACAAATGTGAAGATCCTGATAAGACAGGTCTTAATAATCGTATCTTTTTGTTGATTATTATGGTATAGGCTATGCGTCACTTATTCTACCATGTAAAAACTTCTGGATCTAGTAGTATCATGTGTGTATTAATGCATTGTTTTTTATGTATAAATC
The DNA here is from genome assembly GCF_008641045.1 of Pistacia vera. NCBI lineage: Eukaryota > Viridiplantae > Streptophyta > Magnoliopsida > Sapindales > Anacardiaceae > Pistacia > Pistacia vera. Next base: position 1,349,456 of record NW_022196346.1, on the reverse strand, counting down.
GCTACAGTCACCTACTTTGAATGCTTAAACTAGTTGATGTTGAGCAGTCCAGAGTGCCTGTATGGCACGGTGTTTCAGTTATGCCATGGTTTGGAATGAATATATGCTGTTGAGGTTGTTTTTCATTTTCCAAAAAGCTCTGAGATTGAACTTTGAATGCTTAAACACTTGACTTTAAATGCACCTAATTAATCGAGTTTCCATTGTGCTATAGTTTTGAATGGATTTGTTTTCTCATGATGGTTGGATCTTAATTTTCTGAATGCTTGAGATTGATCAATTTGTTAATACCAAAGGTCAGATTCATAGATGATGTTCAGTTCACACTCTTTTGTACGACCAATTTAAATGTGATTAGTGGTGCCCTGTCAAGGGGAAAAGGAATGGATATTTAAGCATGCTGGTCAGTGGTTTCAGGTTTGAGTGTTCTCTTCATCAGTAGAGATTCAAGTAATCAACCTGTTGATGTTGTTCAACGTACCCTTCTTCTGAATGTTGACTTGAAGATTTTGTTTCACAGAAAGGGCTTTTTACTGAAAATGTTTTCTTTAATAAATAATCTGTTTCTGGTTCTGAATGCAAACTCTCCTATTTTGGTTACTCTGTAGTAACCTTGCTGTAAGGGTTAGACAGAAATAATAGTAACCTTTGATACAAAATATTTGTGGTGTGCCATCGATCACAACTTGTTCCAAGCTGCGCTGGTTTTGGTAGAGGTTAATTTGAGTATTGGAACGACGGGAAGGATCCAAGTAACTTCCAAGCGACCAAATATTGCTTCTAACATAACAGAATGACTATTTTGCCACCTCACCCTTACGTTTCTTAGTGACCTATTTGTTTCCATGGGAATGAATGAATGGCAAAATAGCCATTTTGGTAATGCCACAAAGAATAGTTGTTGGATAACGACATTTGTTGGGGTCCATTTTACCCAAGTCGATTAGGTTAAATTCATTAAAATGTTACTTTTTGGACTGGAGGATTTAATTATTTTCACCAAATTTTAAGGACTACAATGAAATTCGAAATTCTAAAAAGTGAGCTTAAATTATCTTAGTCCTTAAATTTTGGTGGACAAATTAAATCCTCCGAGTCTAAAAAGTTAAATTTTCGTCCATATTTTTGAGAGGCATTTACCTCTTACCAAGAAATTACGTGGATATATAACCCGTGCAGGAGGATTATACATATAGATTCGTGAAAATACTATATAAAAAGCAAAAGCGTTTTAAGGGCCCGCTTCTTGGTAGAAAAAAAATTCCATTGATCAATATTATTATAGAAAAATAATATAGTCATGAAAATAGTATATTAAATCTGTATATCAAATAACATGACATGATAAAATCTTGATAGTTAATTAATTATAATTTAATATTAATAAATGGTCAAAATTTTATCATATTATTTGATATATATATTTGAGTGATCATAATATTACTCATTATTATAAAGATCTAATACCCATCTCATTTGTCTTATCAGGATCTTCTCATTTCTGTCTTATCAGGATCTTCTCATTTCTTGGATGACTCGTTATAGGAGTTCCTTTATAAGCCTTCTTCAGTTCATCTTGATTTGCATTTTCAAGACACCAAGAATCCCAAAATTCTTTTTGTTCAATGTTATGCAATAGCTGTGCGTCACTTATTCTATAGGTTCTTGGTAGTATCATGTAATCACGTGTGTATTAATGCATTGTTTTTGATGTATAAGTAGCTATAATCACCTACTTTGAATGCTTAAACTAGCTGATGTTGAGCATTCCAGAGTGCCTATATGGCACAGTGTTTCAATTATGCCATGGTTTGGAATGATGAATATATGCTGTTGAGGTTGCTCTTTCTGGATCTTTGCGCAGCCTTTCTTGCACAAGTTTGGGTTTTGTAAAATCAAGAAGGTTAGGTTATTGACGAAGGAATTATCCGTGAATCTACCGATGTATGTGAATAAAAACATAAGATGCACATAACTAGTTTTCAGTTGGGATCCGCTTTTATATAGGTGATTGTTGTTTGAAGCTAGCCATTAATAGTGAAACTGGGCTCTGCACTGGCTTATTCACTGACTCACTAGTATTGCTAGTCATTAACAGGTATTAATGCAGTCGAATCTCAGTCTTATGTTATGAACCCTAACGGGTAACTTAAATAAATTTGATGAAAGAATTATGTTTCTTTCATCATCAATTGTCGCGCATATTATTCTCTGGTTGGTGTTCTATTTTTTGTTTTAGCGAAGTACGAAGCATACATAATGTTATATATAGAACGAATGTTGGGAGGATGGATTATTTGTATTGTGTTTTCTCTTACAAATTCTCTCATTTTAATTCTAAACAAATGGCTTATTTTTCTAATAAATTTTCCTATCGCTTATTTCTTAAGCTAGTATCCCAAAGCGTTCGGTAAACATATTTCAAAACTAATTATGTGTACAAACAGATTATTAGACAATTTATCATATTAAAGGTTTTCGAGAGTTGGTTTATACAACTTTTAGAATTTAAAATTTGCTTTTTTGTAGAAATAATGTTTACTTAAAATTAATAATGTAATAAAAAAATTAAAAATTAAAAAATATGAAAAAGTAGTTGGAAGGATTGCTAGTGACGTGTTCGAGACACTGTTGACACCATTGAGATTGCTGGTCAATGATTTGTAAAACGATGCTTTTCCGACTTGTCTTGTTGGTGATGTTGCCGATGCACCGCCAATAAAGCATACATAATGTTATATTTCTTTTATTCTAAATTTAAAGTTTCTTATTTAAAACCTCTATATATTTAATACATTTAAATAGTAAAAAAATACCTATTTTGATCATTTTATATGTATTATATATATATATTCTTAAAAAGGTGAAAAACAATTGACAAATTAAAAGGAGCAAACATTACGAAACTTTTATATTAAATTGATTAAATAGAACAAGAAATGTTATTTAAAGTTGAATTGAAGGTAAAAGACATCAAACACAAGGTTAACACCCCACTAGTGGGCCCTAGCTGATGTTGAGTTTCTCTCTGTTGCTATTTGTTTGACGTTATGTTTCGTGAACCAAAAAAATCTATTGCATTTGCTGGATTTCTGTATTCTAAATGTCCTAACCTTACTGGCCTTCCTTTTATTGCGACAGTCTTGTCTATTTAAATATCAGTTCTGTGAAAAGCCAATCAAGGAATCTATTATAAAATATTAGTTATGTGAAAAGCCAGTCAAAGTTTTTCTTGACGATTTCTTTTCACCCAAAAAATTTAAAAATATCACATTTCCACCCAAACTTTATATTCCCTTAATACCTAAAATACACTCTACTTTCTCAGTCGGCATTCATCAAGTTGCCAGAAGCCATGGTGAGAGGTGTTCTTGGGTTATGTAGTTTCGAGAGAAGGAATTAAGATAGATCAATCCAAGGTAGAATCCATTCATAGTTGGCTTAAACCTGGTTCAATTACGGAGGTTAGGAGTTTTCATGGTTTAGCCTCTTTCTACCGTAGGTTTGTGCCTAATTTTAGTTCCATCATGGCTCCCATAACTGAATGTTTGAAGAAGGGATCTTTTGAGTGGACTAATGCAGCAAATGATGCTTTTAATTTGATTAAGAAGAAGTTGTATGAAGCTCTCATCCTTGCCTTACCGAATTTCAACCAAGTGTTTGAAGTAGAGTGCGATGCAAGTGGTGTTGGCATTGGGGCAGTTTTGAATCAATCCAAGAGGCCAATAGCATACTTTAGTGAGAAGCTTAGTGATTCAAGGAGGAAATATAGCACTTATGATAAGGAGTTTTATGCTATAGTGAGAGCTCAAATAGAAAAATCAAATGAAAAAATCAAGAATAAAGCAAACAAGCATAGAAAGCCTAAGCTTTTCCAACCGGGGGATTTAGTTTGGATTCACTTGAGAAATGAGAGGTTTCCAAGTAAGAGAAAGAGTAAATTAGCTCTTAGGGCTGATGGACCTTTTGAGATTGTTGAGAGGGTAAATGATAATGCTTATAAAGTGGAGTTGCCTAGTGAGTATGGGGGAGTCTCGGCCACCTTCAATATGGGGGATCTAAGCCCATACTTGGAGGACGATTTGGATTTGAGGGCAAATCCTTCTCAACCCGAGGAGGATGATACGTTTACAAGTCCTAAAACACTTGTAAACATGAGTGGACAAGGAATTACAAATCCTAAAACACTTGCTAATTTGGTTGAATCAAAGAGTTTCATTCCAAGTCCTAAAACACTTGGATTGTGGAATGTGGAAAGCAATGGAGAAAATTTGGCCCAAGCAAGCTCTAAGGGAGGAGAGAGCCCAAGTATTTCGGCCCAAACCATTCCAAGTCCAAGCCCAACAAAAGAAGCTCAAGCCCACCAAGAGAGAAGCCCAAGTGTTGAAGTGAACCCATTCGGCCCAAGTCTCATTCCAAAAGGGAAAGCCCACTTGAACCCTTATTGGATCCATTTGCAAGATCCTCAAGGCCCAAACTCTTACACCCTTATTCGTAGACTTGATTAGGATCATTGATCAAGCTTTGAGCTAATAAAGTAAGCTTTTTCAACTAATGGGGTGGTTAAAGACATGGATCCTAGAATTCAGGAATCATGTCCCTTTTGCATTAAATAGGTATAGTCTTGTTTTTTTGAATGAATGGCTTGTATTTATTTGTGTAATATTTGTTAATTTTATTTCTTTGTATTGTATTTGTAGATTACCTAGTTAGCCTTGTAATTGCCTATATAAAGGCAACTATTCTCCTTTGTAATACTTAGTTTTATGAAATATCAAAATTTGGTTTAACCATTGAGAGAACTTTGTGTTCTTGTTGTGTTTTCTTTATCCAAGTCTTGGCAAGGAGATTTGGTGGTGAATCAATTCAAGTTGGTGGAGAATTCCTTTATGCTTGAAGTGTTTTCTACTTGTCTTAACCCAAAATTGAAAGTAAGTATGACATTGCTCCTCTAGTGTATTTTGGCCGAATTTAAGCTTGAATTTAGGGCATATTTTGTTGTGTTTTGTTGTTGCAAATTGGTTGGAATTGGATCAGAAGTAACGAGATGAAAAGAAGATAATGAAGATGAAATGAAGAGATCGACAATGGAAGAGAGAAAATATGAGTTGGGCTTGACAAGGAATGAAAAACTGGGGAAAAGCATAAAAGAAACCCACTTTTTGGAATTGAAAATCGGGTATAAAAGTTCACTCGGTTTTCTCCCAAAAGCGGTTGGACCGGTGGGTTGCTACAGTAAACCGGTCCAACCGCGAGTCAAACTGGGTAGATTAATATTCCCGGTTTTTAAGTCTGCCCGACCTAACTCAGTGGCCGAGTCCCAATTGAACCGGATAAACCGGCTGGGCTAGGCCGGGTTTTAAAACATTGGTGTACCTAAAATATTATAATAATAATCCATGTTTCTTCAACCGATTTTACTTTGCATTATTATAATAATGTTTCTTCAATTTTGACTAAAACATCCTCTCCCATTTTCTTATCCTAAAAGCCCTGTATAAAGTCCTCATGCACTTCACTTGCATCTGCCTCACCTCTTGAACCTCCAAAAGCACTTGCTTCTTCATCTTCTTCCTTCTCTTCTATCATAAATTTAGCTTTGGTCCTGAAGTGCTGGCATTGGTATTTGCTACTATGGAAGTCCTGATCGAAAGCAAGAATTTCTCCATTAATTTTAGGCTTTTTTTCCCTCCTTTGCTAAATATTTTCATTTTTTTTTCTGATGAAACCCCAAACTGAAAACATTCTTGGATATCCATTTCTATTTATCCTGTTATTGATTCTTGCTCTTCTTTTACTGCTAGCTTTTCTCTTCACACTCGTCACACTCCCTCTTAATACGAGTCGTCCCATCTTCTTGCATCCTAAAAAGTTCTCTCTTCTTTTGGCTCCATCAATTTTATTCTCATTCATTTTGCCACCCTTACGTTTCTTAGTAGCCTATTTGTTTATCATTATCATATCTCCATGGTATGCACTACGGAGTCTAATCAAACGCTTCTTCAACTACCTTCTTCACACTCTACCATCACTTCCTACCATCTTCATCACTTGGATTAACTAAAACCAAGAAAATCCAGAGCCGGCTCTTGCTACAGTTGAAGAGATTGAAGGGCTTAAAGGAGGAGACAACTTAGTAGGAGATGATATGGAGATGGATCAAGTTAGTGTCGGACTTAACTTAGCAAGAGATGATGTAGAGATGGAGCAAGTTAGTTTCGGACTTAACTTAGCATGAAATGATATGGAGATGAAGCAAGTTAGCGTCTATGTAGAGACAGGGTGATGTTTAATTTGTCATGTTGCTATATGACCTTCCAATAAGTACATGTGGTATAATAAGGTATTTGGAGTCAATTGGTTGATTGTCAATTAATTTGATTTTGTTGTGATGTATTTTTTTTTCTTTTAATTTATTAATGTATCCAATAAAGGAATTGTTGCTGCCTGTCCTGTTTATCATCCATCTTGGATCAAGTTCATGTTTATCAGACATCTTTGCCATTTGATTTTGATATATTATATCTTGGTAAAAAAGAAAAAAAAAATCTATATTCACCTTCGGATTACATCTATCCAAGTTAATAGAAAATTTGGAAAATAAAAAAATTGGAACATAAATTGGGCATGAAAAAAAAAAAAAAAAAGTAAAAATGCACTATTTTAATAATATATACTTTTGCTGTGAAGTAAGTCGAAAGGTTGCACAGTTCCATGCATACTCTGTTTCCCAAACTAGAAAGCAGGGAAAAAAACAAATGTTCACGATCGGTTTCAGCTTGCTTGCTCTCTCTCTCTCTCTCTCTAATGGTGATACTCATTTACTCTTTCTGGTTTTATTTTAGTTGTAATGTTGTTGCCTTTTCGATCTGGCTACTCTGATAGGTTTCATTTGGTCGTGATTCCAAAACTTGGAGTGTTAGTTCTCTTTTCTCCATTTTTCTTTTAGTTTGTTTTTTGAGTTCAAGATTTGGGTATACTTTGAATGCTTAAACTAGTTGATTGTGAGCAGTCCAGAGTGTCTGTATGGCACTGTGTTTCAATTATGCCATGGTTATGCAATATTTTATTGCATAAAATATTTTAATATGTTATGAAAACATATGCGTGCATGGATAAAATAGTCTTTATGCAATTACTATTTTATTGCATAAAATATTTTAATGAACAACGGTCATCTGAACATAAGCAGATATTCATTGCCGTATATCAAAATCCATCAGCTTATTCTACTTTGAACATTTACATAATTTAAGGAGATAGGGAAGTGCAAGTGGGTACGTAAATGTTATACTGTTATTGTCTTTACTCCACCCACCCCCGGGTCCCACATGCAACAACTTCATTCATTACCTTGGAAACAAATAGGCCATTAAGAAACGTAAGGGTGAGGTGACAAAATGAATGGAAACAGTATGTGGTCACTTGGACCCTTGCAGTCCAATAATTCCAAACTAAATCCATATCTCTTTTCTATTAGTATTCATCTAAGTTTCAATATCATTTTCTCAATAAATAATAGGTTTTAACTGATCCATTTCAATATTTCAAATGGACTAAAATGGACCTTTTATATTACTCCCTTACAATTGCATCCCTAGCCGTAGGATCGAGCAAAGTCCTTGGCTAAGGATGACAATGGTATGTTCCATCCTTATATATATATAGGAACATATTAAAATAAATGGATACCCTATATAAGATCTTCATCACAGGGTTGTATTGTTTGGTAAATAGGATAATATATAATTAAAGAAAAAGTTTCCTTAATGTCGACTATTTTTTTAATACCCTTGCGGTTGGATTTTGAGGAGATGCTCACCGTTCATTACATATTAACATCCGTGTAGTTTTAAAAATATATAATTTATAACTGTACTTTTTAGTATATTAATATTAAAAATTTTTAAAAATTAAAAATGTGTGTGCATATGACAATGCCATTACTCATCTTAACAATATAATGTAGACAGTCAGATTCGAGTCAAAATCATACAGAATTTCATCTGTGCCCTTAAACTCTTTAAATAACTGAAGTGAAGTCTCGTTGCACAATTTGTTGAAGCTTCAAATTTGCTTTGGTCCCTGTCCCAGTCCTCGCTTTGCTTCTTCATCTTCTTCCTTCTCTTCTATATTATAAATTTAGTTTTGGTCCTGAAGTGCTCAGATTGCTTCTTCATCTTCTTCCATCTCTTCTGTTATAAATTTAGTTTTCGTCCTAAAGTGGTCGCATTGGTATTTGCTATTATCCAAGTCATGAATTTCTCTCTTGATTTGAGGCTTCTATTCCCTCCACTGCTAAATATATTCATTTTCTTCCTATTAATGAAACTCCAGGCCGAAAGCATTCTTCAATATCCCCTTCTATTTATCATGTTATTGGTTCTTGCTCTTCTTTTACTACTAACTTTCCTTTTTACACGCATCACACTCTCATTTTATACGAGCGGACCCATCATCTTGCGTCCCGGGAATTTTTTTCTTCTACTAGCCTTGTCAATCCTAGCGTCATTCTTTTTGCCACCCTTAAGTTTCTTAGTAGTCTATCTGTTTCTCATTATTATATCTCCATGGTATGCACTGCTATGGAATCTAATTGAACGCTTCTTCAACTGCTTTCTTCGCACTCTATCATCCCTTCCTAACATCTTCATCACTTGGGTCAACAAAAATCAAGAAAACCCAGAACCAGCTGCTGCTATAATTGAAGAGATTGATCTGGAATTAGAAGATGACTTAACCGAGCTTAATCTGGAGCAAATTATTCAGAGTGGTGGTTAATTTGTCATGTTGCTATAAGACTTTGCCATAAGTACGCTAAGTTATTCTTATTTGGAGTTACCGGTTGTGGTAGCAGTTGTTTGATTGTAAATTAATTTCAGTTTGTTGTGATGTACATTTTTTGTTTCTTTTAATTTATTGATGTATACAAGCTGCTGACTGTCCTGTTTATCATCCATCATGGATAAAGTTTATAGTTAATTTGAGTTTGTTGTGATGTATTTTTTTGTTTCTTTTAGTTTATTAATGTATCCAAGCTGTTGACTGTCCTGTTTGTCATCCAATCTTGGATGAAGTTTATGGTTATCAGAAGCCATCTTTGCCGTTGGATTTTGATATATTATATCTGGGTCAAAAAGAAAATAATCCGATAAGGGTAAAAATGCACTATTTTAATAATAGTTCTATACTCTGTTTCCCAAAGCAGAATGCAAGTAAAAAAAACAAATGCTCACTATCTGTTTCAGCTTGCTCTCTCTCACTCTCTCTTATGGTGACAGCGTGACAGGTGATACTTGTTTACTCTTTCTGGTTTTATTTTAGTCGTAGTGTTGTTGCCTTTTCGATCTGGCTGCTCTGACTGGTTTCATTTGGCCGTGATTCCAAACTTGGAGTGTTCGTTCTCTTTTCTCCCTTTTTCTTCTAGTTTGTTTTTGTGTTCAAGATTTGGGTCATCGTAGTTGTGGAAAGTGTGAGTAAAATCGAAAAGATGCATCTGATCTATAGAAGTTACATTTTCTTATTTGAGGGATTATGTTAATCTGATTAGAGTTTTGAGACTAAAATATAGGTTTTTGTATTGATTTGAAGCTCTTTATTTATCTTCTCGTTCGTTATTTATATTTTGGGAAATTGGAAGACAAAGAAGCTAGAAGGGTACCAAACCATTAATCTCCCAGCTTTACTCGAGTCATTAATTTTTGAAGCTTGTTTATTCAATAATTCTTATGATGTGTATTTTACCTTATAATTTGTTTTTTACGAAATCAGAAATAAGAAAACATAAGGCTTTTGTTGTGCCACCAAAACCCGGAAATTCAACATCAAACTTCTCTAGAAGTCTTCCGTGGATCAATATGTCTGGTAATATACAATTCCAGTTGGGCATATGCGTTTATTCACCAGTTACTGACTTTGTATTTGTCTTTGTGGATTAGCAGAATTTCTTTTGCTAGCCTCAGTGTTATTCTATCACGGACCAAGAAGAGTCACAACACCTAGTATTGTGGGATTCTTGGTGTCTTGAAAATGCAAATCAAGATGAACTGAAGCTTATTTGGTGGAGGCATTTCTGTTTTTAGAAGTCAAAAGTGAGACCTAAGATATATGCTGTAATCACCTTTTTCTTCTCAAAATTTATGTGGCATTTTCATTTCCTTTCTTGAAATGGTCATGGGACCATCTTGCACATTTCTCTTTACTTCATGTTTTCTCTGCTCTTTGCCCATCTTTCATATGCCTACTGGATTGGATGGAGTTTATTTGTCACTTGTAAAAGATTTCATGAAATATTGAATATGATGTTTAGCTCCTGGGAATGTTAATGTAAATTAATATTCTGTTGATTGTAGGAGCATCCATACTTGAACAGGCCATGGTACAAATTGCATCTATGCGGTACTAGCGAATGGATGAAGTTGCTTTTCCTCAGCAATGCTGCCCCAGATAAACATGGAGAAGCTGTTGAACAGTATCTAGTCTCTTGGTTCTCAGTTGTTGGACAGGAAGTTTGTCTTAGGATCCCATTTGAAATGTTGAACCATAGTAATCGGGCGTTGCTAATTAAATTGTGGGTGGGCATAGACATGGGATGAATGTCTGTGCTAAATCTTGCATTGCTTGCCCTCTATAACTCTTATTAGGATTTTTTTTTATTATTATTATTTTTTTTTTAATTATGAATCAGTTATAGGAATTGACTCATACTTCTGTGGTTTTTAGCGGTTATTAATTTATGAACAATGTGGTGAAGTTGCATTTAGAAAAAGAAAGGAAGAGCTAGGATCTTTATGAATTTGAGTTTTGTCTGTATGAATTTATAAAGGAGTTTACTTCTTGTTTTATGCAGGACCCTATTGGAGCTCAGTCCTGAGAGAACAAGAAGCAACACTACTGGGACTGGTTAAGAAACTTACATTGTGTAGCCAAGTTATTCCCCTCCAACCCAATGCCATTGTCTTCCCCAAAAAACTTAAATTGTAAATGGAATTTTCAGTATATACATATGTTTACTTTGTGCTTAAAAGGCTGTTTTGTTCATTGTGGACGTAAGTTGTGTTAGCAGCTGTATAGGCAGTACATAGATAATATAATTTTTCTTCTGATAGTATATCAATTTCCTTGAAGCAACTCATTTTATCTTAATTTCAAGTTTCAGCTACTTGAGTTATTTATATTGATGGCAATTTTCTGGTTCTGAATGCAAAATATTTGTGGCGTGCCATCGATCACAACTTGTTCCAAGCTGCGCTGCTTTTGGTAGAGGTTATTTTGAGGTGGTTCTGAGTCTTCTTGATTTTGGTTGATGATGGAGAAAAAAATGGTGGTAGTAGAAGAAGTAATAGCAGAATGGAGAGGATAAAAAAAGTATGGCATCTTTAAAATTGGAAGAGAAGAAGCTGCATAGAACCATCCCAACACTTTTCACAATTGGATTTGGATAACGGCAGAAAGAAAACGATAAAATTCAGTCAAACGATGGACCATTTTTACATTTTATTATAATAACAATACCAAAACAGTTACCGTACTCCTTCCAAAACTTATAATCCATTGGCAACAACTTTCAATGTTTATTCAAAATATCTTTTCTATCTCTTGAATTAATACATTTAACTAAAATAAATGTTATTTGGGGTGGTAACCAGGTTCTAAAAACCGGATTGGTTCCCAAGTTCACCAGTTCGACTCATGACGTCAGGAACAAAAATATACCCCATAGCAGTCCATACAATAGAGATATAATGTAACAAATACGCCTAGTACAACTTTTTAAATACAAATCTTAATACCATAAATTTGCATTCTCTTACATGACTATCAATTTCAATTATTATACATGCCCTTCTTTCTTCTTTTCTTTGTGCTACATTCTATACATTAATCTATATTGTCATATTAATCATTATAAATTCAATCTAACATATGGCACAACATATATATTTTGGCTAAATTCTAATTTCTTTCTAACATTCTTAACTAAACTTTTGGCCAATACAAAAAATTCTCAAAATATTATAGAACAATTCTATAGCTTGTAATATATAATAAGGCATGAAAACTATACTCATACCAATCAATTTCTAAAATGGTCATGTATTTAATGCAAAACCAAACTTCTATTTCTTTGATGTTTCTTTTGATATCTATACTTGGGAAAACTTTTCTATTCTTTAAGCAATAAAATCACTTATTGTTTGTAATTAATCTCAAAACAAGAAACAACAATATACTCATTTGGCCAAGCCATCTTCTTGCGTCTTGAAAAATTTTCTCTTCTCCTAGCTTTGTTAACCCTAGCGTCATTCGTTTTACCACCCTCACATTTCTTACTAGCCTATTTGTTTCTCATTATCATACTCCATTCTATGCACTGCATGGAGTCTAATTGAAAGCTTCTTCAACTACCTTCTTCACACTCTACCATCATTTCCTACCATCTTCATCACTTGGGTTAACCAAAACCAAGAAAACCTAAAACCAACTCTTGCTACAGTTGAAGATTTTGAAGAAGTTGAAGTAAGAGGTAACCTAATTGAGCATGATCTAAAGCAAATTGGAATTCATAGATAGGCAGCTAGTGTCTCTGTAGAGACATGGTGATGGTTAATTTGCCATGTTGCTATATTGAGAATGTAATTCATGACTTTGCAATTAGTACACGTGGTACAAAGGTTGGAATTGGCCGTTATTTGGACTTTGTAGTAATTTAGTAAGTTGTGACGGTTATTTGTCAATTAGTTTAATTTTGTTGTGAAGTATTTTCTGATTCTTTACTTTATTAATGTATCCAATAAAGGTATTGTTGTTGCTTGTCCTGTTTATCATCCAACTCGATTGGACCATGACATAGAACGTCTAGCGGATGAATTCCTAGAGCGGGCTGAGCGTTAGAAGCTCATACGTAAAGCCCAAATGTCCTAAATGAGCATGTCCTGTTCAAACGGCTATAACTTTTGATCTGGAAGGAGTTTCGGGGCCTATAAGATATTAATAGAAAGCTCTTTTCGAGCCTACAATGTGTTTAGTTGGTTAGAGGTCATTTTCAAGGTCAAAATCCACCGTTTTGACGTGTTTTAGGGTTATTTTAGTTTTTTGCGCGTTTTTTCCTATTTTATTTTGGGTTTTCATGTTTTAATTAATTTAGATTTTGTTTTCTTTGTTATTAGGAGTCTTATTAGAGTTGGTTGTCATCCTGTATAAACTTATTTTTTGTTTTGGATGCTACACAATGAATTATTCAGATTTTATTTCAAATTTTAAGGCTTAAGTTTTTGTGATTGAGACTTGTTATCAGTTTTAAATGTATAGTCAAGTGCTAACCTTGTTGTTATGCTAACTCGCTGTGTCATATCAAGTTTATGGTTACTGAAAGCTATCTTTGTTGTTGGATTTTGATATATTTCATCTTGGTAAAAAAGAAAAAAAATCCTATGTTAACCGTTGGATTACTCCTATCCAAATTAAAACAAAATCTAGAAAATAAAAAAATTGGAACTATGGGCAGTGAAAAAAAAGAAGGTAAAAGTGCAAAATCTGGTCACTTGTGCCACTGCTAAAACTAGCTTCTCTAGAACACAATTCCAGAGATGATGTCAGATCTAATCCCTTTTCAGAAACTCCGGTTTCTGTCGTTATATTGTCTAAAGAATTTGAAGAGCATCTTCGGGAAGGCCTTGCCCTTCCAACATCTCAAGGAAATTGAAGTATTTGACAGCCCTAAGCTTAAGAAGCTTCCACTAGATTCAAATAGTGCAAAGGAACATAAAATTGTTATCAAGGGACAGAAAGAGTGGTGGAAAGAGTTGCAAGGGGAGGATGAAGCCACTCTAAATGCTTTTCTTCCTTGTTTCAAATCTCTCGGAGGGTTATTAAGGGCACTAATTGAGCTAGGAAAATGAAAGGCTGTGCAACAACCATTGGGCCTACTTTTTCAGAACTGTATTAGAGGTCCATCCCTCCTCCTTTCCCAAGGTTTGATCTAATCTTTTATAATTTTGAAAAATTGGATTATTACTTGTACAAATATTTCGCAGTCAAAGGATAAGATTAGTATAATTTATAATGGTGAAGCGAATTTTATAATATTTAACTTTGGCTATGCATTTTCTTTCTTACTTTTAAGTTTTAATTCCTATTTTGGTTTGCCTTGTGAACTTCGATGAAATTCCCATTATAATTCTAATTGTTCATAGAACAGAGTGCAGCAAAATGAATTCTTTAAACTCTGTATAATTCTATCATCTGTTTCTCTTGTTTCATACTCGGTAGTTTAACAACCAGCAGACCTGCTATTGAATGAGTTACAGAAATTTCTCTTCCTCGTGAAAGGTTTGAACTCTCTTATAATTCTATCATCTCTTCAATACTCTGTAGCTTTAGTTTACATGATGAACTTTAAATTTCTTATTAATTTGGAAAAATAATTGATTTTTTATTGGACAGAGAAAGGAAGTATTGAACTACTACTTTTAAAACAAGACTTGCAGCTAGGAAGAAGCTAACTAAAAAACCCAATCAGGCAAGTAAAAGTGCAAAATCTGGTCACTTGTGTTGCGCCACAGCTAAGACTGGCTCCTCTGGAACACAATCCCATTTTGAATATCAAACTTGGTGGTGAGTATAAATAGCTCCTCCGGAATAATTGATGGTTTATTGGGCACAGAAAGGAAGAATTGAATTAGTTCTTTACAACACAGACTTTAGAGTACATGCTGTCAATATTAATCTGACTACTGATGGTAAAGCAGAATCTATCACTAAAGTTGATCCAGGAGGTTGGAATTCTTGACCTTCAAAAGGCTGCATGCATTGTCTTCTGTAGCACTCACATAAAAATGCAAATACTGTCCAAAAGCTGTATCAAGCTTTGCCTCTCGGCAGTTAAATGTGATACAACATGCATTCCTCTTATCAAGCTGATCATTCCATTGAAAGAAAGGCTACTAGTTGTACTATTAAACAAAGGAAATTAACAGAACATGTAAGTAATCAATCAATAACCATTCTAAATTAAACTGCAGAACACAATTAAGTATATTAACCTTCCACAGGTTTGCACCACAAAGTAGAGCTTCTAATGCCACATTCAACAGCATTTTGCAGTGCCTCATAAATTCACGATTGTTATTGATCTATCTGCAAATAATTCAATAAACATAGTTTTCAGATCAGATGTTTGAAGTCCGCGGATTCATGGTAATATGCAAGAAGATAATAAAGTATATTCTATATGACATAAAAACATAAAATCTATTTAATATTCTTCCAATAATCTAACATGTCTTTCCGCAAATTTTAAAAGTAGTATATTTTTTATGTGAGAAGAAGATTCAAATTCTTTGTTCTCCATAACATAAAAACATAAAGTACATTCTATATGTCAAGAAACTAGTTAGCACTTAGATACCAGTGATGCGAATTTCACATCCAACAATCTGGCGCTAGAAATAAATTTATTTCAGATGTGCGAAGGACAAGGCCTTCACAATAGATGCTCTTCACATTTTAATGAAATAACAAATACTTCAAAACAAAGGAGATATTTGTTTTGGGTTTTCAATCTAACCAATCTTCAAGTAATTTTTGAAAAGTCTTTAAAGAAATCCTAAATAGCAGTTGGGGTTAGATTTGATATTGGAAGTAATTAATTAATAATCTAAAGATATCTCAATGAGTCTGTGATGCTCATATAAATAATTATTTTCTAATTAGATAAAATTTTAAAGATTTTTTCAAGCAATCTTGACAACACTACAAGCTACATTCAGTAATCAACAATTTTTGAAACAAATATAGATAAAATTGCATACCAGAAAGAAACAAGGAAGAAAAGCATTCCGAGTGGCTTCGTCCTCCCATTGCAAATTTTTCCACCACTCTTCGTCTCCCTCGATAACAATTTTATGTTCCTTTGCACTATTGGCATCCAGTGGAAGCTTCATAAGCTTTGGGCAGAAACTTACATAAATTTCCTTGAGATGTGGGAAGGGCAAGGCCTTCCCAAAGATGCTCTTCAAATTCTTTAGACAATCTAACAAAAGAAATTGGAGTTTCTGAAAAGGGATTATATCTGACATCATCCCTGGAACTTCACCCAATTTTTCAACATTGATGATTTCTTTCATCGCATCACAACTGTGTATAGAAAGAAACTTGAGGTTTGGAATAAAAGCAATCCATGTCAAATCCCTCAAACAGTTGCAATTTGATAGTGTTATATCGTGAAGACTGGAGAAACTAGATGGTTCCCGTATTTTTTGTACATCCCCTACCTTCACCATACCAGAGCCGTGCCATTCATAAATTTCTAGTTGACAAAGATGCCTGAGAGTTGCCAGAGCTGCAATATTGAACGACGTTAACTCACGAAAGCCTTTAAGGAATAGAGATTGAGTACAACTCTGTAACTTAACGGAACTCAAAAGTCTTTGGAGAGCATCGTAACTTCCCAAGGTGATGGACAGCACATTTAAATATTCCAAACAATCACATTCCTCCACCAATACTTCACCACCACCATCAAATAAAACATTATCCTTTGTTCTATATTTAGCACTGATACCACATTTTCTCATTCTCAATGTACGTAAACTTTGAAGATTAGATATCAATTGACGCGGAATTGTTCGTAGCCGGGTCGTATTCTCCAAGCTCAAACATTTAAGATCTGTTAAGGCTTTTAGTTCAACCGGCAGCTTTATTATAGGTGTACTTGATAGATTAAGATATTGTAATGAAACCAATTTTGATACTCCAACCGGTAATTTAGAAAGCCCACGACTAAATGACAGATTCAAAACTTTAAGAGAAGGCATAAAGTCAAAGAAGTTATCACAGACAAATGATAACGCACCTTTATTGAGAAACAAAGTTTGGAGATCATGGCATCTAGGTGTTTGTGACAAAACCATATCAATGCCTATTAATGATATTTTTCTTACTCCAACCCATTTTCCAATCTCTGGTGCTTGAGTTAATCCAGTGCCTGCTTGAACTAAATAATTTTCTTTTTCCTTCTCAATATCATTAGCTATCCATAAAAGCATGTCACGTATCACATCATGCAATTTTACAAGATAATCTCCTTTTTCATCTTCCTTATCTTTTTCTTCTTCCAATAAACATGCATGAACAAGGATACCAATAATATAATATCCCTCGTCATATACTTCGCTTCTATTAGAGTCATCCAAAAAACCCTCACCTATCCAACAGTCTATCAATTGCTGTTTACTAATCAGAAAATCTTCTGGATATAAACAACAATATAAAAGACAAGATCTAATTTTGTCACTAGGCAAACTATCATAACTGAACTTTAAAAGAGTATACACTTCTGTCCCCATACCTGCAAATTTAGATGCTGAGTTCCTTAACAACTTTGCTGCATGCCTCCATTCTTGAGGTGTGTTCTTGCAAGACATGGCTCGACTAACAGCTAATAGCGCAAGGGGTAGTCCACCACACTCTTTGGCTACAACTTTTGCAAATTGAGGAATATCAGGATGGTCCAAAACTTCACTTTGTAGTTTCTCCTCAAACAATTTCCAAGCCTCCTCATCTCTCAAATAGTCCACTTTGAAATTCTTGTCAGCTTTCATGGAGCCGCAAACTTCAAAAGACCGAGTTGTGAACACTACTTTCGATACAGATTTTGAGTTTGGAATAGGGACACCCACTTCAGTTAAATTAATCCAGCTCCATATATCATCCAGCAATAAAACAAACTTCTTGCTACTCAATATCTTGAAGATATCCCCAGCTTTCTTTTGAAGACTTCTTTTCTTCCAAGATTCATCCTTTAAACCTATCTTTTCGCCAATGTCTTCTTGAATCTTTTCAAAATTTGGAACTCTAGATACCACCACCCAAATAACAACATCAAAACTTTGAAGCTCATTGCAGAACTTATTGTTGATTTGTTTTAGTAAGGTTGTTTTGCCAACTCCCCCGGTGCCGTAGATGCCAATGATTCCCACTTCTTCTCCAACGAGGCATTTCCAAACTTTATCAAATGTGGATTCCAATCCGAGTATTGTTGGTTCAAGAGGAATTTCATCTGCAACGTCATCTGGTACCCTCTCAGCTACCTGTTGGAAAGCAGCTCCCTCACGCCTTAGCTCAGCCACATCTTTCAGCTTTTTAGCCACTTGTTTTCCATACTCATAGCTTGACTTGCAGTTCTTGGAACAGTAGCCTCCAAGACATAATTTGTCAGTTTGTTGAGATTTGAGTTGAAGTAGTTCATCAACTTCGGCTTCTGCCTCTTGCACCTCTTGAAGCCAGCCTTGAACACGGTCCATCCGTTTCATCTGGTTTTGTTCATCAACGCAAACCCTCCGCGTAACATCATTTCTGGTTTGAATTAATTGTTGCAAGTCAGTCTCCAAGGCTTGGAGATTATCTTTGAGGTCGCGAACGTGTTTTGCCCTTCTAATAGTGCAATCTAAGAAGCGAGAAAGAACAGGATCAAATGAACATGAGACAACGTTACCCATAGTTTGTGAGAAGATGTAGTTCAAATGAAGAGAGATAGAGAAGTGATGAGTTTAAAGAAAATAATAATAGAGAAGATTTTTGTGTTGAAGAAAATAATAATAGAGAACAATGGCCCACGATATATGTCCAACTCCATGATTGATCACATGCATGACAGCTTTAAAGCCTTAAATCTTTCTCTTACTGTTTTAAATCAACTCCATGATTGGAGGCTACTGTTCTTTTTTATTATTTTATTTTAATTCTTTTCAAAACAACGTCTTAAATCCTTTTAAAATCTTTCTCTTACTGCTTTAAATCAACAAATTCAGTTGACTTAATTTTATTTTAAAATTTCTTAAAAGCCTTTTAAAGCCTTTATTTACCATAAACAATAGCTTTACTCAAATTATTTTACTTGAAATATTTTTTTCTAAAACCTAAGATAAATGCTTTTATGATTATATTAATTTATTGATTTATTTTAGATTAATCCCCTTTTTTTATTAAATTTTATTCAATAAAAATGTTTTTATCTCATCAAAATTTTTACTTTATCACTTTATATATCTTATTTTATGTTTATATTAATGAGAGATAATCATATTAAAGAAAGATAATTAGGAAACTAATGAAGTCTAAAATATGCCGCTGGAAAAATATTTAATAAAATAAATGGACTTTCAATGAGATAAATTCTCATTAAAGTAAAGCTAATTAGATTAAATAAAAGAGTAATTCATTTTGGATGATAAAGGGCCGAGATTCATTTAAGGAAATGGTAAACAAAAGAGATTAATAATTCGATAAATTTAAATGCTTACTCAACATAATCTCAACCATATCACGGGTTGGTTATATCATGGTTGTCATTAATGTTCCCTTTATTTTCATAAGCACTTATCCTTAATTTTCTCTAGTCTTTCTTATTGTTTATATAGGAAGTGGGTGGGTGGATACATATGTTGAAGTTTTCTTTAATTTAATTATAGGAAGTGGGTAGTTGGGTGGATACAAATGTTGAAGTTTTCTTTAATTTAATTAGACTGATTCCATTTCCAGCTGTACATGGGATAGGCAACAGTAACTCTTGCTAATAGGCTCAAAATTTTCACATTTAAAAGAAAGACCTGTCCCAAGACTATATAAAATATCCTAAGCTTAAAACACTGCTTGTCTAAATAAATTACAAATTCAAATTCAAATTCAAACTCATTAACGAACGGGCCTAATTAATATGGTTCCTTTGACTCTAATTTAATTAAGAAATTATAAACATAAATTGTAGTTTACACTATGTCAGAGAACAAATTTTCCTAATAGAATATAATAGTGGATGAGAAAATATCGTTTTGAAATTTGATGGCTAAAAAAAGTGTCATTTTGAAACTCAATGGTGGGAAAATTTCTTTCTCCCTTAACTTAAAACAAATTATGTCTGGCTCCACATATAAGAATCTTAAGTTAAACATAACTTTATCCACAAAATTCTCATATTAAAATCTAAAATTATTAACGTGTTATTTCATCTTATTTAATTGTATTTATATCAAAATAACTTTCATTTATCACAATCAATATTATATTCATTCTCTTTATTTACACAATTCTCATAATAAATTTGATTTATTTACTTTCAGAATAAGGTGAATGTTTGTATTTTCTTCTTGGATGGTTTCATGCATGTATTCATGAAACCATCCAAGAAGAATATATATATTAAATTAATCATGTATTAGGTGGCTAATAATATGGTATTAGATGTATACAATGACTTGGGCATTGAGTCTTCTTTTACTATCCAGCGATCCAACCTCTCTTACTAGATGTATAAAATGACTTGGACATTGACTCATCTTCAAATTGACTGTTGTAAGATGATTGGAGACTTTAAATTAAATAATTAAATAAACCAATATTAATAGAGAGTTTCCTCTCAGTAATTCATTAAATAGATAAAAGTTAAAAAAATATATATATATATTTTAATTTATTAAAAAAATATTTGAAAGTGAAATATTACTAACAGGATAAATGAGACTTGTTTTTTTATATTAGTTATTCATGCAATCCCAACGCCCCCCCTTTTTTTTTCCGCATTTGCCATTATAAAGTGCAGTAAGAATACTTCGAACAATACAGTAAGATTATTATTCAGAATCCAAAAAGGTTCAACCGATCTTTTTTAGTATGCTACAACTAATGTTGCTGGTAGCCTTCCTGCAAGCACAATTGGATATATTGTCTACTGATTTACTTGATGGTATTGATAATATTGCTAACTCATTGTTGAAGATTGTAGTCAACCATCTCTAATGGTCGTTGGCGGCAGAACTAGGTGAATATATGTATATAAGCCCAATTGCATTAAATTAATCATGTATTAGGGGGTTAATAATATGGTATTAGATGTATAAAATGACTTGGGCATTGAGTGTTCTTTTCCCATCCAACGATCCAATCTCTTTTATTAGGATAATATTTCATATACAAACTTACTCAAATAAATTGATGTATTTTAAGATGATTGAGAGACTTTAAATTAAAAGTAAATTAAATAATTAAATGAACCAAGAGACTTTCCTCTCAGTAATCCATTAAATAGAGAAAAGTGTAAAAAAAAAAAAATGATTTTAATCTTATCATACCTTACTATTCTGTCAAATCTAATGAAATAATTACTTTTCTATTCAATTCAAAATCCAATTCTATTCTATTCAACTCAAAATATTTAACAATTACATTTTTCAATAAAAGTTTTAAAATTAACAAAAATACTCCCACCCACCCAAGCCATTATCACCTGCTAGCAGCCACCGCTACCACTACCGTCACTATAACAACGCACGACCAGTTGAATCTAGCCGATCGTGCACCAATCTGTCTATTACTAGCCAGATCTATGACCAAAGATCTGGCCGTTTTCAGCCAAATCGGCGCACGATTAGCCAGATCCAATGGATTACGCACCATTCTGGTGATTTCTGACCACCGACTGTCGATGATAGTTGGGTGGGTGGTAGTGTTTTTGTTAATTTATAAACTTTTATTGTGGGGGGTGTTTAGTTAAATTAACAAATATAAGAGGTTAAAAATATCTAAATATTTTCCAAAACACATTCTCAAAATCCTATCCTATTTGATTAAATAGTATTCTACAATACAATGCTATTGTAAAAAGTAAAACAAAATATGGAAGCAGAAGTGTGAAAACAAACATATTCAATAAAAATGTTTTTATCTCGTAAAAAAATTTATTTTATCATTTTATATATCTTATTTTATGTTTATATTAATGAGAGATAATCATATTAAAGAAAGATAATTAGGAAACTAATGAAGTCCGCTGGAAAAATATTTAATAAAATAAAAGGACTTTCAATGAGATAAATTCTCATTAAACTAAAGCTAATTAGATTAAATAAAAGAGTAATTCATTTTGGATGATAAAGGGCCGAGATTCATTTAAGGAAATAGTAAACAAAAGAGATTAATAATTTGATAAATTTAAATGCTTTTATCAAGAAAATAGTATGATGAATATGTCTAATATATTCTAAATAAATCAATAAAAGAGATAAAAATGTATAAATTATGAACTATATAATGTTAATCCAAGAATGAAATATAAAATTAATTTATTTTCAGCATTAATTATAATAATTGAATATAAATGCATTATTATTGATAAATAATATTGGAACATTATCTACCATTTAAAATATTTTTTTACAGAAATGACTTATTTTAAACTTGGCAAACAGTTAACAAAAGGTCATAATAGGTATTTCCATGTTAAAATATTAAATAATAAACATTTTCAATAAATGGGAAAAATAAAACTAGAGGGTAGGCAACAGTGACTCTTGCTAATAAGTTCCTTTGACTGACTCCATTTCCAGCTGCGCATGGGGTAGGCAACAGCCAACAGTGACTCTTGCTAATAAGTTCCTTTGACTGATTCCATTTCCAGCTGCACATGGGGTAGACAACAGTGACTCTTGCTAATAAGTTCAAAATTTTCACATTTAAAATAAAGACCTGTCCCAAGACTATGCGAAATATCCTAAGCTTAAAACACTGCTTGTCTAAATAAATTACAAATTCAAATTCAAATTCAAATTTGTTGATGCGTGCATTTGACACCAACTAATCGACACGTGCGTAACGTTGATTGGTCAAGAGACACACGTGATTATGGATAAAATGTAGAGTAAATGCAATAATGAGAGCTTTTTAAAGTGGTTCGGATGCTAAGGTAGCAAATCCTACGTCCACTGATAGTTGTATTAGAATCGTGGGTCAGGTCGCAACAGCGGACTGACTTACAAATGATTAGGGAAAAGTAAATACAAAGATACAAGACAGAGAAAGAAAGTTCAAAGTGTAGAAAAGCCGAATCCCTTTAATGAAAGAGTTTTTCCTTTTTATAGTGAGATGAGTGCAGATAATCATCATTAAATCCGTGGGTTGGTGTGAATGTCAGGACTAAATCCGGCTTTATGTCACATTGCCCACCTTCCAAGCTGATTTCACGCGATTTGGAGCAGGGAATGGACACATGGGAGCTCCACGACGTCTTGCAGGCCTGACGTGCGCTTACCGTTCTGACGGGAGCAGGTCACCCCCCATCACGTGATTTCCCACGTCAGTCATTGATTTCCCAGGCATAACAGAAGTCCCCTAGTTTTTAAGGTTTGAGGATCAAACCTTGGAAACTAAGTCATGCCGCGATTGGAGGCCCTGACCATTCCGACCTGAATGAAAGAAGCTCGGGATAGGACCTTTTGCGAACATGACTTCACGCAAACCTCGTCCAAACGACCTGACAGCCATCGCCCAAGCGTCCTAACTTCATCGGGCGTTCTTTATTGTGCCTTAGAGATGGAGATTTAATGAGGTCGTTTCTGCACTGACAGGCGCTCTGCGCGTGTCAAGCGTCTACCAGGCGAATTAAATGCGTTGTGTGCTGACGCGTTACTACTTTGGCAGAGCATTAATTGCATGACACGCCCGAAACGACAACCCTCATCACAGCAATAAATGCGACGTGGGGCGCATTTAATGCAGAGAGAGAGAGAAACGTCGTTTTGATTCCGAGGGGCGGTAGACACCGGTTCGTAGTCCATATAAGAACCCAGATTTTCCAGATGAGGCCACCAGAATCGTACTTGCCTCGAGCGAAAACTCTCTGCAAACCGGAAGCCTTTCTTTTCCGATTGACATCTCTCCGATACCTGAAGCAAGAACCGTCCATGGTCACGTCCCCCAAAAGGTAAGGGTTTTTTGTTCCCCTTTTTTTCTTTTTTTTTTTGGTGGTACAATGGCGTTGCGTCATCTGATGTTTCATCAGAGGCGCGACGATGGAGTCGAGTTCCTGCCATGAATGGCGGCTCAAGTCACTGTTAGGTTTTAGGGAATTTGCTCCAAGCCGCCGTACGGGGCGACGTACGATGGCTAAAATGACCTTCTGTCTGTCGGTGTTGCAGACTACAGAATGGAACCCTTAGTGTCCAGATCCGAAGAAGGAGCCAGTTCGTCTTCGCGGGATGTTCCCGTGGACGAATCCCTTGAGGTCTTCTCGATTCTCACCCGAGAAGAATTCGAGAGGATAAAGAGATAGTTTGGCGTTCGCGCCGAGGTGTTCCTCGACGCCATCCGGTCGTCGCGGCATCCTTCCGATGGCCTGGCTGCGATCTCCGAAGAGATCTTCAAGGGTGAGGGGATGATTCCTCTCCACCCTTTTATTAGGTTGGTCCTCGATCACTTCGGGATTGCACCAATGCAATTAACGCCAAACGCATATATCATCGCTGTTGCGATGTACATCGTGTGCTGTGAGAGCGAGTTGGGCGAGCTAACAGCGATGGAGCTCGGCTATTCGTATTACCTCAAAAGGAGTAAGGACAAAGACTCCTATTACTTGTCTCGGCGATCTACCATCGCCGAAAGGATACATAGCTATCCCAGCAACGTTGGGGCCTACGAGACGAAGTTCTTATTCTTCTGCTACGACGGCTACTACCGCTTTCAGAAACCAAGTAGGTCCCTCATCGCTAGATTCATTAACTATTCGCTCGCTTTTTCTAACGACCTGAATTCTTTTGCAGTTAACAAGACAACCAGCCTAGACCTGCTCACCGACCTGGACAGGATCGTGTCTTTTGGGGTTCTCCCTGAAGAAAGTCGGACGCGAGGAAGCTCGTGATGATGGCGAACTTGCGAAAGTACGGTTCTTTCAGCGACCAGACGTCTTTAGAGTCCCCAGAATGTAAGTTGCACACTGATTCCTTTCTGGTCATGGAATAATTTTTGTTTAGTTACTAACGCACCTGCATGCAGCGACCATGCCTCCGAAAGAGTCCGAGCAGCCCCGGTGAGCACCATTCAACTTCCCTCGATCAAGGAAAGAAAGGGCGGCCGAAGCTGCTCACCCCACAGCGGTACAACCGGTGTGAACTGTCGCTCCTTCCCAGTCCTGTCCTAAGCAAGAAATGACCAGGACATAATAGGTCCCTCAGCCACCACCTGCTCGCCCGAGGCGGAAGGCTCTGGCCCAGCGGTCGAAGAAGAGGAAGCAGGTTCAGGTCGACGAGTCAGAGACTGAATCTGAGGAAGAACCACTAAGGTCGCGGCGGGACGTTAGAAGGTGGTCGGGCAAGGAACCTGCGAACAAGACGGTTGCTGCCGACAAGGCGAAGGACACACCAGTGCTGGATTCGTTAGGAAACCTGCCTGAATACCTACAGCAGATAGTCTACTCTCTGCTTGAGTGTGGGCTATCGGAGTCATATGATGAGTTCGCCGATACGGGCGATGACCTGATGACCACGTCGTTCCAGCATCTAAGCAAGGTAAACGAATTGTTCTTAAAGTTTGTCTACTATTTTCATTATAACTCACTTCTTGTTCGCAGGCTTTGCTTGCCATGAGGATGTCCATGGAGAAAGCTCGACTGGGGGCCGCGAAGGGGGAAAATGATCTGAAAGAGGAGATCGCGAAGCTCAAACAGAGCTTGGAGACCGTCGAAGCAAAAAGAACGCAATCGTTTGAGGCGGCGAACAGATACTTGAACCAAAAGGAGGCCGCTGTGTGGACAGTTGACTTCCAAAAGACGGAGCTTGAACGGCATGCGGAGGAAGTAAAAGAGCTTCAAAGGACAACTGCTAGGCTCTCCAAGGAGGTCGGAGAAAAGGACCAGGAGCTCTAGACTACCTTAATACGGGCTCAGCGAGCAGAACAAGAAAGGGAGGCCTCCGAAAAGGAAAGGCTAGCTCTCGAGGCCGAACTCCAGGAGAGTCGGGGAAAAATTGCCTCCCTGATTGAATAAATGCGGATCCAGTCAGAGGAGATCGAGGATAAGGCCGCCGACTGGGCGATCGGGTCCATTTATACCCTGCGACCAAAGAACCCAAATCTGGATATATCCAACCTCCCAAAGGGGTGGTAAGATACCTTGCAGATCTTGGCGAGGGAAGATGATCAAGCAGCAGCAGCCACCCGAGGATCCGACCAGGCAGAGGGTTCGGGTCTTGCTTCGAAGGATCCCCCCACTGACCAGGCATAATGCGATAAGACCGACTCCATAGGAATTAATAAGGTCTTAACAATTTTTGTTGTACATAAATGAGATACGCTTTGCTTTCAATCGCTATTCACTTAATCATACATGAGTGTAGTTTACAGTTCAGTTTGTTTACATAGGCAATATTACATGCGAATTGTTACAAGCGAACAGGATAATATCTTACAATAAAAAGGAAACTAACAAAATCAAAACCTAATTTACAATGAGCACTGAGTTCGCGATTACTGATAGTATGGCCGGAGGTGCTCGGCATTCCAAGCTCGGGGTACTTTGGAACCGTTCAGCCTTTTGAGATGGTAAGTCCCCGGTCTGATCACCTTGCCGACCCGGTACGGACCTTCCCAGTTCGGTCCTAATACCCCTGCGCTTGGCTCTCTGGTTCCAAGGAGGATTTCGCTTGACCTTTGAATTGAAGAATCTCTTCGCACGCTGCTGGTAGGCTGCTATCCTTAGCGAAGCTTTGCTGCGATGCTCCTCAACAAGATCCAGGCTCGCTCTCATAAGTGCTTCGTTTTCAACCTCATCGTACAAGTTTCTTCGAAGAGAACCAGTTCCTACCTCTATAGGAATCATTGCTTCGCAGCCATATGCTAGCGAAAAAGGCGTTTCTAAGGTGGAGGTTCTCGGAGTTGTCCTGTACGCCCATAAGACTTCGGGAAGATCATCGGCCCAATTTTCCTTGGCTGCCCCAAGTTTGGCCTTTAAAGTGTGTTTGATGGTCTTGTTGACAGCTTCAACTTGGTTATTTGCTTGCGGTCTAGCGACTAAGGCAAATTTTTTATGGATGTCCAGCTCGTCGCAGAACTTCTTGAACTCCTCGTTATCGAATTGCTTTCCATTATCCGAGATGAGAGTGTGGGGAATTCCGTAGCGGCACACTATATTCTTGAAAACGAAGTCTTTCAGCTTTCTGGTTGTGATCGCGACCAGCGGTTCAGTTTCCACCCATTTTGTGAAATAGTCTACCGCGACCACGGCATACTTAACCCCCCATTTTCCGACTGGCATGGGACCAATAAGGTTGATCCCCCACATCAAAAATGGCCAGGGGCTAGACATCGTTATAAGCTTATAGGAGGGGGCTCGCGGAATGTTCGCGAACTGTTGACACCTGTCACACCTCTTGACAAAATTGTGCGTATCTTCTTGGATCCGGGGCCAATAATACCCTTGACGAACAACCTTGTTCGCAAGAGATCAAGCAACTGTGTGATTACCGCAGATCTCTTCGTGAATTTCCCTCATGATGTAGTCTGCTTCTTCACTGGTTACACATCGGAGGAGAGGGGCACTGAATCCTCTCCTGTACAGCTAGTCCCCGATGAGTGTGTAACGAGCAGATCTTGCTCGCAGGACCCTTGCCTCGACCTTGTTGTCTGGCAAGGTCCCATCCTTGAGGTATTAGAAAATGGGAGTCATCCAGGAGTCCGGTTGAGTCACATTTACGGCCTGTTCGGTTGAACTGATAGTTGGAGCATCGACGAACCGAACAGGAATGCTATCTGGAGCTTCTGAATCCAACGATGAGGCTATCTTTGCTAGGGCGTCCGCTACAGAATTGCTATCTCTGGGAATCTGAGTGATTTCAAAGTGTTTGAACGACCCGAGAGCGGCCTTAGCTTCTTCCAGATAGCGGACTACGTTTTCTTCCTTGGCTTGATATTCCCCTAAAATTTGGTTGACGACCAGCATGGAGTCGCTGTAAACACTGATCGCGGTTGCACTCATTTCTTTGGCAAGTCGCAACCCGACGAGCAGGGCTTCATACTCAGCCTCATTGTTGGTCGTTTTAAACCCGAATCGGAGAATACCATGAATTCGAGCCCCTTCGGGGCTTACAAAGAGAAAACCCGCATGGCTCTTTTTCTGTTTGATGACCCATTGACGTAAAGGTTCCAGGTCGACAGGTTCTGAATACTTTCCCTGATGGCTTCGCCAGGCTGTTGCTCGCTTGGAAGATAGGAAAATTCTGAGATGAAGTCAGCAACAGCTTGCCCTTTGATGGTCGACCTGGGCTTGTACTTCAGGTCGAACTGGCTTAATTCCATGGTCCATTTGAGCAGTTTACCCGAGGCTTCTGGTTTTTGGAGGACTTGCCTGAGGGGGTAATTAGTTATTACGTGGATCGTATGGGCGTGGAAGTAAGGTCGCAGCTTTCTGGATGTGATCAACAGAGCATAGGCTAGTCGCTCTATTTTTGGATACCGTATCTCAGCATCCATCAGACGCTTGCTCGCATAGTACACTGGCCATTGTGCCTTTTCCTCTTCCCGTACTAGAGCTGCATTGACCGCGAACTGAGAGACGGACAGGTAGAGGAGCAGGATTTCTTATGGAAGAGGCTTAGAGAGGAGAGGTGGCTTCCCGAGGTGTTCTTTTATACTCTGGAATGCCTGTTCGCATTCGGGAGTCCATTCGAATTTCTTATTGGCCTTCAGAACATTGAAAAATGGCAAGCAGCAGTCTGTTAGCCTCGATATGAAACGACTAAGT
The DNA here is from genome assembly GCF_008641045.1 of Pistacia vera. Classification (NCBI taxonomy): domain Eukaryota; kingdom Viridiplantae; phylum Streptophyta; class Magnoliopsida; order Sapindales; family Anacardiaceae; genus Pistacia; species Pistacia vera. The sequence continues at coordinate 1,320,895 of NW_022196346.1, read as the reverse complement.
GCTGCTATTCGCCCATTTAGACTCATGACCTGTTTTTTGCTGGTCGGGCTCTCCATATCGAGCAGAGCTTGAATCTTCTAGGGGTTTATTTCTATCCCTCGCTGATTAAGCATGTGCCCTAGGAACTTTCCTGACGATACCCCGAACGAACACTTGAAAGGATTCAGCTTCATTCTGTACAGTCGGAGGATGTCAAACCTCTCAGCGAGATGTGCAATGTGTTCTGAGGCGACCTAGGATTTGACCAGCATGTTATCCACATAGACCTCCATTGTTTTTCCGATCTGGTTGGAGAACATTCGGTTAACCAGCCGCTGGTAGGTTGCGCCAGCATTCTTGAGGCCAAAAGACATAACTTTGTAACAATACAGCCCCCGGTCTATAATGAAGGACGTATGCTCCTCATCTGGCCCATACATCGGGATTTGATTGTATCCCGAGTATGCATCCATGAAACTTAGCAGCTCGTGCCCCGAGGTGGCTTCCACGAGCTGGTCGATTCTCGGCAGAGGGAAGCTGTCTTTCGGACAAACCTTGTTGAGGTTGCTGAAATCAACGCAGGTCCGCCACTTGCTATTTGGCTTCTTTACCAGGACCGGGTTGGCGACCCAGGTCTAGTAGAGTGCCTCTCGGATGGACCCATTTCGGAGGAGGTTTTCCACTTCTGATTTTAATGCAGCATACCGCTCTAGATCCATTGCTCTTCGTTTTTGGCGAATCGGTTTGGCCTCACTATCGACGTTTAATGCATGGCAAATAATGTCTGGGCTGATCCCGACCATATCTGCATGCGACCAGGCAAACACATCAATGTTTTCTCTTAAGAAGCTTATCAGTTCGGATGCGAGCTGAGGGTTGAGACTGCTTCCAACCCTTAATACACGGCTTGGCTCTTTCGGGTCGACTGACACTTCAGACAAGTCCCCAACTGGGCTACTGGAACGGATCTCCTGAATTCGAGGATCCATATTATCCTCTGCTGGGCCAGGCTGCAGCTCAATCCTGCTGATCGCCATAGCCTGTCGGGGCGCACTTTGCAGAACGCCCTTTCCTTTACTTGCCATCTGCACCGCTTTTACGTAGCAGTCGCGAGATACGCTTTGCGATCCGCTCACTTCCCCTATCTCCGTTGGGGTGGAGAACTTCATCTTGAGGTGGTATATGGAAGTGACTGCTTTAAAGCTTCTTAGTAGGGGTCGCCCCAGAATCCCGTTGAAGGCGGACGGGCAATCCACGACCAAGAACTCAATTACCTTAGTTACCTCGTCATAGTCGCCCAGTGTGACCGGGAGTCGGATCGTCCCTTTGGGGATCAAGTGGTCTCCTGTAAAGCCATAGAGGGGGATCGAGGTGGGCTTCAGGTCGGCCTCGTCTAGGTTCATTCTTTCGAAAGCGGTCTGGAACAGGATGTTCACAGCACTTCCGTTGTCCATGAGTATTCTGCGAACGTTATGGTGCCCTATGAGGGGCGTGATCACCAGGGCGTCATCGTGAGGATGGTGCAGGCGAGCTACTTCCTTTTCGCAGAAGGTGATCGGCTCCTCCTTTTGAGCCTTTTATGGTCGCTGCGATGTATTCATTACCTTGATCGGGTCGTGATATGCTTCGCAAGCATACCTTTCCTGCGCACCTCGCGTGTTTCCTGCGAGGTGCGGGCCTCCGAAGATTATGTTAACACTACTGTATCCACTGCGATCACGACACTTTTTCTTTTGTTCCTATTGGTTCTCTTTTGGAGCAGAGTCATCAATATACTCCTTGAAATGCCCTTTCTTGATGAGCTCTTCGATTGCCTGCTTTAGAGCTCGGCATTCATCGGTGTGATGCCCGTTGTCCCGATGGAAACGACAGTATTTTTTGCTATTTCTGGCCGTAGTAGGGGTTTTCATGGGTTCCGGCTCACCGAGCAGGCTGGCCTCCTCGGATTTGTCAAGAATTACAGATATGGATACATTCAGCGGAGTGTATTGAATTCTGTCGCGGTCACGACGAGGAACAGGAGCATAGGACTTTTTGTGCTCGTAACGGGGTTTCTTTCCTTTTCACTGATCGTCAATGTCTACTCTGTGATCTGCTCTCCTACTTTCTTCTTGACCAGACATACTGCTCGAAGCGCCGGGATCGCGACGTCGGAGTGCCGCCAATGAATTCTCTATTCGGAGATATTTTTCTGCGAGGTTGTAGAATCTGGTGAGGGAAACATCATCCTCAGCCTGTAATTCTTTCCATAGATCGGTTTGCGGGCGAACTCCAGCTATTATGAGCGTTAGAATGGACTCTTCGGAGGCATGATAGAATGGACTCTTCGGGAGCATGAGCCACCTTATTGAGTTCCCTGTGGAAACGGTCGATGTAGGATTGTAGGGATTCATCCCTTTCTTGCCTTATGTTGCTGAGGTAGCTCAAAGGCATCGAAAACTTCTGATTTGCTTGGAAATGTCGTAGGAACGTCGTGCTCATCTAAGGCCACAAACTGATCGATCCCGCTGGGAGCGACCTTAACCACCACTTGGCATGAGAAGTTAGAGTCACGGCTAAACAACGACATTTTGCAAGATCTGAAACCTGGTAGAGCTCCATCAGGTCGTTGAGCTCATACAAATGATCCTGCGGGTCATGGTTCCCATCAAACGGCTGCATGTCGGGCATTCTGAACCCTGGTGGGAGTAGAGCAGCTAACACTTCGGGAGTGAAGGGGGGATGCAGAGGCGACTTGGGCCTACTCGTTTTGCCGCTCTTTCAGCCTATCCAGAGCTCGCTGCAGCTCCTTAATTTGTGGTAACGGAGCCAGTTGGGGATTGCTTTCACCCATGCGAGTCCGGTCATCGCGATTACAGTTCAGGAGAGTACGGAGGTCGGACTCCTCTTCTCCTCGGCCGGCACTTTCGGCCGCTCTTGACACATGCTGGCTAGAGGCATGTGAAGGCGTCGGATGGTGCAGGTATTTTCACGACGCTCGCGATGGTACGAACCATCCTGCGAGGTGTGGGGACCACCCGCATGATAGCGATCAGGATCATTCTGCTGGCGATGATAAGAATCACCCCGCCTAGCACTTTTGCTTGGGTTCATCTGCGAAGTGGCATGGGACAGCTCGGGATTCACTTTTTCGTCGAGTCTCAGCTTTGTCGGCACCCTGCTTGGGGCATGGTTTGTGTTCGCTGGCCCTTTGAAGCCCGTAAGCTTGCTTTTTGCCACTTGTTTACCCTTACGTCTACGCACTGCAATGCTCGCGGCACGGACTATTTCCCTTTGTCGCGCCTTCGCGCGACCTGCAGGCGTTTTTGGCGGTTACACCGCCCCAGCTGTTCTAGACGGCACGCCCTGGTCCAAACAGTCCAACCTCTGGTTGACCGTCTGGAGAGTATTGTCGAACCTTTCCAGGTAGCTTTTGATGGTGGGGTCAAGCTGCGAGGCTACTGGGATATCCACCGCAGCATTTTGTGGAACTGGAAGTATTCTAGAAGAGGTATCCCCCTGGGTTAGGGGAACTCCCTCAGCGCGCTGGTTGGCTTGCTCGGGTTCAGATTGTGGGCCATTTGTTGCTGTAGGACCAGTAGGTTAGAGATTCTCCTGATGAAGGATGAACACTAAATCTGGCCCTCCTTCTAGCACCAAACTGTTGATGCGTGCATTTGACACCAACTAATCGACACGTGCGTAACGTTGATTGGTCAAGAGACACACGTGATTATGGATAAAATATAGAGTAAATGCAACAATGAGAGCTTTTTAAAATGGTTCGGATGCTAAGGTAGTAAATCCTACGTCCACTAATAGTTGTATTAGAGTCGTGGGTCAGGTCACAACAGCAGACTGACTTACAAATGATTAAGGAAAAGTAAATACAAAGATACAAGAGAGAGAGAGAGAGAAAGCTAGTTCAAAGTGCAAAAAGGCCGAATCCCCTCAATGAAGCGGTTTTTCCTTTTTATAGTGAGATAAGTGCAGATAATCATCATTAAATCCGTGGGTTGGTGTGAATGTCAGGACTAAATCCGGCTTTACGTCACATTGCCCACCTTCCAAGCTGATTTCATGCGATTTGGAGCAGGGAATAGACACGTGGGAGCTCCACGACGTCTTGCAGGCCTGACGTGTGCTTACCGTTCTGACAGGAGCAGGTCACCCCCCATCACGTGATTTCCCACGTCAGCCCTTGATTTCCCAGGCATAACAAAATTCATTAACGAACGGGGCCTAATTAGTATGGTTCCTCTGACTCTAATTTAATTAAGAAATTATAAACATAAGTTGTAGTTTACACTATGTTAGATTCATGGTCGTTAACGATCATCGATCTGGCTGTTTTTTGACCAGATCGATTCACGACGGCCATTTCTGGCCGTCCGTGCACCGTTCCAGTGACGGTTGGTCATCGGCAGTAGTTGCCAAGGGCCAGTGGGTAGGGGTGGTGGCTTGGATGGGCTACAATTTGTTTTGAATTCAAGAGTAATTTTGTCCAAAAAGTTAATTAATTGGAGTGAAATAGTAAAAGCCAGATTTATGTAAATTAATTTAAAAACAAAGGTATTATTATCCTAAAATTTTATTAATAAGGGATATAATTGTAACAAAAATAAGATTATTTTAATAATCTTACAATACCTGAGAAAATTGAGATAATCAAATTACCTACTATATTACCAATGGTAATTATTATTGGTATTAGAAGATTACCGGAATCTTATATTATTTGACAATCAAATTTGATAATCAAGTAATATAAGATGACATTACTTCAATAATCTTAGTTATCCTCCAACCAAATGCACCCATAAGACTGCGTAGTTTTAAAATGACTTGTTTTAAACTTGGCAAACACTTAACTAAAGATCATAATAGGTATTTCCATGTTAAAATATTAAATAATAAACATTTTTAATAAATAGGAAAAATAAAACTACAGGTTCCACAAAAGCTACGGACTTTTCGGTAAAGAGGAAAGAATATAAAATAATTATAAATTGATCACCATAAAAATAATATGTTTTGAAGGGGTTTCAAATGTAAATAATAAATATAATAAGCTGGACCTTTTTGAAAAACGAGATTAAAAAATGAACGGTATTGTGTACTAAAACTACCGAATTTCATAAATGAAAGAATTTTGTAAAATAAGCTACTTGGAATAAAATATGAAATTTTAAACTATAACTTTTAGGGGGCGTTTGGTTCAGAGAATATTAGATTACTAGGAATATTAGATTACTGAAAAGATAGATTACCTTGAAGAGTACTAGAAATCTTTAGGAAAATGTGTTTGGTTGGTTGGTAGGTATGTTATATTAATATGTTTGGTAGGAGGTTGGAATCCTTGACCTTCAAAAGGCTGCATGCATTGTCTTCTGTAGCACTCACATAAAAATGCACCACAGGTTTGCACCACAAAGTAGAGCTTCTAATGCCACATTCAACAGCATTTTGCAGTGCCTCATAAATTCACGATTGTTATTGCTCTCTCCGCAACTAATTCAATAAACATAGTTTTCAGATCAGATGTTTGAAGTCCGCGGATTCATGGTAATATGCAAGAAGATAATAAAGTATATTCTATATGACATAAAAACGTAAAATCTGTGTAATATTCTTCTAATAATCTATCCATTCCAGAACAAAGGATCTAACATATCTTTCTGTAAATTTTAAATGTAGTATATTTTTTATGTGAGAAGAAGATTCAAATTCTTTGTTTTAGATAACATAAAGACATAAAGTACATTCTATATGTCAAGAAATTAGTTAGCACTCAGATACCAATGATGCGAATTTCATATCGAACAATCTAACGCTAGAAATAAATTTATTTCAGATGTGTGAAGGACAAGGCCTCACAATAGATGCTTTCACATTTTAATGAAATAACAAATACTTCAAAACAATGGAGAAATTTGTTATGGGTTTTCAAGCTAACCAATCTTCAAGTAATATTTGAAAAGTCTTTAAAGAAATCCTAAATAGCAGTGGGGGTTAGATTTGATATTGGAAGTAATTAATTAATAATCTAAATATATCTCAATGAGTCTGTGATGCTCATACAAATAATTATTTTTCTAATTAGATAAAATTTTAAAGAATTTTTCAAGCAAACTTGACAACACTACAAGCTACATTCAGTAATCAACAATTTTTGAAACAAATATAGATAAAATTGCATACCAGAAAGAAACAAGGAAGAAAAGAATTCCGAGTGGCTTCATCCTCCCATTGCAAATTTTTCCACCACTCTTCCTGTCCCCCGATAACAATTTTATGTTCCTTTGCACTATTGGCATCCAGTGGAAGCTTCGTAAGCTCTGGGCAATAAGATACATAAATTTCCTTGAGATGTGGGAAGGGCAAGGCCTTCCCAAAGATGCTCTTCAAATTCTTTAGACAATATAACCAAAGAAATTGGAGTTTCTGAAAAGGGATTAGATCTGACATCATCCTTGGAACTTCACCCAATTTTTCAACATTAATGATTTCTTTCATCGCATCACAGTTTTCTATAAAAAGAAACTTGAGGTTTGGAATAAAAGCAATCCATGTCAAATCCCTCAAACAGTTGCAATATGATAGTCTTATAATGTGAAGACGGTAGAAACTAGATGGTTCCTGTATTTTTTGTACATCCCCTACCTTCACCATATCAGAGCCGCCCCATTCACGAATTTCTAGTTGACAAAGATGCTTGAGAGTTGCTAGAGCTGGAATATTGAACGACGTTGACTCATGAAAGCCGTTAAGGAATAGAGATTGAGTACAACTCTGTAACTTAACGGAGCTCAAAAGTCTTTGGAGAGCATTGTAACTTCGCAAGGTGATGGACAGCACATTTAAATATTCCAAACAATCACATTCCTCCACCAATACTTCACCACCACCATCAAATAAAACACTATCCTTTGTTCTATTTTTAGCACTGGTACCACATTCTCTCATTCTCAACGTACGTAAACTTTGAAGATTAGATATCAATTGACGCGGAATTGTTCGTAGCCGGGTCGTATTCTCCAAGCTCAAACATTTAAGATCTGTTAAGGCTTTTAGTTCAACCGGCAGCTTTATTATAGGTGTACTTGATAGATTAAGATATTGTAATGAAACCAATTTTGATACTCCAACCGGTAATTTAGAAAGCCCACGACTAAATGACAGATTCAAAACTTTAAGAGAAGGCATAAAGTCAAAGAAGTTATCACAGACAAATGATAACGCACCGTTATTGAGAAACAAAGTTTGATTAAGGAAAAGTAAATACAAAGATACAAGAGAGAGAGAGAGAGAAAGCTAGTTCAAAGTGCAAAAAGGCCGAATCCCCTCAATGAAGCGGTTTTTCCTTTTTATAGTGAGATAAGTGCAGATAATCATCATTAAATCCGTGGGTTGGTGTGAATGTCAGGACTAAATCCGGCTTTACGTCACATTGCCCACCTTCCAAGCTGATTTCATGCGATTTGGAGCAGGGAATAGACACGTGGGAGCTCCACGACGTCTTGCAGGCCTGACGTGTGCTTACCGTTCTGACAGGAGCAGGTCACCCCCCATCACGTGATTTCCCACGTCAGCCCTTGATTTCCCAGGCATAACAAAATTCATTAACGAACGGGGCCTAATTAGTATGGTTCCTCTGACTCTAATTTAATTAAGAAATTATAAACATAAGTTGTAGTTTACACTATGTTAGATTCATGGTCGTTAACGATCATCGATCTGGCTGTTTTTTGACCAGATCGATTCACGACGGCCATTTCTGGCCGTCCGTGCACCGTTCCAGTGACGGTTGGTCATCGGCAGTAGTTGCCAAGGGCCAGTGGGTAGGGGTGGTGGCTTGGATGGGCTACAATTTGTTTTGAATTCAAGAGTAATTTTGTCCAAAAAGTTAATTAATTGGAGTGAAATAGTAAAAGCCAGATTTATGTAAATTAATTTAAAAACAAAGGTATTATTATCCTAAAATTTTATTAATAAGGGATATAATTGTAACAAAAATAAGATTATTTTAATAATCTTACAATACCTGAGAAAATTGAGATAATCAAATTACCTACTATATTACCAATGGTAATTATTATTGGTATTAGAAGATTACCGGAATCTTATATTATTTGACAATCAAATTTGATAATCAAGTAATATAAGATGACATTACTTCAATAATCTTAGTTATCCTCCAACCAAATGCACCCATAAGACTGCGTAGTTTTAAAATGACTTGTTTTAAACTTGGCAAACACTTAACTAAAGATCATAATAGGTATTTCCATGTTAAAATATTAAATAATAAACATTTTTAATAAATAGGAAAAATAAAACTACAGGTTCCACAAAAGCTACGGACTTTTCGGTAAAGAGGAAAGAATATAAAATAATTATAAATTGATCACCATAATAATAATATGTTTTGAAGGGGTTTCAAATGTAAATAATAAATATAATAAGCTGGACCTTTTTGAAAAACGAGATTAAAAAATGAACGGTATTGTGTACTAAAACTACCGAATTTCATAAATGAAAGAATTTTGTAAAATAAACTACTTGGAATAAAATATGAAATTTTAAACTATAACTTTTAGGGGGCGTTTGGTTCAGAGAATATTAGATTACTAGGAATATTGGATTACTGAAAAGATAGATTACCTTGAAGAGTACTAGAAATCTTTAGGAAAATGTGTTTGGTTGGTTGGTAGGTATGTTATATTAATATGTTTGGTTATGGGGAATAAATTGGTAGGTATGTTATTTAAATTATTAAATTATCCTCTTTTTTAATATTAATATAATATTATTTTTATTATTAATTTTTGAATAATTTCTTTTAACCCCCAATATTTCAGATTTAGCTAAAACACTGCGCTTATACAAAACTTTAATTTATGACGAAATCACCCCCACCTCCAGCGGTCGCCTGCCGCCACCGCAAATCACTGCCAGAAGTCTCCGAAAGTCCCCGTGAGTAGCTCACCGTGACCAAAAGGCTCCAATATGGCTATTTCCGGCCATATTGATGGCCGAAAACGGCCATATCGAGCCAGATTTGGCTGAAAATGGCCAGATCTATTCTAGCCATTTTCGGCCAGATCCCTGGCCATTAGCAACCAGATCTTGGTGAGATCTAGCCATTTAGTTAACGGCTAGTTCCATCGATATGGCCAAAAATGACCAGAATAGATCTGGCCATTTTCGGTCAGATCTGGCCTAACATGGCAGTTTTTGACCATCACTATGGCAAAAAATGACCATATCGAAGTCTCACAGAGCCTCCCACAGAATCTTATTCTTTTTTAGGGACTCCGACGACTTTTTGACAGATTGATTTGCTCACCGTTGGATTACACCTATCCAAATTAAAAGAAAATCTAGAAAATAAAAAAGAAGGGGTAAAAATGCACTATTTTAATAATATATATTTTTGTCGTGCAGTAAGTCGAAAGGTCGCACAGCCCCGTACTGTGTTTCCCAAACCAGAAAGCAAAGTCAAAGTGTAAAAGAACAAATACCCACGATCTGTTTCGTCTCTCTCTCTCTCTCTGATGGTGATACCCGTTTACTCTTTCTGGTTTTATTTAAGTCGTCGATCTGGCTGCTCTGGCTGGTTTCATTTGGCCTTGATTCCAAACTTGGAGTGTTAGTTCTCTTTTCTCCCTTTTTCTTCTAGTTTGTTTTTTATTTCAAGATTTTGGTCATCGTAGTTGAGGAAATTGTGAGTTAAATTGAAAAGATGCCTGGCAAAAACAACCCTTGTTTCTTTAGTTGATGTTGAGCAGTCCAGAGCGCCTGTATGGCGCGGTGTTTCAATTATGTCATGGTTTGGAATGAATAGATGCTGTTGAGGTTGTTTTTCATTTTCCAGAAAGCTCTGAGATTGAACTTTGAATGCTTAAACACTTGACATTAATCGAGTTTCCACTGTGCTATAGTTTTGAATGGATATGTTTTCTCATGATGGTTGGATCTTAATTTTCAGAATGCTTGAGATTGATCAATTTGTTAATAACAAAGGTCAGATTCATAGATGATATTCTTTCCGTCCTAAAAATTTTTCTCTGCTCTTTTTCCAGGATATATTTTTACTAGAATTAAGAACTTTTTGTTGTTTCTACAATATTATGCCCATTTAGAACTCTCATCTTGGACTGTAGTAACATTGTCAGATTCCATAGAAAATGCTCAGGTCGTTCTAACAATTTTGGTAATTCCTTTGTGTTAAATGTCAATCCTTAATACAAAATACTTGGTCAAACATTGGCAAAAATTCAGTTCACACTCTTTTCTATGAGCAATTTAAATGTAATCAACCTGTTGATGTTGTTCGACGTACAGAACTTCTTATTAACTTCTACTCTCAGTGTCTAGCCGATAGACAGAGAAGAGAATATCGGCAACTAGTAACTCTTGTATCTTCCTGGATCTTATACCCTTCTCCTGACTGTTGTCTTGAAATTTTTTTTTCACAAAAAGGGCTTTTTACTGAAAATGTTTTGTTTAATAAATAACCTGTTTAGTGAGTTAAACTTATTGTGGATATCAAATTATAATACGTGGGTGGGCGTAGACATGGCATGAATTTCTGTTCTATGTCTTGCATTTCTCTCCCTTTTTTAACTCTTATTAGGTGTTCATATTATGAATCAATTCTAGGAGTTGACTCAAACTTATATGGTTCTTAGCGGTCCAGAGCAAAGACACATTTATGATCAATGTGTTGAAGTTTCACGTAGAGAAAGGATGAGCTAGGATCTCTCGTAATCCTTTTAATATGTTTGACTCATCGATGTATACAAACCAAAATAAAAAAATCTCAATGCGCTATGGTAAAACTCACTTTAAAGATATCTTCACAATTTGTGTTTGCTTTGTCTGAATTTCTAATGGAGTTTACTTCTTGTTTTATGCAGGATCCTTCTGGAGCTCAGTCCTGAGAGAGAAAGAAGCAACAGCAATCTAAGGAACTTGCATTATGTAATCAAGTCATTCCCGTCCAACCCAATGCCACTGTCTTCCCCGAAAAACAAATTGCTTCTCATCCCAAATCAAGGTGATTGTCTATCCCCCAGGGTAACTTCACATCTTGGTTGTGCAGCCCTTGTTACTCTCAGAAGATATAAGGTCTGTGTGAATGAAGTGGTTGGAATTTTCAGTATATACGAATACATACTCTGTGCTTAAATACTTTTTTTTGTTCATTGTGGAAGCAAGTACAAGTCGTACTGCTGCTGTCTATGCAGTACCTAGATAATAATGTTTCTTTTGATGGTATATCAATTTCGTTGAAGCAACTCATTTTATTTTAATCTTAAGTTTCAGCTGCTTCAGTTATTTATATTGATGGCCATTTTCCCATTCTGAACGTAAACTCTACTGTTTTTGTTCTCCTGTAGCAACCTTGCTGTAAGGGTTAGACAGAAACAATAATAACCTTTGATTGGAATGTGAATTACACTATATAATTTTTTGAGATGGGATTAGATTGGGATTATATTAGATATGATTGAATCGTATGGTGTTTTTTCTTGAGATAATGTGCAATTGAGTGGAATTATACTGATATGATCATGCATTTGAAATAATATTGACGGTCATTTCAGCTGTAAAATTTGCCTGTCTAATTGTACATCACAATGCAAAATAGCTCTACAATCACAATGCAAACTAGTTATAGAGCACAAACATGTATTTTTATTTAAGTTGTCTCGTTTGGATGCATGACATAAGCATTGTGTGCAAATCTATAAGAGATTATACCCGTGACAATATTGTCGAAGCATGGTTCCCGTTTTAAGCCTTGTGTAATCAAAAAGAGATTCTATAACAGTAATGCCAAAATGGGGATCCCATTTTACCATCATATTACATTTGTATGCAGCTAGTTTGTTTGTAATGTATTAGGGAGAATTACAATTTCTAATAGGCTTCTATTGGAATGTTGTCACATGATTTTGGGACATAAATTATATTGAAAATATTTTCAAAAAGATTTAGTTCAACGTGGTGTTTTTTTTTTTTTGTTACTATGTATTAAATTGAGTGATCTTATATGGTATAATATTGCGAGTCATTTCAAAGGTGTCATTTGTTTATGTGACGGTAAATAAATGTCAAAAGATTATTTTACCCGAAGTATGGATAGGCATAGATCCAAATACCAAAATATAAAGTGGTTGGCATTTATGGGATCACAAGAACAGATAAAAGAGGAATGTCCTTGCTTGTTAACTGCATGTCAAGTTAATGAAGCAGGACAACCGAATTATTGTTGAGAGGATCAGCCGCCCAGACCACCAAGATATCTTATATTGGTGGGATTTTGCTGTCTGTCCATAAAGATATTTGGTTAATAGATTTTTTTCCCAGTAGAATCTATCACTTTTGAGATCAGATTTCTGGTCTGCAGAAACTTCGTACATTTACTGTCGCTATTACATGCATCATGAAAGCTTATTTGGTGGAGGCATTTCTGTTTTTAAAAGTCAAAAGTGAGACCTAAGGTATATGCTGTAATCATCTTTTTCTTCTCAAAATTTATGTGGCGTTTTCATTTTCTTGAAATGGTCATGGAACCATCTTGCACATTTCTCTTTACTTCATGTTTGCTCTCTTCTTTGCCCATCTTTCATATGCCTACTGGATTGGATGGAGTTTATTTGTCAAATTTCATGAAATGTTGAATATGATGTTTAGCTCCTGGGAATGTTAATGTAAATTAATATTCTGTTGATTGTAGGAGCATCCATACTTGAACAGGCCATGGTACAAATTGCATCTATGCGGTACTAGCGAATGCATGAAGTTGCTTTTCCTCAGCAATGCTGTCCCAGATAAACATGGAGAAGCGGTTGAACAGTATCTAGTCTCTTGGTTCTCAGTTGTTGGGCAGGTAGTTTATCTTAGGATCCCATTTGAAATGTTGAACGATAGTAATCAGGCGTTGCTAATTAAATTGTGGGTGGGCATAGACATGGGATGAATGTCTGTGCAAATCTTGCATTGGTCGCCCTCTATAACTTTTTTTTTTTTTATAATATTATGAATCAGTTATGGGAATTGACTCATACTTTGGTGGTTTTTAGCGGTTATTAATTTATGAACAATGTGGTGAAGTTGCATTTAGAAAAAGAAAGGAAGAGCTAGGATCTTTATGAATTTGAGTTTTGTCTGTATGAACTCATATAGGAGTTTACTTCTTGTTTTATGCAGGACCCTATTGGAGCTCAGTCCTGAGAGAAAAAGAAGCAACACTACTGGGACTGGTTAAGAAACTTACATTGTGTAACCAAGTTATTCCCCTCCAACCCAATGCCATAGTTTTCCCCAAAAAACTTAAATTGTGAATGGAATTTTCAGTATATACATATGTTTACTTTGTGCTTAAAAGGCTGTTTTGTTCATTGTGGACGTAAGTTGTGTTAGCAGCTGTATAGGCAGTACATAGATAATATAATTTTTCTTCTGATGGTATATCAATTTCCTTGAAGAAACTCATTTCATCTTAATTTCAAGTTTCAGCTACTTGAGTTATTTATATTGATGGCAATTTTCTGGTTCTGAATTCAAACTCTTCTATTTTGGTTACTCTGTAGTAACCTTGCTGTAAGCCTTAGACAGAAATAATAGTAACCTTTGATTGGATAGTCAGTAAGACTCTTATTTCATACAAAAATATTCGTGGTGTGCCATCGCCCACAACTTGTTCCAAGCTGCGCTGGTTTTGGTAGAGGTTAATTTGAGGTGGTTCTGAGTCTTCTTGATTTTGGTTGATGATGAAGAAAAAAAATGGTGGTAGTAGAAGTAGTAATAGCAGAATGGAGAGGATTAAAAAAGTATGGCATCTTTAAAATTGGAAGAGAATAAGCTGCATAGAACCAACCCAACACTTTCCACAATTGGATTTGGATAACAGCAGAAGGAAAACGATAAAATTTAGCAGGGGTATGAGAAAAATCCTCAAATCAATTGAGTCGTTAATTAATTTGTGAGATTACTGTTGGTGAGGAAAGGCTATGAATTGAGCTTATTTCCTTTAGTTTTATAGGCAACTTAATTGAGGGAAACGTTAATAAAAGTTTTTCATGTCAGCCCTCTTTATTCTGCTCTTTTGCTTTAGTTCCTCTTAGTTTAACAATTTCTAAATTTTAAAAAAGCTTTAAAAGGGGTTATTGATGAAGCATTGAAATCAATGATAAGTACTCAATTCTTAAATTGCAATTTAAAAATGACAAAAACTTTGAAGAGGAACTTTTAGTATAATAAATGAGAAGTGTTTTTTTATCCCTCTAACTTTGAATATTAACATGAAAACCCCAAATACATGATCTATCAAATAAATGTAACAATACAAGGGGTAGAGAGAACAATTTAGTAGTTTTAGTCAAACGATGGACCATTTTTACATTTTATTATAATAACAATACCAAAACAGTTACCGTACTCTTCCCAAAACTTATAATCTATTAGCAACAAATGTCAATGTTTATTCAAAATATCTTTTCTATCTCTTAAATTAATACATTTAACTAAAATAAATGTTATTTGGGTTGGTAACCAGGTTCTGAAAACCGGACTGGTTCCCAAGTTCACCAGTTTGATTCATGATGTCAGCAATAAAAATATTTTAAAAATATTTTCAATTAGTCTCTAAAATTTTAATATATTGCAAAAATACCCCCAAAACTTAAGGTAGTCCTTACAATTTTATGATATTTTAAAAATACCCCAAAAAATTTTAATTGAAATATTGAAAATACCCTTAAAAATTATGTAGTAATCCCTAAAAGTTTGAAATCTAGTTAAAATCGGAGAGGCTACTGGTTCTTGGTCCAATCGGCCTGTTCGGTTCAGGTTTCAAACACTGGCGGTAACATTAGTTTCCCAAATCTGAGAGGGAAAACGATTTTGTACCAAACCTTGGAGTGGCAATGTAATAAATTCTTATTAAAAAAAAAAAAAAAAATACACTCATTGATTGGTAAATAAACTGTGCCAAACTCCTGAAAAAGCTAAATGAAAATACAATGGTGATAGGATGTAATGAAAGACAAACCTTCACCATTTAAACAGTCTACCAAAAAAAAACTCATTTCATATCGCTGCGAAAAACCTGACATTACATTGCATGCATTTGTTCTTTGAAACGAGACCAAAAATCAGCATTCCAGTCCATGAAATCGAATGAATCTTATGTAATCATATATATTTCATATGAAGTAAGTTCAGTAATGAATCAATTAGACCATATCATCAAAATCATCTTAGCATGATATGTTCCTATGGCGAGCGACGCTCATCTACGTTGGTGTATGGTGTCGATCAGTTGACAAAGCAGATTGGTGGGAGATCAAGTGAGCTCCAAAGTGACAGTTCTCCTTCAATATTGCTTGAACTGATAACTTCCTCCTTGTTCTCTTCTTCTTCCTCTTTCTTCTCTTGAATTTCGTCCTCCTCCATTAACTTGTTCTTGTTACAAGCATTTTGAAGTTTTGTTACTTGTTCTGATTTGCCTTTCCCATTCACATTCACTGATCCCAGCTTCAATTTCAAGCACTCTGTGATGCCATTGAAGGCATACAAGGAAGCTGAGAATTTCCTCTCATATTTCATTCTCTTCATTTCAGCTCTCAGCATTGATGGCTCATCTGCATAATTCTCTCCGGCCTCCATTGGCTCCTCTATCTCTTCTGCCATCTCAAATGGAGAATAGAAACTCGAAGAGTCAACGTCGTCGAGGAAATGAAAGTCGATAGGCTCAACTTCATTATATTCTTCTTGTTCTTGATATAATTCGCCGTCAGCACTGGAACATTGGCCTGCATAGTCTTCTTCTTTTTCAGTCAAACAAGACTCGAAACTGTTTGTCATCGAATCAAGAGTACTTCCATTAGTGGTAATGATATTATCATTGGTGTAATAATCTTCAGGATCGTTAAGAAAATCAGTGAACTGTGAACCGTTGAAATGCTCAGCTGCAACTGCTTGTTCTTGTTTATTATTACTATACTCCTCTACTTGATGAAGCTGATTTTCTTGCGGATTCACAGGCGAAGAAATCGACGCAGAAGAGGCTGAATTGTTCTTCGCTTTGAGTCTTTGAAGAAGAAGGTTTGTGATCTTTGAGGGAAGAGCCGGAGTTGCATAAGTTGATGGTGAACAAGGCCAGAAGTTTGTCCTTGTATTGGCTCCCCTTAGCAGGCAGGCAGCTTCATCATAGGCCCTTGCAGCTTCCTCAGCTGTGTCAAAAGTCCCCAACCACACTCTTATCTTCTGTATGGTGTCCTTGATTTCAGCAACCCATCGGCCCGACGGCCGCTGCCGGACGCCCACAAATCGCTTTCGAGCACGCCTTGCTCCTCCCAATGCGGCGGCCACTGCAGCCTCCTTCACCATCTCATCCCAACTCATGTTTCCTTCCATATTACTATTAATTTTCTCTTCCACCACCGCTCCTTCATCACAAGCCTTTCTCTTCCTTGCCATTTAGTGTTGTTGTTTTTAATACTTGGTGAAAGATTGTTCTAAGATTTTGGTTTTTGATGGGTCTAATTTGTTTAAGTTGTTTGTGTTGAGTGTGGGGGGGTTTTTATACATGGAGAGAGTGGAGATTCTTTCAAAGAAATGAGACATTTGAAAGGGTCTTAATGCTTGTTCATACCCTCTTGTTAGTTTATTAATTTGAGCTCTATATCAAACCATATGGAACTGGATTTGATGAGTGTTGGTTTGACCTAGCCAGAGGGTATCTTTCTATCAAGGTATTTTATTTATTATATGATTGAATATGTCAATTTTTATTCTCTTTCTTCCTCCATTTTAGACAATATTTTATGATAACATTATGAAACTAATATATATGGAGTAATGCTACAGTTACCGAAAGGAGCACACCGAATTCATGCACTGAATGACGTGGCGCAATCCTGACAGTCGATTAATAATTCATAATTAATCGACGATCAGGATTGTGTCATGTCATTCGGTGCTTGAATTCGATGTGCTCCTTTAAGTGACTATATTATTTTCCATATATATGCCTGTGTCTTCAAGCATCAAAGAAACAAGCATAGAAGTCATCACTATCTTGAAAGAGACTATTTATATGAATATCCAAAAAATAATTATACATTATTTAACTACCCAAATATAATCCCGCAATACAACAAGAATTGCCCAAAACTGTGAGCTGACCCAGGCAGATTTACAGCATTTAGAGAGGGAATGTTTCTGTTTTTGCATTTAAAAATTTCACTTACTCATATTAATTACATTTAATGGGGAGACTAGTGCAACAACCCACCACTATGAATTAACTTGAGACTGCCCTAACCATCTGAATTATCCACGGATAAGTTAATTTCATTTGCTCATATATAGTACATTGATTAATTTCATAAGGAAAACTGTATGTTTACTCATATTGAGTACATTGAATCATTAGATGAAAATGAACGGCTATTAAAAAATACATATACAACCACTTTATCTTTATTTAATATTAATTTCATAGTATGATACTATATAAACATTATATCTTGTTTAACAACGGAGCCTGCTTTAGAGTTTTGATGGAATTCGATGCATTAGTACTATTGATACAGTTGTTCCCGAGCATTGTAGAATGACATTTCAAGAAAAAATGATATGGGTATCGAATGTGTTACTCACTTTATCATTATAATACCATATAAACAACGGCAAAAATAATTTGTTTTGACTTAAATTATCATAAACGTCATCCTGTTTATGAAAATTCTGATAATCTTTTCTTATTCGAGATTTTTACTCTGAGAATTATTTTTCTTTTGATAAATATCTAAAATTATTTTTCTTTTGATAAATATCTAAAGAAGATGCCGTCTAGATTGCGACAAATGGTATATAAGTTACCATAACCATTTGGTTTGATGGAATAACTAAAAGAACTACAAGGGCAAAATCTAATTTCTCTACAATGTCAAAGGAAACTTACAATTGAGTCACTTTCATAAGCTAGAATAAGGTCAGGAGAATTACTTTGGATAAGTAGCCAAACAAGCCAAGAGTGTCGATTTTTCCAAAGCTTAAAATTAAAAAAAGAATATATTTCATCACTTTGGTTGCTCCATTGAATTATCCAGTCATCTTCTCTTCTCTCAAAATATCTTGATTTTGTTTTATGGGGTTTTGGTTGCAAATCTCTTGCAAAATATTTTAGTTAAAGCAATTAATTTTATTTTCTGGAAATTATAAAAAAAAGGGGATGTTTTGAAGTGCTTTTTCCATATTATTTTAAGGGCTTTTTACTTGATAATTGTTTTTTTTTTTTTTACACAAATAAGTATTTTATTTTCTTCTAGGAATTAAGTTGGATGTCTATTTCCATAGACAAAGGAAGGAATTAAAAAATCAATGACATTTTAATTTTTTTTTTTAACTTTTGAGTAAAAAAAAAAAAAAAAAAGAAGGGACCATTTATTGCTTTACTAACTTGCAATTATATTTTTACTCTAGCTTAGGCCTGTTATTTTAGAGAGTTATAAAGACTATTGAAATCTCAAATTTATGAAATAAAGCAATTAAATTTCTATGAAAAGGACAAATATTAATTAATTCTCTTATTAATTAAACTTGTGAAAATTTTCAGATACGAACATTTTATATTATTTTTTTGGGAAATTTTAAAAATCTGAAATCATCGCAAAATATTCCTCATCACTAATACTATTAAATTATTTTCATTGTTTCAGGGCATTATGGTCATTTCAAAATTAACCAAACATAATTAAATTTAATCCACCCTAATTAAAATTAACCAAACACTAGTTTCTCTTAACCCCGTTGTTGTTAACTAAACTTAATAATATTTTAATTAAACTAAAATTCACTAGCTCAAAGAAAAAACTTTTCTGTCTTTCAATAAAAGTGAGGGCAAAATGGTATTTTCACAAAAAAAAAAAAACTCAACATTATAGAAGGTATGACGGAGAACTTTTGTACGAGAGAATGACTATTTAAATTTATCCAATGGTTACTATATTATTAATCATGTTTGCCTCAAAGACTACTCTTTTTACTATGAAAAGTTAAAGGTCTCTTAAAAATAAAATAAAATAAAATAAAATAAAAAACGAGTGTGTACCGAAGAGGTAACTATTATGAATATCGCTAGATACTGATACAAACTAATCTCTACAAGTTGATGTGATATTCTTACATATTCGAGATATAAGCTTCTTTATTTATTTAATTTATCTTTAATTTAAAATTATTTAATTATCTTAAAACTCATCAAATTATATGAGAGATGTACAAAAAATTTAAATACAAATTATTATGAGGTTCGGGTATATATAGTCAAGTCAATAATAATAATTTCCCAAAATGTATAGGTTTTATTTAAAATACAACCATAAAATTCAATAACTTATCAATTATACATTTCATAAAATAATAAATACGATATTATTAATATATAGCTTTAGACTATGCTAGACTCAATAGTTTAGAGGGGTGTTTGTCTAAGCTTATAAGCTGGTCAAACTTGCTTATAAGCTCTAAAATTAAGCTGACCTGTTTGTTTATAATTTTTTTGAGTTTATAAGTTGAACTTATAAGCTAAAAAAAAAATAAGTTGGGGGGGGAGGTACTTTTTTTTTTTGGCTTATAAACACTTTGCTTATAAGCTAGTTTGACTAAGTATATTACCATATTATCCTTATTTAATTTTAAAATTCCATAGTATATCATTGTTTAATGTAGTACATTTTTTAATAATTTTATAATAAAATGTACTTATAAGCCACATTTTACCAAACACGTCAATTACTTATCAGTCACTTATAAGTACTTTAACCAAACACGTAATTGCTAAAAATTTCAAATGCTTATAAGTTAATTTTAGCTTATAAGCAATTGTTGCTTATAAGCTAATTTTTATAAGCTCAGACAAAAACCCCCTAAATCAAGTCTAACATTTAATGATATAGTTTGATAGTCTAATTAAAACATGATAGACCATGCTAGACTATCAAGTCTAGTATATTACGACTATTTTTGTTTTTGTTATTTTTTATTAAGAATAATTAGATGAAGGGAATTTCTTTAATTATTATTGTTATAGCATTAACAATGTTCGACTCAAATATTACTTTTTGATTATAGAAAAGTAAAGTAAGGTATTATAGCTATCTCTAGGTGATCGAGTGGTTTGATAGAGACTTTCAGTGTGTTACTCAAGATATCCTAAATTCAAGTCCCTCATTGGTTGCTAATAGGGATAGTCACTGGAGCTCTTATCTGGTTGGCAGTGCCAAAATCTCGAGGGATTAGTTGCAGGTGCGTATAAGTTGACCCAAACACCCAGTCATAAAAAAAAAAAAAAAAAACTTTTACCTGACCGGTAGTTTCAGGATCTCAAAGGATAATTGATGTGCGTAAAAGTTGACTCAAACACCTAGCCATAAAAAAAAAAAAAAAAAAAAAAAAAAGAAGAAGCAAGACCTTATACAAACGGAAAAAAAAACCTAATCCACCACACCTAAACAAAGCCCTATTGGTTATACAACAATACTACATCACAAATCACTCTCACTAACTTTCTCTCACAAACGCGACGTATCAACTCGTAATGGTCAGCTCGTAATATGTCTCATCTCAACAATGAGTCCCGCATGACCAAATGCGAACTGATAAATTATGAGCTACCACGTCAGTGCTTACAGTGGCGGATCCAGGAATTTCACTCGATGGGGGCAAAAAATAAACCAAAAAAAAAAAAAAATTAAAACCAATCATAGTCAACTTTTTTTTTTTTTTTTTTCATTATGATAAACTTCAACAAAAAGTTACAAAATACAATAAATATCTTCAAAAAAACATTTTTTGTAAAAATAAACAATTTTTCTACAAGTCCTCGATGTGTTTTTATTATCTGAACGTTGGATAATTATCTTATCATCAACTGTATCAAATACATTTTTTTCATATGGTGACCAAACAATCATTCACCATTGATTTTCCATTCAATTGCGTAACCAATTTATACAAGATTCATTGCGAAAAAGTCTTTTCATGATCATAGTTGCAACTAGTAAACCAATACAAGTTTCACAAGCTTATCACTAACGGATACAAAATGTCTTTTGTAAACTAAACTAAATCTTAGCCAAATCACCAATTCCTTCTAAGTCAGCAAATTCATTAAGAATGTTTGTCAATAACATAAGTCCTAGTATGGTTCTCAAGTACCATAAACTCAAGTGCAGAAAAATCTGTTGGATAAAATTTGGCAAAACGGATCAACTTATGCTTGTCAAAGAAAAGAAATGAAATACGGATCAAACATGTCATACAAAGAAGCAGTCAGTACTAACCTTAGTGAAACGAGTGTTAAGTCTTGAAGTTGCATATTTATCATGTTATAAAACAATTCAACTCGATAGTGATGCAAATTTTCATGGACGACTCAACTCTTCGTCGTGACCGCCTTTGAATTGCAAACATATCATCTATATTCAAAATGGCAATATCATGTTTTTGGCAAAATGAAGAAATTTCACTCAACAAAGATTTTCATCCTTCATCTCTCAACAATTGTAACCATTGTTTTGGAGATTTTGACTAAGGCTATATCATTTATAATGTCTTGATCTTTTCTCTGCAATGCTTGTGACAACTCATTAGTAATTACCAATATACTTTTCATCATATGCAAGCTAAATGCAAAATCAAAGGAATAGATTACATCTAATAGATTTAGGGGTGAAATCGAATCAAGTCGAGTATTTGGTAAATCGAACTCAACTCGATCTCTATAGTACCGAGTTCGAGTTCGAGTTCAAGCCTGATCGAACCTGAGAAATCAAGTTCAAACTCGAACTCATTACTTGAAATTGGAAATCGAGTTTGAATTCAAGTTCGTATGATCAAGCTTTTTTCAAGTTTTTAGTCGAGTTTTATTCAAGTTTTAATTGAGTTCAAGTTCGAACTTGATTTCAAGCTCATCTAACAGGGGTGGATCTACAAATTTTATAACTTTTAAATTACGTATGACCCTCATTACTTTAAAAACTGTCAACTTAACCATCGAGCTTGGAAATACTCACGAATATATTGAGTCGAGTTTTACTCGATTAACTACTCGAACTCGACTCGACTAATGCGGAGTCGAGTTCAAGCCAACGTCAAGTATAGATTGAGTGGCTCGCGAGTGGCTCGACTTGATTTTCGCCCCTAAATAGATTACATGCTTCATCCCTTTGTTTAGGATTTAAACTATTATGTGCAAACCTAATAGCTTTTATTCCTTTCATTTTCACTCCTAATAAATTTTTTTAAAACTAATAGATCCCTTTGCATAAAAATAAAAATCACAAAGAATATGTAATAAATATATTAGAATTAAAAACGGGGTTTTACAAAAATAAAATCCAAACTTACCGTGGGGACTGGCTATTCCGTTCTCAAAATCTCAAAGATTTATAAGGATAAAATTTAAATAAATAGAAATTGAAATAGAAAATCTGAAATTTTAAAGAAATTGAGTGGGGGCCGTGGTCCCCACTCGTCATTCATTAAATCCGCCCCAGAGTGCTTATGAGAGAAAGTTATTAGAAATGTTTGTCAACCTATTTTTATTTTTGTCTATATTTTGGACAATTTTATAGGCTTTACCGAAAAGCATTTATAATACAATCGGTCCTAACTTATCTTTTTGAACCATTAATTAATGTTTGATATATTTGTTGTGATTATCTTTGGATTTATGTATGATTTTTATCTCCTCATCAACAATGATGGTGAAATTGTAATTTAAAATTAGAAAAAATAATAATTGATAATAATTTTCGCAGTCAAGTTTTATAGAATCGGATGTTGTAGCATCTTGATCATCAAAATTTTTGTCCTATTTGATCCTAATTCGGCATTAGAAGTCTTATATGATATATTTTTTTATATCAATAAATCTATTTTCTCTATTTGTATAATAATAAATAAAATATTTAAGTTAAGACAAAGAGGTATATATTCACTACTAGCCTTTTGGGCAAAATAAAGATTCCACATTTGATTATTATATGCTTAATGTTCATTAATTGCCGTTTAATTAGAATATAATTAATTTAATAAATTATCATTATCCAGATCAAAGACCATTGTCTTACCATATTTCTTATAATTTAATAATTTTTTTTTAAATAAAAGACCGTAAATTAATTTAATACCCATAAATAGGAGTTCAGATTTAAATTATAAAAGAAAATAATATTTATATTTAAGAATTTCGAATATTTATTATAATAATTATTTATTACTCATACCGAAGATATTTATTCGACAGCATGAGTCACTGTCTGCCACTTCATCATAAATGACAATAAAGTTGAAAAGCACTTTTCAACAACACTAAAAATTAGATTCCAAAAAATAAATAATAATTTAAAAATAAAATAAAATATATAAATTTTTTAATTTTTAGAATTTTGTTTCCAAGAAATAAATAATAATTTAAAACTAAAATAATTTTTTTTTTTTAATTTTTAGAATTTTGTTTCTTTATTTGCTCTTGCTTTGTGTCAGTTTTATGCTTTACTTTATAAAGAGGGAACAATATCTTAAAAGTAATAATTAGAAAATGAGATTCATTATTTTATATTATTTTTTCATGTTGAGTAAAGGATTATAAAAATATACAAGTATTGGGTCACGTTAAATAAAAAATTAATTAATTAAAAAGCTGATTCCCCTTTTAAGATAGAAAAATACTTTAAACCCTCCTGAGGTTCTTTAATTTATCAAAATTATTCCATTTAGTTTCAAAAGTAGCACATACACCCTATGATTCCATATATATTATTGGATTTCAACTCTACAACAAAAATCAACTCTTAAAAATTAAGCTTTATATACTTTAAAGAATAAATTTATGATTTATTGAATCGTGTAATTCATAGAATGGTACATAAAAAAACTTGCGTATTATATGATACAATATTTTCAATATTGTTTTTGGAACTTATTAATTAAGGTAAAATATATTCACAAAACCACAAAAATAAACACAAGTTTCAAATCATTCTATTTATTTTAAGGACACTTAATGATGGGTTGCTATTACACTTAACGACAAACAACAATATCCCGAAATCATGTTTTCGAAGAACATGAAAATATAATTACTTTTATAAAGAAGAAAACAAATTACACAATGAATTAAAATTTTGAAATTTTCCAACTTCTTTATTTTCATATTTATATTAGTTTCATATTTTATATAATTCTTCTAGGTTCTAATTTTGCCTGTAACAAATATTTTGAGAAGTAAATTTTATTTCGCCTCCATTTGTATTGATAGAATTTGAAAGGTGGGTCTAACTCTTCATCCAATAAGGTCTTATTGAATGGGAAGATTACCCACTCTTATAAATCAATAGGCTTGAGTGTGCCTAGTCGGTATGGGACTCCAACACTCCCCTTTATGGTCAAGCCTATATGTTGGATCATGCCTGTTATTGGAGGTAGTTGTCGGCTCTAACTCCTCACCCGCTGGTCAAATACTCAGCTCAACTGAACATGAGCTTTGATACCATGATAGAATTTAAGGTGGGTCTAACTTCTCACCCAATAAAGCTTTGTTGAATGGAAGGATTACCCTCTCTTATAAACCAATAGGCTTGAGTGTGTCTGGTCGGTGTGAGACTCCAACATATATAAAATACATATATTTCTTATAAAAGTGATGCTATTTAACCCTAACGTTTTATTTAATAAAACCCCACTTATAAAAAGTTTTAAATTATTTCTAATCTTTGAACATACCCCATTTCCATTTCATTCCAATTTTGCCCTAAAATTCAAAACACCCCAATTTTCATAACTCATGATGATTAAAAAATAAAAATAAAAAACATGTAAAAAGTTTTTATAACTCAAATTTGTGAGTGCAATATAATGTTTAAATAATATTATATTAAAAAAAAGTTATTCAAATGGGGTCTCTTAAGAAATTTGGTGGGGCCAAAACACTAAAACAAACTTTTAGGGTCTATGGAATATTTATTACATTTTAAATCTATCTAATCAAGCATCGAGTTACGATATTATATTTTATTTAATTTCCTAATGTCGGGTCGTTATAATTCTATATAAAGATCTGTAACTGTAATGTTTCAGACAGAACATAAGTTTTTCTCTCTTCAAACTCTCCACCATTTTTGCTTTCAAACATAACTGTAAATCTTCCAGTTCTTCCTCTCAGGTTAGTGTTTCTACGGCTCCTTCATTTTCTTTCTGTTTCTGATGCTTTTGACAGATTTTGGTTGCTTCAAGCTCTTCCCTTTAATTTATTTTTAGTCAACGTATTGAAACCCCATTTGAATGCAATGAGATTTTCTTCAAGTTCGGATTGTTTTTGAGATTTGCTCATGGATTCCTCAAATGGGTCGAAAGAGTTTGAAGCTCTTAATGGCTTTGTACATTATGCATGTATGTGTGCTTGTTCATGCATGCATTCATGTGTGTTTTGTTGATGAGAAATGAGTAAGCTTTGTGAATTGTGATATTAGTTCTATGAACGTGGGAATTTTTTTTTTTATTTTCTTGGTTTTGAAGTGGTGGTGATTTGTTGCTTTTGTTTTATTGGCATCTGTGGAATGTTGAGTTCAGTTTTGTTGAACAATTGTATTGAAATTGACCCCATTTCATGTACGTGTGTTTGGTTGATGAGAAATGAGTGAGTTTTGTGATATTAGTGCAGTGAAAGTGTGGAGTTTTGATTTTTGTTTATTTTTTATTTTTTATTTTGGTTTGAAGTGGTGATGATTTGTGTAGAGTTTTTGAGTTAATTTGGATTGGAGTTGACCTCATTATAATGTAATCAAGGATGGTTAAGTTGAGTTTCATGGAATTCGGAGAATTCGAGGGAAGGGGAGTTTTGATCTCAATACTTCTATTGTTTGATTTAGTAGAGACTTCAGAATTGGAACCTTGAATGTTTATAGGATGTATGAGTTAATGTTTTTGTTATTGGACTACTCTACAGCAGAAGATTAGGTCTTCGAAATTTTTAGATTTTCTTGGTTTTGAAGTGGTGTTGATTTTTTGTTTTTGTTTTATTGGCGTATGTTGAATGTTGATTTCAGTTTTGTTGAACAATTGTATTGAAATTGACCCCATTTTATTATGTATGTGTGTTTGTTTGATGAGAAAGGAGTGAGTTTTGTGATATTAGCGCTATGAAAGTGTGTAACTTTTTATTTTTGTTTAATTTTTTTGGGTTTGAAGAGGTGATGATTTGTGTACCTCTTTTGTTTCATTTGCATCTGAGGAGTTTTTCAGTTCAGTTTTGTTGAAAAATTGTGTTGGAATTGACCCCATTTAATGTAATTAAGGATGGTTAAGTTGAGTTTCTTGGAATTTGGAGGATTCGAGGGAAGGGAAGGTTTTGGTCATAGTACTTTTTATTGTTTGATTTAGCAGAGACTTTGGAATCGAAACTTTGAATGTCTATAGGATGTAAGAGTTAATATTCTTCTTATCGGACTACTCTATTGCAGAAGATTAGATCTTTGTGTAAAGTGCTGGTTTTTTGTTTGCGAAGTCGGGATTCAGTTAGTTGTATTCTGTTTTTCTTCTTTTGATTTATCTTTATTTGTTTAACAGGACAGATGTCTGAGGAAAAGATTGTGGAAAATGGCTTTCATGGAGGAGAGAAAGAGCAATCAGATTCATCGTTTGATAAGGTAATGACTTTAGCGTAGAAAGCCCATATTTGTTTTCTCTTTATTTCTAATGAAAGAGAGATAAGTTCTTCTCAATCTCTCTATAAAGTATGCTATACGTCAGATTTCCTGTTCTGTGTCTGCATTCAGGTCAACCCAGCGAAACCTCCATCTCTTACCTGGAAGAGAAAACTAAATAGCGATGAGATCACCCTTTCGTCGTTTTCAATGACTTGGAAGGAGATAATTCACTTGGTATGTTACTTATTTAGATATCAAAAGCTTTTAATGATGGAGATTATAGCAGGTATTGCTTAATTAGAACTCATGATCCACATGCTTTGTTATCTCTCTATGCTCAATGCACAAATGAATTAGTCACAAGCTGGCTTTTCAATATTACGATTAATGCATGACAGTTGAGAACTTAAGTCATTTGCTAAGATGTTAATAATGACAAATCTTTGTCTCCCTCATTTGTTCTTAATGTCTTAAATACTGTTTGTTTGGTTTGGATAGGCCCCCATAGGTATTCGGATTCTGCAGCTTATTCGAGAAGAGGCTGCCAAAGGAAAGGTAACTTTCTTATATCTTTAAAGTCTACTTTACCGTGTGTATCACAGCTTTGAAGAATCTGATCTGATCACAATTTCTAAACCTTTATGCGGCATGTGCTTCCTTGTGGTTTCATTTGCAGCGGGTTTTTATCAATCCATTTCTTAAGCGCTTACTAACATCTTCTCAAGGCATTCCTCTTGGTGGAATTGGGTAATCTTTTCTCCTTAAATCTCCTCTATTTGCAGTTTTTATTGGGGCATTTCAAGCATAAGAAATCAACTATTTCTGTTAGTTTATTAATTTGATATTTATAATGAATAGCCTTTCTACATCTATATATCATATCTTTTACCACATTGCATAGCATTAGAACATAATTCTATTTTTTTTTTTTAGGTAGTTATGTTAGATGTGTATTTTGAGTGTTGAATAAATTTCAGCATGTTTAATCTATACCTATTAATTTATATTTAGAGCTATAAAATTACCAATCAAACAATATTGTTTTTTTACTAGCTTTTATATTGCAACATGTCCTTTGTGTAAATAATATAAAGCTGATTTTTAAAGCTGTAGCTTGTTGTATTGTAATCATTATGAACTGATCATGTTTATTTTTTCCTCCTCTAACTATCCTTCTTTCTCTTTTTCTGTTCTGCAAAATGAAGGCAACTTCCAGTGGATGCACGCTTGGAACTATTACGAGGTGGTTTCAGCGCTTTTCCAACTGTTTCCTCGAATTTGTGAAGATACGATCTCAGACAATATTTCGGTAACGTCTTAGCAAGATGAATGACGAAAATTTAGTCATTAACAAATGGTTTTGAATTATCTCTCTTTTTCATAAGATCGTTCATTATATGGCAAGACTGCCAGTATACAAGGAAACTTAATCTCTTACATGCTAATTACATAGAGTGATTTTAGGAAGCTAAACATGGTAAGCTAAATCTCCTCTCCTATTAATGAGATATATACAGCCTAGATTAATAGCTATTACATGCAGATTTATGGCATAATTTATGGCCGTTCTATTGACATCCCCCCTCAAATTGATGCGGGTTATCCTAAGCATCAATTTGTTTGTAGAAATTATGCCGTTGCCGTTGAGAAGGCCTTGGTGAGGAATATCGCGTGTTAGCGTTGGCTAGACACATGAGGAAAGAGATGTCTGAGCTTCAAATGCCTCACGGATGAAGTGGCAATCAACCTCGATATGTTTAGTGCGTTCGTGGAAGATGGAGTGTGCTGAAATGTGAATGGCACTAGTATTATCTGCATGAAGAGAAGTAGACTCACCTGGAGAGAAGCCAGTTCCAGCCAATAGCCCTCGGAGCCAAAGTAGCTTCACCACAACTTGGACATGGCCCTATATTCTGACTCAGTAGAGACTTAGAAACACGGTCCTGTTTCTGCTTTTCCAAAATAGAGAGCTGGACCAAGAAACATACACCAACCCGTAATAGACTCGGATGTCACTACACCCGCATAATCGCACTCACTATTGCTACAAGATCAAGTGAGTACCATGAGGATAGAAGTCCCGCAAAGCTGTGCCATGGACATAGCGATGATTCGTCGAACTGCAGCCATATGAAGTGTCGTGGAGAAGCCATGAACTGACTACTTGTTGACTGCATAGGAAATATCAGGTCTAGTAATTTGTAAGATAGACCAGTCGGCCAACCAGTCGTACATAGGCTACAGGGTCTGATAACAAGTTACCCTCTTCTTTGCGCAACTTGAGATTATTTCCATGGGAGTATCAGAGGTAGAGTCCTGGACCAGCAGCAGCCACCAAATCCTGGCATACTTGTGCTGTGACGAAAAACCATGTGAACCACAGTAATTTCTAAACCAAGAAAAAACGTAAGAGATCCCAGATCCTTCATGTGAAAAGAGTCCTGTAAATACTGCTTTAATTGGGGATCAGACCGAATCAGTACCCGTGATGATTATGTCTCAACATACCCAAGAGAATGACACACCAATCTCAGTTTTGCGAAGAAACAAAGATGCTCATCACTTGCTTTTGAGAAAAGCAAACTTGATAGGGTAAAGTAAATTTCTCATACCATGCACGAGGGGCCTGTTTGAGACCATACAGAGCACGCCAACTTGCACACTGCTGAAGTAGGGGTGGAAAGTAACCTGCAGAGGACGCATATAACATACTTCCTTGAGATCCCCCCGGAAAACTTCTTCACATCCATTTGGTGCCAACCCCAATTTTGAGAAGCGGCAATCGCCAAAATTGTGCGAATGGGGGCATTTTGGCCACCGGAGCAAAAGTTTCCCCTCGAATTACTACCGTTTACTTGATTATTGTCCAAGAGCTACTAAGCGGGCTTTGTACCTTTCCAAACTACCTCAGACTTAACCTTAATAGAATAAACCCACTTACATCCAGTGGAGTCACCCTGCAGGACAATCCACCACTTCCCAAGTCTTATTACCTCAAGAGCACAATTTCCTCCTGCATGGCCCTGCTGCCCATTTCTCTTTAACTGCCGTGATTACCACTAGGAATAGCAATGAAGATAGAGTGCAGACATGCCAGAAGTAGTAGTACCTGTTATAAGTGACGGAATCCATAACGGTCCAGGAGGACCCGATACTCTAAGGAGCGCGCAAAGCAGATGGCACGAAGAGCAGAAGGGCGCACTGGAGGTCTCCGCTGGAATACCATGCCTGGCTGAAAACCTTTCAATCTGAGTACTAGGACACTAAAAGTGTCATCAAAAGAAGGCAAGAAAGCAATGGAAGACTCTAGTGAGGAGACATAGGAAAAAACCATTGATTTTCAAAGACAGATCACATTCCTTGAAACACGAACCCGATTAGAGTTTGGATCGTAGCATAAATAACCCTTTTGTGTGACACTATACCCAAGAAGGCACAACGGATGGATTGGGCAGAAAGTTTGTTTCTGTCCAGTGAGGAAGAGCATAAGCATACACACCCAAAATGTGAAGATTTGTATAGTAGGATTTTGATGATAAAGCCTGAAATATGGAGACTCGAAATCCAAAACTTGGGAAGGAAGTCTATTTAAAGAAAGTTGGCTGTGGTAAGTGCTTCTACCCAAAGTAGGAGGAACCGAAGACTCAATGAGCATTGTCCGACAACATCTAAAAGATGACATTCTTTCGTTCACTACCCATTTTGTTGTGAGTATAATGGACAAGAACGTTATAGATAATACCTTTAGATTGCAAGAAAGATTGGAACTCATGTGACATATATTCCCCACCCGAGTCGGACCGAGAATTTTAACAACAGCTGAAACTGAGTGTCAACAAGACTAAGAACAATTTGAACATATAAAAACTTCTGATTTGTGCCCGCAAGAAATACACCCATGTAATTCGCTGTAGTCAATCAATAAAAATGTCACAAAATATTTGTGTTGGGCATGAGAAATATAGGACTAATACCCCAACATCACTATGAATGATCTCAAAACTGTGGGGTGGCTCTACTTCCTTCAGAAGGAAAGGTAAACTTACTTTTGCCACGTTTTACAAGTTGCACAATCTGAAACACATGGAAGATGAGTGCTCTTTATTATTCATAAACCAGATTTCAAAATAAGATAGAATCCTAAATTAGGATGACCAGACGCTTATGCCAGACTTCATTTGACACTCTAGACTTATTACAAAGCAAAGATAGTACAGAGAAAGAAGGTATCTTGTGGAACAGGTATTTGTAAGAAAAGAGACGTCCATGCTTAGGCCCCTTCGCTATCACTGCCCTGACATCTGATCCTGCACAACACAACCACCAGATAAAATGTACATTCATAATTTTGTGCCACAAGCTGGCCACAGAAACTAAATTCACAGAGAGATTAGGTGATACAAGAACATCCTTAAGAAGCAAGTACATCACCAACTGCCACATATTGGTGAGCATACCATGGGCTGTTTGAATATGTGAAAGAGCCACAATATTCTCTGACATTACTTAACCCAGGAGAGAATATGTCATATGATTAGAAGCCCTGAGTCTAAATCCAAGAGGGAGAGGAAAACCAGTACCTTGAAGACCCAATGCTGAAAATGCACTCACAATCATCTTCTTGCACTGTTTCTCTATTAGAAAAGTGCTGGAGGCTGTAAAGCAACAGCAGACTGCAGCAGTGCATGCAGGCAGAGCTGGCTGTAAGTCCACCAGTAACAACAGCATGATAGACCTTGTTGGAGCGTGAAGGACGAATAGTACAGTCCTTAAAATTGGCCCTGGCTGCTTGCAGTAATTACAAAATTTCTGAGGACGTTAGGAGCATATGGCCATATTTCTTGCAACTATAGCACTGGTGGTGCTCATGTCACGACCCTTCCCCTTGCCATGAGCAGCATAGGCAACAGAGACATATTAGAGCAACACAGACTGCTCCATAATATCTGATATTAGGCGTTGTTCCTCACGCAAGAGTTCTCCAAAACAGCCTCCAATTGGAACAGGATCTCTATAACTAGAGAGGCACAATAGATTCAAAATCAGCCTTAATTTCATTAGAAATTGGTCTTTTTGGCTGTTTTGTGTACAAGTTGTACTGCCTCCAATCCTCTTCAGAGACCTTGGCTGTAACAAGGTCGGAATAGTCTTCCACAACGTCAGAAACCAGAGTAGTAGTCTTGAACTGATAGATCCCCTTTATAGTTAGCAATGGCCAACTCAAGCTGGAAGCGCCTAGCATTGTTGTCTTGTTTATAGACTTGCTTGAGATAATTCCACATAGCCTTTGCAGACCTAGAGGACGCATAGAAAATCAGATGTGGCTCCATAGACCCAAGAATCCAGGACATGATTGATTATCTTTGGCATCCCAAGCTGCCTTGTCAGCCACAGACATTCTGCATAGATCCCCGTGCTGCTGCCCATCATATGTCCCCACAGCGTTTTTTACCCTTGAAAGGTCTCCAATTGAAACTCCCACCAGCATAATTTTTGCCATGATCTGACACAAACATTATCTGACTTCTCCATAAATACTAAGGCTATGGACGAAAACTAGGACTGGATTTCTTAGAGAATGGCTCTGATACCATAACAAATGTTTTGAATTATCCTCTCTTTTCAGAAGATCTTTCATTATATAGGCAAGACTGCCAGTTTTAAAGGAAACTTAAATCTGTACATGCTAATTACATAGAGTGATTTTAGGAAGCTAAACATGGTAAGCTAAATCTCCTCTCCTATATGAGAGATATACGCCTAGATTATAGCTATTAACAATGCAGATTTATGGCATAATTTATGGCCTTCTATTGACGTCATTGGCTTATAAATTTGTTTTCAAAATTTTGCTTTCTTGTAAGGTCCGCCACCAATATAGTCCCTGAGACTCTAGATGGCCTTAATTGGTTCCTGATGTTTCTTTTCACTTCATCCTTATTGTATCTCCTCCTTCATGGCCTATATTCTGACTCACACTTTATTGTTTCCTTGCATGAAAGTTACTGAATTTAATGGACAACCCTTCTTTTGTAGGCAAATTCTTTGTTGATGGCTTGTTTGAAATAATCTTATACTTGCGAACCACTTGCAGGTTTTGTTTCACGCTCAAATGGTGAAAAACTTCTATTGTACTGTGCGAAAGGACTCAGAGGTGCTCAAGTAGGCCACATTTCACTGCCTGTTATTTTTGTTCTCAATAAATGATTTTTTTTTAATATTCTAGGAACAGTTTTGTCTCCATGCAAGAATTTGATAGAAAAGAATCTATATAAAAAAAATAAAGACTAAACTGATGTCACGTGCATGACAGGATACAACAACGGCTTCGGGGATTGGATCTTGGACTGGAATCTGAAGGGGAATAATTCGACATATCACTTTGTACCAAGGGCTTGGACTGTATATGAGGTAATCTAACATTGAGAAATGATTTCTGAATTTTAAGGGCATCATGACATTAAACCATCCTATTATCTGTAAATGCAGGTGAACCTGACCCCACTTAAAATTGTTTCTCGCCAAATTTCTCCTATTATACCCCATAATTACAAAGAGAGCAGCTTCCTGTATCAGTTTTACCTTCACGGTAGGAGTACTCTGTTGAAATTTGTTTGTTGGACATATGAACCGATCTCCTTAGTACCATTGATTCTGCATTTATTCAGCTACATAATTCCGGAAAGACTTCTGCAGACGTCACCTCTTTTCACATGGACAGTAAGTCTATTGTTTGGTGTATTCATCCCTGATCATTTTTTTGTTGCATCTCTTTGTTATTATGTATCTTTGTGAGATTGTCCTTGCATGTGCAAGAGATTACATTATATGGATTTTCGGCAAGAGTTTGACCTATGGTATTGTATGCAGAATTCTGTCGGAGGAGCTTCCGAATTTACTGGTCAACACTACAACTCAAAAATAAGGTAGAATCTTAACTTTATTTCTCGATGACTTTTCAAACTACCTATATGTGCTGTTCATGCCTAGGTTTATACAAACTGACAAGATCATCGATCCTGATAGGATGGAGGAGGGCATCATGGAGTTGTTGCTTCTCACATGTAATGCTCCTTTACCTTGTATAAAACAGAAAAGAATCAAGACTTAGTTTGATAATCTTAGTCTCTATGTATTTGTTTCCTTTAATAACATCATGTTATCTACAAAACAGGAGTCAGATGGCCATTCCCCATTGACTTTTGCAATTGCGGCACAAGAGACTGATGGTGTCCATGTCTCAGAGTGCCTTGTTTTGGTGATATCTGGAAACTCCCAGGTTTAACAGCAAAAAGATAGTGGCATGAAATAAAGAGGGGGGTAGACTTATTCCTATAATTTACGTGCATCATAGTGGAAGAATTTGCTGATAAGGATATCCTATCTATAACATATATTCTTCTGTTGTAACAGCACGGATCCTTCGATACATCGTAATTCTCAAACATCGAAACCATTCAGACAGGGATCATCTATTGGGGCAGCTATTGCAGCTTCTGTGAAGTCCCACCGGGTGCAGTGCGCACCGTTATCTTTCATTGCATGGGATTGCCCAGATGAAATTTTTGAGTGGAAAGACTATATATCGGTAAGTTGGTGGATATTCTTGAAAAATATCAGAAATTAATTTATCCACCTCCTGAAAGTGTTTATCTACAGGCGTTACACGAATTTTATGGTACTCATGGAGATGCACTGCAATAAGCCCATGATGCTATTCTTGAAGGTGTTTCAAGTTACATTTTACCAATTAGCAGTTTTCTTTTTACTTTGAAGTACCCAAATTTGGGAGCGAGATTGCATATTATGTACCAATTAGCTCTGAATTGGCTGTCATGCTCCCATTTTAGTACTTACGGCACACACAAACACCATTTTCAATTGTTAAGAATCTTTAACTCATTTTTTTCTTAAATGTAAGCACGGTATTGGAATCACAGATAGAAGCATGGCAAGACCTATCTTTGAAGACAAGAGGCTTCCGGAATGGTCAGCTAGACGTGTTCTTTGTTATTTATCATACTGTAAGATTCTAACAGTTTTTTTCTAAATGTTCTTTGCAGGACCCCATCACTTTATTTAATGAGCTCTATTACCTAATTCACGGGCGCACTTTGGACCGTATGTGGAGTCTACTATATGGAATGTTTGAATCATTCTTTGAATAGTCCCGTACTTTTTTTTTTTGGCAGATGGCTCACCCCTGTTCATAATTTAATGTACATTGTGATAGAATTTTCCCTAGATAGGTCACAATCAGATTTGAAGAAAAATGTCGTGTACCCAATCATAATGATACTGCTGTAAACGTCTTGAGAGATGACTTCACTTTGAGCAATTACACACTCCACACACTCAATTCTGCCTTTGGAACAAATTTACTTGAAGAAGGTGAAGAAACATTGGCCAATTCCTTTATCTTGAAGGAATGAATATCCCATGTGGAACCCCTATGATGTTCATTTCTCATCCCATCTTTTGCATTAGTCATGTATTTCCGAAACTTCAACTCAGTGTCCAAAGAGACTTTGCAGCAGCAGTAATGATGCACATCCCAGTAAGATGAAACTTATACATGATGGACAGTGGGTCCTCAGAAAGGTTCTTGGAGCTGTTCCCATGATATTGAATGACGATCCCTGGTTTGAAGTAATATGCTAGTCTTTATGACACGTGTCGATGGAAAGACTTGAATCCAAAATTTGTTCTCCAAGTTTACCGGATTGGTTGCCACAGGGGACAAGAAGTTTGCACCAGCTGTTTGGCCCTCAATTTATGTTGCGATGGCATATATGGACCAATTTGATAGGGTGGTGAGGGATGGTTGAGATGTATGGCCCCAGATCAGCATACGTACATCGTCTGTCTCTGGTGTGATGCATACAGTGGAGGCCTATGGTGGCAGCATTGCAGGCTGCGTCAGCATTGGCACATGAAGTTGGTGACAAGGGTTCTGAGGATTATTTCTGGTTTAAATTTCAAAAGGCGAAAGTTGTATATGAAATTGTGGAATGGTTCTTACTTCAATTATACAATAGTGGTAGCCGCTCAAGTTCATCCTATTCAGATCAATTGGCTGGACAATGGTATGTTGCAACCGATACAACTTTTATCATTATTTATTAAATATCAATACTCGTGAAACCTGACTTTTTTTTTTCACTAAAGATGTATGACCATTTCCTCATAACCTACTGAATACAATCAGTGGTGTATATATTGTTCTCTGTTGTAGGTATGCCCGAGCATGTGGTCTTTCATCGATTGTTGACGAAGACAAGCAGAAGTGCATTAGAAAAGGTTTTTAACTATAAGTCTTGAAGATTATGGATGGAAAGCGGGGTGGTTTAATGGATGCTACTGTGGGACAGTGACATGACAACATTGCAGTCAAGGAAATGGTCCGCGTCACATAGGCGGTTGCTGCAACGATGATCCATGAAGATTTGGTCGATATGGGATTTCAAACTGCCAGTGAATCTATGAAGCAACATGGTCTGAAAATGGACTTGGGTAAGATCCCTTTATCTATAAAACATTGTTACCTTTGTGAACTCAAAGCATGTCGGTTGATTAAATTATATTGCTTACCTAAGTCTCGGGATGCTGTTTGACCATTCGTAAGAAATGTTGGAAAAATGTGGATAACTCCCGTAGTTGCAATAATCTAATAGATGACCTTTACCCTACTACTTACTTCGCCTTAGGATAATTTTTGTGCCGATCCAATAGGAACTTCACAAACTTCTACATAATTTACACTAATAATTATTAGCTTTAGTTACTTTATTCTAAAATCACTAACAAATTTTGCATTTTATTGATAGCTATTCTTTCCAAACTCCAGAAGCTTGGACTACTGATGGCGGATTCAGATCGCTATGTTACATGCGTCCATTGGCCATCTGGGCAATGCAATGGGCTCTAACAAGGCCAAAACCTTCTAACAATGAGATGAAACCAGAAGTAAATGAAGAATCTCTGTACAGATACCATGCCGGATTTTGTAAAGTTGCTCGTCTTCTAAAGGTACCGGATAAGAAAGGGCGTAACGGTCTTTTACAATCACTATTTGATTACACTTATAAGAGGATGTTTCCATAATCGATTGGTTCCTGTAACTTATTATTGTCATCTATTCTTGTAACTTATTTCTGTCATCCACTATTTGATTACACTTGCAAGAGGATGTTTCTATAATCGATTGGTTCTTGTAACTTATTACTGTCATCTATTTTTGTGTACAGTAAGAAAATTCATCACAGAAAGAAAAGAAAAGAAATATTGGTTCTTGTAACTTATTACTATCATCTATTTTTGTGTATGTGCGACCGTTAATCACTTTATATATGTTAATCATAATAGTAACAGTTAACAATCTCTTAACATGAGTAAATATTATTGGTATTTTTATGACTTTTTAAAACCTACAAGTATAGTAATTATACGAAATCATACTTGTTAATAAATAAATTTAGTATGAGAAGAAGTATGGTTTGAAAATTAAAGTGGGTAAGACTCCTTTTATAAGATAAAATGGTATTATCTTATATCTTTAGTTAAATAAGCTACGAGTCTCTGTTTTTCAAATCTCAAGCCTATATAGGTTTAATTACAGCATCAGTTGATTAAAATTTGTTGGACATATATTGTCTAATAGATTATATATTTTATTATATTTCTACTCAGGGTAAGAAGAATAAAACAAACAGTTGCTAAGTGAGTACATTTAATAACAGAAATCTGTAAAATATAACTGAGAAAAAGGGTATAAAAGTCATAGTTTCGTATGAAAACAGTCAAATAAAACAATAATATAAAAAAAATATTTATTAAAATTAGAATCCAATCAAATTTTGCCACATGTACCTCAAAATTAAGAACTAAAAATATTGGAAAAAAATATAAACAAAAAAATTAAAAAAAATTGAAAGGTTGGAACCAAAGTCGCCGTTAGGACACCGTTGGATAGCCTGTGCCTCTCCAGCGTTGGCCTTAGCCGACACCTAAAATGGCAAACATTGGCCTAGCTAGTTGCTGGCCTTGTCGATGCCTATAGAAGCCAGAGTTTTAAAGTTTTAATTTATTTTTTGCAAACTTTTGAAGTTTATTACAAATTTTTATTAATATTTAAATTTTAAAATTTTTATTTTACAGTTTTAAAATTTATTTGATTTTGTAAATTGTTTTAATGTTTATTAGAGGTTATAGCTATATCTAATGGGTACTAAAAAAAAAAAAAAAAAAAAAAAAAACTAATCAGGTATAATTTTGGAATTTCATTGTTTTAAAGTATATTTTTGTCTATTAACTTAAAAATAAATCAAAATTTATAACAATAATATCAAATAAAGGGCATTTATGACATTTCAATTTTTTCCAGTTAAATTAAACCAATTTTTAAAGTTAAGTGTTACATAAATGTAGTTTCTAAACTTGCATATTCTAAGTGTTTTTTTCAGAAAAAATGTGTGTCTGTTCAATGATAATATCCCCGTTCTAAATACAACAAATTGTCAATGCCTTAAATAATTAACAAAGGGTTTAATTCTCTTGAAATTTTTTTTTTTTTTGTGATCGTGTCTGACCAGTTTATAAATACCTCAATTAATCTTTGAGATTGACTAAATAACCCTACAAATCTAATGGATTAAGTAGTCACAATCACAAATATATTAGATAAACATTTAGTGCGACTTGAACACAAAATCTAAAAAAAACCTAAGGTCTTGTCATTCGATCGACTTTTTGGCTAGTGTCGATATAGATCAAAGGCCAAGTCAAAGAATTAGTTTTAACTGATTTTTATTTTTAATTTGTAGTTAGAATACTGTGATAAGTTGGCTGTGTTGGAGTTACTATTGCTCTAGTAGTATGTGCAGAAGAATTGGGTGGAATAACATGTTAGCAATTGTGGATAAGGGATAAGGTTACAGGCACTTTCTATCCAATCAAAAATCTGCAAGTGTGACACCTCATTCCTCACCACCACAAATTTCTAATTGAAAGATACTCTTAAATCTACTCGGCAAATCCAACCTCCATTTCTCTTACCTTACATATCTCTGCACACATTGCTCTTGCTTCCAAAGTCTTTTAACAAAAAAAATCCCACAAATGGCTGCTGTTGCCTCTCCAATGGCTAGCCAACTAAAGAGTAGCTTCACTTCTTCAGTCACAAGAGGACTAGTCACACCAAAGGGTATTTCTGGAGCTCCATTTAGACTTGCACCCTCCAAGAGAGCCCCTCGTTTCACTGTCAAAGCTGTCCAGGCTGATAAGGTAACCAAACCATTTATGTTTCATTAGGATTCAGGAATTTCATTATATTGTATACTTGAATTCAGTAAGACCTTCATTTTGATTTCTCTTTTCGTGCAGCCGACTTTCCAAGTTTTTCAGCCAATTAATGGTGACCCTTTCATTGGAAGTCTTGAGACTCCAGTCACATCAAGTCCATTGATTGCATGGTACCTTTCCAACCTCCCAGCTTACCGGACGGCAGTCAGCCCACTTCTGAGAGGAATAGAGGTGGGGTTGGCCCATGGGTTCCTTCTTGTAGGCCCATTTGTTAAGGCAGGCCCATTGAGAAACACAGAATATGCAGGAGCAGCAGGATCTTTGGCAGCAGGTGGACTAGTTGTGATCCTGAGCATTTGCCTGACAATGTATGGAATTTCTTCTTTTAACGAAGGAGAGCCCTCAATTGCCCCAGGTCTAACCTTGACAGGAAGGAAGAAGGAGCCTGACCAGTTGCAAACTGCTGATGGTTGGGCCAAGTTCACTGGAGGGTTCTTTTTTGGTGGAATATCTGGTGTCATTTGGGCATATTTTCTTCTATATGTCCTTAACCTTCCTTACTTCGTAAAGTAGAGAAAAGAAGATGGCAGTCTTCTGGTTTTTTAAACTATCTTCCTGTTATTCATTGTACATCTACCAGTTTGGAATGCTTGTTGCTAAATGAAAGTCATATATTTGTCTCTTAATGAACATGCTTGAACTATTGATTGTGTTGGAGGTCTTGCATTATGGATGGTTGAATTCTTAGGATAAATTGAAAGAAGGAACCTGAACACTCACAAAATCAGAAATAATCAAACAACTAAATGTAAGTGTCAAGTTGTAATTTTACATCGTTTTTCTAGTTATTCAAACTGAATTCGGCCACAAATAATTTCTATAAAGGTCTACACAAAACGCCAGTTTTTGTAAAGCTGAAAACTATAAAGCAAGCCTAGAGCTAAATCTTAAACCATTTGCTCCATCTTCATAAGCTTTCCATTTTCTCTTAGTCCGGCAATTGCTCTAGACATGTAAGAACCAATGGTTAACCTTTCCGAAAAACCTGAAAGAGCGATTGTCAAATTCTGGTTAAAATTGTATGGTACTCAAAAAAGCAAAGCCATTTGTGTTAGAAGTGGATCCAATCTGCAGATTAATTCTCAAGGAAGATTTTGATGTATGGTCTATGATCAATGATAGAAGAGACGCGGTCTTGATAAAGCATCAGCTACTCTTGAGGAGGAGTAAATGGTTAAAGATTAGAATTTTTCAAATTTAGGTTACTAATGACTCGCTTGGTAATGGAATTCCTTTGGTATCCTATATATAATTCTCCTTTGAATCTGTTGAACTTCCTAGAATTTATAAGAAACTCTTCTGAAACCCTTTACCTCAACTAGTACTTTTTGATTCAAATAAACAACTTCAAATTACTTGTTTTTGTTTGCTTTTATGGCTTTTTATAATTGTTTGTATACCACCAATTTATTTGACTAAAAAAATACTTCTTAAATAAAAAAAAAATTCATTTACACCTACACCTCTACTCTAAAGTTCACAAGGCCCCTCTGAGGTACTCTTTTTACATCGATTTTCTAGTTGTTTATAGAGAGGTACTCTATTACAAACTTTATTCGTCCCCACATAATGTCTCTGAGGTTAAAGTTCTTCACAAAGTGCCAGTTTTTGTAAAGCTTAAAACTATAGAGCACCGCTAGAGCTAAAGCTGAAGAGACTCCACTGATAAGGAATAAACCACGAAAGCTATCAAGGGTAAGAGGCTTCACAACACTTGAAGGGTCATCGTCCTCAGATGCGAAGGTTGAGTGTCTCTTAAACCATTCGTGCTCCAACTTCATAAGCTTTCCATTTTCTCTTAGTTTGGCAATTGCCCAGGGGCAAAGTTTGCACAAGTCGTTTGGCCCCATTTATGTGCGATGGCATATATGGACCAATTTGTTAGGGTGGTGAGGATGTGGGAGAATGATGGCTTCCCCAGATCAACATACACGTGTTCTGTCTCTGGTGTGATTGCTACAGTGAGGCCTATGTGGCAGCATTGCAGGCTGCGTCACATTGGCACATGAGTTGGTGACAGGGTTCTGAGGATTATTTCTGGTTTAAATTTCAAAAAGCGAAAGTTGTATATGAGAAATTGTGGAATGGTTCTTACTTCAATTATGACAATAGTGGTAGCCGCCCAAGTTCATCTATTCAAGCTGATCAATTGGCTGGACAATGGTATGTTGCAACCGTACCACTTTTATTCATTATATTATTAATATCAAATACCTGAAACCTGACTTTTTTTTTTCTCAGTTCTGATGCTATGATAGTATACCATTTCCTCATAACTACTGAATACAATCATGTGGTGTATATATAGTGTCTCTGTTGTAGGTATGCCCGAGCATGTGGTCTTTCATCTATGTTGTGAAGACAAAGCAGAAGTGCATTAGAAAGGTTTTTAACTATAATGTCTTGAAGATTAGGATGGAAAGCGGGGGGCGGTTAATGGGATGCTACCTGATGGACAGTTGACATGACAACATGCAGTCAAGAGAAATATGGTCCGGCGTCACATATGCGTTGCTGCAACGATGATCCATGAAGATTTGGTATATGGATTTCAAACTGC
The DNA here is from genome assembly GCF_008641045.1 of Pistacia vera. Classification (NCBI taxonomy): domain Eukaryota; kingdom Viridiplantae; phylum Streptophyta; class Magnoliopsida; order Sapindales; family Anacardiaceae; genus Pistacia; species Pistacia vera. The sequence goes on along the minus strand of NW_022196346.1, from coordinate 1,279,285 downwards.
CAGTGGATCTATGAAGCAACATGGTCTGAAAATGGACTTGGGTAAGATCCCCTTTATCTTTAAAACTTGTTACCTTTTGAAACTTCAAAGCATGTCGGTTGATTAAATTATTGCTTACCTAAGTCTTGGGATGTCTGTTGAACCATTCGTAGAAGAAATGTTGAGAAATGTTGGATAAACCTCCCGTAGTTGCAAATCTAATAGATGACCTTTCCTCCTTACTTCTCTCTGCCTTTAGGATATTTTGTGCCGATTCCAATAGGAACTTCAAAACTTACATAATTTACACTAATAATTATTAGCTTTAGTACTATTTTTCAAATCACTAACAAATTGCAATTTTATTGATAGCTATTCTTTCCAAACTCCAGAACTTGGACTACTGATGGGGATTTAGATCGTATGTTCATGCGTCCATTGGCCATCTGGGCAATGCAATGGGCTCTAACAAGGCCAAACCTTCTAACATGAGATGAAACCAGAAGTAAATGAAGATCTTGTAAGATACAGCCGGATTTTGTAAGTTGCTCGTCTTTAAAGTACCGGATAAGAGGGCGTAACGGTCTTTTACATCACTATTTGATTACCACTTATAGAATGTTTCCATAATCGATTGGTTCCTGTAACTTATTATTGTCATCTATTCTTGTAACTTATTTGTCTCCACTATTGATTACACTTGCAAGAGGTGTTTCTATAATCGATTGGTTCTTGTAACTTTTATGTCACTATTTTTGTGTCAGTAAGAAATCATCACAGAAAGAAAAGAAAAGAAATATGGGTTCTTGTAACTTATTACTATCATCTATTTTTGTGTATGTCGACCGTTAATCACTTTATAGATGTTATCATATAGTATAAATTCTAACTATGGAGTATTATGGTTTTTTGAGAAAGTGGGAAAGACTCCTTTTATAAGATAAAAGGTATTATCTTATATCTTTAGTTAAATAGCTACTAGTCTCTGTTTTTCAAATCTCAAGCATATTAGGTTTAATACAGCATCAGTTGATTAAATTTGTTGGACATATATTGTCTATATATGTATATTTTATTATATTTCTCTCAGGTAGAAATAAACAACGGTGCTAAGTAGTACATTAAATACAGAAATCGTAAAATATAACTGAGAAAAAGGATAAATCATAGTTCTATGAAAAGTCAAATAAAACATATAAAAAATATTTATTAAATTAAACCAATCAATTTTTCCACATGTACCTCAAAATTAAGAACTAAAATATTGGAAAAAAATAAATAAAAATTGAAAGGTTGGACAAAAGTCGCCGTGGACACCGTGGATAGCATGTGCCTCTCCGCCGTTGCGCTTCTTAGCCGACACCTAAAATGGCAAACATTGGCCTAGCTAGTTGCTGGCCTTGTCGATGCCTATAGAAGCCAGAGTTTTTAAAGTTTTAATTTAATTTTTGCAAACTTTTAAGTTTATTACAAATTTTTATCTTAATATTTAAATTTTTAAATTTTATTTTTTTACAGTTTTAAAATTTTTTGATTTTGTAAATTGTTTTTATGTTATTAAGTTATAGCTTATATCTATGGGTACAAAAAAAAAAAAAAAAAAAAAAACTAATCAGGTATATTTTGGAATTTCATTGTTTTAAAGTATATTTTTGTCTATTAACTTAAAATAAATCAAATTATTACAATATATCAAATAAGGGCATTTATGACATTTCAGTTTCCGTTAAATTAAACATATTTTTTAAGTTAAGTGTATATCTGTATTTAAACTTGCATATTCTAAGTTTTTTTTTTCAGAAAAAATTGTGTCGTTCAATGATATACCCCGTTCTAAATACACAAATTGTCAATGCCTTAAATATATTAACAAAGGTTAATTCTCTTCAAAATTGTTTTTTTGTGAGTTCTTCTGACCAGTTTAATATCCTCAATTAATCTTTGAGATTGACTAATACCTCTACAAATCTAATGGATAAGTATCACAATCACAAATATATTAGATAAACATTTAGTGCGATTGAACACAAAACTCTAAAAAAAACCTAAGTCTTGCACACCGTCGTAATAATTAGTTTAACCAATGTGTTTTTTTTTTTTTTTTTTTTTTTTTTTTTGGGGGGGAACAGCAAAAGATATGTGGCATGAAATAAAAGAGGTGGGTAGACTTATTCCTATAATTTACAAGTGCATCATAGTGGAAGAATTTTGCTGATAAGTGATATCCTTATCTAATAACATATATTCTTCTGTTGTAACAGCACGGATCCTTCGATCATCTTAATTCTACTGAAACATCAAAACCTTCAGAACAGGGATCATCTATTGGGGCAGCTATTGCAGCTTCTGTGAAAGTCCCACCGTGTGCAGTGCGCGCCGTTACATTTTCATTGGCATGGGATTGCCCAGAAGTGAAATTTTTGAGTGGAAAGACATATTATCGGTAAGTTGGTGGATATTCTTGAAAAATATCAGAAATTAATATTATCCACCTCCTGAAAAGTCTTTTATCTACAGGCGTTACACGAAATTTTATGGTACTCATGGAGATGCAGCTGCAAGTATAGCCCATGATGCTATTCTTGGTAATGTTTCAAGTTACATTTTACCAATTAGCAGTTTCTTTTTACTTTGAAGTACCCAAATTTGGGAGCGAGATTGCATATTATGTAACAAATTAGCTCTGAATTTGGCTGTCATGCTCCCATTTTAGTACTTAGCAGGCACACAAACACATTTTCAATTGTTAAGAATCTTTAACTCATTTTTTCTTAAATGTAGAGCACGGTAATTGGGAATCACAGATAGAAGCATGGCAAAGACCTATTCTTGAAGACAAGAGGCTTCCGGAATGGTCAGCTAGGACGTGTTCTTTGTTATTTATCATACTGTAAGATTCTAAAGTTTTTTCTAAATGTTCTTTTCAGGTACCCCATCACTTTATTTAATGAGCTCTATTACCTAAATTCAGGGGGCACCATTTGGACCGGTATGTGGAGTCTACTATATGGAATGTTTGATCATCTTAATGAATATGTATTCACCGTACATTTTTTTTTTTTGGCAGATGGCTCACCTCCTGTTCATAATTTAATGTACATTGGTGATAGGAAGTTTTCCCTAGATAGGTCACAATCAGATTTGAAGAAAAATGTCGATGTACCCAATCATAATGATACTGCTGTAAACATTCTTGAGAGGATGACTTCAACTTTTGAGCAATTACACACTCCAATCACACTCAATTCTGCCTTTGGAACAAATTTACTTGAAGAAGGTGAAGAAAACATTGGCCAATTCCTTTATCTTGAAGGAATTGAATATCCCATGTGGAACACCTATGATGTTCATTTCTACTCATCTTTTGCATTAGTCATGTTATTTCCGAAACTTCAACTCAGTGTCCAAAGAGACTTTGCAGCAGCAGTAATGATGCACGATCCCAGTAAGATGAAACTTATACATGATGGACAGTGGGTCCTCAGAAAGGTTCTTGGAGCTGTTCCTCATGATATTGGAATTGACGATCCCTGGTTTGAAGTAAATGGCTACTGTCTTTATGACACATGTCGATGGAAAGACTTGAATCCAAAATTTGTTCTCCAAGTTTACCGGGATTGTGGTTTGCCACCAGGGGAAACGAAGTTTGACAGCTTGTTTGGCCCTCAATTTATGTTGCGATGGCATATATGGGACCAATTGATAGGATGGTGATGGGATGTGTTGAGAATGAAGGTCTCCAGCTAGACATACGATACATGGTCTGTCCTGGTGTGAGTGCATTACAGTGGAGGCTATGGGTGGCAGCATTGCAGGATGCGTCATCATTGCGACATGAAGTGGTGACAAGTGTTCTGAGGATTTTTCTGGTTTAAATTCAAAAAGCGAAAGTGTATATGAGAAATTGTGGAATGGTTCTTACTTCAATTATGACAATAGGGAGCCGCTCAAGTTAATCTATTCAAGCCTGATCAATGGCTGGACAATGGTATGTTTGCAACCGATACAACTTTTATTCATTAATATTATTAATATCAAAATACTCGAAAATGACTTTTTTTTTTTTCACTAAAGATGTATGACAGTTTCCTCATAAACTACTGAATACATATGTGGTGTATATTATGTGTCTCTGTGTAGGTATGCCGAGCATGTGGTCTTTCATCGATTGTTGCCGAAGACAAAGCAGGAAAGTGCATTAGAAAGGTTTTTAACTAATGTCTGAAGATATGGATGGAAAGGGGGTGCGGTTAAGGGAGCTACCTGATGGGACAGTTGCATGACACATGCAGTCAAGAGAAATATGGTCCGGCGTCACATATGCGGTTGCTGCAACGATGATCCATGAAGATTGGGCGATGGGATTTCAAACTGCCAGTGGAATCTATGAAGCAACATGGTCTGAAAATGGACTTGGGTAAGATCCCCTTTATCTTATAAAAACATTGTTACCTTTTGAAACTTCAAAGCAGGGTTGATTAAAATTTATGCTTACCTAAGTCTCTGGATGTGCTGTTGAACCATTCAGTAGAGAAATGTTGGAAATGTGGAATAAACTCCCGTAGTGCAATAATCTAATAGAGACCTTTACCCTTACTTTACTTCTGCCTTAGGATATTTTGTGCCGATTCCAATAGGAATTCACAAACTTCTACATAATTTCACTATATTATGTAGCTTTAGTACTATTTATTCTAAAACACTAACAATTGCAATTTTATTGATTAGCTTCTTCCAAACTCCAGAAGCTGGACTACTGATGGTGGATTTAGATCGATAGGTTACATGCGTCCATTGGCCATCTGGCAATGCAATGGGCTCTAACAAAGGCCAAAACCTTTAACAATGAGGAAACCGAAGTAAATGAAGAATCTCTGTACAGATACATGCGGATTTGTAAAGTGTCTGCCTCTAAAGGTACCGGATAGATAAGAAAGGGCGTAACGGTCTTTTACAATCACTATTTGATTACACTTATAAGAGGATTGTTTCATAATCGATTGGTTCTGTAACTTATTATTGTCATCAATTTTCTTGTAACTATTTCTGTTCATCCACCTATTGATACACTTGCAAGAGGTGTTCTATAATCGATTGGTTCTTGTAACTTATATGTCACTCTTTTGTGTTACAGTAAGAAAATTCATCACAGGAAGAAAAGAAAAGAAATATTGGTTCTTGTAACTTATTACTATCATTATTTGTGTATGTGGAACCGTTAATCACTTTATATATGTTAATCATAATAGAACAGTAACAATCTCTTACAGAGTAAATATTATTGGTATTTGTATGACTTTTAAAACCTAAAGTATAGTAATTATACGAAATCATACTTGTTAAAATAAATTAGTATGAGAAGAAGTATGGTTTGAAAATTAAAATGGGAAGACTCCTTTTTAAGATAAAAGGGTTATATTATATTTAGTTAATAAGCTACGACTCTCGTTTTTTTTCAAATTCAAGCCTATATAGGTTAATACAGCATCAGTTGATTAAAATTTGCTGGAAATATGTAATAGAGTAATATTTTATTAATTTTCTACTCAGGGTAGAAGAATAAAACAACAGTTGCTAGTGAGTACATTTAATAACAGAAATCTGTAAAATATAACTGAGAAAAAGGGAATAAAAATCATAGTTTCATATGAAAATAGTTCAAATAAAACAATAATCATAAAAAAATATTTATTAAAATAGAATCATCAATTTTGCCACAGTACCTCAAAATTAAGAACTAAAATATTGGAAAAAATATAAAAAAATGAAAGGTTGGAACCAAAGTCGCGTGAGGACCCCGTGGATAGCATGTGCTCTCCAGCGTTGGCCTTAGCCGACACCTAAAATGGCAAACATTGGCCTAGCTAGTTGCTGGCCTTGTCGATGCATATAGAGAGCCAGAGTTTTTTTAAGTTTTAATTAATTTTTTGCAAACTTTTGAGGTTTTTACAAATTTTTTATCTTAATATTTAAAATTTTAAAATTTGTTATTTTACTTGTAAATTTATTGTTTTGAGTTTTTAATGTTTATTAGAGTTATGCTTAATCAATGGGTACTAAAAAAAAAAAAAAAAAAAAAAAACTAATCAGGTATAATTTTGGAATTTCATTTTTAAAGTTATTTGTCTATATTAACTTAAAAATAAATCAAAATTTATAACATAATTCAAAATAAGGGCATTTAGACATTTCAATTTTTTCCAGTTAAATAACCAATTTTTAAAGTTAAAGTGTTACAAAATGTAGTTTCTAAACTTGCATATTCTAAGTGTTTTTCAGAAAAAATGTGTGTCTGTTCAAGATAATATCCCCGTTTAAATACAAAAACTTGTCACTGCCTATAATAATTAACAAAGGTTTAATTCTCTTGCAAATTTTTTTTTTTTGTGATCGGTCTGACAGTTTATAAATCCCTCAATTAATCTTTGAGATGACTAAATAACCCTACAAATCTAATGGATTAAGTGTACAATCACAAATATATTAGATAACATTTAGTGCGACTTGAAACACAAATCTAAAAAACCTAAGGTCTTGTCATTCGATCGACTTTTGGCTATAGTGTCGATATAGATCAAAGGCCAAGTCAAAGAATTAGTTTTAACTGATTTTTATTTTTAATTTGTAGTTAGAATACTGTGATAAGTTGGCTGTGTGGAGTTAGCTATTGCTTAGTAGTATGTGCAGAAGAATTGGGTGGAATACACATGTTAGCAATGGGGATAAGGGATAAGGTTACAGGCACTTTCTAATTCCAATCAAAATCTGCAAGTGTGCACCTCATTCCTCCACCACAAATTTCTATTGAAAAGATACTCTTAAATCTACCGGCAAATCCAACCTCCATTTCTCTTACTTACATATCTCTACCCACATGCTCTTGCTTCAAAGTCTTTTAACCAAAAAAAATCCCACAAATGGCTGCGTTGCTCTCCAATGGCTAGCCAACTAAGAGTAGCTTCACGTTCTTCAGTCACAAGAGGACTAGTCACACCAAAAGGGTATTTCTGGAGCTCCATTTAGACTGAACCCTCCAGAGAGCCCTGTTTCACTGTGCAAAGCTGTCCAGGTGATAAGGTAACCAACCATTTATGTTTCATTAGATTCAGGAATTTCATTATATTGATACTTGAATTCAGTAGACACTCATTTTGATTTCTCTTTTGGCAGCCGACTTTCCAAGTTGTTCAGCAATTAATGGTGACCTTTCATTGGAAGTCTTGAGACATCCAGTCACATCAAGTCCATGAGTTGCATGGTACCTTTCCAACTCCCAGCTTACCGGACGGCGTCAGGCCCTTCTGAGAGGAATAGAGGTGGGGTTGGCCCAGGGTTCCTTCTTGTAGGCCCATTTGTTAAGCAGGCATTGAGAAACACAGAATATGCAGGAGCAGCAGGACTTTGGCAGCGGTGGACTGTTTGTGATCCTGAGCATTTGCTGACAATGTATGGAATTTCTTTTTTAACGAAGGAGAGCCTCAATTGCCCCAGGTTAACCTTGACGGAAGGAAGAAGGAGCCTGACCAGTTGCAAACTGCTGATGGTTGGTCCAAGTTCACTGGAGGGTCTTTTTTGGTGGAATATCTGGTGTCATTTGGGCATATTTTCTTCTATATGTCCTAACCTTCCTTACTTCGTAAAGTAGAGAAAAGAGATGGCAGTCTTCTGGTTTTTTAAACTATCTTCTGTTATTCATTTACATCTACCAGTTTGGAATGCTTGTTGCTAAATGAAAGTCAATATTTGTCTCTTAATGAACATGCTTGAACTATTGATGTGTTGGAGGTCTTGCTTATGGATGGTTGAATTCTTAGGATAATATTGAAAGAAGGAACCTGAACACTCACAAAATCAGGAATAATCAAACAACTAAATGTAAGTGTCAAGTTGTATATTACATCGTTTTTAGTTATCAAACTGAATTGCCACAAATAATTTCTATATAAGGTCTACACAAACGCCAGTTTTTGTAAAGACTGAAAACTATAAAGCAAGCCTAGAGCTAAATCTTAAACCATTTGCTCTCTTCATAAGCTTTCCATTTTATCTTATTCCGGCCGTGCTCTAGACATGTAAGAACCAATGGTTAAACCTTCCGAAAAACCTGAAAGAGCGATTGTCAATTCTGGTTAAATTGTATGGTACTCAAAAAAGCAAAAGCCATTTGTGTTAGAAGTGGATCCAATCTGCAGATTAATTCTCAAGGAAGTTTTGATGTATGGTCTATGATCAATGATAGAAGAGACGCGGTCTTGATAAGCATCAGCTACTCTTGAGGAGGAGTAAATGGTTAAAGATTAGAATTTTCAACATTTAGGTTACTAATGACTCGGCTTGGTAATGGAATTCCTTTGGTATCCTATATATAATTCTCCTTTGAATCTGTTGTAACCTAGAATTTATAAGAAACTCTTCTGAACCCTTTACCTCAACTAGTACTTTTTGATTCAAATAAACAACTTCAAATTACTGTTTTGTTTGCTTTTATGGCTTTTTATAGTTGTTTGATACCACCAATTTATTTGACTAAAAAAATACTTCTCAAATAAAAAAAAATTCATTACACCTACACCTTACCTAAAGTTCACAAGGCCCTCTGAGGTAATCTTTTTTACATCGATTTTCTAGTTGTTTATAGAGAGGTCTTATACAAAATTTATTCGTCCCCACATTGTCTCTGAGGTAAAGTTCTTCCAAAGTGCCAGTTTTTGTAAAGCTTAAAATATGAGCACCGTAGAGCTAAAGCTGAAGAGACTCCACTGATAAGGAATAAACCACGAAAGCTATCAAGGGTAAGAGGCTTCACAACACTTGAAGGGTCATCGTCCTCAGATGCGAAGGTTGAGTGTCTCTAAACCATTCGTGCTCCAACTCATAAGCTTTCCATTTTTTCTAGTTTGGCAATGCCTTAGACATGTAAGGAACCAACGGAGAACCTTTACGAAAAGCCTGAAAAATCGGTAGTAGTCAAACACACACACACGCACACAAATATATTTGCAATACATAAGAACCTGTGACAAGCTTACCTGAAGATAGACCTCGTCAATAAGTTCACCATAAGACCCAATATTCTCCCCAGTTGCATTCAGAAATGGTATAAACTCATAATCTACTTCAAGCTCAAGCTCAAGCTCTGCCCCTTCAATAGCAGCCTTGAATACATCTATGCAGAATCCTGTTGCTGATGTTACATTAGATTGAAGGTTACGATCTACGTTCACCAATTCAGGGAATCCAACACTTCGTGGAACAGCAATTTTAAGCTTTCTGATGCTCATTTTTGTGATTGAACCTTTTGGAATTGTAGCAGATCCTCCAGGCCATATAATATCTTCAAGTCCACCAGAAGTATTACTCAATGATAATTCTCTTCCATGAATGGATAAATATACTTCTCCAGCAATTTTTCCTTCAGGAGTACAAAACCCAACTCTTCGTTCCCCTTTTCCTATCATATTCACTATCTCAAATGCATTTACGACTAGTTTCCTGTTAATAAATTGAAAATCGCCACTTAAACCTTTGAATTTACTACGCAAAAGTATTTCTGTAAGGAGTATTCCTTTAGTCCTTGTCCTTTCAACTGCTCTTGCCAGACCCCAAGCAACATCATATGCAAATATACAAAATGGGGTTAACTCCATTACTTCTATATCTGTTTCAAGAAGAAATTTTTTTCTCCATCTTGAAGTAAAATTGTGTAGCTCCTTTGAGGGTGGAACATAGGATTTGAGACCGATCATTCCTTGCATTGAGTCCATAACCTCAAACGACCTTGAGGAATGCAAATGATTCATATTCATACTATTGACAGTCAGGATCCAAGCATAACCTTTTTTCATCATTCCTAATTTCTTTGCACTCATGAATAAACGAGATGCGAGAATTGGTGACATATGCACAATAAAAACCGTTGGTCCGAATGCCATGAGTTCCTGCAGCTCTTCATTGATTTGATTATCAGCTGATGAGACGGCAAGCGAGCTTTTGTATGCAATATGGATGTTTTTACCTTCCAAGGACTCAACCAAACGCAGGATAAAAAATCTCCATTCATCATTGTCCTCGTGTATTGTAATGACATTTCTCCATTTGAATGCTTCAACAATGGCAGCGATGGCCGCTACTTGAGAGGTTTCATCTTGTGCGATTTGGACTAAATAAGGGTATGATTTGTTTGAGAAAGGAGAAGTTGAAGGTGCACAAAACGAAATAATGGGGATTTTAGCTTTATCTCCTAGCTCACCCAAAAGTTTCGTTTCCATTGATGACTGTGCTCCTATGAATATGATCGCCCCCAAATTGAAATTTTCCAAAAGATCAAAAGCTGCATGGTGCAAGACCTTTCATCACTTAGGATTCTAAGGTAGAAATTAATTTTAAAATTAAAAAAAAAAACTTATTTTAATTAAATACTTATTTATATAAAATATATTTATGATTTATATTCAATTTAAGGTATTTTACTAATAGATACTTACATAACCAATTTTCAATTTTAAAAACTACGCTTATAAACTCTTGAAAATCCTTTATAAAACAAATTATTTCATCAGCTTTTAAGTTATTAACCACTTTTTAATTGTAGGAAGTTTTTACAATAAACTCCTATATTTTTCCAAAAATTGTAAAGCCCCCCGCTACCATCAGAAATAGGAGGCTAATCCCCGTTCCTTTAGATTTTCCTTTTAAATTTAACTAACATTAAGATATGACTGTAATTTCATCTTTCGAGAAGGGTATTTCAAATTTTTCATCTTTCTCAGAAACTCTAATTTGTTTTTTTTCTTCTTCTTTAATATAAACACGTCTAATATATAAAAGTCTTATGATTAATTATGTGAATAATACTGTACAAACTCTTTCACACTTATCAAATGAATGGATGAATGCTTATAAAAAGTCAATTCTTAAAATGTTCAACAAATTAGATAAATGATGTGCCAATTAAAGGATAATAACACATAATGTTGTATGAAAAAAGTTTGTACAAATAGTATTACTCTAATTATATACCCAAGAGGCCAATAGCGTAATATACACTACCGAAAATGTTACACCAACAACCTCTTCTCACGAATTTTCTCTAACAACTCTAACGTGATAGCTCACAATTGATCAACTCGTAATGGGTCTCATCTGAGCCTCATTTGATAAACTGTGATAGACTAATTGTGAGCTGCTATGTTAGAATTGTGAGAAAAAATTTATAAGAAGAGATTGTGGATGTAACATTACTCCATATACATCAGTTGGCGGTGAAAAATCTCTACAAATCATGACCCAAAAATGAAAAGTATACATCAAATAAACACAGTGAAGCAGGAGTGAATGAAGAAAATGCTTACCGGAAGATAGAGCAAGTAGATGTTGTCCTTTGGAGTCACTTGTGCGAAGAACAATCCTTGTCTTGTAGTAACCATTTACACGGTAAAAATCTGAAATTGCCATGGAAATAGAGCTTTGCATCATCCTCCCCTCCAATGAACCAATATCAAGGATCAATCCAACATCAATCTCCATGTGAGATTTATTGAGTTGAGCAAACAATATTATTGGAGCATTGAAGCTGAAAAAGATGAAAAGGTAGAGCCTGCAGAAGATTCGGGTCTTCTTCTTAATCCCCATGTGCAACCTCTGTTTATAATATTTCTTTGGTTTATATATGTTTATGATGAATTATGACAACTCCAGTATTCCTACCTAATAGTCGTGGTCTCGGGTAGACTTGGAAACACTTTGAAAACTAAACAGAAATTTCTAAGAAGCAAACAAGGAATCTATATAAACTACCACTGATTCAAAACATTTAGAACATCAGATATATTATTGGTTTGTGGTTTAGTTGATGTGATACTTCTATGAAACCGTAGACTCTATCATGAAGGCAAAAACTTTTATGGTAAACTGATGAAAGAATTCATTTTAATTTCTAAAATTTAATAACAAATGTATGATTGTCAATTTCTAGAAGAAAATTAGTTTTGATTGAAAAGTGTGGAGCAAGTTTGGGTCAACACGCTTAAGCAAGTTTATATATTGAATATAAAATTGAGTTTGATTCTTTAGAAAGTTTCCCACGCGGCTAAAGACTTTGGTAAAAACAAATTGATTGTTGATATACAAACAAATATAATAATGTTAATATTTTTTTAAGAATCTTTCAACCTACTGTTATGATTCAACACGCTTAAGCAAGTTTATATATTCAATGACTTTAATATTTTTTTTTAGAATCTTTTAGTTAACCTACTGTTATGATTCAAGCCTATAATCACTCTAGATCAACACTCACAAATCAGCACAATCACAAACACACAATGCAACAAACCACAATAACAAAATCTATCGCGGTTCACCTATCCTTTAAAGAGATAGACTACATCTATGTTAAGCTCCACAATTGAGGGACTCTCTACACTAATTGTTACTTAGTTCAGATTACAATACAACTCTCAAGAATTCTCTACATATTGCACAAACTCTCACTTCTTCTTTGATACACAACCGCACTCCCTATCCTAGAAGACACTCAACCTGGCACTCCTAACCCAAGAGTGAACTAGCCCCCAATGAGTGATAAATAGATCACTCAAGAGATTACATTAATCAACGAAGAAGAAAACCCAAGAACACGAAGAATCCTAACCCTAGAAGAGCAAATCGCAAGAGAGAGAGAGAGAGAGAGAGTCTGTTTTTGTTGCTTGATCCCCACGTCGGTTGGTGTGCTTTTATATCATAGATCAAGTGTCCAATTGACAGCCGTTGGATTTCTTCTTTGAATCAACTGCCACTAAAGGTGCAAGCAAAACGAACACCTATTGACAAAGTAATACGACATTTTTTCTGACTTCACCTTTAATATCTATCATATGTTTTGAGTATTCCTTCAACAACATCATATTTCCTCTTAAAACATCTACATTGAATGTTTTTTATTCCAAATACAACTCCACCACGTTTAATGCCTCCTTTATTATAGAGGAATAGAAAGTAGGAACAAGAACAACGTTTCAAAGTTGTCAAGCAAAAACTCGTTTGTGCAAGAAGAGGATGATGGGAGCCTTGTTCGTATTAGCATACATCCTGTTTTCATTATTATTATTATTATTATTTTAACAAGAATGTAGATGCCAAAAGATTAAAGAAAAGAGAGTTTGAAAATAAAAATAAAAATTAAACTTACCTTTTCATGATTTTTTGGGTTTTTGTTAACTAAGGTTCCAAATTAGTTTAGACGCACTATAACTAATCTTCACCATCAGATAGGTCATGGACAAAAGTACTACATTTATGTACAGTGGAGAATCAAACCAGACACTATGGACATAAGACATGCACAACCCTTTTGATTTGCCCTTACACTGGGCTATGAGTGAGTACCTTTTCATGATTATTGTTTTTCCATTGATTGAGTTGAAACTATCTTCCATCATTTCTGAATATTTTAAATCTAAAAAAAACAAAAAATCCCAAACATGTAAAAGGGTTTAGGGTTTCAACCGCGGTGAAACTAAAAATTTAATTTGGGGAGAGCTGAATTTTTTTGTTTTGTTTTTAGATAAGACTTAATTATATTTAACATTGTTTGCAATTCTAGTTGGTATGAGAAACTTTTATAATATAGTTGAAGAATCATAAACCTAATAATGGATACAAAGGGCCTTACCCTTTGAAATTTATTTTTTTCATCGAAAAAAAATGCTAATTATATGATAATATCAAGAAGAAAAATGTTGCCAATGGTACTAAAGGGGTAGAGACCTATATATTAATTTTTTTTTTTTGATAAGGAATGATAAGATAAGAATTCGTTTTAAATTAGGATTAGGAAATCTTTTTTTAATAAGAAATAATGAGAAAAAAAATTCCTTTCATTAAGATTGATAAAATAAAAGATATAAGTTTTTAATAATGAGGATGGATATACAAACTACAGTAATCTTTAAGGATTATAAATAAGTATTAATGTAAATGTAGACGTAAAAATCTACCTGTACGGAAGAGGGGTCTGATCCTGTAAGGTTGAAGCCACTAGCGATCCGCTACACCTGCACACGTAGAAAAACAAACGCGTGAAGTGAGCGGGAAACACCGGGGTGGTGTTTGTCGTAAGCACTCCGACGCTCAAGTCAGTAAGGCTGAGAGAGGCTAATATAGTGAGGGCTAGGGAGTAGAGGTTACCGGAAGTCTAGTCGGGGACTGTGACTACGGCGGTAATGTGAAGCCTTCAAGTCAGAGCTTTCAGTATGAAGGTGTAATGTAATGTCTCTTGTGAGAGGCCTGACCTCTGCTTATATAGTGACTGTCTAGTCTCACAATCCTGGTAGAAGTAGGAGTCCTAGTGTGACTCTGATACAAACCCTAGAAGAATTAGGGTCGTGGTAAGCTGTCTTACCAGTGTCCGGATAGGAAGGTGATTCTGATTAGGAGAGTAACTCCGAGTAGATCAATCCAACATCAATCTCCATGAGAGATTTATTGAGTTGAGCAAACAAATTATGGAGCATTGAAGCTGAAAAAGATAAAAAGGTAGAGCTTGCAGAAGATTGGGTCGTCTTCTTAATCTCCATGTGTAACCTCTGTTAGTTTATAATATTTCTTTGGTTTATACGCTTAGAATTATGAGAACTCCAGTATTCAACCCAATAGTCTTGGTCTCGAGTAGACTTGGAGACACTTTGAAAACTAAAACAGATTTTTCTAAGAAGCAAGCATGGAATCTATATAAACTACCACTGATTCAAAACATTCAGAACATCAGATATGTACTGATGAAAGAATTCATTTTAATTTCTACCAATTAAGGAATCTATATTATTGGTTTGTGGTGTAGTTGATGTGATACGTCTATGATACCGCAGACTCTATCATGAAAGCAAAAACTTTTATGGTAAACTGATGAAAGAAATCATTTTAATTTCTAAAATTTAATAACAAATGTATGTGTGGAGTGTGTGTGTCTATATATAATATATATTAAAGTTTACGACTTGTTGCAAGAAGATGATTTTTATGATTTTTTTTTTTTAATTTTTATGCTAGTATGATTTATTTTATAAATGTATGAACAACAAATTAAAATTATCAGCGTTAATATTAAAGTTTGAATACATTATGATTAGGAAAAATTTTTAAAGATATTTATATTGTTTAATTTCGTCCCTCTCACTTGAAATCCGGCTTCTTAACAATTAATTTCCGGAAGAAAATTAGTTTTGATTGAAAAGTGTGAAGCAAGTTTGGGTCAACAGCTAAGCAAGTTTATATATGAATAGAAAATGATGGTTTTGAATTGATTCTTAGAAAGTTTCTCACGCGGCTAAAGACTTTGGTAAAAACAATTTGATTGACTTTAATTAATTATAAAGAGTGTGCCATTATTACATTGTTTGCTGATATACAAATATTCAATGACTAGTCCGCAATAATAATTCTCACAACACCATTAGATAACATTAGAGTGGCCACCAATCTTTTTTAACCCCAATATTAATTACAATCATTTTTAAAATACATATATTTCATTCCAAGATTACCTCTCTAATTTTTCTTAATCTTTTAGTTAACCTGAGATTAAATTCCTTCAACAGCATCATATTTCCTCTTAAACATCTACTTGAATATTTTTATTCCAAATACCACTCACCATGTTTAATGCCTCCTTTACTGTAAAGGAACAGAAAGTAGGAACAAGAACAACGTTTCAAAGTGTCAAGCAAAAAATCGTTTGTTGCAAGAAGAGGATCGATGATGGGAGCCTTGCTCGTATTAGCATTCTTCCTGTTTTCATGATTTTTTTTTTTTTTACCAAGAAATGTAGATGCCAAAAGATTAAAGAGAAGGAATTTGAAAATAAAAAAAAAATTAAACTTACTCTTTTCATTTTTTTTTCTTTGTTTTTGTTAAATGAGGTATCCGAATCAACTTACGAGCACCTCGAATAATTTTCACCGCTTGGCCTCCTAAGTAGATCATGGATAAAAATACTACCTTCCATCATATTTTCGAATGGGGAATCAAACCTGACCATATAGGCTGAAGTCATACACAACCCCTTGATTTGTCCAATTGCCATTGGGTTACCCATGGGTGGGTACCTTTTCAAAATATTGTTTTTCCATTGATTGAGTTGAAACTATCTTCCATCATATTCTGAATATTTAAATCTAAAAAAAAGAATCTCAAACATGTTAAAGGGTTTAGGGCTTCAATAGGGGTGAAACCAAAAATTTAATTCGGGTGGTCGGGAGAGCTGAATTTTTTTGTTTTGTTTTGTCTTTAAATTACACTAAATTATATTTATAATTGTTTGCAATTCTAGTTGGTATGAGAAACTTTTTAAATAGATGAAGAATCATAAACCTAACAGTGGATACAAAGAGCCTTACCCTTTGAAATTTATTTTTTTCATTGAAAAGAAATGCTAATTATATGATAATATCAAGAAGGAAAAATGTTGCAAATGAGCGAAAGGGGTAGAGACCTATATTTAATTATTTTTGATAAGGAATGATAAGATAAGAATTCTTTAAATTAGGATTAGGAAATCTTTTTAATAAGAAATAGAGAAAAAAAAAAATTCCTTTCGTTAAGATTGATAAAATAAAAGATATAAGTTTTAATAATGAGGATGGATATACAAACTAAAATAATCTTTAAGGATTATAAATAAGTATAATGTAAATATGTATATAGAATAATTATTTAGTGGTATTATATTGGAGTTGTAAATTAACTAGTTTTTACATTTAAATATTATCATCTTAGTTTTATTCAAACAATTAGCCATAAGAAACACGAATTAAAAAAAGCAAAAACTCAATTTTTATAACTATTCTAATTTAACATTTTTTTTCCCCAATAAATTTGACAAATCCCAATATAAAGTTTATTTTTGATGTGAATTAGAATTAGAACGGAGTGGTGTTATTCAAGCTCCATGCAATCTCTTTGTAAGCTCCAATATCGATTAAAAAAATTATATTCAAAAATTTAATTTATTCGGAATTGTCATTTTTTTAATCTTTTTAACCTAATTCTATTCGGTTGAGAAACAACAAAATAATCATGAATGAGAAATAACAAAATAAATAATAAGATTTCATTAAAAAATTTGCCCTGATTTACCTTTTGCCCATGATTTACCTAGGGGACTACGACAGTTGATTGTGTAGGATAGTTTTCCTGAAGATTAGTTGAGGTGCGCGTAAACTAATCAGATACATTAGTTAACAAAAGGAAAAAAAAAAAAAGATTTCAGTAGAAAAGAAATTATTAGTATACTTTTACCTTTATTTTCTTTTTTAATTAATTACTTCCACCGACTATGCATGATTTAAATTAATTTAGAGATAATAATATATTATCTAATTAATTATAGAAATAGAAGATGAATGGATTATATGTACCCATAATACATGAAAAACTTGGGGTTTGATTTTAAGGAATGAGAGCCAGAGAATCCCCATCTCTTGCGCAAGTTATATGGACCAAGTTCATACTAAAGCCAACGGTTAACGGTCTCTTGAATGTTTGTTTAATGCGCGCCAAACATTCTCATTCCTCCATGGCTATTCAACCTATAACTTCATCTCTTTACTCTCATTTTCATATTTAACTCCTCCTCACTCTCCTATGTTTCTCCATTTACGTTTTTCTGGACACCTCCCACTCTAAATTTCACAAGGCCCCCAGAAAATCTCCAAGAATCATTCGCAAATCCAATGAAGATGTACCTCCATTCTCAGTTTGATCATTAATCTTCATCTTTTTCATAACTTGCATAAATTTAACTCATTAAAATTGTTTAAAATTTGTAATTGTCAGGATTATCTCATAGATGCTCCTGTTTCTGTTGGTGATGGCTTTTCTTCAGTGGAGGTACCCATCAAATTAGTTATTTCATTTTTAACTGGTTAATTATTAAGAATATTATTGAAGGAGAATGTGGTTGTTTGTTCAGGCAAATATTCAGATGGGGTCGTCACCTTCTGATGAATGGTTTAAGCAAGGAAAAATGTTAAATGTACAAGGAAAATTCTGTGTAGTAAAATTTTTTTTTAAGGGTTAAAGGCTCATTGTGTCCCTGAATAAGTTATAATAAATTTCCTCGTAGCGTCGTTGAGGTTTGAGAAGAAGTATCAAGCATCAAGGGTGCCTATTGATAAAAATTGAAATGTTTCTTGGTTGTTTAGTAATGTTGCTCACCAATACGAATTTAAGAATCTTTTTTGCTTTGAAAGCACATCCTGTCTCTGGTTCTGGTGAGAAGGCAAAAGAACCTGTTTTCCGACTTACTAGGGGCTGCTTCTCAGGCCCAGCTGATGTTTTCGGGTAATATATTTGAAATTAATTGAAATCTTCTGTAGACTATTACCAATAAGTAGTTTCAATAGTGTTTTTGATTAAGATTTGATATTGCAGGGTTTACCGATTGAAACATGCTCTCTCTATATATGATTTTGTGCCTTAGATGGTTCTGCGTCAAAAGTGGAAGTGCAGATAATCATTCAGTTTTGTTGATTCATGGTTTCCCTTCACAAGTGAGTTTATTCCTCGATCAATTATAAACATTATGCGTAACATCACTGTTTGTTTTTCATGATTTTATGTGACATGCCTATTCTTATCGCAAAGTCCTTCCTACATCGCCAAGAACTATCATGCCATTGCTTTTGATTGGCTAGGTAACATCATGCTCTTAGTATATGGTGAATTGTAGTGAAAGAGGGTTCACTCCCAAAAGAATATAAACTGATATGGAAAATTTATGCCTTTTTCTCTCTTCTTCAGGCTTTGGATTTTCAGATAAGCCTCAACCCAGATATGGATTTGACTATACTCTCGATGGTAATTATTTATTAGCCTCATGGTGGCGATTCGCGAATGAGAGTATAGATTGGTTTAGTTTCTAATGCAACAGCTTTCATTATCAAATTATGAAAATGAAAACATATTGTCTGTTTGTATGGTTGCAGAATATGTGGCATCCTTGGAGTCTGTTATTAATGAAATTGGTAGCGACAAGGTCTGATGTTGTCCAGGCATGTTTTCCTTCTTTGATTGTCAAAGTTCGGATATAGCAGCTAACTTATCTATAATGTTTAGTAAAATGAAACTGGAACTTCCTATTTTGATGTGCTTCTGTTAAAGTGTGAACCTATTTATGAGAGCTGAAGTTGTCATTGGCAGAAGTGGGAAGCTACAGCAAGTGGACGAAGGAAAAAGAGATGAACGATCGCTGCAGCGACAGAACTGGTAGCTGCAGCGAGCACTGAAAAGCAGCGCTGAACATGAGAAGAACGACAGCCGCGGCGATGGAGATGGTGGCCGCGGCGAGCGTCCTGGGCCGTAAAAAGTTCCAGCTTTATTCTTTTTCCTGTTTTCTAGTATTCTAGTTTTAGAATAACTCTTATTCAAAGAGATTGGTTGAGTCAAATTAGGGAAGTAGAACTTGATTAGGAATATTAGTTCATAAGGGTTTGCTTGTATCTAACTAGGAAAGTAGAATCTGTTTTGAAGTAGAAGTAGTATTTCCTTGTTGTATAAAAGTAGTTAAACATTAATGAAAAATTATGAGAGTTCATTGTTTCCTTCAGTAAAAGTGTTAAAGTTATGCTTCCAATTCCAACAATTAGTATCAGAGCGGAGTTTTCTTAAGGGATCTGTGGAAGGGTTCTTAAGAGGGAGAGCAAATACACTTGAGAGAGAAGAGAATCTGAAAAGAAGATGGCTCCATCATACTCAATGCCACCAATTCCTATATTTACAGGTAATCTCTACCATATTGGAAGGTGAAGATGTAGGGGTTTCTACAGGCTGCTGATTTGTGGGAAGTCACCAAGACAGGAGGAGACTTTCAAGAACTGCCAGAGGATCCAACGATCGCTCAAATGGAGTTACAAAAGGCAGCAGATAGGAAGAGAGCAAGGGCTTGTCATACCTGCAATCGGCTGTGATTGAAGACATCTTTATGAAGATCATTGCCTGCACTACCGCAAAGGAGATTTGGGATAAGTTGCAGACAGAGTATCAAGGTTCTGAGAAGACAAGGAACATGAAGATAGTCACGTTGAAGCGGCAACTCGACAGTATGAGGATGTCCGAGACGGAGAGTGTATCACAATATTCTGATAGGCTAATGAAGATTGTGAATGAAATCAGAATCTTGGGCGAAATTCTTCCAGAGGAGAGGTTAGTCGAAAAAGTTCTGGTGAGTGTGCCAGAAAAGTTCGAGTCCAAGATTTGTCTCTTGAAGATTCTAGGGATATTAAATCAATTTAATGGCTGACTTGATAAGTGCTCTTGAGGCACAAGAACAAAGGAGGAAGATGAGGAATGAGAGCGGGTTAGAAGTTGCTTTTCAAACAAAGGCTGTGATCAAAACCAAATTTCAGAGAAACGGGAAAAACTCTGGTAAGGGCAGGGAGATGGTAAGAAGAAAGGTCAAATCCTTTGTAATTATTGCAAGCGGAATGGTCAGCAGAAGTTGATTGTTATAAAAAGAAGAGAGATTCCTCAAAGACTGCTGGTCCTGCAGTAAACCTGGTCACTTGGAGAAAGATTGTGATCAAAAGAAGAACCAACATCAAGCACAATCCAGTCAATCACAAAAGCAACAAGTAAATCTTGTGGAAGATGAAGATGAAGAAGAGTTGTGTTACCACCTTGATGGCAGATGTTCAACAACAAGAAAGCTCTGGTTTATTGATAGTGGATGCACTCAGATATGACTGGCAAGGGAGAAATATTCACGCATTTGGAAGACATGAAAGGGATGGTCAAACTTGGCAATGGAGATAGAGTTTCAATCAAGGGAAAGAGCACCATAGCTGTACCAACAACAAAGGTATTAAATTATCATGATGTTCTTTAGTACCTGACTTAGATCAAAATTATTGAGTGTGGGTCATTAATGCAAAAGGGTTTAGGCTTGAATTTGCTGATAATAAATGTGAGATAAAAGATCCTAGTGGGGTAGAGTTTATGTGTGTGCCTATGAAAAACAGGAGTTTTGTAGTAAATTGGAGCTTTATGGATGTCAAAGCTTTTAGTAGGGAGGAAAATGAGTCATTGTTATGGCATAAACGATTGGGGCACTTCAACCTCAATTCAATCAAAATCGTTGTAGATAAAAATATGGTGAAAGATGTTCCTACTATTAGGGTT
This sequence comes from Pistacia vera, assembly GCF_008641045.1. Taxonomy (NCBI): domain Eukaryota; kingdom Viridiplantae; phylum Streptophyta; class Magnoliopsida; order Sapindales; family Anacardiaceae; genus Pistacia; species Pistacia vera. The sequence goes on along the minus strand of NW_022196346.1, from coordinate 1,258,132 downwards.
TGTAATGAGGTGTGTGAAAGTTGTCAACTAGGAAAGCAACATAGAGTACCTTTTCCAAGTTCAGCAACTTGGAGAGCCAAAGAGAGGTTAGAATGGTTCACTCAGATTTATGTGGACCAATGAAGACACCGTCCTTAAATGGAGGTAGATATTTTCTTTTGTTCATTGATGATGCAACAAGGATGACGTGGATATACTTTTTGAAGTTAAATCTGACGTGTTTGGTGTTGGTAGTTTCAAAGCAATGGTGGAAATCTAAAGTGGAATCTCTTTAAAATGTTTGAGGACTGACAATGGCAAAGAATTTCTTCTGCGAATTTCTTTTGTGCAGATAATGGAGTTCAACGTCAATATACCGTGAGCTATTCCCACAGCAAAATGGAGTAGCCGAAAGGAAAAATAGGACTGTCATGGAGATGGCTCATTGCTGTTGGCTGAAAAAAATTGCCTAAGGAGTTTTGGGCTGAAGCTGCGAATACCGCAATTTATTTACTAAATAGATTGCCTACTAAAGCTGTAGAGAACAAAAACACCTTGTGAAGCTTGGCGTGGAGTAAAACCATCGCTCAAACACATTAGAGTGTTGGTTGTGTTTGCTACATGGGGATTCTGAAGTGAAGAGAAGCAAGCTTGATGAGAAAGCAGAAAAGGTACTGTTCATGGGATATAGCAGCCAAGCAAAAGGATACAGGGTGATAATCCAAATTCGAAGAAGATCTCAGTGAGTAGAGATGTGGTGTTTGACGAAGAAGCATCATGGAGTTGGAAGCAACAAAAGGAGGAGCAAGTTGAAGAGTCCTTAGAGGAAAACATTGAAGAAAATGAAGAGGTGGATGATGTGGGAGTGAGAGGTATTAGATCACTTGATATATCTATCAAAGATGTAATAGTGCCATGTTAGAACCAACATCGTTTGATGAAGCATGCCTGAGCAAAGGATGGATAAATGCAATGGAAGTATAGATTGCTATGATTAAAAAAAACAAGACGTGGGAGCTTGTTGATGCACCAAAAGAAAAAAAAGTGATTGGTGTGAAATGGGTGTATAGAACTAGCTGAATCCGGATGGGACGATACAAAAGTTGAAAGTAGATAGTTGTGAAGGGTTATTCGCAAATGGCTGGAAGTGATTATTTAACGTTTGCGCCGGTTGCTAGACTAGACACGTAAGGCTTTTGATTGCCTTAGCTGCCCAAAGGAAGTGGGAGATACTTCATCTAGATGTCAAGTCGGCCTTTCTTAATGGTTGGCTTGAAGAGGAGATTTATGTACAACAACCTGAGGGGTTTGTCATCCATAGAAAAGAGGAAAAGGTGTACAAGTTGCGAAAGGCTCTATAGGGTTGAAACAAGCACCAAGAGCGTGGTATAGCCGAATTGATCTTGGGTTGAGGGTCAAGGATTTAGGAGGAGTATGAATGATGCAACGTTGTACGTGAAAAGCAAAGATGGAGGAACCTTAATTGTCTCTCTTTATGTGGATGACTTGTTAATAACGGGCAATGAAAAGAAGGAAATTCAAGACTTCAAACGAAGGTTGATGAAGGAATTGAAATGAGTGACTTGGGAAGAATGAACAACTTCTTAGGTCTAGAGGTGAACCATGGAAGATGGTTTTTCATATGTCAAAAGAAGTATGCTAAGGAATTCTTGAGAAATTTAAATGGAGTATAGCAAACCTACAGCAACTGCTCTGGTACTGAACTTAAAACTCATGAAAGCTGATGGGAAGAAAAAGGCTGATGGTAGAAGATATAGAAGCTTGGTTAGAGCTTAATGTACTTGACGGCAACGAGACGGATATAGTATTTGCAACTAATCTTTTATCTAGATTTATGCAGGAACCAAGCGAAGAACACTCACTGCTGGGAAGAGAGTTCTAAGATAACTAAAAGGAACCAGGACCATGGAGTATGGTTCAAAAGAATTGAGGAGGAGAGGCTAAAAGGATTTGTTGACAGCGACTGGGCTGGAAGTGTTGACGATATGAAAAGCACACTGGATACTGCTTTACACTTGGTTCTGGAGTATTCGTTGGAGCTCAAAGAACAAGAGATTGTGGCGCAAGCACGGCAGAAGCCGAATATGTCGCTGCAGCAGCTGCCACTAATCAAGCAATTGATCCGAAGTAATGAAAGACTTGGAAGAGGAGCAAATGGATGCAACGGTGATTGCATGTGACAATAAATCCGCTATCTCTATTGCGGAAAATCCGGTCCACATGGAAGAACCAAGCACATCAATAAAGTACCATGATGTTCGTGAACGTGAAAATCAAAGGAAATCAAGTGGAGTATTGTTGTTTGAAGTTCAAGCAGCTGATATCTTCACTAAGATTTACCAAAATCAAGATTGAAATTTGAAGAACTTGCTTGGGATGGGCACAAAAAAGGTTCAAGGAGGAGTGTTAAAGTGTGAACTATTTTGGAGAGCTTAAAGTTGTCATTGGCCAGAAGTGGGAAGCTACAACAAAGTGACGAAGGAAAAAGAGATGACGATCGCTGCAGAGATAGGAACTGGTCATGCAGCGAGCGCTTAAAAAGCAGCGCTGAACGTGAAGAAGAACGACAGCCTCGACGATGGAGATGGTGGCCGCGGCGAGCGTCCTGGACCGCAAAAAGTTCCAGCTTTATTCTTTTTCTGTTTTCTAGTATTCTAGTTTTAGAATAACTCTATTCATAGAGATTGGTGTGAGTCAAATTAGGGAAGGAGAACTTGATTAGGAATATTTAGTCATAAGAGTTTTGCTTGTATCAACTAGAAATAGAATCTGTTTTGAAGTAGAAGTAGTATTTCCTTTGTTGTATAAAAGTAGTTAAACATTAATGAAAAATATGATAGTTCATTGTTCCTTCAGTAAAAGTGTTAAAGTTATTGCTTCCAATTCCAACAGCTTCGCAGGGTTACTTTTCGCCTGTGGTTGTTAAATATGCAAGCAATCATCAGGAAAAGCTAAGGATCTAGTTCTACTCAATCCTCCAGTATGCATCTCCTGAAACTTAACCATTCAGTTGTTGAATTCCTTCAACAATAACTCATTCTATTTAGTTGTGATGCTATTAATTGCATTCAGTAACAAACTGAATGATGGTGGTTTTTAGAATGAAGACAACAACATATGCTCCTTCTTGGTTTCTAAGCTAAAAGAAAAAACATGCCAACCTTCCGCAACCTTGTCCATCTTAGCAAACCTTTTGCTCGGTGAAATTTTTTCCCAGGTGAGCAGATCCATTATAATTTTATGAAACATGAGATGTTTGTAGGTGGGGCTAAGTGTGTTTGTGTTTCAAGCAATGTACTATTTCACTGTAACATTACTGTCCTCGAGTACAACTATTGATATCCTTAATGACTTTCTTCTGTGCCTAAATAGGATCCATAAGGGCCAGTGATAAAGCCTGACGAGCTCCGGTCCCAATAAAATGAAAGAAGAGATGATGCAATGGGTTATAGAAGACCTTATCTCACTTCTGGTTCTCGCGGGGGTTCGCATTGAAGCCATTAGTCGAGTGATGAAGAAGGAGCTAAAGGTGAATCAATTATTTTTGCTAATTTTCTTACTTATCGATTATTTATTCACCCTTTGTGTTCGTAAGATACTTGCTAGAGGTTTTTTGTTGACTTTATTCTGTGGATTCTTTACCTCACAGAAATATGGAAGAAACCCAGACAATACTCATGGATAAAAGTTGGAAAGTTCAAACAACAATATGCTGGGGTCAGAGAGTCCGTTGGTTGAACTACGATGGAGTCGAAGATTTATGCAAGATTCAAATCATAAGCTAATCGAACTTCCAATGGTATAAACTGCAATCTCTACTTCATTTAAAGATATTGGAGAAAGTTTTAGTCGTTAGGTTTTTCATGATGATGGAAAAAAATGCACTAATGTGATCTGTTGCATTGTGCAATAGCTAGGCATCATGTACAAGAAGATTGTGGCGGAAAGAAATTGGACAATTATTCTGGAGTTTTAGCAAAAGGAGATGGAATAAAAATATTCTCTATAGGTGTTTATGGGTAACTCATTCTACCAATTTAATTTGAATTTCTTGACATTAAGCTAAGTCAAGACATATAGACCTGTTCAGACTCTTTCTCTTTAATTTTTGATTTATTTGAGGTTGATCAATCTTGTTGGATATCACCAAAATACCGCGACATGAAAGTTCAATGAAGACTCATATTTCCATTCATAATGAATAAATTGTCTAGCCCTTGCAAACGAATCTTGCTGTGTATACAAGATTTGATAGATTAAAAGTGTTGAAGGTGGGAATTTTGCTGGAAATGCGAAAATCAGTTAACATTTGAAAAAAAATTTGGCCCCAAAGGTTCAAGTTTGCTGTTCTTGTTGCAATTGGTGGAGCTGTTGTCTAATGCATTTGTCATGTAATTTGTGATGATGGTTAGTGAGTTCAGCTATAATTAGACTGTATTTGAAAGACGTATTTGATTAGTTGTATGTGTTTAGTTATAATTCAAATTACTAAAATATCCACTGCATTAGTGAAAACAGTGGACTGACTTTATGTATAAATACCCATATTTTTTGAATGCAAAACATACTCAATGCGTGTAGCTCTCTCTCTACTTTCTAGCAAAACCAACAATTGGTATCAAAGCCCTCATTGATCTAAAGTGCCTGAAACACTATCTCTCATATCCATCTTCTCAACCCTTCATGATAACTTCAGTGTCAAACTCTAAACAAACTTGTTCAATGGACAAACATCGACTTCTTACTCCTCTAGTCTTCAATGGTGAACAAAACACATGTGGGCTGTTAAAATGAACACATTCCTTCGAGGCCAACGGCTTGGCAGTATGTAGAAGAAAATAGGCAACAACAAACTGGGACCAAATCCACCTCGAATAAGATCAGAAACATGAAGAATAAGTTTCCAAGGCTCTAAAGGTTGTCTCAATCCATGCAACGTAACAAACCTTGTATTTACAAGGATTATGGCGTGTGAAACACCAAAAGAAGCTTAGGATAAGTTGAGAGGGAGTCATGGGAAGTGACACAACAGGAGGTTACAAGGGTTAAACTGAGAAGGGAGTTCGAAATGTTGAGAAGCCAGAATTTGAGAAGGTGAAGGAGTATGTTGATAGGTTGTGAGTGTAGTAACAAGATTTGGTGTTTGGAGTGGAGTTGATAGATAGAAGGTTTGTTGAGAAGGTTTTGGTGAGCTTGCCCGACAGGTTTGAGTCCAAAATCTCTTCTTTGAGGGCTCAAAAGTTGTCTCGGATCACTTTAAAGCTGGTCCATGCTTACAAGCTCAAGAGCAAAGGAGATCCAAGATAAGAAGATGCAATTGAGGGTGCTATAATGGCAGCTCACCAAGGCAAGTTTTGCAGGGAGGAAGTACGAAGAATGTTAGAGAAAGATGGGGAAGGAAAGGGCTAATAATCAGTGGAAAAATTAGGTTGGATGAAGGATTACCATTTGCTCTCACTGTAGAAGGAAAGGCCATTCCGAGAAGAGGTTCTGGTTCAAGCCAGGAAATCCAATGTAGGGCCTGCAAGCAGTTTGACCACATTGAGAGAATCTTGTAAAAACAAAGGAGAATCATCCAAAACGACAAGTACAAATCATTGAGAGATCAGCAACAAAGCCAAGAATTTGAGTTTACAATGAGACCTGGTTGGTTGATAGCGGCTGCACCAACCACATAACACCAAAATTGCAAGCCTCATCTGTTTGGATAAGACATACAGTCTAGAGTCAAGATTTGGAATGGAGAGTTGTGGATGTCAAGGGTAGAAGTGATGCAGCTGTGCAAACTCAATCAGGTACCGCGCTGATTCTAATGTCCTTTGTTCCAGAAATAAGTCAAAGCTTATAGTGTAAGACAAATGTTAGAAAGAAAAATATCAGTCTACATATTCCAAGACCAGTCCTGCAAAATCTGGACAAGAGGGTTGTGAACTATGAAGGTTTAGGCTGAAGGGAAAAAGCTTCTCTATTGAATGGAAAAAATCAGATTCAGGGACATATTGCTAAGGTAGATGAATATGAAATATGACATAAAAGGTTTGGCAATTTTCATTACCATGGCCTCAAAGAATTCAGACCAAAAGGTTAGTCCAGAACTTGCCTAAGATTGAAGAAACCAAAGGCTGTATGCCTTACTTGTCAACTTGGCAAGTTGAGCAGGCGACCCTTTTGTAAACAAGCTTGGAGAGTGTTGAGAAACTAACTCATCCAAAAGATGTGATGGGATCTATGCAAAACCTTTGAATGGGGAAAATATTTGTCTATTCATGGATGATTGATCTAGGATGTGTTGGGTGTTATTTCTTGCAAGAAAAGAATGAAGTGGCTGATGTGGTAGGAGGTTTAAGCTACAAGTTGAAAACCAAACGTGGTTTAAGCATTAAAACCTGAGGAGTGAAATGGGACTGAGCATACTTTAAGTGAGTTTGAAATAATCTGCAAAGAAGTTGGAATTAAGCATCAATTCAGCAGTCCCTATACTCCATAACAGAATGGAGTTAGTGAGAGAAGAATAGGACTATTATGGAGATGGCAAGAGCATCGTTGTTGAGAAGAGATTGCCGAAATCCTTTGGGCAGAGGCTACCAACAACTGCAATCTATCTACTCAATAGCTTCCCACAAAAAGCCTTGATAACCAAACTCTATTAAAGCCTGGTATGGAGTAAAGCTAGATGCGGATAATCTAAGGTTTGGGGAAACATTGTATGCTCTTGTTCTAGCAATCAAGAGGAGCAAGTTGGATGACAAAGCTATGATAGGGATCTTACGGATATAGCAATCAATCTAAGGCCTAGAGAGTGGATGTCTAGAAACCAAGAAGATACACATCACAAGGTTGTTAAAGTTGATGAGAAGGGTGTCTAGAATGGGAGGAAGACAAAGTTGATGAAGAAGAAGACCATGGCTAACAGAAGGCAGGGAACCAAAATGATGAAGAAGAGAGAAGAAGATGCAGATGAAGAGTTCAATTAGAGGCACCAAACTTTTAGCTGAGGTGGATAGAGGTGCAACATGGCTGACTTGAACCAACAAACTTCTCGAAGTAGCAAAATCAAGGCTTGGAGAGTTTCATGAAGGAGGAGTTAGCAATGTAGTAGAGAAGGTCAGACTTGGAAGCTTGTGGACACTAGAGAATAGAAAAGTAATCCAAATCAAGTGGATTTTCAAGAAGAAGCTTAATCTGGACGATCAGTTAAGCAAAAGCTAGGCTGGTTGTCAAGGTTTTGCTCAACAATATGGAGTTGATTTTAGGACACCTTGCACTAGTAGAGGTATGGAAATAATTAGGTTGCTACTTGCTTTGGCAGCTCAATTTGGCTAGAAAAATTTTCAATTGAATGTCAAATCTGCATTCTTAAATGGTGGCTCAATGAAGAGATTTATGTTGAGTAACCGGAAGGGTATCAAGTTGAGGGCCTGAGAAAAGTTTATTCCTAAGGAAGGCATTATAGGCCTAAAATAGGCTCATAGAGCACTGGTACGACAGAATCAATGACTATTGATAGTTTGGGATATGTGAGGAGTCCGAATGAGCACACCTGTATGTGAGAGAGCTGGAAGGGAATTGGTCATTGTCTCATTGTATGTAGAGACCTACTAATCACTGGAAGCAGTTAAGTCAACATGATGAGTTTAGGAAACCATGCATATGAATTCGAAATAACTGACTTGGGGAAATGTTCTACTTCCTTGTATGGAAATCAATCAAGCTTCATGTGGGATATTTGTCAATCGGTTTGCAAATCAGAAGGTGGGGGGGGATCATAGGTAGATGAGGGATTATATAGAATCTTTAGGTTGGCTGTGTACTTAATAGCAACCATACCTGATCTATGTTTGCAACCAGTCTTCTCTCCCGGTTTATGAGCAACCCGAGTGAAATTCCCCTTTAGGGCAGAAGAAGGTGCTGAGATACATCAAAGGCAACTCTGAATCTAGTGTGTGCTTTAAAAGGTCTGAAGATTTTTTGCTTGTTGGATACTCTAATAGTGATTAGGTGGATCAGTTGATGATATGAGAAGTACATCTGAGTATGTGTTCTTCTTGAATTCTAGAGCTATTTGTGGCTATCCAAAAAGCAAGTAGCTCAGTCCATAGCAAAAGTATAATACATCTTGCTGCTACTGTCGTGAACCAAGCCATTTGGCTGAAAATTTTAGAAGATTGAAGCAAAAACAGAGGAATATACGTGATTCTAAGTGATAATCAGTTTGTAGTTGCAATGACTAAAAATCTTGTCTTACATGGTCGAACTAAGCATGTCAAGATAAATTTCATGCTGTAAGGGAGCTGAATGTAATGGACGAGTTCAGATGGTCCATTGCAAGGGTGAAGATCAAGTGGTAGACATCATGACCAAAGCTTTGTCCAAAGCCAAGTTTGAAGATTTAAGGCTCACACTTGGTTTTTCAGCAAAATTCAAGGGAGGAGTGTGAAGCTGGTGATATTTCCTCGAAATGCAGAAAATTAGTTAACATTTTGAAAAACTTTTTGGTGCCAAAGGTTCAAGTTGCTGTTCTAGTGCAGTTGGTGGGTTGAGTGTTGTTCCCGATGATTTTGTTGATGTTAATTTGTGATATGTTTAGTGAGTTCAGCTATGATTAAGACTTGCTATAGATTGTGTAGATAATCATGCAAAATTACAGATATTACATGATTAAGTGAATAAATCTATAATAGGATATTAGGATTGTAATCAATACATAACGGAACAAATCTATAAAATAGGAAGTTAGATTTTTTATTTCTAGATTAGTTCTTATTTCCTATATATTGATGTATAATTGTCAATGCATCCAAGAGAAAATTACAATCAGTTCTCTGTTGTAACATGGTATCAGAGCAATACAAGCAATTTAGGTTGTTTTTATTTTTTCAGTTTTTTTTTCTCTTTGCCCAAGTGAGCATTTTTCGTGAGTCACCATGGAGAGTGGCCATTTTTTCTCACTGCCTGCTAGGAAGAAGCCTTGTCTGACGATCGATCATCCCTGAAGTCCGACCACCAGAAGAGTAGTCTGCGTGAGTCTCACGCGCACCTTTTCATCTGCGTCAGATCCACGCACCGCGCGCGTGTGAGGAGGAAAGTGCCCCGATCACCCTTCCGACTTCGTCTTGTTATTTCCGACAAGTCTGTGTGATTAGTTCCTCAGTTCTCAGCACAGGTCAGAACAATTTTGTGTTGATTCTGTTTGATATCAGTTTTGGTTCTGTTGATATAGAGTCGTTCGTTGAAGAGTTTTGTTGGCTATTTTCGTCTTCTTACATGATGAAAGTCTATAATTAATAGGTTCATATAATGTCAAAAAATTACGGAACATAGCTTAATGGGTCTGATAACTATTTGATTGGGAGTAAGACAATTCGTCTTTATCTACGAAGCATGGTAAAGATGATATCTCACCAAAGATTCATTGAAGAGATTCAAAACAAACATGGTGAGAGAGGATGCCCGATTGTTCTTGCAGATACGGAACTCCATCACAGCGAGGTACTTGGTTTAATTAATCATTGTGAATAGTGAAGGAATGATGGACTATCAGATTTTTTGTATTCTGGAAAGGAAATGTTTCTCGTATTTTGATGTATGCAAAGCTTTTTATCGAGCTGAGCACAAGATAGGTTCTTATGGCCATTTATAGATTTAAAAAGTATATGAAGAACTAACATTCTTCTACCAGTGAGTGCTGATGTGAAAGTTCAACAAGCTCAACGAGAGAAAATGGCGATTAGAGTTTCCTAGCTGGACTCCTATGAGTTTGAATCTGCTAAATCAAGGTTCTTGCTAGTTCGAGATCACCTCCCTCCAAGACATATTACTAGGGTTCTTCGTACAGAAAAACACTCCATCTGTTCAATCGAGTAGTGCTCTTGTAAGTCAGAATCATGACAAAGGGCGTTATAAACAGGAGCAATAATAGAGGAGGGGGTTAATTATCATGAGAATCAGAGTCAGAAGTCAGAGGGATTGTGTGCTACTATTGTCATGAACCTGGTCATACAAAGCGCACGTGTAGAAAGTTGCAAAATAAGACCCAGAAACCTCAGTCAGCTCATGTTGCCGCTATGATACTTCTGAGAAGAAGGTTATGATTCAGCTGATGAGTTTGCCAAGTTTTCTTAGTATCAAGAATCATGAAGTCTTCATCTACTTCCATCACTACTCTCGACGAGTCAGGTAAACCAAACACATGCTTGATTCCTCATCTCCAAATGGGTCATTGATTTTGGTGCCACAAATCATAGACAGGTAAGCCTGCTCTTTCATCATACAGTCACATAATTCCTCGTCTAATGTTACTTTAGCTGATGGGTCAACTTCTTGTTCTGGGGCGGGTCTGTTAATCCTACTCGTTAATTTCCCTACCTCTGTATTGAGTCTACCACAGTTCGCTTTTAATTAATTCTGTGAGTAAACTCACTCGCGCTCTAAATGTTGCATTCTCTTTCCTGATCATTGCCTGTTTCAGATTTTACGACGAGGCAGATTATTGGTAAAGGACATGAATCTGGGGCTTTACATATTTGACACACAGGTGCCCAGAACCATTGCATGTTCTAGTATTTCGACCCTTTTTGAGGAGCATTGTCGGTTAGGACATCCTTCTTTACCATTGTTAAAGAAATTATGTCCTCAGTTTAATAAGTTATCTTCGTAGATGGAGTATGTCAATTTGCCCAAACACCACCGCTTTCTTCAGTCCAAGAGTCAATAAACGGGCTAGTGTCCCTTTTGAATTAGTTCATTCAGATGTTTGGGGTCCGTGTTTATTGTGTCTAAACCTGGATTATAATATTTGTACCTTTGTTGATGACAACTCTCGTGTAACTTGGCTTTATTTAATGAAAAATCGTTCTGAGTTGTTTTCTCATTTTTGTGCCTTTGTGCTGAAGTTAAACTCAATTTAATACTTCTGTCCAGACATTAAGAAGCGATAAGCCAAAGAGTGATTTCTAGTTCTTTCAGTCTTATATGCGCCAGCATGACATTTTTCATCAATCCTCTGTGTTGACCACACATCCCAAAATGGAGTAGCCGAGAGGAAAAATAGGCACCTTCTTGAAAACGCTCAAGCCCTATTATTTCAAATGCAAGTTCCTAAACAATTTGGGCCGATGCAGTTTCCACGGCCTGTTTCTAATTAACCGCAGCTTCCTCTATTTGAATGGTTCCACTCCTTACAGTGTTCTCTTCCTGTCTAAGTCTTTGTTCCTATTGTCCAAAGATATTTGGTAGTACTTGTTTTGTTCGTGATGTTCGACCCCAAGAACCAAGTTAGATTCCCAAATTCTAAATGTGTTTTTCTAGGTTACTCTCGTCTTCAGAAGGATGGGATATGATGTTTTGTCTAGTCTTAATAGATATCTGGTGTCACTGATGTTACTTCTTAGAAAACACCCCTTTTTTTCCCACTTCATTACCTATACACTAGGGGAGGACGTGACTTACTAATTTATACTGTCACACCTGAGTCTTCCACCTACTGTTACTCCTCCAACACCCACCCTGTCCGTCCACTACCTCCAATTCGCATTGTCTATTCTCGTCGACAAGAAGCATCCTGTACCAGTCCCTTCGTCGTTAGACCCAGTCCTAGTGACCGGATACCTGTTCCTCGTCAAGAAGACACTCGGACTTCATGTCCTACCCAAGACTCTTGTCGTTGATCCAACCTTGAGTGATCTTGATCTTCCTATTGCTCTTCGAAAAGGTAAACGTCAGTTGACTTATCTTATATCTCATTTTTCTTATGATCACTATCATCTTCTTTCTTGGTCTTTTTGTGGCATCACTAGACTCTGGTCCCTTCCTGCAACTGTCCATAAAGCCTTATCTCATCCTGGTTGGCGTGATGCTATGTAGAAGAGATGATTGCTTAGAGTTAATGGTACTTGGAACTGGTTGCTACCTACTGGAAAGAAGCCTTTGGATACAAAAGGGTGTTTGCTGTTAAAGTAAATCCTGAGGGTCAATGGCTCAGCTTAAAGCTGTCTTGTAGCTAAAGGCTATGCTCAAACTTATGGAGTGGATTATTCTGACACTTTTTCCCCTGTGGCTAAGTTGACTTTGTTCGCTTATTTATCTCATAGCGGCTACATTCTTGGCCATGTACATCAGTTGGACATAAAAAAATGCCTTTTACATGGTGACCTTCAGGAAGAAGTCTATATGGAGCAACACCTGGATTTGTTGCTCAAGGGGGAGTAGGGGAAAGTTTCATCTCTCGCAAATCGTTTGATGGTTGAAACAGAGTCCAAGTGCTTGGTTTGGAAGTTCAGGGAGGTAGTTGCAAAGTTCGGAATGACAAAGAGCAAGTCTAATCACTCAGTCTTTACAAACAATCGGCAGTTGGCATTTCTTCTTGTTGTATATGTGATGACATTATCATCACTGGGAGTGGACACTCAGGGATTGCATTACTTAAGTCATTTTTCACACTCAATTTCATACAAAAGATTAGGAGTGGTGAAGTATTTTTTAGGGGTTGAGGTAACAAGGAGCAAGAAAGGCATCTTCCTCTCTCAGAGGAAAAATATGTACTTGACTATTAACTGAGACAGGAAAATGAGTGCTAAGCATGGAGTACGCCAATGTTTCCTAATTCGCACTTACCAAAGATGGTGAACTATTTGAAGATCCTGAGAGGTATAGAAGACTGGTGGAAAGTTGAACTATCTAAAGTCACCGTCCTGATATTGTGTACTCTATTAGTGTGTAAGTCAATTCATGTCTTCTCATACTGTGATCATTGGGCAGCGTTAGAACATATTCGGTGTTATCTGAAAAGAGCTCCAGGACGTGGTATTTTGTACGAAAAATCATGGACATAATAATATTGAGTGCTTCTCTGATGAGATTGGGTGGCTTTCAAGATAGATAGGAGATCCACTACGGGCTACTGTATTTATTGGTGGAAATTTGGTCTCATGGAAAAGTAAGAAGCAAACTATTGTGCCCGATCTAGTGCAGAATCAGAATATAGGGCTGGCCCAGTCTGTGTGTGAAGTATATAGGATATATCAGTTTTTGACTGAAGTTGGTCTATGGCCTCTTGCCAGCAAAATTATGTGTGATAACCAAGCCGCTCTGCATATTGATTCTAATCCCGAGTTCATGAACGAACTAAGCACATTGAAATTGACTGTCATTTCATTCGTGAGAAAAACAGCAAGGTTTAATTTCTACAGGATGTGAAGACTGGAGAGCAAATAGGAGATGTTTTCACAAAGCTCTGAATGGGGTTCGGATTGATTATATTTGTAACAGCGGGCATGATTAACATCTATGCTCCTCTTGAGGGGGAGTGGGTAGATTGTTGTAGATAATCATGCAATCTTACAGATATGCATGATAAGTGAATAACTCAATAGGATATTAGGATGTAATCAAATACTAATAGGAACAAACTGTAAAATAGGAAGTTAGTATTTTATTTCTAGATCAGATTATTTATCCTAGATTAGTCTTGATGTTCCTATATATGATGTATATTTGTCAATGCAATACAGAGAAAATTACAATCAGTTCTCTGTGTTGTAACCAGACTTATATTTGAAAGCATGTACTTGCATTAGTTTTAAGTGTTTAGTTTAAGTTAAATTTGAAAATATCTACTGATTAGAATAAGAGCTTGAAAGTATATATTTGTGAGTGATTTAATTGGTTATTTGTGGAAAAAGTGTTAACTTGTGGAATTGAATTAATTCTTTCATAAAATACCTTTATCGGGATCACAGGTGTATTTTGAGTATTTTAGGTTCAAACCAATATTGAAGGAAAAAGAAAATGATGTCGATGAATTCAGACGTGTAGGAACAAAATGTACAAGAATCAGAGTTGAAACAGAAAGTTGTGACATGTCGAAGGATACAACGTAAAATCTGGAAATCCTTCAAGATAAGCATGCTTTGATGTTTCTATTATAACATTGAGCCGTAGAAATTGGAATTCGACAATTCTGTGGCGGTTGGAAAATTATCAGAGATCTACAATGTTGTGTGGTAACTTTACCAAATTCGAAGATCATAGACTCATGGGGCAGAAAGAACGATCGCTTGCAGCGTATGGGTCACAGGCTTGTTTGGTTATTGCATTCTCTCGTCCAAATCTGAATGGGTTAAGGCATTTAATTTTTTTCCTAAGTAACCTCAAAACCCTAGCAATAAATAAGGGTCTTTAAGTAGTTTTAGGATTAAGAGAAGGAGAAAAGATGATACTATTTTGGAGATCGGAATTCTTGCAGTTCTCGTTTCCAATTAGAGAAGTTTTTATATTTTTCTTCTGAAATCATGTTATTGATATAATGATGGTTTTTTTACGCAATTGGGAATAATCCCTTTTCTAAGGCTAACGATATAGCCAATTTATGATATGTGTTGGTTTGTTGTTAATTCTATTGAGCATTAATTCTAAGTTTTATATTGTGTGTAATGCTTTCAATTCCGAGAGTTGAATGATATTGGGTTGGGTTAAGATCGAGAGATAAACCTGATTTGTCTAAGGTAATAAACCATAGATTGAGCGAATGCTAGACGATAGGTTACTACACTATGAGGCTCTGGTAAATTCCATAGAACTAATGATCTCTAGTTCCTAAATCTAATTTGAGATATTTTGGGTTTGGCTTAAGGGTTAATTGCTCATTGTTCGAGAGAAAGTTAGTGGATATAAGGAGTTTTGCCTTTAGAATAAGCTAATTAGGGTTAGCAATAATTGTGATTCATATGATTAATTAGTGTGAAATCTGTGCCCAGGTTTAGTCATATTGATTTGTTTACCAAAGTATATATATATTAAATTATACTTTTTGTTATTAGTTTTAGTTGCTTTCTTTTTTATTAAATTCATTTTTAAAATTATGTTTATCAAATAGCAATAAAATAGAATAGTTTGTACTTGGTAGATTTGTCTAAGGTAATAAAACCAGAGATTGAGCGAAGCTAGAGATAGGTAGCGATCTATGAGGCTCTGGTAATTCCATAGAACTTAATGATCTCTTAGTTCCTAAATCTAATTTAGAGATATTTGGGTTTTGTTAAGGGTTATTTGCTAATGTTCGAGAGAAACTTAGTGGAATATCAAGGAGTTTTGCCTTAGAATAGCTTAATTAGGTTAGCAATAATTGTGAATTCATAGGATTAAATTAGTGTGAAATCTGTACCCTAATTTAGTCATATTGATTTGTTACCAAAGTATTAATAAAATTCTACTTTGTTTAATTTTTAGTTTGTTTTTCTTTTTCATTAAATTCATTCTTAAAAATTATGTTTCATCAAATAGCAATAAATAGTACTAGTTTGGTATTTGGTAGGTAGTTCTCTTGGGATCGATACTCGTTACACGAGTTATATACTGCGTATTTGTACACTTGCGGAATAGCCTTCACGAGCGGTGAAAACAGGGACTGCTTTGTGATAAAATTATCCCTGTTTTTTTATGTAAAATAGAGCACTCATGCCGCAGCCGTCTCTCTCTCTTTACTCAATATTATCCTCCTTAAGCGCCTCCAGCAAAACCAACCGCATAATCTGCAGAATACTTATCAAGAAAGATTTGATGTATGGTGATACATCAATGATGGAAGAGCGCGGCCTTTCTAATTCCTACTTACCAATGATGGTAAACAAATACTTCTCAGTAAAAAAAAATTCCTTTACACCTACAACTCTACTCTACGGTCACAAGGCCCTCTGAGGTACCTTTTTACATCGATTTTCTAGTTGTTATAGGAGGACTCTTTCAAACCTTTATTCGTCTACATAATGTCTTGAGGTTAAAGTTCTCACAAAAGTGCCAGTTTTTAAAGCATAAAAACCATAGAGCACTGCTACAGATAAAGCTGAAGAGACTCCACTGATAAGAATGAAACACGAAAGTATCAAGAGTAAGAGGCTTCACAACGCTTGAAGTGTCTCACTCAGATGCGAAGGTTGATTGTTCTAAACCATTCGTGCTCCATCTTCATAAGCTTCCATTTCTAGTTTGGCAATTGCCCTAGACATGTAAGGAACCAACGAGAACCTTTACGAAAAGCCTGAAAAATCGGTAGTAGTCAAACACACACACACAACATATATTGCAAAACATAAAAAAAAAAAGGTTTTATGTACTCACAAAAGCAAAGCCATTTGCGGTAGAAGGGATCATCATGGCATAGTCTGCAGAATACTTTGCAAGAAGAGTTATGTATGGTATCATCATGATAGAGAGGACACCGCCCTTCTTACTTCCTCTTGATAAAGCATTAGCATACTCTCGGAGAACTGAATGGTGAAGATTAGAATCTGTGAAATTCGGTTACAATGACTCCTGACGTGAAAACTATTGGTGGTATCCATATAATTCTCCTTTAGTTCAGTTGAATCTGTGAACGTAATCATTGAAGTCAAAGTTGCGTATAACAGAAGTCATAAGCACCACGAACCCACACGATCACCACAAATCTTGAAAAATTACTTACAGCTTCTCCTCTGTAACAATTAAAATTATGTGAATGGTGGAGTAACCTAAATAATGAAATTGTTATCAAGAATTGTGCAATGAAAGTACTTACTGTGAGCAAAAACAAGGGTTGAAAAGGAGAACCAGAAAATCTCCAATTTGGTGAGATGTGGACCTGAAATTCATTGTTTAATAGGACGTTCAATTAGCCAAATGACAATGCCAGTCAGATAAAAGGCCGGCACTGGTAACCAAAGATCAACCGTTAGCGGCCTTCAAGAAAAATCCACATCGTTTTTGTTGTTTTTGGGGCTATAGTTCCAACTCCCAAAATCAGTATAAGTATTGTAAATAACATAAAACTTCTGTTTTCCGTCATTGTATATCTCCAACAGCACCATCATATTTCTATTTTTTTTCCAAAAGATGCAAAAGAATGCAGAGAAAATTAATGCAACATCAAGCAACATTATTGGTTAAAAATTGCTAGAAGAAATATAAAGAAAACAAGTTTTGTGTTTTGGATAAAAAAGGATTTATATATATAAAACCTGTGACAAGCTTACCTGAAGATAGACCTCGTCAATAAGTCACTAAGTCCCAATATTCTCCCCGTTGCATTCAGAAGGGTATAAACTCATAATCTAATTCATCTCAAGTTCAAGCTCTACCTCTTCAATAGCAGCCTTGAATACATCTATGCAGAATCCTGTTCTGATGTTACATTAGATTGAAGGTTACGATCTACGTTCACCAATTCAGGGAATCCACCATCGTGGAACAGCAATTCTAAGCTTTCTGCTGCTCATTTTTGATGTACCTTTTGGAATTGTAGCAGATCCTCCAGGCCATATAATATCTTCAAGTTCCACCAGAAGTATTACTCAATGATAATTCTCTTCCATGAATGGATGAATATACTTCTCTGCAATTTTTCCTTCAGGAGTCAAAACCCAACTCTTCGTTCCCCTTTCCCTATCATATTCACTATCTCAAATGCATTTAGACTAGTTTCCCCTTAATAAATTGAAAATCGCCACTTAACCTTTGAATTTACTAAGCAAAGTATTTCTTAAGGAGTATTCTTTAGGCCTTGCCTTTCAACTGCTTTTGCAGACCCCAAGCAACATCATATGCCAATATACAAAATGGGGTTAACTCCATTACTTCCATATCTGTTTCAAGAAGAAATTTTTCTCATCTTGAAGTAAAATGTGTAGCTCCTTGAGGTGGAACTAGGATTTGAGGACCGCATATCCTTGCATTGAGTCCATAACCTCAAACGACCTTGAGGAATGCAAATGATTCATATTCATACTATTGACAGTCAGGATCCAAGCATAACCTTTTTTCATCATCTAAATTTCTTTGCACTCATGAATAAACGAGATGCGAGAATAGGTGACATATGCACAATAAAAACCGTTGGTCCGAATGCCATGAGTTTTGCAGCTCTTCATTGTGATTATCAGCTGATGAGACGGCAACGCGAGCTTTGTATGCAATATGGATGTTTTACCTTCCAGGACTCAACCAAACGCAGGATAAAAATCTCCATTCATCATTGCCTCGTGTATGTAATGACATTTCTCCATTGAATGCTTCAACAATGGCAGCGATGGCCGCTACTTGAGAGTTTCATCTTGTGCGATTTGGACTAAATAGGGTATATTTGTTGAGAAAGGAGAGTTGAATGGTGCAAAAATGAAATATGGGGATTTTAGCTTTATCTCCTAGCTCACCCAAAATTTCGTTTCCATGATGATGTTGTCCTATGAATATGAGCTGCCCCAAGTTGAAATTTTCCAAAAGATCAAAGTGCATGGGCAGATCATCACTTGGATTCTAAGGTAGAAATTAATTTTAAATTAAAAAAAAAATATTTTAATTAATACTTATTTATATAAACATATTATGATTTATATTCAATTTAAGGTTTTACTAATAGAACTACATAACCAATTTTCAATTTAAAAACTAAGCTTAATAACACTCTTGAAAATCCTTATAAAACAATTATTTATCAGCTTTGAAGTTATTAACCACTTTTTAATTGTAGGACAGTTTTTACAATAAACTCCTATATTTTTCCCAAAATTGTAAACCCCCCGCACCATCAAAATAGAGGCTAATCCCCGTTCCTTGTAGATTTTCCTTTAAAATTATACTAACATAAGATAATGACTGTAATTTCATCCTTTTCGAGAAGGGGTATTTCAATTTTTCACTTTCTTCAGAAACGCTTATTGGTTTTTTTTTCATTCTTCTTTATATAAACAGTCTATATATTATAAGTCTTATGTAATTATGTGAAATGAATACTGTACAAACTGCTTTCACACTTATCAAATGAATGGGATGAATCTTATAAAAGTCAATCTTAAAATGTTCCAAAAATTAGATAAATGATTGACAATTAAAGGATAATAACACTGTTTTGTTATGAAAAAAGTGGTTTACAAATAGTATATTAATTATTACCCAAGATGCCATAGCGTAAGATACACTACCGAAAATGTTACCACCAACAACCTCTTCTCACGAATTTTCTCTAACAACATCTAACGTGATATCACTCACCAATTGATCAATCGAAGGGTCTCATATGAGCTCATGTGATAAACTGTGATTAGACTAATTGTGAGCATGCTATGTTAGAATTGTGAGAAAAAATTTATAAGGAAGAGCTGTGGAGTAAATTTACTCATATACATCAGTTGGCGGCTGAAAAATCTCTACAATCATACCCAAAAATGAAAGTATACTCAAATAACACAGTGAAGAGGAGTGGAAGAAAGAAAAATGCTTACGGACGAGAGCAAGTAGATGTTGTCCTTTGGAGTCACCTTGTGCCAAAAACATCCAATTGCCGGGTATGTAGAACATTTACGACGGTAAAAATCTGAAATTGCCATGGAAAATAGAAGCTTTGCATCTCCTCCCTCCAATGAACCAATATCACAGGTCAATCCAACATCATCTCCATGTTTAGATTTATTGAGTTGTCAAAACATATTATTTGGCAGCATTGAAGCTAAAAGATGAAAAGGTAGAGCCGCAAGATTCGGGTCCTTCTTCTTATCCCCATGTGCAACCTCTGTTTATAATATTTCTTTGGTTTATATTGTTATGCAGGAATTATGAAACCCAGTATTTCCTACCTATAGTCGTGGCTCCGGTAGACTTGGAAACACCTTGGAAAACTAAACAGAAATTCTAAGAATGCAACAAGGAATCTATATAACTACCACTGATTCCAAAACATTATCGAAATCGCAGATAATTATTGGTTGTGGTTTAGTTGATGTGCTACTTCTGATTTGAAACCGTAGACTCTGATCCATGAAGGCAAAACTTTTATGGTAAACTGATGAAAGAATTCATTTTAATGCTAAAATTAAAACAAAATGTCGCAGGATAAAAACTCTCCATTCATCATTGTCCTCGTGTATCGTAATGACATTTCTCCATTTGAATGCTTCAACAATGGCAGCGATGGCCGCTACTTGAGAGGTTTCATCTTGTGCGATTTGGACTAGATAAGGGTATAATTTGTTTGAGAAAGGAGAAGTTGAATGTGTGGAAAATGAAATAATGGGGATTTTAGCTTTATCTCCTAGCTCACCCAAAAATTTCGTTTCCACTGATGATTGTGCAGCTATGAATATGACTGCCTTCAAGTTGAAATTTTCCAAAAGATCAAAAGCTGCATGCTGCAGGACATTTAATCACTTGGGATTCTAAGGTAGAAATTATAGTTTTAAATTAAAAAAAATATTTTAATTAAATACTTATTTATATAAAATCATTTTATGATTTATATTCAATTTAAGGTATTTTACTAATAGACACTTACATAACCAATTTTCAATTTTAAAAACTACTCTAATACACTCTTTAAAATCTTTTATACAGTAGAACATCTCTATAGTCATGGTGGTGTGATCACACTAATTTTATTACTGCGAAAAAGTTATAATTCAATAGAGGTGTAGCTATAAAATTAAATTATTATTTTGACTTAGTTACTCTTAGTGCAAGTGGTATAAAAGTAAATATGCACTATATTAATAATTAATTAATGGAGTATGTCAAATCTAAGGTGCAATCACCGATAAAAGAGATAGACAGTTTTAAAAAACTAGTACATGTATCTATGTAATATTGGTATATGCAAAGTCATCCTAAAAGTTTAAAATTTTGCATTCTTTTTAATGTTTTTCTCTCATCGTAAATTCTATAAATACATTATACTATAACACAATGCATGCAATCTTCAACTAATTCAAGTAACATAGCATATATTTTTTAAAATATACATATAATTATTACTATGTGGAGCCAAGTTCCTTAAGATAAGATCTAGAAAAATTATAACTTATTATAATGTGAAATTTATTTTTATTTATAAGCTGTCTAAGTTGAGACTGAAATTTTTCACTGTACGAAGGTTATTCCTATATAAAATATTACTATAAACAAATTTTACTGTAAAACAAATTATTAATTATAAACATGTGTAATCTACATTATTAATTATTAATTTTCAATTTAAGATATTATTTTTTATTACATAATACTACGCATACAATTTTTTTATACAACATTTCTGATACAACATGATGTGGTAAAAGATGATTGATTGATTTTAAATTAAAAATAAATTTTCACCAAATTATCTTTTGTGACATCATATTGTATGAAAAATGTTGTATGTATAGTATTACTTTTTTTTTTCCTCTTCTTCAATATAAACACATGTAATATACAAAAGTCTCATGATTAATTATATACACAGTCGTGTAATTGTTAGGGCCAAAAATCGTCTTGGGCTTGATGGGGCCTAATAATGAAATAAACATATCACGGCCCAAGGCCTCAACCCAATCCCAATCGGGCCTACGCTTAAAATCACCTTGCGACCTACCCACTCTACTAGTTGGACTATCCTATAAGTTAAGCTAAACTGGGTTTCAGCCCATTAGCCTGCAACAGTCCATGAATAGGAAATCCGAATCCCACTCTATTTCCTCTTCTACTAAGATTAATCTACATCTTACTCAAACTATTAAGATTGCTCTGATAAGATCAAGAAATAATATCTCTTTCATGATAGGGATTATCTCCCAAAATAAGACTTAGTGTCCTACTAAGATTCCAAACCTTACTTAAACTATTAAACTTAATCTGATAAGGCCAAGAGATATATTGCTTTCTTGATAGGGATTATCTCCCAAAAAAGAGGACTCAATGTCCTACTAGGATTCCAGTCCCTTGGGTTCACTATAAAAACATAGATTTGCCTCTCATTAAAGGGGGCAATCTCCTATAGTCAATCTACACTACTCAAAACCATCTATTTGCTCCTAAAGTTCTTGCTCCCAAGAACCCAACGCCTCCGCCGTAATTCTAGCCTCCGACAAGACTCCTGATCTAGCGGATTGTTAGTGGCCTCAACCTTACGGGATCAGACCCTATTTTCATGACGGTAGATTTTTTGCATTTACAGTAATATACAAAAGTCTCATGATTAATTATATACACAGCAGTGTAATATACAAAATCTCAAGATTAATTTATATACACAACAGTTGGTGAAGAGAAATCTCACCACAATTCATCAACGAAAAAGAAAAGTATTCATAAAATAATAACAATGAAGCACGAGTCAGTTGTTAAAACATGATATGATCGTTGAAAATCAACTATAAAAGCTCACCGGAAGATAGAACAAGTAGATGTTGTCCTTTGGAATCACTTGTGCGGAGAACAATTCTTGTTTTGTAGTAACCATTTACACTGTAAAAATCTGAAATTGCCATGGAAATAGAGCTTTGCATCATCCTCCCCTCCCATGAACCCATATCAACGATCAATCCAACATCAATCTCCATGAGAGATTTATTGAGTTGAGCAAACAATATTATTGGAGCATTGAAGCTGAAAAAGATAAAAAGGTAGAGCTTGCAGAAGATTCGGGTCGTCTTCTTAATCTCCATGTGTAACCTCTGTTAGTTTATAATATTTCTTTGGTTTATATACGCTTATGAATTATGAGAACTCCAGTATTCCAACCCAATAGTCTTGGTCTCGAGTAGACTTGGAGACACTTTGAAAACTAAAACAGATTTTTCTAAGAAGCAAGCATGGAATCTATATAAACTACCACTGATTCAAAACATTCAGAACATCAGATATGTACTGATGAAAGAATTCATTTTAATTTCTACCAATTAAGGAATCTATATTATTGGTTTGTGGTGTAGTTGATGTGATACGTCTATGATACCGCAGACTCTATCATGAAAGCAAAAACTTTTATGGTAAACTGATGAAAGAAATCATTTTAATTTCTAAAATTTAATAACAAATGTATGTGTGTGAGTGTGTGTGTCTATATATATATATATATTAAAGTTTACGACTTTGTTGCAAGAAGATGATTTTTTATGATTTTTTTTTTTTTAATTTTTATGCTAGTATGATTTATTTTATAAATGTATTGAACAACAAATTAAAATTATCAGCGTTAATATTAAAGTTTGAATACATTTATGATTAGGAAAATATTTTAAAGAATATTATATTGTTTAATTTCGTCCCCTCTCACTTGAAATCCTGGCTTCTCTAACAATTAATTTCCGGAAGAAAATTAGTTTTGATTGAAAAGTGTGAAGCAAGTTTGGGTCAACACGCTTAAGCAAGTTTATATATTGAATAGAAAATTGATGGTTTTGAATTTGATTCTTTAGAAAGTTTCTCACGCGGCTAAAGACTTTGGTAAAAACAATTTGATTGACTTTAATTAATTATAAAGAGTGTGCCATTATTACATTTGTTTGCTGATATACAAATATTCAATGACTTAGTCCGCAATAATAATTTCTCATTCAACACCATTAGATAACATTAGAGTGGCCACTCAATCTCTTTTTAACCCCAATATTAATTACAATCATTTTTAAAATACATATCATATTTCATTCCAAGATTACCCTCTCTAATATTTTCTTAATCTTTTAGTTAACCTGAGATTAAATTCCTTCAACAGCATCATATTTCCTCTTAAACATCTACTTGAATATTTTTTATTCCAAATACCACTCCACCATGTTTAATGCCTCCTTTACTGTAAAGGAACAGAAAGTAGGAACAAGAACAACGTTTCAAAGTTGTCAAGCAAAAAATCGTTTGTTGCAAGAAGAGGATCGATGATGGGAGCCTTGCTCGTATTAGCATTCTTCCTGTTTTCATGATTTTTTTTTTTTTTTTACCAAGAAATGTAGATGCCAAAAGATTAAAGAGAAGAGAATTTGAAAATAAAAATAAAATTAAACTTACTTTTTCATGATTTTTTTCTTTGTTTTTGTTAACTGAGGTATCCGAATCAACTTACGAGCACCTCGACTAATTTTCACCGCCTTGGCCTCCTAAGTAGATCATGGATAAAACTACTACCTTCCATCATATTTTCGAATGGGGAATCAAACCTGACACTATAGGCTGAAGTCATACACAACCCTCTTGATTTGTCCAATTGCCATTGGGTTACCCATGGGTGGGTACCTTTTCAAAATTATTGTTTTTCCATTGATTGAGTTGAAACTATCTTCCATCATATTTCTGAATATTTTAAATCTAAAAAAAAGAATCTCAAACATGTAAAAGGGTTTAGGGCTTCAATAGGGGTGAAACCAAAAATTTAATTCGGGTTCGGGGAGAGCTGAATTTTTTTGTTTTGTTTTTGTCTTTAAATTACACTAAATTATATTTATAATTGTTTGCAATTCTAGTTGGTATGAGAAACTTTTATAATATAGATGAAGAATCATAAACCTAACAGTGGATACAAAGAGCCTTACCCTTTGAAATTTATTTTTTTCATTGAAAAGAAATGCTAATTATATGATAATATCAAGAAGGAAAAATGTTGCAAATGAGCGAAAGGGGTAGAGACCTATATATTAATTTATTTTTTGATAAGGAATGATAAGATAAGAATTCATTTTAAATTAGGATTAGGAAATCTTTTTTTAATAAGAAATAATGAGAAAAAAAAAAATTTCCTTTCGTTAAGATTGATAAAATAAAAGATATAAGTTTTTAATAATGAGGATGGATATACAAACTAAAATAATCTTTAAGGATTATAAATAAGTATTAATGTAAATATGTATATAGAATAAATTAATTTAGTGGTATTATATTGGAGTTGTTAAATTAACTAGTTTTTACATTTAAATATTATCATCTTAGTTTTATTCAAACAATTAGCCCATAAGAAACACGAATTAAAAAAGCAAAACTCAATTTTTATTAACTATTCTAATTTAACATTTTTTTTCCCCAATAAATTTGACTAAATCCCAAATATAAAGTTTATTTTTGATGTGAATTAGAATTAGAACGGAGTGGTGTTATTCAAGCTCCATGCAATCTCTTTGTAAGCTCCAATATCGATTAAAAAAATTATATTCAAAAATTTTAATTTATTTCGGAATTGTCATTTTTTTAATCTTTTTAACCTAATTCTATTCTGGTTGAGAAACAACAAAATAATCATGAATGAGAAATAACAAAATAAATAATAAGATTTCATTAAAAAATTTGCCCTGATTTACCTTTTGCCCATGATTTACCTAGGGGACTACGACAGTTGATTGTTGTAGGATAGTTTCTCCTGAAGATTAGTTGAGGTGCGCGTAAACTAATTCAGATACATTAGTTAACAAAAGGAAAAAAAAAAAAGATTTCAGTAGAAAAGAAATTATTAGTATACTTTTACCTTTATTTTCTTTTTTAATTTAATTACTTCCACCGACTATGCTATGATTTAAATTAATTTAGAGATAATAATATATTTATCTAATTAATTATAGAAATAGAAGATGAATGTGATTATATGTACCCATAATTACATGAAAAACTTGGGGTTTGATTTTAAGGAATGAGAGCCAGAGAATCCCCATCTCTTGCGCAAGTTTATATGGACCAAGTTCATACTAAAGCCAACGGTTAACGGTCTCTTTGAATGTTTGTTTAATGCGCGCCAAACATTCTCATTCCTCCATGGCTATTCAACCTATAACTTCATCTCTTTACTCTCATTTTCATATTTAACTCCTCCCTCACTCTCCTACTGTTTCTCCATTTACGTTTCTTCCTGGACACCTCCACTCTAAATTTCACAAGGCCCCCAGAAAATCTCCAAGAATCATTCGCAAATCCAATGAAGATGTACCTCCCATTCTCAGTTTGATCATTAATCTTCATCTTTTTCATAACTTGCATATAATTTAACTCATTAAAATTGTTTAAAATTTGTAATTGTCAGGATTATCTCATAGATGCTCCTGTTTCTGTTGGTGATGGCTTTTCTTTCAGTGGAGGTACCCATCAAATTAGTTATTTCATTTTTAACTGTTTAATTATTAAGAATATTATTGAAGGAGAATGTGGTTGTTTTGTTCAGGCAAATATTCAGATGGGTCGTCACCTTCTGATGAATGGTTTAAGCAAGGAAAAATGTTAAATGTACAAGGAAAATTTCTGTGTAGTAAAATTTTTTTTTAAGGGTTAAAGGCTCATTGTGTCCCCTGAATAAGTTATAATAAATTTCCTCGTAGCGTCGTTGAGGTTTACTGAGAAGAAGTATCAAGCATCAAGGGTGCCTATTGATAAACATTGAAATGTTTCTTGGTTGTTTAGTAATGTTGCTCACCAATACGAATTTAAGAATCTTTTTTGCTTTGAAAGCACATCCTGTCTCTGGTTCTGGTGAGAAGGCAAAAGAACCTGTTTTCCGACTTACTAGGGGCTGCTTCTCAGGCCTCAGCTGATGTTTTCGGGTAATATATTTGAAATTAATTGAAATCTTCTGTAGACTATTACCTAATAAGTAGTTTCAATAGTGCTTTTTGATTAAGATTTGATTATTTGCAGGGTTTACCGATTGAAACATGCTCTCTCTATATATGATTTTGTGCCTTAGATGGTTCTGCGTCAAAAGTGGAAGTGCAGATAATCATTCAGTTTTGTTGATTCATGGTTTCCCTTCACAAGTGAGTATTATTCCCTCGATCAATTATAAACATTATGCGTAACATCATGTTTGTTTTTCATGATTTATGTTGTTAACATGCCTATTCTTATCGCAAAGTCCTTCCTACACTCGCCAAGAACTATCATGCCATTGCTTTTGATTGGCTAGGTAACATCATGCTCTTAGTATATGGTGAATTGTAGTGAAAGAGGGTTCACTCCCAAAAGAATATAAACTGATATGGAAAATTTATGCCTTTTTCTCTCTTCTTCAGGCTTTGGATTTTCAGATAAGCCTCAACCCAGATATGGATTTGACTATACTCTCGATGGTAATTATTTATTAGCCTTCATGGTGGCGATTCGCGAATGAGAGTTATAGATTGGTTTAGTTTCTAATGCAACAGCTTTCATTTATCAAATTATGAAAATGAAAACATATTGTCTGTTTGTTATGGGTTGCAGAATATGTGGCATCCTTGGAGTCTGTTATTAATGAAATTGGCAGCGACAAGGTCTCGATTGTTGTCCAGGCATGTTTTCCTTCTTTGATTGTCAAAGTTCGGATATAGCAGCTAACTTTATCTATAATGTTTAGTAAAATGAAACTGGAACTTCCTATTTTTGATGTGCTTCTGTTAAAGTGTGAACCTATTTATGAGAGCTTGAAGTTGTCATTGGCAGAAGTGGGAAGCTACAGCAAAGTGACGAAGGAAAAAGAGATGACCGATCGCTGCAGCGACAGAACTGGTAGCTGCAGCGAGCACTGAAAAGCAGCGCTGAACATGAAGAAGAACGACAGCCGCGGCGATGGAGATGGTGGCCGCGGCGAGCGTCCTGGGCCGTAAAAAGTTCCAGCTTTATTCTTTTTCCTGTTTTCTAGTATTCTAGTTTTAGAATAACTCTTATTCATAAGAGATTTGGTTGAGTCAAATTAGGGAAGTAGAACTTGATTAGGAATATTAGTTCATAAGATTTTTGTTTGTATCTAACTAGGAAAGTAGAATCTGTTTTGAAGTAGAAGTAGTATTTCCTTTGTTGTATAAAAGTAGTTAAACATTAATGAAAAATTATGAGAGTTCATTGTTTCCTTCAGTAAAAGTGTTAAAGTTATTGCTTCCAATTCCAACAATTAGTATCNACAACAGTATGCTGGGGTCAGAGAGACCGTTGGTTGAACTATGATGGAGTCGAAGATTTCTGCAAGGATTCAAATCATAAGCTAATCGAACTTCCAATGGTATAAACTACAATCTCTACTTCATTTAAAGATATTGGAGAAAGTTTTAGTCGTTAAGGTTTTTTATGATACTGGCAAAAAATGCACTTATGTGATCTGTTGCACTGTGCAGGCAGGGCATCATGTACAAGAAGATTGCGGCGAAGAACTTGGACAAATTATTTCTGAAGTTTTTAGCAGAAGGAGATGAAATAAAAATATTCTATAGGTGTTTATGGGTAACTCATTCTACCAAATTTAATTTGAATTTGTTTGACATCAAGCTAAGTCAAAGGCATATATGAACTGTATTACAATCTCTCCCTTTCATTTTTTATTTTATTCTGAGGTTGAGCTAACCTTGTTAGATATTACAAAATACCGCGACATGAAAGTTCAATGAAGACTCAGTATTTCCATTCATAATAAATAAATTGTCTAGCCCTTGCAAAACGAATCGTGTTATATTGCTGTAGTTATACAAGATTTGATAGATTAAAAGAATAGCTTTATTCTAATAGGTATTAGACTTTATGCTCCTCAACATTGCAGAAAAATAATTGTACTTTTTACACTTGAAACGGTAGCTTTGTTGGTAATTGCTGCCATTTCTCCTCTCTAACAAAACGCTTTGAGTGTTTCTACTGTTTTTTTTATTCTTTAAGTGAATAAATCCAGCAATCATCTTCCTTCACAGCTTTTTTCCATCTATTTTTGAAGATCTCTAATTCAACATATGACCGTTTTCTCACCTGCACAATTAGTGAATTAATGAATACTAGAAATCTTCTTTCAATGGCTAAATATTCTGTAGTCTCAGCAACAATAAGCCCAAGTTAAGTGGGATTATATTGCTACCAAATTTTAATAAAAGATATATTAACTGTGTTGAGCTAAAATAGCACCAGCAGAAGCAGGATCTCTACTATGCTTACCTCATTTCTACTAGTAGGCTGATTGGACAATGTTACCTGTGAATTCAATGGCCATTAAATCCCAAATCGGAAATGAAAATTTTTTAATAAACACATTGATATCTTATTTTGCCTGCTTATTATACCTGTTGTTTTGAACTAGCTAAGTTTTCATTCTGAGCTACTAAGTCAGGGGTTTCAGAATTTGTCTGCATTGAGGATTGCCATTGTGAGTTAGTAACTAATACAAATGAGAGTGCAACAGTTGATTGCATGTTTGTTGGCTGTCGAATCTGAATTCAAGAAGTACAATACAAGTGTCTGACATCTTAATTCAATGCAAAATCAAGTTTCTGACCTTTAGTGCTGGACCTCCAAGTGTCGGAAGACCATAGTGAACAACATACTCGGAATCAACAATTCCTATGTTCTTGGTAGGATCGCCCTATAAAACGATATGACACGATTGTTTAGGAGAATGAGCTGGAAAAATGGAAGGGTTTTGTACTGGAGGAAATTACCTGTGCACAATAGCCAAGTTGAAAATCCAAGCCCCATGCATGAACCAAGTCATTCTGGCAAAAACATTTTGCATGTAAATCAAGACATAGAAAAACCAAATAACAGAAATATCTGGAGGCCTTGTAGTTATGTTTTTTATTTGAGAAATTAACAGTCAATCTTGAATCTTCCATCAAACTCTTTTGACACTTCTTGAATGACAACATTTTGGTGTTGCTTAATTTAGTAAGAAGCCATTGCTCTCAATAATAGTTTCCTTTTTGTCAAATTATAGTACAGATGCCATACCTGAATCATATGCCATGCGCAACACCAGGATGCTCTCGAGAAAACAGGTGCCATCATTTCCACAAACCTGTAATATGTAAGATTTTCATTATTCCCGGTAGAATACATAATTTGAATGTATTTGGATGATCAATTCATAAGACTTTTAAAGCCATAAAGTTATAAATAATGTAGTCATTGATACACCACTCAGTTGGAAAATTTAGTACACAAGTTCTTTTACCCTGTGCAAGGAGGATTGGTGCTGTTTTCGTGGCACCTTCTTCCACCGCCGATCACCTTAACAATCCTCCTGTTAACAACCACAGACCTCGAATTAGAAAATATCTAACAGAATATTCACTTCAATTAGAATAAGCCGCATTTTGTATAAGCAAACAAAAGCGTCAGTCTCAGAATTTTACTATTATCTTATTTCTTTCTGGAAAAGAATAGTTTTCAAAGAGATTGATAACCTGTGTACTCTTGTTCTGTTGTCTCGGGCTGTAAGCTGATGATGCAACTCGGAGTATTCAGGATCAAGGGCTGGCTGTGATATCTCAAGCCCTTCTTCTCGAATAATTGAAAGATATCTGGAATTGGGTATTCGAAGTGCAGAAGATCAATATTTGAACTTTTCATTTGAACAACTGTCAGGAAATTTTGAAACAGAGCTAGGATAGATATATGAATACCTTTTAGCATTAAAATTGTCAACTCCAAGGTCTTCATCCCACAGGAATATGTAGGCATAGCCTGAAACAATATCAGGATGCAAGAAACGCTTAGCAAACCACCTGGATCAAGGAAACATTTCAAACATTAAGTTACTGATGATTAACTAAACGCTTAGCTGAAAATTTGGTTCATATTCATGGCTAATGACCATTAGTTACCACTTAGTTTGATTGATAGCGGATACATGTATGGCTTGAGCACTCCATTCTAAATCTCTCCAATCATCCACAATGCCATCATAATGAAAAAGCATTACCACAAAATCACTTGGTGGAAACTGTAACATGAAAGTTAAATGAGAGACTGAATTCCATGAAAGTCTACATGCAAAAATTCATATTTTTCACCTTTTTGACAATTTTATCTACACTTTCTTTTTGCTTTATCCCAGCTGCAATGGCCAATAAGTTCATTGGGGTCTTTGAGTTCTAAGCAAAACAGTATAGAACAACATAGTTAATTCACTTGATGATACCGATATATTTGCTGAAACACCTCTGTTTAGCATCGATTGTGCATAAGAGATGATAGTAACTTCTGCCTTTCGCTACAGAAAATCTATATATCACTGACCTTTTCATTTCCAGGGCCTGATAATGGACGCATTTTCAAATCAGACGTGCCAGAGACAATGCCTTCAGGTAGCGTCTCGCTTCCATAAAGTCTGTCTCGAGTCTGAATGCATACAATAACAAATCATCAAAAGCTAAAGCTACTCACTGCATACAGTATATCTAAGAAAACAGAAGAAAATAGACAAACCTCACACATCTTAGACCTTGAAAGCACTCCCCATCGAAAAATCTTCTGTTCACAGAAGCCCCCATTATAAGTTAAATATGTTATTTTTTAATAAAACAATTAACATCCAGAACAGAGAACAAATCCATCTAATAAACATCTATTAAACTACCAAACCAATATATGTGCCACCCCGGCCCACTGTCATGATATTGTTAATTTTTTGTCTCTTACCTACCTCAAATAGTTGGGCTCAAAAGCTTTTGTCTTGATTCGTTTCCACAATATCTTAACAGTTGGGTGGAGGGTTACAGTGTCATGATAAGTTGATAGGAGAATTCTATTGATACCTCTTTACAGTTTGAGACGACAAAGGCACTCCCCAAGAAGAAAGCTGCAGCGAGCAAAATCACTGTAAGGAGGCAATGAAATGATTTGTGCTTCTTGCGCTCAACCTTTGGGTATATCTGAAATCAAGAGGAAATCAGAATCAAAAGAAGAAACATATCTGCTGCATATACATTATAAAAATAGAACGATAGAAACTTACAGAAGTTGACATATTCTTCTTAGAGTTCATGGTCCATGCATGGAATGGTGTGAATGAGTGAATAAAAGTAAGAATATAAAGTATAAAGAAGATGATGAAAAGCAATTAACAAGTTACTTAGGACTTAAAAAGTCAGTCCTAGGAGTTAATGCTCATGTGTTTCATCATCTTAAAATAAATGGTTTTGCTTGTAACGCACAAACTAACGTGCTCTTTGCGTGACTATGACTCCTAACCACTTGAATAAGCTCATATCCAGTTAATTCTCTGAAAATGTTTCCAACTTTATCCATAAGTCCAGGTATGTATGAAGTTATCAAAGTAATATCCACATCCAATCCATTTATTTTTCTTTATCTATTTTGAACTTGGCTCCTCTAAATAATTAACTTATGAATCCTTCCCAGCCCTCAGACTGCATAAACTTGCTTCTGGTGAGCGTGAGATCTAAAATGGAGAATATTTACTTGAGTAGATCCAAATTGTTATAACAGAAATCAGGGTCAACTCACAGCCCAATGATACAATGAGTGACGATCTCACAACCCCTTCTCCTCAATCAAATATACGTATTTTAAAAGACTAATACAGATAATATCCAGTTAAATGTACTCGGGTTTTCAGCAAATATTAGAGCGTGATATATTTAATTTGGATGTTATGGATAGAATATGCTGTGTTTGATTTAAATTTGGTTCTATTTCTCTTCATTTGATCACATTCTAAAATATATTACATTGGCTGTAACATTCGGTTCAAGTCCTATGGAAAAGTATAGTAGTAGAGAGGTACTTTTTGACATACTATACTCGTCTTGCAACAATGCCAGCCAAAAGGTTTTCCACAACATGCCAATTTCTGTAGAGCACAAAACCATACAGCAGGCTAAGAGCTAAAGCTGAAGAGACGCCGGTGATTAGGAATAGACCACGAAAGCTATCAAGAGTAAGAGGTTTCACAGTGTTTGAAGCGTCCCCTGATGTAAATGTCGACTGAAGACTTTGAAACCATAAATTCTCCAACATAATAAGCCTTCCATTTTCTCTTATTTTGGGAATTGCATTTGACATGTCAGAGACTAATGGAGAACCTTTACGAAAAACCTGAAATGTCAACATTAAGAGGAAACCCAAGGTAGCGAAAATATGAACTCATCATGCTGTGATATTTGAAAACAATAACAATAATGCATTGTATGAATGGACTATGCATACAAGATTAAGAAGAAAATGATACTTACAAATCCAAAACTATTGGTGGACGACATGTATGTGATCATTGAATAGTCTGCAGAGTACCTTGCAAGGAAGATTTTGATGTATGGTATCTCATCAATGATAGCAGAAACACCACCCTTCTTGCTTCTCCTTGATAAAGCATTTGCATACTCTTCAGGTGAACGAAATGGCTGAAGATTAAGCATTTGTATAACTAGTAGTCAATGTAAGCACAACAGACAACCACACGATCACCACAAACTTTGACAAATTGCTTAACAACTTTTCCCCTGTAACAATGTGAACAAAAATTCTATTAATCATTTATTGACCACCGATAAAATGAAATTGAAAAATAAGAAAGTGCTTACTATGAGTGAAAACAAGTGTTGACAACAAAAACCAGAATATCATTCTAATTTCTTGACATATAGGACCTTGGAATTCATTGTTAATACGACGCTCAATCAGCCAAATTACAAGGCCAGTCAAGATAAAAAAGCCAGCACTAAATAACCAAAGCTCAGTAGTTAGTGGCTTCAAGAAAATCCACATGTTTTTGCTGTCTTTTGGGGCTATGATTCCAACTCCCATGTCAGTATAAGGTAATGTGAAATCAACATATAAAGATCTTTTTAAGGTGATTGTTATGTCTCCAACTGCAGCATCAAAATCCTAATTTGTTTGAAATGAAACATGCAAAAAATATAACCCATAATCAGAAAAGTTGACTTAAATAAAATGTAAGATTTAGAAAAACAATTTTCATATGAAAAAGTTTGCAGTCCTTTAAGATTTATTTCACAGGTACTTAAAAGATCAAAGTGGGGCAGCCATCTTGAAATTTGTATCAAGCATACTTGGACATACATCTGGTGAACAAGTTCTCTAAAAGTCCCATTATTCCTTTTCCAAGAGTTGGGATATGGTATAAATTCATAATCAACTTCGTAATGCAAGGTTTCGATGGTAGAACTGAAGACGTCTATACAGAAGCCTGTTATACTTGTCACATTAGTTTCGAAATCATGATCTACATTTACCAATTCAGGGAATCCAGGATTTGGTATAACACCAATTCTAAACTTTTGATCACTCCGCACTGCATATTCTTTTGGAATCTTAGCAGACCCTCCGGGCCAAATAATGCCTTCAAGATCACTAGAGGAAGATAATTGTCTACCATGCCTATATGAGTAAACTGTTCTACTAGTTGCTCTAACAGGAGCCCAAAAACCTAGTTTTCTCTGGTGTCTTCCTATCACATTCACTATCTCAAATGCATTTGAATGTAGTTTACCATTAATAAATTGAAATCTTCCACTCAAACCCTTGAACTATAGCTGCAATATTTCTTTATGAAATATTGAACCATGTGCAGCTATAGAAGTGTTAATGTCCTCTAAATCCATCCAATTCAATGTGCTATCTTGATTTTGGATCAAAGATATTTTAGGCTTCGCCCTCTCAGCTGCCATTGCCAGACCGCAAACCACATCATATGCCCATACACAAATTGTATTTAACTCCATTACTTCCATATTAGTTTCAAGAAGAAATTGCTTTCTCCATCTCAAAGAAAAAACTTTTAAGGTCCTTTGAAGGTGGAATATAGGACTTGAGACCAATCACTCCTTGCATTGAGCTGGTGTCATATTCTCTAGTGAAATGCAGACAACTCATGCTATTTGCAGTCATGATCCAAGCATACCCTTTACTAATCAATCCTAGTTTCTTTGCAGTCATGAAAAAGCGAAGCGAAAGTGACGGTGACATATGCACAATAAATGCGGTTTGATGCAATGCAATAAGCTTATGCATTTCCTCCATGATTTTATTGTCTCCAGATAAGGTAGCAAGGGAAGTCTTATATGCAATATCAGGGGTGGTTGTAAATTTTTTTTAAAAATATTAATATGTACAATTTCTAGATTTTGGCCCACCCTAACAGAAATATTAATTGACAAAAATATTAATGTGCAATTAGTTTTTATTTTGGCCCAACCTAACAAAAATTTTTGGATCCACCCCTGAGCAATATGGATGATTTTCTCAACCAATGACTCAACTAAATGTGCGATCAAATCTTGCCAATCATCTCTGTCCTCGTATATAATAATGACAACTCTACATTTGAATGATTCAACAATAGCAGTGATGCCTATAGCTTCAGAGCTTCCATCTTGTGTGATTTGAACAAGATAAGAAAATCTGTTTGAGGATGGATAAGTATCAGAAGCAGAAAATGAAATGTAGGGGACTTTAGTTTTATGTCCTAGCTCAGCCAAAAACTTGGCTTCCATTGATGTTTCAGCAATTGCTCTTATTTTTGAATATTTCAAAAGATCAACAGCTGCACTGTGCAAAAATATCGAAAGCTGAGAACAATTACAAAATAATGAAGGAGATTTTGAGTTTTATTACTACTTTAATGAAAATGTAAAATCATTATTTAAGATAAATTTACCCTACTTAATTAAGAGAGATCTAAGAACCCATGAATGGTAATTATCATATCCAAAATTCAACACAATTAATTTAAAAGGCCCAATTTCATTAGCAAGGATTGCTTGTGAAAAGGCTATATATCCTCATGGTATACAGTTTCACCTCCATAGGCTGTCATTTTTTCTCTATATACAACTTGGATTTTTTAAAATTCGAAATAATTTTTTTTTTTTTTTTTTTTTTATGTCAAGCTTTAATAGACAAAATTCTGTAATTTTTTATGGTGAGAAATTTAACAGAAAAAGATTTGGTCAAGATTTTAAATAGATCAGGAAATCTGCACCGAAGTTTTCACTAATATAGTTATTCATCTGACCTTCGTCTGAAGCCAAATATGTGTTTATTGCAAAACCAACCAATCACAATGATTAGTAATCAGATAAAAGGGAAAAATAAATGTATACAAGAAGACGGATGACGAGAACTCTGATGTCAGAATTATAACATATTGTTGAGAAAGTATCTGATAGAGTTAGAGTGTAACTGGGATAATTAATACCCCTTGCGTACATTAAGCTAAGTAAAACCAAAAAGCTACAGTTATATACCAAGAAAAGGAACGAGAAAAGCTTACCGGAAGCTAGAGCAAGTAGAGGTTGTCCTTTGGAATCCCTTGTGTCGAGAACTACTCTAGTTTTGTGGTAACTATGAAGACTGTAGAAATCAGAAATTGCCATGGAAATGCAGCTTTCAATCATCTTCCCCTCCAATGATCCCATATCCAGGATCACGCCAACATCAGTCTTGTCCTGAAAACTTTGTTCAAACAATGAAGCAAGAATGCCGAAAAATATTAACAAAGAGAAAAAAGTTTTGTTCTTCATCTTAATCTCGATAGTATAATTCGATCAAAAGGGATGCTTTCTAGTTGGTCATATAACAATTCAATCAGACTTCACCTATTGCTTATAAAAATTCAGCTTATCTTGACTTTGAGGCGTGAAAGACTGAAAATATGGCTTCAAATATTTGTCGATATTACTGACTTCAAAGATAACGGTGGGGATTTAACAGATTGAAGGGTTTGTTGGTCATTTAACATCATTAACCAAATCTCATATGCCACTATGAAAAGTGAAAACACATGCAAAACCAGTAACAAGTTCTTCAATTTCTATAAGCAAACGAATAATTAAAATTCTTATAACTAAACCTGCA
Source organism: Pistacia vera (assembly GCF_008641045.1). Classification (NCBI taxonomy): domain Eukaryota; kingdom Viridiplantae; phylum Streptophyta; class Magnoliopsida; order Sapindales; family Anacardiaceae; genus Pistacia; species Pistacia vera. Next base: position 1,221,817 of record NW_022196346.1, on the reverse strand, counting down.
ACAGGGACACTTTAGAAATCCACACACATTATATAGATTAAAATATGAAGGCCAAACAACAATAACTTCAAATCTTAAAAAAGTTCCACAACACACCAAAATCAACCATTACACACACAGATCTAGTAAACCAAAAATACCTCGTGAAAAATTCAACGCAAAAATCAAGGTGGGTAAATCGTTAATGGCGGTGGGTCAATCGTGAAGGCGTTTTGAATCAAGCGTGGGCAACTCCTGGCCACGTCCAGCAGCGCAGGCCTCACGAGCTACGCCACAGCCAGGACTGCCGAAGACTCGTTGTCACCGGTTTTTCCAGTCGTATGGCGTCTCCGTCATGGCGGCCCAAGCTTCACCGTTAACGCTGACGCTACAGCGATGTCATCCTCTTCCATCATGGGTAAAACAGCTCCGGCTGTACATTTGGTAAATTGATCTGTACAATTGTTTTATTTTTATTATTTTACTTTTTACTTTTTTTATAAACGCATTGACATTACCAAAAGTTGAGGGGCCTATATTGACCAAATATCTGAATGTGATCGTTAAGCCCAACTTAAAGTTACTTTTCCAAAAAGGCCCCTCATATAGTAGGAATTTGGGAAATCGACACCAAAATCTACAAAATGGGGAGGAAAGTAAGATATCAATTTTATTGTGCGTACATGGGCAAAAATCAGTATTGGACTCTTGACGCTAGCAAATTTTCTCCTTCCACGCTATGAAATCTACTTAAAGTAGTTCCTGACTTAGCTATTCTCTATATTACCTCATCATAATTGGGATTTTGCAAAAATGCAGTGTTGTGATGTGGCATTGACTTATGCCTTACGCGGAAGTCAGCTTTATAACTTGGGTAGTCAAAATTATTCTGTTAAAAGCAAAAGGGCATTTATGGAATTTCTTGTGATTGTTATGTAAGCTAATATGAATTAGGTTTTGGTCGATTGTGGGTGTGCTCCATTCTCGATCTTTCTCTCTTGATTACAGAGAAAGAAAGTTTGTTACAAATTGGATGTGTTGGAACCTTGAAGATCGTTGATGGAATCAAACGGTGTTGGTAGGTTTTAGTTTGCTTTTCTGTTTCCTTTGGTTTGTGTATAAAATGTCAATTAACTTCTAGTTGTTTGATATGTATGAGAGGTGAGGAACATCTGGGATTTCGGGTGTATTACAGAGGGTTTTTTCTTGGGTTTTTCTTTGTGTAAAGGAGAGAGCTGCAATCACTGTAAGGTTTCCTTTATTCTCATAAGGAATGATTTCTTATTGCTCTGAAGAGTGGATGTAGGTAATCTAATTGATTACCGAACCACTATAAATCCTTGTATTCATTTTCTCTACTGATTTTACCTTATGTTATTTACTTGTGATATTTGCTACTAATTAGAAACTTAGGTTTGCACATCTTGTTTTCAGATGATCTCATGTTTAACATGCAGCATATTCATCATTCCCCACATCTACTAAATGAAAATACCCATTAGTTACCCGTGCGTTACATGGAACTTGAACACCTCTAGGCTCTAACATAAAACTTATTATTCTGACACTCAGGAAAGTTCGCATAGAATTCCATTAGCAAGAATGCACATGTCGTGTGGTTAGTCTCCTTGCAAAATCACACCATCCTAAAACCATTATCCTATCACTAACCCTAGGATAATCCAAGAAATCTAGTCCCCTTTATTCGATAAAGCCCCTTTGCTTGTGAACATCTTCTTCATATTTTTGTCTGGCTGTATCGTTCACAAATCGATCATCATTCAGTTTCCCTTTTCCTTTACTACTTTCACCTGTAGTTTTTCTCTTCTTGGTTGATTGGTGTTTCATTGGAGCCATCACAATTTTTTTCCAAAAACTTGGCACAACACTTCAACACACTCCAAACACTACAATCGAAATCATGATTCTTGACAATTATAAACTATCAAGAAGGGGGTTCCTTGATAGTTTTTGAACTGTCAAGGAAGCCCATGTCAAGCAAGGGTCTTGACAGTTTTCAAACTGTCAAGAATCTCTTGACAGATTCTTGAAAACTATCAAGGATTTAGCCTAGTTTTAACCAAATCCCCAAATCCTTGACAGTCTTAAAACAGTCAAGATTTATTTATTTATTTTGTAATTAGTTTATTTTCCTGGTTATTATTAACTAAATTATGGAATAGTGCAATGAAATTATTCATAATATTCCTCAACCAACAACAATTATCACAATTCAAAAATAAATTTAGACATTCAACAATGTCTCAATTAATTTATTGAATGGTACATATATTACTATTGCTCTTATTAAACAAAAATTGAACAACAATATAAGTTTTAAGATATTGCAAAAATAACTGTAAAAGATGAAAAGTAGATAAATTCAGTATATATACATGAATAAAAGACCCATGGCATTAGTGCGTCAATAATTAAAAGTTTGACACATAATCGGGTGAGAACGAAGAAGATTGGGTGATGAACTAGCGAATGAAAACAAAACTAAAATTCAAAGTTAGGTCTTTTGTATACAGAACTGTGACCCTAGCTGTTGAGCATGCGCGCACCTGCAAGTGATAGAATTGTTGTCACCTGCATTTTAAATATTGATAGCATATTAGTTAAGTTTCACATGAAAACAAAATGGATAATTTCAACCTATAAACGCTATATAGATCAGATTTATAGCTTTATAAAAGCAACATGGACTAGTATGTATTTCCATATTTGAAACATCATATATGATTATAGAAATGTAGTCAGAAATAGCTCCTGTGTGAAACAACAAAATCAGTATGAATATTTCCTTCTTAATGGGGAAGTATGATGATGGAAACATTTGCTTGATTTAGAATGTCAAGTTAGACTACAAATTATACACATGGCAGATATCTTAGACCAAGATTGCCAAGGTATTACATTGACCAACCATATATCTCTGAGGAAAGAAAAATGGCCAAGAAACAGTTTTGAGCAAGTTAAATCTCACCTAAAAGCTCTCTATATTAGTAAGTAGCAAATTTTCATTTTTTGGAGGAATGGAAAAACATGAACAACCGTGCGAGGATAAGAATACACAATAACAACAAAATGCTTAAGTACTTCTATACAAATATAGTGTCATTGTTTTTAAAATACTTATCCATTGTGAACTCAGATATTGTATATAATATGTAAGTTCATAAATCCTTAGATTACATAGATATAATCCAAGTCATGCAAATTGGTTTTATGAGTAATCATGTGTGACTCACGAATTAAAGGTACTGAACTTATAAGCCAACTACCAAGACAACACGATTCCCAATTAAAGGTTAATGGTATCCTTGTGATTTTCCTCACAATGTACTATCACAAATTAAGAAATACAAGTCATCCATAAGTGTGAAGACCCAAAATATCACCCACAAGGCCCCATAAAATGATGACAAAGAACCCAACTCAGGTTATGGTCCTAATGGCACAAATTTGATACCTTGTCCACTCACCTGCAACTTCCAACTAAAACCCACAATGTGTCTTCAACAAAAGATCTTATGCCCTTAACTCCTACTTTTCTTGTTTAATCTTTGTTCCTCCACATGATACTTGAAAAAAATTAAACTTATTTATAGGAAATTTCTATCCAACTTACTGTACTAGTTTCAAACTTCAGTAAAAAGAAACCTATCATAAAATATTGAAAACAAACCAAAATCTCTCTTAGTATTTGTCAGAAGCACCAGTTTTAGGTTTCATAAATTTGCATAAGTCAAGAACTATCTCAAGATTTTAAACAAACAAGTGATAAACTAAATGAACTTTTCCTTCTACATACAAAAAAAAAATCCCATTTCACAGCAAACAAAATCATTGCAAAAAGGGGTATCAAGAGAGTACCAGAGTAATTATACTCAGGAGACGCAAAGAGATAACAATCAGCCTTAAGACTCTTTTGATGAAACACTTCAACAATGGGAGGATAAGTTTCATTAACTTCGAGATCAGTATTGAGCATTGACAATGACGCAATGTCAATGTACTCTATCTCCATGCCCTTCACGGAGTCCTTCACCAACTACATAGCTTTAATTTAAGAAACCCATGGTTTGTCAGAAGAAACTCAACACAACTCATAAAGCTTATAAAGGATATGGAAAAGAGAGAGAGAGAGGAGACTAGAGTGAATGAGGCCGCGGTTGAAAGATGCTTTACGAAGAGACCCGCAAAAAGCCACCACTTTCATAAGTGGTTGCTATGCTGCTACCATTGCCTCCATTTCTTTCTCTCCTTCTTTACTTGTCAAAGAGTAGTTGCAATTTGTCTGCTCTGGATTTATGGCTGTTCAAAATTGGTTAATGTTTTATGTTAGAAGTCTCTTGATGCCCCAAACTCATATGTATCTCCTGAAATTACGAACCCCTACCCTAATCCACCCTGGTCTGAAGGCAAATAATATAAAACAGGTACCCAAAACTTCCCTACAATTATCTTTACTCTTACTTAGTGAAATAACTTATAAAGCTTTCCCGATATTACTTTTCTAGTAATCCGAAGTTGTAACGCCCACATCAAGGTAAGTAGCTTTATTTATGCCCTAAACCCTTAATGGATTGTTTTTTAAGTTATTGGCAAGTGTAAGGAAATCTTACAATGTTATTAGGGGTAAAATGGTCTTTTCACTCATAATAGTTGAAAAAATGGGGAGTGAAAAGAAGTAGAAAACATGGAGAAGTTAATAAAAATGAGGGCATTTTTGTAATGACTAAGGGACATTGATGGAATTTTTAGAAAGTACAAAGGTAAAATGGGAAACTATATAATATTATATGTAATAAAGGTTCAAAAAGAGAAACCCTAGTCACTCTACATAGTTCACGCACCTTCACCCTAAATTCTCCAAATTCTTCACATCAATTTTCAAGGAAATTCATAGCATTTTAGTTCAATTTTGATAGATTTTCAATCTAAGCATCCAAGGTAAGATTCTTGCACCAAGATGTGAGATTAAATTTTAAAGTTTTGATTCTTATGGTTTATATGCTTAGGTTTAAGAGGAAATGGAATTCTATCAAAGAGAGATTAAAGTGTTGGAGGTGCTCAAATTCAAGGTAAGTAAATCCAACTTAGCTTTGATTGGATAAATACTTATGTAGAGAAATTTTTATGTTGTATGGGTGTTTGGATGATGAGAATTATGGATTGAAAATTGAGGTTGTTTGATATGTGAATTTCATGGCCATGAGAAGTAATTTATTATATGTGATGAGAAGTAATATATTAGTATGTGATGAGAAGTGACTTATTAGTATGTGATGAGAATTGATTTATTAGTATGTGATGAGAATTGATTTATTGGTATGTGATGAGAAGTGATGTATTTGTATGTGTTGAGTTGATGGGATTTTGGATGAAAAATGAAAGAATGGATGTGGAAAGGTGGAGGATGAAATTCGGCTAGGTTGATTGTTGGCTTTAAAGAGTTGTTTGCTCCAATTTTGATGACTTGAGAGATATGTGGAAGTGTAACCAATTTAGGGTTTGTATGTGCATGTAAGGTGTTTGATGAAATGTCAAAGAAAGTGCATATACATAAGTATGTTGGATTATTACTTTATTATGGAAATGTTGTTGGTAGAGAATACTAGTTCCATAATGATATCTTTATATGCCATAATACATTCTTACATTTGCATTTAGAAAGAATAGCAAAAAATGAGCATATTTACATGCACATATACATGCATGAGAACATTAAAGAATAAAGAGAAAGAAAGAAAAACAATTAAATGTAGAATTATTGTTTTAAGAAATATAATTAAAAAACAATTAAAATCTGAAATTTTACTTAAAGAAATATAAAAAGAGAAGAGAAGAGAAGGTTGTTGTGATGAGAAGCCCGTGAGTGACAGAGAAACAAAATAGCCACACATGCACGCCGCCTTCAGTGACCGGCCTCAGAATAGAAAGAAGAAGTTATACATTCCATTAGAAGTGAATGTGAATGAGGACTATACCCAGCAGAGCATACCTACATGCATATCGCCACGAGTGAGTAGCCACAGCAGAGAGATACAGTACTTGTATAGTCCGTGAGTAGTGCATATAGATGAGGACTGTACTCACTCAAATGGCCAGGGTTCTGAATCTATGCCTCAACTGAGTCTGATTGGCAAACCAGAATAGAAGAGAATAGAAAGAAAGAAAGAAAGAATAGAAAGAGAAAAGAAAGAATAGAGAAGAAAAGAAAGAAAGAAGAGAAAGAAAAAATAAAAAAAGGAAAAATAAATGAGAAATAGAAAACAGAAAACAGAAAACAGAAAAGAAAATATATCCCCTATGCATTTGTACATATGCATTATGCCATTTCTACTATCCTAAGTTAGTTTCCCTATTTGTGCTTACATATCGGTAAGTGAGTAACTAGAATCTTAGAGAAAGTAGAGAAGAATTGAGAAGTTTGATGTAAGGAAAGAAATCTAGAATACAAAGATTAGCATAGTGGATTTACTTACTGAGCAATTAATGCTCACTCTGTTTGATTTCACTGTTTTTGCAGGCAATAGATGAGATGCAGTCAGATGGAACGTCAAGTAGCGGAGGAGAATGACACTACTATCCAATTGTATTTTGAGTTTATGTATATGACTTTCTTACTTAATATAGAGAATTTGTATATGAAAGTAAAGTTAGTTTTGGGCCCACTATCTTATACTTATATATATATGTTTTCTATAACATATTTAGTGATTTCATATTATAATTTCCCAAAGTATACTAGCTAGAGAGAGTTATTACAGAAGTCATTTACACATTCACACCCAAACACACATCACTAGCAACTAATTCATTGTTAATATTGAAACAAGACAAAGAAGCAAAGAAATGAAGCTAAACCCAAATGAAAACAAGGTGAAAGAACCAAACTTCATTTGAAAAACAATCAATTCTTACAAGTAAAACAAAATTACAATAGTACCTAACTTTGAAAGAAAAGAGTTTGAAGAATGATGAACTAGCGAGTGGCTGAAGTCACAAACTCGAAGGCCAGAGCTTGTCTTATATTCAGGTGAGAATGAAGAAGATTGGAGAAGGATTTAAGGTGAGAACGAAGAATTGAAGAGAAAAGCTCAGCGAGATGTGGAGAACAAAAAGGGGAAAATAAGTTAGGGTAGAGAGAATGGAAAACGGGTTAACGAAAAATGGGTAGGAAACTTTTGCCTTAATGAAAAATGGGTGGGAAACTTTTGCCTTAGTGAAATAACGGGTAAGCAAATGTTTTAGGGTTTTTTTATTTTTGTTTTTTTTAACTTAATCATTGACAGTTAATAACTGTCAAGAATCATCCAAAATGTCAAGAATTTGTCAAGAATTAAATTTCTTGACAGTTTTGAGAATGATTAAGAAAATCTTTCAAATTATTCTATCAAGGATGAGGTTTTTTTTAGTAGTGAAAATTTGGTCCCACACCAAAACAAACTCTCAACACACTTCAATTTCTCAACAATAACACAATCAATACTCCACAACACACAAACTTAATCAACAATTCAATCACCACACTCCAAATCTCTCCACAAGCACACACAACACTTCAATTAGGGGTGGAAAAAAAAAAACCGAAAACCGAACCGAAAAACCGGACCAAAAATTAGGTTTTTTAGGGATTCTGTTCGGTTTCGGTTTACAATAATGGGTAAACCGAATATTTGGTTCGGTTTCGGTTTTCTTAAAAATATAAACCGGTTAACCGAAATCGGATTGTTAAACTGATTTAAAAAAAAAATAAAAAAATTCTTTCATTAAATCCTTCTCTCTTTCTCGGTATTATACCACTCTCTTTTTCTCGATTTCTACACTTTTTTCTCTTATTAAATGCCTCTCTCTCTTTCTCGATTTCTACATTTTCTCTTTTATTAAATGCCTCTCTCTCTCTCCCCCGATCTCTTCAATCTTCATCTTTCACTTTTACTAAATATGTCTCTCTCCTTTCCATTTTCAAACTTTCTCTTTTATTAACTTCCTCTCACTCTCCCTCTCCCTCTCCCTCTCTCTCACTCTCTCTGCAAATAGCCAAATACGCATCCACCATTTCTATCTTTTTCTTCTCTGCAACTTCAGTTCCAATGTTCTATACTCCAAATAAAACTTCATCATCAAAACCATAAGCCATCTGTATAAGCACCATCAACCACGGTTTCACCATCTCAACCTACCACTCAACCTCCAATCCGAAAAAATCCTATGGTCTTCCTTTTATTGGTCTTTGGTTTCACCATCTCAGCCTCCAATCCGAAAAATTCTAGGAAAAATATGGTCTCCCTTTTATTGGTCCGATCAAAGACCATTTGGAGTGGGTGAGTGGCAAGCTATAGTAAATTTGGCCAAATTGGAAGGTTTTATTGAATTGGGCCAACTGGTCCAGACCATTTTAAAAAACTGTTTTAAAACCGGTTAACCGGTGAATTTTCGGTTCGGTTACAAACCGGTTTAAATAAAAAACCAGTTCGGTTTCGGTTTGGTTTTTTATTTAACTGGAATCCGATTCGGTTCAAATATAGGATAAACCGGTTCGGTTAATCGGTTTTTTCCACCCCTAACTTCAATCACTTCAAATTCGCAACTAAAACAATAATTAATTGCAATACACCAACACCCAACAATATCCAATCAACAATTAAGTCCTACTTTACTTCCAAATCACAACCACAATCTCAAATATTGCATAAAAATTCAATTTATTTGAGCAATTTCTCCAGAAAATATCAATAATAAGCAAACTAATTGAAAGAGAATTCTCACTTACAACCAATCCAAGTACTTCACCCTTGATTGCTTTATTTTCCTCACAAAATGCAAAAATCTCAAAATTTTAAAAACTTAGGGTTTTCAAAATTTCTACTTAAATCGGTGTAAATCTTGCAAAACAAAGGCTCAAATGTGTTTAGAAGTGATAAAATGGTGTTTTTTTGGTGTATTATGGTCAAAAATCAATTAAGAATTGAAGTTGAGTTGAGAGGATTTGAATGGAGGAGAAAGGTTTTGCGAAAATGGAATGAGGCTACATATTCCTTTTTATAGTTTCCAGTTTCACGGTGGCAAGTAAAAAATTTTGCCGTGGCAAATTCGGATATTCGCCTAAGTGATGAACAATTTCCTAGTTTCACCGTGGCAAGAAAAAATATTTGCTATGGCAAATCTGGAAATTTATTTGGGTTATTTGGATAGAAGGATTTTCGTCGTGACAAGAATTTTTTTTTTTTTTTTTTTTTTTGTCGCAGAGTAATTGGAATTTGTCCAATTTCACTCTTTCAGGTCCTTTCCAGAAACCACAATTTAAAACATAGATTATTAACCTAACAATCACTTAAAAACATTTAAAAACGTAATTAAAAAGAAAAACACTTGGGTATCCTCCCAATAAGGGCTTTAGTTAGAGTCGGTAGCCCAACTTTCCCAATGTCCTCTGTCAATCCGAACAATTCAAGCAAATCACAACCCGACCATCTTCTTTCACTCAAGGCTTCACCAAAAAATGATTTTCTTCACTCATATCCTTTGAGGGATGCTTAGCTACCCATTGCCACTTCTTGGTCCTTACCTTGAGGAATTGGGCTTTTCCATAGACACTCTTTTGAAATTTACACCTATCATGTGCAAAGGTGTGATAAGAATTTGACCAAGTCAACTCATGATGAGACTTGTCCTCTTGCATCGATTGCGAATTACTTGTAAGTACACCTAATTTGCTTAAGTGTATTGCATCCCTTTCCAACTTAGGAATTTCATCCTTAATCTCCCTTGGATCCACAATGTCAACCTTAAAACAAGAATTCAACTCTAAAGGACTATTCATATCCTTAGACATACTAAATGTGACTTCCTCATCTTGCAGCCTCATAATAAGCTTTCCTTGTTGAAAATCAATCAACATCCTTCCAGTAGCAAGGAATGGTCTTTGTAAACTAAGAGGAATTTCCTTATCCTCTTCCATATCTAACACTACAAAATCTATAGAAAGAGCTCCCAAACCACACAAAACTTTATCAAATTGAATACTTCCTATAGTGTAGGGAATAGTAAAACTCCCTGGATCTTTGAGTTTTGGTGGCAATTTCTTTTGAAGTATCGCACTGCATTCCTTTATGAGCATTACCATTTCATCTTCCTCCAGTTTCTCTTGTTTGACAAAATTTCCTTCATGAATTTCGCATAGTGTGGGCTTTGTTGCAATGCAACTACAAAAGGAATATTAATATGAAGTTTCTTAAAAACATCAAGAAATTTAAGAAAACTCTTATCTTGATTTTGTTTCTTCATTTGTTGAGGAAAAGGAATCGGTGAAGTATGATTGGTAGGTTTCGGTGGAATCTTCAGATGCGATGACTTCTCTTCCTTCTTTCTCATTGGTGCCCTCTCTTCATGAACTTGTTCCATGACTTTCTCTTCAAATTGAACCGCTTCTTTTTGTTGAGACTCATTCAAGATTGTACCACTCCTCAAGGTTATCGCATTTACTTGTTCTTTTAGATTTGTGATTGTTGTACTAGGTAAGGAACCTTGAGATCTTTCTGTCAATTATTTTGATAATTGTCTAACTTGAGTCTCCAAATTCCTAATAGATGCTCATTGATTTCTAAAATTCATCCTCGTCTTATTCATGAAGTTGGTAGTTTCTTGCATAAACTTCCCGAACATCTCCTCCAAGTTAGATTTCTATTATGGTTGTTGAAACTGAGCTCCTAATCTAGGTGCTTCTTGAATTCCCCATGAAAGATTAGGGTGATTCCTCTATCCTGGAGTATGGGTTGTGTTGCAGCCTTTGTAAACTCCCCATGTAGTTCACTTGTTCATTTGTTGAAAATAAGAAAGGATTTCCCACTTGGCATTCCACACTTGCATGGTTTCCTGCACAAAATTCACATGTTAGTTTAGGAGATTGAATTGAATTCACATTCATACTTCCCAATTGCTTCTGAAGCACTAAAATTTGAGCGAAAAGGGCGGTAAAGGCATCAACTTCATCTAAACCTGTATTTTTCTTAGGCATTGCTTGATCATTGGGTCATTGATAATTGTAACTCGCCAATATTTCAAGCAACTCATAAGTGGCTTTTGGAGTTTTGTTGTTTAATGCTCCTCCCAATGCGGCATCTACCATGGTTTGAACATTAGGTAGTAGCCAATTGTAAAAGGCTTGTACTTGCATCCAGATAGGCAAACCATGATGTGGACACTTTCTCAATAACTCATTATATCTTTCTGATGCCTCAAACAAGGATTCACTATCGCTCTGAACAAATGATGTTATATCATTCCTCATCTTGGCCGACTTTGCTAGCAAAAAATACTTTGCAAGAAATTTTTGCGCTGACACATCCCATGTAGTGATAGTTCCCACTAGTACTAACATTAACCATCCATTAGCTTTGTCCCTTAATTAAAATGGAAATAGCCTTAACCAAAAAGCACTATTCGTCTCTCTGTTGTGCTTGAATGTATCACATATCTCCAAAGAGTTAGCTATGTGCATATTAGGGTCGTCACATGTATTACCCCCAAACTGAATTGATTGTTGGATCATCTGTATGATTGCTGGCTTGATCTCAAAATTGTTAGCCTGAACTGGTGGTCTTGTAATGCTTGGACCACTTCCATCAATTGTTGGGATCGAGAATTCCTTCAGAGTTCTTTGATCCACCATGATTACAACTGGTGTCTTTTGTCTTCTCTTTTGCTCTCTAATGAGTCGTCTTGTTGTCTTTTCAATCTTAGGATCAATAGGAACCAAGTTGTGACTCCTCATTTTTCGCATGCACTATAAACAAAGAAAAAATTCAAAATTTAAACTAAACAAAATATACTCTTAACTACAAAATGAAATCAAAAACTTTAAGTTAGCACTTCCTATATTCTACTTATATTAACACAAACAATCTCTGACAATGGCGCTAAAAACTTGATGCGTAATTTCATATGCATATTAGCAACTACACTAGTCACATTAAGTAATAAAGTGATGATGTAGAGTATCGTTTCCACGAGGATAGTGTATTAATTACCACTTTATCTAGAATGAGTCCTAATTGAAGCAATGGAGATTGGAAAGATGCAATATTGACAATTAACTACAAATTAACTAAATATAGACACTTAATAATGAATTTAAAGCAAGACCTAATATCAACACAAATTCACAAATGATTTAATACTCTATGGTGTTTGATTTCACCAAGACATTCTTACCCAATACATAGATTTTTCTACCCGAACTCTTAATTTCTTGATTGAAGACTGAATCATCTATATTGTTTGACACTCATTCTCAGGTTATGCTACCTCATTCATTCCTATTAACCTTCCACACCGAAAAATTGAAGTTTAATAGTTCAAAGTCTATTAAGTTATATGGGATTCTATATTGGTCACATAGATCGTGTTTGTCTATTTCTAGTTTTCACTCAACCTATGGTGTTTTTCACAAGATGCAAAGATCATGAATCACTTCTCAGTCTCATCATGAACATCATCATTTGCATGGTGACCAATCATCAAAAGATGCAATAAACATAGAAATAAACACTCAATGAAATTAGAACAAAAGAGTATATTAAATCATATGTATTGAGTAATTGTATCAAGGCTACATCAAAACCCTAGATAAACAATTAGTTCCTCATAGATATGAAAATAAAACTATACAAACAAAGTAATATAGAGTTCATCATGGAAAAACAAGAGTAAAGGATGCAAAAAATCTCTCTAAGATGATGAATCTTTGCTCCTCTTCATGTTCCCTTACCTCCCAAATGAGTGAACTCCCTAAAAATTTCATCTTTCATCATTTATATAGTGTTTCCTTTTGTGGTTAAAAACCTTACAGTCCAAACCAGGGTTTTTTTTTTTTTTTTTTTTCTTTTTTCTCCCTTAAAATCGCAATTTCATAGCAAACAAAAAACCAAAATTCCAAAACCCAAAAATCTAGTAGGATTTTCACCACGATGAATTTATTCTCACCCGCGAATCAAGCTTTTCTACAATTTGCTGAAATGTCCTTTTTGACTTAATCTTTGAATCTCACCTTTTAATCTTCTTTATGAAAAAGTCTTCAAGAACACTTCTCTTCAACCTCAAAACTTCTCAAATCATAAAATTTGGATTTTCTGAGTTGAAAATTAAAATACCCATTTTCCTTCAAAAACCCTTTGGGACTACAAAGTGGATTAATACAAGTACTATCATTATCTCAAAATACAATGGAAGTACTTTAACCTATTGAAATGGATACAAAAACACGATAAAAAATAGGATTATCATCCCTGTTTTGGCCACATTACATGGGTTGCATTTCCGTTATGGAGCAAAAGGGGTTGAGTATGGTCTCCAATGTTGGGTTGACCGTTGTCATGTGACAAGATGACCTTGAGTGCAATCGTTTTCCTATGCCCAGGTTTGTGTTAGTTAGATGTGGCAACCTTTCAAACGCCAATTTGACATCAAATATGTTATCTTTGGAACATTAAGGTTAAAGGAATATGAGTGGATCCCTAAGAGATACTCTAAGTGTTGTTTATTTGGCCATGCTCATGTATGTCACAGCTAGAAGTACCTTCAGCTCATACTGTTCAGGATAAGGGTAAGATAGTTGTTAGTTTTTAGAAGGCACCAAGGAATTGTAGTACTTGGACCAAAGGATCGTGGGCCTTTGAAATCGTCAATTCTACAAATGCCATTAGGGAGAGGGAGAGAGATGTGTTCAGTACTAGTTGGGTTTTAACTACATGAGGTTACTTCTATATTTGGTTCGAATAGAGTGGGGGATGATTCTTTAGCTTTGTTTTGTATCAATAGAGTGTCGTGCTAGTAGAGATGAATTTTTATTCTAATTCTAGTGGAAGGAATAAGAGCTCATTTGGGTACATAACTGTACAGAGAATACTCGTTTTTTTTTTTTTTTTTTTTTTTTTTGGGAGCAGGATCTACATTTTCAACAAGTTTTTCCTCTTATTTGGTGATGATGATCCTATGTCACCAGATGCCACGTTGCCTAAGCAGATTCCTGACACCTCGCTTGGTCCGTCAGGACAAGGGGAAGGGTACCTCATTGCTTGGTCCATCTAAGGACAAGGGGGATGGTACCTCAACACTGGCCCGATGAACCTTGTTCTTAAACAGAAAACGGGTGTAAAGAATCTACTCTAGGCAATGGCATCTGCAGACATAGGATCATCATCGGGCAAATAAGGAATAAACTTGTTAAAAAGGTAGATTGTACTCCCAAAACTCCAAAAAAAACCTAAGTATTCTTTGTGCAGTTACTAAACCCCAAACCAAACTCTTGTTTCACCTTCTAGTGGAAAAGGTGAATCAAGATCCGAACTAGAATCAGAACTATCTCTGCTGATACAAAATCAAAGTTAAAGAATTATCCTCCACTCTATTCGAACCGAAATGAATGGAAACAGCCTCATCCACAATTGAAACCCTAACTAGTACTAAAACATCTCTCTCCATCTCCCTAATGGCATCTATAGAAATTGGTGATTTCAAAGGCCCATGATCCTTTGGTCCCACATTACTACAATCCCTAAGTGCCTTCTAAAAAATGACAATTGCCTTACCCTTATCTTAAACAGTATGCGCTAAAGGTACTTCTGGCTAGTGACATACATGAGCATGGCCAAATAAACAACACTTAGAGTATCTCTTAGGGATCCAGTCTAACCTTAATGGGTTCCAAAGATAACCGACATTTGATGTCAAATTGGCGTTTGAGAGGCTTGGCAGCATCTAACTCAACACAAACTTGGGCATAGGACAAATGGGTGCACTCATAGGTCATCTTGTCACATAACAACAATCGACCCAACATACTGGAGACCATACTCAACACCTTTTGCATCCATAATGGAAAATGCAGCCCATGTAACTAGGCCCAAATAAGGACCATTGAAATGCGACTCTTGTCAAAAGAAAATTGAGCATGTCGTTACTAGGGAAAAAAAAAAGGGGGCTTACCTTTAAACATCCATGGCGCTCTCTTCAAAACCAAATGCACAACATCCTCATCTCAAAATTTGAATATAAAAAAACCAGTGTTAGTAGACATAACATCTTCCAAGCCATCCACTTTCCGTGCATGAAAGGCAATTGAGCGGGCAGCATGGAAGGGTATAGAATACCTGGCCAAAAACCCCACATCACAACTGCGCCAATCAGCATCATTGTCATCAATAATATCATTTGAGATCAAAAGTTGTTCATCCTTAATATTAAGAGCCATAGTATCAAGGGTGAAATAAGTATCGGCCTCCATGACTCTTGGTTTTGAAATACTTGCCATAGAGGATTGTTAGTGAGAACTACTATTGTGTGCGCATGGAAGTAACTGGAATTGTAATTTCTTGAACAATTATGCTTTAAGGTAATTGAAAGACGTTTAAGTTATATTGTTTTAATTTTTCTTACATTGTAGTATTAGAGTTTTCTTCAATACATGTTTAGTATACATAGAATTATGTTGCAATGTTAATACAGTCATAGCAACGGGATATACAGTCATAGCAACGGGATAAATTCATGACTTCATTTATTATGTTATATAGTTTAAATGTCATAGTTGATCCTTATTTTTATTGAATAATTATTTGAAATTATATGATCAAATCGTTATTTATTATATCATTTACTTTTATGTATGTATCAAATTTGTGTATAACACATACTTAAACCTATCATGACTCAATTATTTATTCATTTACTTTAGATATTGTTTATATCACTCATTTATCAAATATCCATACTGTTGTCTATACTGAGGACTATAGCAGGAGTGATATTATATTTAACTATGATAATGTTGGACTTCCTGTTATGTATGAGTTTTATTATCATCAGTTAAATGCATAATAATTTTGTTTTTTCTATTGATGCCATCAAAGATTTAAAGTATTAATCTAACTTGAGAATAGTCACAAAATCTTAAAAGATATTGATATATATAAAATGTGATATTTATAATGGCAATTTCAGATTAGTGTATCAAATTGATTATTTGGCCCTATAGGGAGATATTATTATAATGGCATTTGGAATGAGATGATAAATTGGGTATAAATAATCCAATAAATCTTTAAGGGAAGAATTGTACTTACGTATTCAAAGGAATTTGAGAAAAAAAAAAAGTACATAAGATTGTTGATTGGTAGAGAAATAGACAAAATCATGTTAATATCTACAAGCTCAAGTTCTGCTAAAAAATTTAGTGGAGAGGAATTGTTTTACAGCCGTGAATTGTCCTTGAATAAGGACAATGAAGTTATAAATATTGATAGCTTTCCAATAATTATAAAGCACATAACCATAAAGTATAGAAAGAGCTAAAGCTGAAGAGACACCAGTGATGAGAAATAGACCACGAAAGCTATCAAAGGTGAGAGAATTCACATTGTTTGAAGTGTCTCCAAATGTATGCATTGATTCATGACTTCTAAACCATGCATTTTCCATCATATTAAGCGTTCCCATTTCTCTTAATTTTGCAATTGCCCTTGACATATCATGGACCAATGGAGAACCTTTACGGAAAGCCTGAAAATGTCCATAATGGTTAGAAACTAATTATTAACGTACTATGTTAATGAACATGACCGCACACACCAATTATCATATCCCGCATCTCAAAATTCATTACTTTCTATAAAAAATTATCTTCAAATTTTAGAAAGGTTGCCTACACAAACACAAATGGATTCATAAAAATATTTGAAGGGAAATAGATACTCACAAAGCCAAAGCCATTAGTGCTAGACATGCCAACATCGTTGAAGCTAGATATAGGCATGGATCCAATCCTGGAGAAGTGTGCAGAATATCTTGCAAGGAAGATTTTGATGTATGGTATCTCATCGATGATAATAGAGATACCTCCCTTTTTGTTTCCTTTTGACAAAGCATCAGCATACTCTTCAGGTGAACTATATGGCTTAAGATGAGTGTTTCTGAAATTCATTTTGGTAATAGGGCCGCCACTAAAGGAACCTGCATTGTCTCCTAAGTAGTTCTCCCTTGAGTTAAAATGTATATGTTCAAGTGTAATCATCGAAGTTAAAGTTGCAGTGTAACTAGAAGTCAATATAAGCACCACCAACAACCAAACGATCACCACGAATCTCGACAAATTGCTTACCAATTTTTCTCCTGTAACAGTATCAACAAATTAAGGTTAAGTTTGTTGTGAAAGACTGTTTTCTTGATTATGAAAGACTCTTTTTGCAACTTTGTGGTGAAAAACACCAGCAATCCTGCAAAATCAGTTCTTACGCCAACCTCAAGTTTGTGGACAACCAGAGGTTTTCCTAAGACAAGCTAATCTCAGCAGACAGTAATAAAATCAATAAAGCAATAAAAGAGATTTCAAAAACTTAAATGGAATGAAGAAGATGATTAAAGTGCTTACTATGAGCAAAAAATAGGGTTGAGAAGGAGAACCAAAATATCATTCCAATTTGCTGAGATATAGGACCTTGAAACTCATTGTTAACAGGACGTTCAATCAGCCAAATGACAACCCCGGTTAAGATGAAAAAGCAAGCACTTGATAACCAAAGATCAGAATTTAATGGCTTCAAGAAAATCCACATGCTTTTACTGTCTTTTAGGGATATCATTCCTACTCCTACATCGGTATAAGGTAATGTAAAATCCACATATAAAGATCTGTTCGCTGTGATCATTATATCTCCAATAGCAGCATCATACTTCTACATTTGGCTCAAAACACAACACACAACAAATATAACCATAAATTCCATATTTGACATTATGATATAAACGAATAGTAAGATACAAAAAACGAAAAAAAAAAAAAATTATGGTAACTGAAAACATACCTGAAGATAGACTTCATATATAAGGTCAAAATAAGTCCCATTATTTTGTCCACTAGCATTCAGAAATGGTATAAACACATAATCTACTTCATACTCTAATGATTCAATGGCAGTCTTGAATACATCTATACAAAAACCTGTAATGATTGTTGCATTTGTTTCGATATCATGATCAATCTTTGCCAATTCAGGGAACCTTGAGTTTCGTAGAACACCAATTCTAAGTTTTTTACCACTTATTTTATTTGGAATGGTAGCGGATCCTCCAGGCCAAATAATGTCTTCAAGATTATTATTATTTATGGATGATAATTGTCGTCCATTACTGGATCGATGCAATTCCCTTGTAATTTTTCCATCACGAGTCCAAAACCCGACTCTTCTCTCCCCTCTTCCTATCACATTCACTACCTCAAATTCATTTGAGACGAGTTTCCTATTATTGAATCGAAGTTCACCACTTAAACCCTTGAATTTAGGTTGTAAAAGTTCTCGTAAAAGTACTAAACCATGTTCAGATGCACTAATCTTTGTCCTCGCCTTCTCGGCTGCTCTAGCTAGACTCCAAGCAACATCATATGCCCATATATAAGAAGCCCTTAATTCCATTAGTTCCATATTAGTTTCGAGAAGAAATTTCTTTCTCCATCTTGAAATAAGATCTTGAAGCTCTTTTGATGCTGGAATATATGGCCTCAAACTGATAACTCCTTGCATTGAGTCAATTACAGGTGATCCCATTAAAGGAAAATTAAGATTCATACTATTTGTAGTCATGATCCAAGCATACCCTTCACTCATCATTCCCAATTCCTTTGCATTCATGAAAATCTGAGATGTAAGAAGTGGTGACATATGAACAATAAACACCGTTTGTTGCAATGCCTTGAGCTTATGTAGCTCTTCAACAATTTTACCATCATCATCCGTGGTGGTAAGTATGCTCTTACGAGTAATATCGATGTTTTTCTCATGCAACGAATCAAACAAATGTGGGATGAAATATCTCCAATCATCACTGTCCTCTTGTATGATGATGATATTCTTCCACTTGAATGTTTCAACAATATCAGTGATTGCTGCAACTTGAGAAATTTCATCTTGTGTAATTTGAACAAAGTAAGGATACCTGTTTGAGGATGAGGTAGAGGTAGTAGATGATAATGAAATCAGAGGGACTTTAGTTTTAACTCCTAGCTCAGCCAAAAAGTTTGCTTCCATTGATGTTTGTGCACCAACGATGGCTCTTATTTGAGAATTTTCCAAAAGATCAAGTGCTACATTATGAAATATAATGGAGTTAAATTCTGAAATATATATATGGGAATGAGTCAAATGATCATGTATATGAGCAAAATTAATTTTGAGTAGAAATAATGAAACATGGAGAGAAAATTAAAAGAACTATCAAAGATATAAGTAAATTTCTCTACATCTATATAGGGTCATTGAACATTTTAGAAAATATTATGTGTGCTTAC
The DNA here is from genome assembly GCF_008641045.1 of Pistacia vera. NCBI lineage: Eukaryota > Viridiplantae > Streptophyta > Magnoliopsida > Sapindales > Anacardiaceae > Pistacia > Pistacia vera. The sequence goes on along the minus strand of NW_022196346.1, from coordinate 1,202,487 downwards.
TATTTCGTTGTTGAAGCTACTAAACTACACCATTAGGATTATTAATCATTTTTTTATTAATTTGCAATAAAGTTATTGTATTGACGAAGAAATTGATGTTTAAATGATTTGCAATTAAGTTTGACCAAAAAAAAGAAAAGACACTTGTAGTTAAATTTAAATCAATGAACCTAAGAGGAACTTTAATTAGTTATTTAATTCAATCTTAGCATTAAATTTAATCATCTATATTTTTTATTCCATTTTTTTTTTTTTTAACTGAGTCAGGGGTGAATAAGACATTTAACTAGTCAGTCAAAGTCAAATGATAGACCTCATCTTGTCCAAAAAAATGTTCTTTTTTTTTTTTTTTTTTTTTTTTTAAATTGAAATCTTGGAATCCAAGATATGCGTACGTACCTTAGAGGGACTTAGATGATTTCTTTATGAGTTATTGACTTTTTTCCACCCAAAAAATAGCTTATTGACCCTTTCCCACCCCCACGCTTTTAAAATATCATTTTACCACCCAAAAATTATATTCCTTTAACAATTTCTATTAAACACATTGTGAGGACGAAAATACCCCCAATCATTGGCGACTGTAACATGCCTCAACCAAATTTCGACATCGAAAATCGGCGTATGATTTACACCACTTCCCCATTTTCCTTCTCTCCCCACTTGATTCCACCCGATTTTAAGCCAATCGTTGCTAGGGTTCGTGCGATTTCTCTTACTGGATTCTAGCTATTTCCGGCGACCAAAATCAAAATTGACACCACCCCTAGACTCACCATCAACCCCTTAACAAAACCCCCAACCTTTTGGCGTTTGATCACTCAATATTCATTGTCCGCTGCTTATTTGGCTATTTCACGATCTCACTATTTCACGGCTAGATTCCAACCGTTATTGGCACCAAAAATCACCATTGTCACCACCATTCCAACCCCCATCCTCACCCCCTCCCATCTCGTCGTTTGCAGCCTATGACATGTCATTGCTACCGCGAGAAAGTCGCATTTTTGTGACCCCAACCATTTGAAAATAGCCTGATTTTACAACGATTGTTGCTAGTGGGGATGACGCCCTCAACGATGGGTCAAATGGTGGGGTGGGGATGATTTCCAGTGGAGGAAGCGGCCGGAAAAAGGCATAGAAATTGTTGAAGATGGTCGGCGTTTTAGGAGTGATTGAAGAAGCCAAAAGACCATCATGTCCTCACTTATGACTAACTTTTGACCATCTTGCTCTTCCTCACAACGAAAATTACTAATAGTGACTAGTAAAATGATATTTTAAAATTGTAGGGGTAGGAAAGTGTCAGTGAGCTATTTTTTGGGTGGAAAAAGTCGTTAACTCTTTCTGTATTATTTACTTCTAGTTACTAATAAGAAATAAATAATTGTGCACTAAAATGGATGTTAGAAGTTAGAAAAATAGTTAACCTAGTTTAGATTTTAAGACTTTGATAAACATCGTATTAATAATTAGATTATCCTTGACACAAAATACAAGATTTATCATTGATCTTTGATTTACAAATTAATTTTCAACAATATCTGCAGAAGATTTATAATTTTCAAAAAAAAAAAAAAAAAAAAAGTTTTCACCTGAGGATAAAGCAAGTAGAGGTTGTCCTTTGGAATCCCTTGTGTGGAGAGTGATTCTTGTTTTGTAGTAACTGTGTAGAGTGTAAAAGTCAGAAATTGCCATGGAAATGCAACTTCGGAATATCTTCCCCTCCAATGATTCCATATCCAGGATTACTCCAACATCAATCCTAAGTGTATCATTTTCAGTTTTATTGAGTTGGGCAAACAACAATGAACAGAAAAAGCTCAAAAAGATTAGAGAAGAGAGCAGGGTTCGGTTCTTCCCCTTAATCTTCATCTGCAAACTTTTGTTTTTTTTCTTGGTCTGCATACAATCAAAGCAAGCACACGGCGTGTGTTTTAACCTCTGGTCTTACATATCATCTTCTTCATAGCGTTTGAAAACAATTAATAAAGTTTGACTACTTGAGGTAGGCTGGAAATAAGGCATTGAATATTGGTGAATAAGTTTGTGGAATTTGTTATTTTACATCTCACATCATTTGGGAAAGTTTGAAAACTAGTTAAGACTAAGTGATTTTTAACGCCCACCTAATTGATCTTCACCCTCCACTTCTAAATTTATTTTTTGTTTTAAGTAAATTAACCTTAATTTAAATTACTAGAAATAACATTATATATTCTAAATACACTCATACTTTATTTTATTTTTTTTATTTTAATTATTAACATTGAATCTTTCATAAACCCTAACCCTAAATTTTAATAACCTAATCCTACATTTTAATAATCATTGAAAACTTTTGTTTTATTTTAAATATTCGTTTGTTTGATGAAAATATGTAAAATATAACAAGGTAAATCTAAATTTGAAGAAGAGAAAATAAGTTGAAAATAGAAAATTGAGGGGAAAAGAGGTGTATAGAAAAAACCTAATTAAGTTTGATTGGAAAAAAATGGTGCAAAAAAAAAAAAAAAAAAATTCAAATTAAGTTTGAAATTGGAAAAAATAAACCTAACTAAGCTTAGAGGGTTATTTTAGATATTAAATGAGGTTTAAAGAGATTTTTTTATTTTTTTAATTATATAAGAGCTGTACTTGGCCATGGGGCTGAAGATCGGTTAGATGGAGGCTAAAAATCACTTCCCGTTAATTAAATATCTTGTGAGTTCTTAAGTGATCAACACGTGTTTTGATCCAGCGTTAAAACGAATAATATCTTGATAATGATTGGGTTGATGGTGAAGACTAGCCAATATCTCGGAAGTGTGTGGATCCAATATTTTCATAACTAAACAAAATTGATAATACATGTCTTCAATAATTGAAAGGAAAATGTTCCATTTTTCCACACGATAACAAGAACATATTTTTCTTTGCTGTCTTTGTTCTACTTTTTCTTGTGAGGCAGGTTTAAATATCAAATCAATATTCTCTTCTTAGCTAGCGTAGCCTGAAGCACACGGCAGCTCTTCTACTAGGTCCTCACTCCTCATCTAATTTATTTTATTACCTACGTTGCTTGGAGAGGAAAGCCAGTTAATCAACAGTCAAAGACTTATAAAGTCTAAATTAATTAAAATCTCAACATATATATTTGGAAAGGCCGGCTAATTTCTTGACTTCAATGGCATGGCTATTCATTCACTTAAAAAAAAAAAAAAAATTTGTTCTATTTCTTACCAACAACTTTCTATGGCCCTAAAATACCCTATGAAATTAGAGTTATTTTCAAGGGCTAAAAAAGGTCCAAGAAAAAGGTATAATTACACTTTATTAATTCCAAGGGCAAGACTGCTCCTGAAAATGTATGAAGCTTGATCCTATGGTTACATTTGATATTAATTTAAGATATGAGGATTTGTTTAATATTCTGATGGGACGAAATTAAACGATATGATCCAATCATCTATAAGTTAATTAGTCATTTAAACGTGAATACATCATTTTAATATCTAATTTTACCAAACTCTTATTGTTTTATTTTTCTCTCTTAAATAATTATTTCTTAGACATTGACAAATCTACATCGTTCACCTCCCCATATGTGAATTTTTTTGTTTATTTCTTTTTACCATGGGCAACTTGTGTTCTGTTTAGTGTTGAATATATAATTTTTTTTTATTTTTTTATTTTTTGGGAAAAAGGAGAGAAACTATACAAAAAAATTAGGGACATACCCTCAGAAGAGATACAAAAACTTGATGCTTGTTTCTTACAACATGCAAATGTACCAAGTATACTAGTCGCATAAAGTAATAAGATGATGAGTAGAGTATCGTTCCCACGAGGATAGTGTTACTAAGTACCGATTTTTCTAGTTAAAGTCCTAATTGAAGCAACAATAAATTGGATTGATGGATGATTAAACAAATTAATACAAATGCAAAACCCAACAACTCAACTAATTAAACAATGCTAAAACAAATGCTAGGGTGTTGAATTCACCTAAACGCTAACCAAATCATAGAATCTATTACCCAAGTTCTAATTCCTTGATTGAAATCGAATCCCTAAGTTGAAAACATACATTTTCATGTTACATTTCCCTACTTACCCTATTAGCTTCCGCACCCACAAATGAAGATTAATAGTTCAAAGTCTTTAACTCTTTATGGAATTCTATCGATTCATAGATCGCTAAACCTATCTCTAGCGTTTGCTAATCTACGTATTTATCCCAAGAGGACAATCCAAATCCTTCTCACAAAAAAAGCAAATCTCATTAGAACCAATTGAATGGTATCAAGCATCCAAAGTCTAAGCAAAGATAACATCATCATGAATTAAACTCAAACAAATCAATTCATATAAATTTAATCATTGTATCAAGATTACATCAAACCCTAGCTAAACAACCATTTTACTTAAAAACGAATAAAATTACAAAAACAAACTGAATCAAGATTTATCTTTAAAAAACAACAAAGATGGAGAAATCTTCTCTAATTTGAAACCCAAATCTTCATAACTTCTCCTTCCATAAGCTGCCTCCCAAATGACGAACCAAGCTCCTTTTCTTTCCTTTTCGCTCTAATTATACCTCTCTCACTTAAGGAGGAAACCCTACAAGTCAAAACGTGTCGTTTTTATTTTTTACTTCTGCTGCAGTTTTTCGCCACGGCAAAGCTTTTTTCTCCGCCGCGGCGAAGACTTTCGGCCCATTTGACATGAAGATTCTGAATCTGGAAAAGTGTTAAACATATGAATTGTAGCCCTTTAAATTATCTTTCTAGTCGTTCAAGAATCATCACAATCCAAATCTACAGCTCAAGTTAGGGTAGAAATCACAAAGCACGTCCAAAGACCTTTTTCTTCCAGTTCCCAGCGTACTTTTCCACGACTTCAAGCCACGTTTTCACCCTTGTCCGTCAGAATTAGGAAAAACCCAAAACATGAAGTTGTAGCTCTTCTTCTTAGCTTTCCAAAGCTCTAAATCAGGTTATTCGAGTTCCAACTCAAGTTACACAATTTACGCTCAAAACTGTCATTTATGCTAAAATCATCGTTTAGGCCTACAAAGACAAATTATAGAATTAGGTAGCAATTATGGCCCAAATTGTATGAAAAGTACCTAAATCCTATCAAAATCAGTGCAAAATCATAGTGTAAATATGATTATCAGTATAGAGAAGACTAGACAATGTGCCTATCTTTTTGGACAAAAGGATTGGAGCAATCACCTAAAAGGGAGCACGCAGGCTCCAAACAAATGAGAGAGATAGGCTCAGGCACCCTAACAGGGCTTGCATGCTCAAACCAAACAAAAAAGAGAAAAGGGCACAAGCACCCGACCAGAGCACACAGGCTCAAAACAAACAAGACTAATTAGTCAGGCAGGCTCTAGATGGCTCTAAGTCGAGAATGGATGGCATATTTGAAGGCTAGGTCAAAGGCTTGATCTCGAACTATGGATAGGATCTCATCAGCGATCACTCGCGAGGTCTTACTCTCATGGCATTTGATAATATGACAACGAATATTTTGAATTGTGAAATGTTATTCACTTTCAACAACATCAATATTCCTGCATAAGGGGAAGGCTTTCAAGAAAACATATGACTTTTTATATTTCCTTTTTTCTTGTAGTGACACTTTGATTCACATCTAATTAAAAATTTTATAGGTTTATAAATATTATAATCAAAATGTATCTTATTTAAAGTATTACTTTGGATCATACATAGGGGTGAAAAAAAAAAGTAAGGTAGATCCAAAACCACAAAGTACCCGGCATTGCAGTTTCGATTCCGGTTCCTGCCCCCTAATCTTTTTTTGCTTTATCTTTCTTCTTCAGCATGTCAGTAACTTTCTCTCTCTGAATCTAACGGTGACTCACATGTGCTCTCAATCTTCTTCAACACAATGAAGTCTCACAATCTCCTCTCACTTTTTCTCTCCCTCTTAATTCTCTCCCTCTCTTTCACTCCCCTCTTCACCTTCGATTCCCACTATGAAGGCTTTGACACCGAAGAGGACGTTGTAGAGGATGAGCCTCTTGACCTCAACTCGCTCCACTGAGTCATCGATCTCCCCTTGACTCGGTCCGAGTCCAACTTATCTCCACCCATCACTACCACCACAACCACAACCAATCTCGATTCCCCTAATCCCTAGTCGGATCCGAATCCAAACCCTAACCCAACTCCCACATCTTCGGATCCTCAATCAAAGCCCTCGGCTCCAATGATGTCATTTGATTACTAGGGCGAAGATGAGTTCAAAGGCTTATCCGTTCATCAACAACCCTAATTGGAAACCCCAGCAATTACTGAATCTGCTGCGAGCATGGATCAAACCCTAAATTCCTAAGATTGAGGAACTAAAACCTACCCGACAGGTTTCGATTCTAGTTCCTAGATTTAGGAATCGGTATTGTGCAAGTAGGTTCTAGTTCCTCAATCTTAGGAACTGGTACTGTACAGTTCCGATTTCGATTCCTAAGATTTAAGCTGATTACCCGAACCCACTCACCCCCAATCATACATGTATATTTAAATCTAACCTATTTTACTGTGTTTCTAATAAAAATGACCACTGTATTTTAACAAATATTATTTAGACATCATTTGCAGTATTCTATAAATGAAAACTCTGCTTAATATTTACATGATAATTATTTCTGTACTAGAGTTCTTGACAGAGACTAATCCCTAAACTTAACAAAAATCTAATATTATGATAATAATAGCAAATTACTAACCAAATTGTATGCAATGTATTAAACTAAATTCCCACAAATGATACTGATAAATAGTTAAGTATAAGTGTATTTTCAAGCACTTATCACACTTCTTCTCTTATTTAGTCAAAATAAGAAAATATACTTAGAATCGTCAAAAAAAACATAGATGAAGAGAATGAATTAAGTAATACTCTCAATCCTAATGTTACCCAACATATGAGAAATTGAAATATCACCCTTGACTCTCTCTCTCATCCAACCCCCTTTTCCACTACTTTCTCCTTTCTTCATTCTTTTTCTTTTCTCTCTTTTCCTCTCTCACTCTTTTCTCTCGACTAAAGAAGTCTCCTTCAACATCAATTGGAAGGAAGCACAAATGATGGAAGGTTTTAAAGAAAGGGGAAGAAGTTGAGTTGACTTTGGAGGAGGTTCCTTCATTTAATAGGTAAGGCTCCCTATACCTCCACTTCATACATGCCATCTCTCCTTGTCGGCCTTACTTAATTTAATGCACTTATCTTATAGAATTTTTTTTGCACCCTAATATCTCACATAATTTTATTTTACCCCCTAATAACTCATTATCTTATTATAGGATGATCCCAATATTTTGCCAACTTTGTTCCACACAATCCAATGTATACCTAGCAATCTTTGACCCGTACCCACAAGTACATAAGTATCCAGGTAAAACGGATGCGTACAGGTGTCTATAATATTTACTTATTCCAAAGTTACTCGTGCCCGATCCGCCCATAAAATTTGCAGGTGGGCTAGGTGATACCCGTAGGTACCCGTAAAAATTAAAAGAAAAAACTGAAATAGGAATAATGCGATAGGAATTAGGGATTTAGGGTCTCATTTTGTCATTCATTCTCAAGAATCTAAACTCTTGATATTCACATTTCATTCTCTCTTTCTCTATCTATCTATCTATCTATCTATCTATCTATATATAACACAAACAAAACAACTACAAAAGCGAAGAGAAGAAGAAAAACAAAGAGAAAGCATAGTCGAGAGAGAGGGTTTCAGATCTCTGATGTTGATAGAGGCAGCGACAACGAATAAAATTTGTGTTGTGGAAGCCATTGTTCTTATCTCCATTATTTGCTTCTTCTTCCTCTGCTGTGGTTGCAACTTTTAATTCTTAGTTTTCTGTCTTCTTCATTAAACCTATTCATTCGTACATGAATAATGCTTAAAAAAAAATGGCATTAGGTGGAGTCGTATTAAGAATGGGTAAGAATGAGTGTGGTGATGAGCTTTGTTTGATTAAGAATTTTATTGTAAGAAGAAATGAGAGGAAGATGACAAGATTAGAAATGAGAGCCCAAGAGCAGAGAGTGAAGTTGTAAAAATACAAATATGCACGGTTATCAAGAGAGTTCTACCTTTTATCTTTTTGGGTTTTGTTTGGGTTTTTGCATGTGACTCACTGGTCCACTCGTACCTGTATCAGGGGGGGAGGGGGATGCATATTTTTACCAGTTCCAAAAACATATCGTCTCCCTATGTCTGTACTCACCCAGCTCGCTCGTTTGCTACGTCTAATCCAATGATATGAAATCTTTGATCTTTCCAATTAGAACCCTAGCCTTTCACATCATATAATGACATCAGCAGCCTTTCTTGTCAAAACAACAATGATTACCTTGTCCAATTATGAATAAGTCCTTTAACCAAATGATAATACACTATCCACCCTTAACACTTCGATAACTTCCATATTATATGTATATAAATTCATATATATTTTAATTTTTCTAAGTGTTGAAAAGAATTTAGCAAAGTCATCATGAAATGACCATTCCACATTAAGGAACCCCCGTTCCACATTAAGGAATGCTTGTTCCTCTATCCAGACAAGTCATTCCATACAAAACAACTTCGTTCCCTCAAGTTGTTACACTTCTGCCTAATCTAAGCAAAATTCTAGGCAAGCTATTTTATATGGAATGACCCCGTTCCTGTGCCCATTCCCTATTCTGGAAAATCAAAGATTTCAGAGCAAGCCATTCCAATGCAAAATGACCCCATTCCTGTACCCGTTCCATCTTTTGGAAAATTCCAAACAAATTTGGAACATCTGTTCTACATTAAAGAACCGTCGTTATAGGCTTATACAAGGGTTACAGGATGAATCTAAGATACGAGTGCGTGTGTGTAATGGAATGACTTGATTTTAAGTGTTGCCTCCCTTAATAAGTGAAGCATGGATCCTCTATTGGAATCCTACACTTGCATAGAATGCAGTGACCCTTGATTTGTCAGTCTTAAGTTTTTTCAAGCAAAAACCATCTTCTATTACAAAATCATATAATGCATCCCTAAATTGTACAACATTTTCAAAAATCTGTCTAACTGATAAGATAATGGGGCTATCACCTAATGCAATTTCATGAACATATTCAAACATGCAGTTGGCAACCCTATCAAAGTTGATCATGGACAATCACGTGGTATGAGTTTTATGGTGATCATTGACACAACATGGATGACTGCATTGCGTTTTGACTCAAAGTTGCAAAGCTGTTCAAGAGAGGTCATCTCCAAGATCTGCTAACTGACAAAGGGAAACATACCCTTGCTCAACAAGACAACTGAGCCATCGCCCAACCAGTAGAACCGATTCCAAAGAAAACTATCAACATCATCACTAGCGGATCAAAAGTTAGCAAAGTTACTCCGCCAATAGGCAACACACCATAGTTGTAGTCAACCTAAAGATTTGCACCTCACAGTCAAAATTAGATGTGGCAACCAATCAAATGATTAGCTTTGTCAACAATGAAGCCACACAACTCATCAACCCTTACCATGATGCTCTTGTGATTTCACTTTTGATTGCAAATTGTCGAATCAAAAGAGTTCTTGTGGACAATGGTTCATCTGCAAATGTTTTGTTCCTGCATGCTCTTAGAGCAGATTGATGAGTCCAACATCAATCGTCGATCCATGATCCTTATTAGATTCAATGTCGAGTAGAAGTACACCATTGGAGAGATAACTTTACCAGTCTATGTTGGTAGAAAGAACCTCAACGTGACATTCATGGTGTTGAGCAGCACTTTAGCCTACAATGTCATCCTCGGGCGACCTTGGATCCATAACATGAAGGTTTTCCCATCTTCTTTCCATCAAGTCATCAGATTTCCCACCAAATGGGGAGTCAAAGAGATTAAAGCTGAACAAGGGATGTCCTACGACTGCTACCGAAACCCCATGAGGGCCAAGCCACCCACCTTACAGTAACTACATTTCGAGCCAACAATCAAAGTAGACCTGGACCAACCAAGTATGGAAGAGCTCGACGACGACCACAAAGTCCAGTTCGAAGCCCAGTTGAGAATTAACATTCGTGAGAAGCTCAACAACTTCCTAAAACAGCATCATGACTGCTTTGCCTGGTCACAAGCTAACATGACAAAGATCGACCCCGAAGTGATGGTTCATTGACTACAGGTGGACCCACACTTCCCTCTAGTAAAGTAGAAGCAACATAAGTTCGCCCTGAAGCGCAATCAAATCATCACTTAAGAAATATAGAAGTTAATCAACATTGGGTCAATTCGGGAAGTTTAATACCCTAACTGGCTTGCCAATGTCATTGTTTGAAAGAATAACGAAAAGTGGCGAGTTTACATTGACTTCACTGACCTCAACAAGGCATGCTCCAAGGACTCATTCCCTCTACCACACATCAACATGTTGGTCGACGCTACAACCGACCATGAGTTGCTCAATTTCTTTAATGCATTCTCAAACTGAAACTAGACTCCGATGCATTCAGACGACTAAGAGAATATTGCCTTCATCATCAAGAGAGGCATCTTTTGCTATAGAGCCATGCTCTTCACCTTGAAGAACACCAATGATAATCCCAAATTATATAGTAATTTTGTAGCATGTTCTAATAAGCATTAGATTACTTTTTATTCATTTTTATGGAAAAAGAGATACTTAATTCACTTTATTCCCCTTTTCAGAACCAAACATCTTTATGAAGTGAAAACAATGATTTCGAGTCTTTCAATGTGAAAATAGACTTGAATTCAAAAGATATGAGAGTTTCGCCGCCAAATGGATACACTTTGGAAGAATTGATCAGAACTAAGGTTGAAAACAAGACAAATTGGGTTTAAAAGTCAAGAGAGGGCAATTTCGTAAATAGAATCCTTTTAAATGTGTTTTTGCCGCGACAAGGAAAAATGTTCACCACAACGAAAAAGCTTCTGGAATTACGGGTTTGGTGTTTTTGCCATGGCAAAGAAAAAATTTTGCTACGGCAAAAATGTGAATTTTACAATTCTATTAAGACTTCGCGTTAGTAAACGACTTTGAAGGGAGGTAGTTGAGATTAATTGATACCTCATGGGAGGTACTTGAAACATCAAAGGGGGGTGTTTGATAATCGCTTGATAAAATGCAAAGTTTTATTGCTAGCCACCAAAAACCTTTTTATCTTATACTTTTTATACTGTGGATGGGCCAAGGTACCTTTTTACTTGGGAATTACAATTTGTATAAATTACACTGATAAAAAAATTAGTGAAAAAGTTTTTTAGTGGGACCGTTAGCTTAATGATTCATATGGTTCGATAGATTTGATCGAAAACTAGAAAGTATTAAATAAAACTAACATATTCATCCAATAAAAGACCTATAGGTTTTTTTGTTTAATTATTTTTGCACTATCCTATCCCCTATCCCTATTATACTCAAAATACACATTTGTTTTCCTATTCTAAAAATCCTATTTTATTTTATTTTATTTTATTTTTTAAACCCCCTAGGTTTGTTAATTTAACTAAACACCTAAAAAAGTTTAAAAATTGACAAAAACACCCTCACCCACCCACATTTGCCAGATTTCAGCCACCACCATTGACAGGTGACTAGAATTTGGTATAATGGCGCACTACCGACTAGATCTAGTCGGTAGTGCACTGATCTGGCCGAAAAAGATCTAGCCTTTTCTGACCAGATCTACGGTCAAAGATCTGGTCATCTTTGGCCTAGCTAGTTGTCAACGACAACCAAGATATGGTTGTTGTTGACGACCAAACGCAGCTAGATTTAGCTATCAACGACCAGATCTAGTCGTAGATCTATCCTTTTCCGACTATATCCAATGATGGACTGGCTGGAAAAGGTCATATCGACACATGACTTGTCAGATCCAGCCGGTTGTGCACCAATACGACGACTTCGGCCACCCTCCAGCAGTGGTGGCCGACTGCCGGTATTTAATGGGTGGGTGGGGGTGTTTTTGTTAATTTTTAATATTTTATTATAGGAGTGTTTAGTAAATTAACAAACCAAGGGGGTGTTTTGGTTAATTTTTAAATCCTACCTCGTTATTCCCACTCAACTCTTACTTTTTCAAAAATACTATCCAAAATACTAAAACCAACGGACCCATATTTCTAAGTTCAACACCAATTAAGCCAAATCACCATTTCTTAACTTAAAGACCCAAAATAATTGATACCATCGATAGAGTTTTTATGGGTCAATCAATTGATCGGTTAAAATATATTTTGTTTTACGACTCTATCTATATCAGTTTTTATCGATGATCGATAGAGTTTCTATTTGATATAGTTTTGAAACAAAACAAACTCTATTCGATATACCAGGTTTGTATTGGTTGGTTATCAATCCCTTCGTTTTCTTAAGTTAAGAAAAGGGTATTTTGTTTAAATCGGTGAACAACACTATTTCCTGAGATACACGTACTACTATTAATTGAGTATCCCAAAATGGACATTTAATATAATTTCCATATATTTTTATTCAAGACCTAAACTTACATAGAAAATAAAAATATCAACCCAACTCAATTTGTAGATGAGGCCCACATAATTATAGATACGACCCACTGAAATAATAGATCCCATCCAAGGAAAAGGAGATATTTGTTGTGAATCCCGTATGCTCATGCGTAAGAGGGTAGTGTATATATATATGGGGTTATAGGTCTTAAACTAACATGATGTGTTTTGTGTTTAAAGCTTAGAAACAAAACCGTGAAGCTTTATAGTTCTAAAGCAAACAACACCATATTGGATCATTTACAATATGTTATCAGTATGATCGGGATAGAGAGAATGTGTTATAAATCTTATATCACTCCCATATGAGAAAATGTATACGTATATATAACGTAACGCGTTTTGAGTCTGAAGCCCATAATCAAAACTAGAGGCGTAATGAAGAGGGTTCAGCCACCCTCGGGCGGGCCGGGTTGCAAAATGGCAACCCGCCGGCCCGCAGGTATCTATTTTGTCCTCTCTGCAGGAGGACCGCAACCCGGCGGGTTGGCTGTTGCCAACGGTTGGCCAAAAAAAAAATTAAAAAAAAATGCAAAATTTATTTAGTTTTTTAAATTACACTTTTACCCTTGAAATATAGCCGTTGGAGGGGTCTTTTTCGTCATTTTCTTTTCCCATTTTTTTCTATAAATTGGCCCTAAACTTCATATTTTTCTCACAACTCAAATTCTGTCACTCTCATATTCTCTAATCTCGATTCTGTCAATTATTCATTATTTCTAATCTTTTGTTATCAATTTGCTCTTATTTTAATTTTTATTAGTTTTTGCAATTTTCAATCATATTTCCAATTTTCCAAATTCCAATTTCCATATTCCAATTCTCTTTCTTAATTTTTATTTCTTCTACATCAATTTTTTTTTCAACTACAAAGATAGATATTCTCTCCCTCAATTTCAATGTGAAGAAAACTACTATCCTAGTCTAGTCCCGCTGATTACTATGAATGCAGGAGATTCAAATAGTCCGCCTGTCCCAATCCCAGTCTCAGAATCCGATACACTCAAAATATGCCGTCATTCAACAGCTCCGGTGGTTCTAGAAGTCGTCTCCTAATCGTCGTCCTCGTCCAACTTCATCTCAAGTGAGGCGATATCAACTGCCGTCGAAAGGAAGACAGACACACATCAGACGTTTGGGCGCATTTCGACAAGTTTTACGAGACAGAAAATGGCGTTCAAGTCAAGAAAGCAAGATGCAAATATTGTGAAATGTTTATAAAGCGTGATTAGGTAATGGTATAGTACTTTAAAAAGGCATGCTAATAACATATTAATCAACATGAAATAGAGAAAGAATCAAACTCAAATAACTAATATGGGTACTACTGGCGTTATAATTCTGATGTATATAGGGACAGTTAGCTTTATATATTGCTGCAGCTGATCAACCTATTAATATGCTGAAGATAAATATTTTGAAAGATTTGTCAAAATTCATTTTTTCCAGGATTTAAAAGTTATTCTAAAACTGCAACTAGAAATGATTAATAAAATTGTTTAAAAAAAAGAAATTAGAATAAAAATAAAATTCATACTTGTCTATTAGTGTGCTCTAACTGCCGATATTTGGAGGGGTAGAGCTAAACAAGATTATGTGTGTACTAGTCATTATTTTGATAATGAATTAAATTAAATAAATTTTATTAGGATTTAGATTAATGGATTGGATCATAGTGGTTTAGAAATCTATAATAAAATTGTTAGTTTTAGAAGATTATGTATTATTGATAAAGTGATAAGTTTAACTTTAGATAATGCAAGTTCTAATAAAGCTATAGATTTTTTTCAAAATAATTATCCTTTATATAACAATTTGAAGTTTTTTCACCAATTGTGCAGTTAGTTTAATTTAATTGTGAAAAGTGTATGAAAACAATTAAAAAAAATATTGATAGAATAGGGAATCTTTAGCTTGGATTACTGGTAGAATAAAGAAATGCTGAATTCAAGAAGCTTGTATAAAATCAAATATGTCTCCAGAACTTTTGCATTAGATATGCCTGTTAGATGGAATAGTATTTTTAATGTTGATTCATGTTTACCTTATGCTAATATAATTAGTTATTTTGTAGCAAATAATAGAGGTCCTCAATTTGGTTGAAAATGATTGAAGATAGCTAAGTATTATTCTTTTTCAAATGTTTTTACCAATCACTTTACAATTTCTGGTGTGTATATCCTACTAGTCCATTGGTAATACATACAATTATAAAAATTTCTGAGTTATTTACAAAAAGAGACAATAAATTTTAAATGCACCAATAAAGGCAATGGAAATTTTTTTTTTGAAATATTGGGAACCCATTCTTTTCTTTATTGTTAGGTGCTATTTGATCTAGAATTAAATTAGCACGTTTAGAAAATGGTGTTGACAATTTAAGTGAAAATTTACAACCGAATCATTTGTCAATCAAATAGGAGAGGTAAAAAATATCTTTTCGAAGTATATTTCCAATATGAAAACAGGTATGGGAACCCGCAGTGCAAAGAAGGAAATATCCAGGAAGTTGTAGAGAAGAAACAAAAAATGAAGACTTATACTTTGGAATGCACTGAATAGGCCGAAGAGGACCCGAATCCGAAGCACAGCCGCAGCCTCCTCCAGAAGCACCACCACCAACAACAACAACACAACAAATATGCTGTCCTCATGGAGTCGCAGAGTAATGAACTTCAACAATATTGCAACCCCGAAATGTTTCAACAGGTCACTTTGATACTTAGAGATTGGAGAGCCGAAAATGTATTTTTCCGGTATATCAAGACTCCTTGGATGTTTTCGCTCCTGTCTCAAACGTCTCATCGAACAACTTAGTGCAAGTGGAAGGATTTTAAATGAAGGAGGACTAAACTTGCTCCAAAAATGATTGAAGTCCTACATGTCTTCGAGATTGGGAACGATCGCGCATCAAGATCAATACGAGGTTATCGACATACTTTAGTAGAATGTTTCAATTTTGTAATATAGATGATACAGATGAGGGAGGTCCTAGTGAACCACCCCCAAATTAGTTGTTTTGTAAAATGTAATTTTAAATTAATTGTCAATTATTGCACTCTTTTTCTTTACCAAGTTTTTCTCCCATTGGGTTTTTCTTGGTGAGGTTTTTAACGAGAGGAATAATGTGTTAATTTCTTATTTTATTTTTTGAAAATGAATATTTTTCTTATATTAATTTTATTATCAAATGAAATAATATTTGAAATGTTAACAAACAAAAAAATTGAATTGAATTATTGATATTTGAAAAGTTAATTAAAAACAAATATATTATAATTATTTATTTGAAAAGTTAAATAAAAAACAAAAAAAAAAAAAAAGATCGGGCTAACCGCCCAGCCCGCCACCTAACCGGCGGGTAGGGCTGGCGGGGCGGGGCCACATTTTGAAGAAAAAGAGGCCTAACCGGCTGCCTTGTGACGGACGGGTTAGGCCTGGTCCCGTCAAAACAAAGTAAAATGGCACGGGCAGGCCAGGCTAGGGCCAGACGGATCACTTTCTCAACTCTAATAAGGCCCACCCCACTAATGGCCACGTGGTGTCATCTATTCATTATTAATAATAAATAATAACGTCTCATTGTGGTCCGTTTAGTATTTCAACTGATGTGATTCGACGCCAAACTTGAAACGACCGCAAATTTTTTTTATGTTTACCGCGTGTACACGCTCGCGGTAAAACCACATTAATTGAAGAAAGGGATAGAATAACACGATTTCTAGGTACAACTTATTAATTTGAGTTTTATCCTGTCTTGTACTTTGTCCGATTCATAAAACTAAGAAAACAACCGTCAGATTTCAAGTACATGGGGTGGTACTCCAGTAATGAATTGAGGGAGAAGACTTAAAAGGAGTTGGGTTGGCCATACCCATATTTATTTTCTCGAAAATAGAGGTAAGAAATCATGAAGATGGTACCTGCAGCAAAAAGCAAAACAACTTCAATCTAAATAATTATGCTGTACTTACTTATTGATTAGAGAGATTTTGATGCAAATTCAAAGTCGACCTTACAAGTATTAGAAAATAGTTAATCGAATTTTATTTTTTTTGAATTAAAGGGAATATCTCTTTTTTCTAATATGTAGAGTAAATTCAAATTCACCTCAAGTCAATTAAGGTTGAATCAAGGAGGGAGAACGTACAGGTTTGGAAAACATTTTACTCTTTAAGTTTTAAAATACACTTTTCACCTTGTTAAGTTTGTTATTTTTTATTAATTTATTAAAATATGAAATATCTTTAAATATTTATTAAAAAAAATGAAATATCTTTAAATATTTTATTTTATAAATTTTTATTATTTTTAATTAAACAAAAAATTAAATATAAAATAAAAAAAAATAGTTAACTCACCTAAAAATATGATAATGTTATAAATTATTTAAAGTTAAATGACCTTAATATTATTTATTTATAATATCATCACTATCTCACTAAATATCATGTTTTTATAATATTATGTTTTATTTTTATAATTAACATAAAAATAATATTCTATTAATTAAATAATAAGAAAAAAAAATATTTAATTAATAAATAAATAATCAAATAAAAAAATTAATTTAACTAAATTTTAATAATTAATAAATAAATATTTAAGAGTTTTTTAATCAAATATTGAAAAAAACCCAAACCGACAAAAAAGTAAAAATGTATTTTAAACTTAATGGGACAAGTGTTGTTTCGCCAAACCTTGGGTGGCAAAATGTGTTCTCCATCAAGGATGTATATTGCTGGATCAAAATGCGACCCAAGGGCCCACAGAAATTATCTCATAGCGTAATTTGATATAACATTAAATTAATGGCTCGGGTTAATTATTAACAGCAAAAGTCATCTGTTATCTTCCATAAATGGTGTTGCTTGACCGTTCGGATTCTCAGATGATCAAAACAGCTTTTTCATGGCTACAAAGAGCTCTAGAGGTTAGAATCTTACATTCAAACTTCTTTTCTTTTTTTTATTATTATTATTTGTGAGATCTAGGGGATAGACTCAAGACCCTTTTTCTTTTTCTTTTTTTTTTCTCTGCAGCTTCTCTCTTTTACCTTCGAAATAGGTGTGCTGTGCTTGCTGGTTCTTTTCTTCTTTCTTTCTGTTGTGTTTGTATTTAGTGTGATTTTATTATGTTTTACTGTTATATGATTTGGGTTTGGATCTGGGAATTGTAGTGCATGATTATGTCTGAAGAAAATTCTATTACTTTTTTAGTATTTGTGTTTTGTTTTCATGCTTTAGTTGCTCATTTTATTTCTCTCTATAGTTTCCTTTCAAGGATTCAGCCATTTTCTTTGTATTTTGTGTTGGTGTTGTGATGAAACTTTGTTGAGTATCTCATATGGAGTTCAGTATGCTCTCCTTCTTTTTCTGTAGGAACATATATGAGACAAAGAAAAGGGGGAAAAAAAGACTATAGTCTGTTAGTTGTATGTTTTGGTTTCATGTTATATCATGAACCTTTTCTGAGATTTAACGGGAAATAGGGTTTCATGGACCTTATTACATGTTTCTCTTTTTGATTGAAGATGAAGCTTGTTTTTTGAAATTGCTTTTATTATTTTGTTTGATATTTACTGTTCTGAAGCTTGTTAAAATGTTCTTGAATTTGGTACTATGCTCTGAAGATTTGAAATTTTGGATTAAGGTGCTTGCAGTTTATTTGTCTGTTTAAATCTATCTTGAGATAAACATGTGATAATGCTATTCTATGTGATCTAATCCGTGGAAGATCATCCTATAACTTGATTTGAATATATAAATAATTTAAGGATGGTTTGTGTTCAGTTGGGTGAATGATCCAAGTTGCACAAGTTTCTTTAAAAAATATTAGTTTTTTATTTTACTTTTTCTTTTTAAATAAGAAACATAGTGTAATAGTTGGGTCATGATATTTATTAATTTTACTTGTTACTTCCATTAGTTAATCTATTTGTGATCGTTAAGATCGATCTTTTTATTTTGTGATCTTTTAGATGGATCTTATCTTTTGTGGACAACATGTTCAACCCTTTGCCGTTATTTTTCCAATCAATGATATCGTCATAGTTACTTCTTAGAAAAAAATAAATAAATAAAGGTCAGGTACTAATTTTATGCATAGAAGACCTTATGTTAATTTTTTGTTCTCTAGAGGCATTTTTAGTTATCATAACATGTTTTATTGATACAATTTTAAGATTGTTGTGAGATTTCATGATGATTTCATAGGTACAACTTACTTAATTTGAGTTTTATCCTGTCTTGTACTTTGTCCGATTTCATAAAACTAAGAAAACAACCGTCAGATTTCAACGTACATGGGGTGGTACTCCATGTTAATGGAATTGGAGGGAGAAGACTTTAAAAAAGGAGTTGGGTTGGCCATACCCATATTTATTTTCTCGAAAATAGAGGTAAGAAATCATGAAGATGGTACCTGCAGCAAAACGCAAAACAACTTCAATCTAAATAATTATGCTGTACTTACTTATTGATTAGAGAGATTTTGATGCAATATTCAAAGTCGACCTTACAAGTATTAGAAAATAGTTAATCGAATTTTTATTCTTTTTTTGAATTAAAGGGGATTATCTCTTTTTTTCTAATATGTAGAGTAAATTATCAAATTCACCCCTGCAAGTTAAGGTCTGAATCAAGGAGGGAGAACGACAGGTTTGGCAAAACGACCCTTGTTTACTCTTTAAGTTTCAAAATAACACTTTTCCACCCTTCTAAGTTTTGTTTATTAATATTTTATTAAAAAGATGAAAATACTCTTAAATATTTTATTTTATAAATTTTTATTATTTTTTAATTAGCTAAAAAGTCAAATATTAAAAAATTAAAAAAGAAAAAATAGTTAACTCCACTTAAAAAATTATGAATAATGTTATGAAATTATTTAAAGTTAAATGACCTTAATATTTATTTATTTATAATGTTATCAATATCTCATCACTATTATTCAATAATCTACTAAATTTATCATGTTTTTTATAATATTATGTTTTTTATTTTTATTAATTAACATAAAAAATCAATATTCCTAATTAATTAAATAAATAAAGAAAAAAATATCTTTACATTTAAATTAATAAATAATCGAATAAAAATTTTAATTTAACTAAATTTTAATTTATAATAAATTAATTAAAAATAAATTATTTAAGAGTGTTTTTAATCAAATATTAACAAAAAAAGAAAAAAAAAAAACACTAACATAATAAGACGAAAAATAAGAAAATGTTATTTTAAAACTTAATTGGGACAAGTGTCGTTTCGCCAAACCTTGGGTGGGCAAAGGTGGTTCTCCCAATCAAGGATGTATATTGCTGGATCAAACTGCGACCCCAAGGGCCCACAGAAAATTATCTCATAGCGATTGATAATTTGATATAACATTAAAATTAATGTCTCGGGTTAATTTTATTAACAGCAAAAGTCATCTGTTTATCTTCCATAAATGGTGTTGTTTGACTGTTCGGATTCTCCAGATGATCAAAACAGCTTTTTCATGGGCTACAAAGAAGCTCTAGAGGTCTAGAACTCTCTACATTCAAACTTCTTTTTCTTTTTCTTTTTTTTTATTATTATTATTGTGAGATTCTCAAGGGGATAGACTCAAGACCCTTTTTTTTTATTTTTTTTATTCTCTGTGCATTTTCTCTCTTTTGCCTCTCGAAATAGGTGTGCTGTGCTTGCTGGTTCTTTTCTTCTTTCTTTCTGTTATGTTTGTATTTAGTGTGATTTTATTATGTTTTACTGTTATATGATTTGGGTTTGGATCTGGGAATTGTAGTGCATGATTATGTCTGAAGAAAATTCTATTACTTTTTTAGTATTTGTGTTTTGTTTTCATGCTTTAGTTGCTCATTTTATTTCTCTCTATAGTTTCCTTTCAAGGATTCAGCCATTTTCTTTGTATTTTGTGTTGGTGTTGTGATGAAACTTTGTTGAGTATCTCATATGGAGTTCATTATGCTCTCCTTCTTTTTCTGTAGGAACATATATGAGACAAAGAAAGGGGGAAAAAAACTATAGTCTGTTAGTTGTATGTTTTGGTTTCATGTTATATCATGAACCTTTTCTGAGATTTAACGGGAAATAGGGTTTCATGGACCTTATTACATGTTTCTCTTTTTGATTGAAGATGAAGCTTGTTTTTTGAAATTGCTTTTATTATTTTGTTTGATATTTACTGTTCTGAAGCTTGTTAAAACGTTCTTGAATTTGGCACTATGCTCTGAAGATTTGAAATTTTGGGTTAAGGTGCTTGCAGTTTATTTGTCTGTTTAAATCTATCTTGAGATAAACATGTGATAATGCTATTCTATGTGATCTAATCCGTGGAAGATCATCCTATAACTTGATTTGAATATATAAATAATTTAAGGATGGTTTGTGTTCAGTTGGGTGAATGATCCAAGTTGCACAAGTTTATTTTACTTTTTCTCTTTAAATAAGAAACATAGTGTGATAGTTGGGTCATGATATTTATTAATTTTACTTGTTACTTCCATTAGTTAATCTATTTGTGATCGTTAAGATCGATCTTTTTATTTTGTGATCTTTTAGATGGATCCTATCTTTTGTGGACAACATGTTCAACCCTTTGCCGTTATTTTTCCAATCAATGATATTGTCATAGTTACTTCTTAGAAAAAAATAAATAAATAAAGGTCAGGTACTAATTTTATGCATAGAAGACCTTATGTTAATTTTTCGTTCTCTAGAGACATTTTTAGTTATCATAACATGTTTTATTGATACAATTTTAAGATTGTTGTGAGATTTCATGATGGTTGCAATTTGGAGTGGCGTTTTTTTTCTTGTTGCCTCTAAAGTAAGAAAAATGGATTGTTGAAAAATATTGCATTTGGAGATTTCTAAGTGTGTGATAGTGTGCCCATGATCTTGCTTAGGACAATAATATAAAATAAAAATAGATTACTAAAAAATATTGCATTTTGAGATTTCAAACTGTGATAGTTTGCCATCATCATGCTAAGGACACCTGTTTGCTAGGTCTCCTTAACACTTACCTCTCTTGTTCAGATCTTTTTTGAGACTTGAGGAATCAATGAGTGACAACGAGAGAGAGCACGCCTGTGAGCATTCATGCAAGGGAAATGGTTGTGAACAAGTGTGCTCTTTGTCGTCGTCATAATATGATTTATTCAAGGCACGTAATATAGCAGATACCCAAGGCAGGTAATGTGGCAAATTTTTTTAAGACTTGAGACATCATTGTGTGACGACGAGAGAGAGCACGCCTGTGAATATTCATGCAAGGGACATGGCTGTGAACAAGTGTGCTCTCTGTCGTCGTCATGATATGATTGGCTCAAGGCAGGTTATGTAGCGGATTATTTTTAGACTTGAGAGATCATTGTACGACAACAAGAGATAGCACGCCCGTGAACATTCAAGCAATGGGCATGGCTTTGAACAAGCATGCTTTCTATTGTTGTCATGATATGATTGGTTCAAGGCAGGTTGTGTAGCAGATTATTCTTAGAATTGAGATATTATGGTGTGCCAAAGAGAGTGAGTACGTCCTTGAGCATTCATGCAAGGGACATGGTTGTGAACAAGGCAGTTTAATTTTCTCTTTGTCTATGTGTTCTTGCACATGGAAGTAAGTAGGTGATTCTTGCCTATTATTGTAGTTGAAATAAGCTTATGGACTCTAGTAATTGATTACTTGGTGTATAGTTGGTAACTTATGTTGTGTAATTAATTCAGATTAAAAACATATTCTTCTGTTTTATGATTTGCGGCATTTTTATATTGTTGATATCTTGTAGCAATACTTTATTGAAGGCTTAAATGCTATTACAGCTTGTGTTGTAATAACTCATTAGGGATAAGACAATTGAATTAAAAATGCTCTCATTTACTTTTGTTTTAAAGTTAGTGTTTTCAAGAACTTGTGATCAAGAAGTTGTATTGTAGCTGGTGTAGTTTGATAATAAATTTTATAGAAAATTGTAAACCTGGACATTTAGGATAATTGAGAAATGACTCCCAAATGGAAGAAAAAATAATTCTGCTTTTTTTTATTATTATTATTTTTGTTTTTATGAGTATTGCTACAAATACGAAGTTAAAACTCAACTTTGGACTCCGGTTGATAACTATTGGTTTTAGGATGATGGGATATGTGTGCTGTTAACCTATATTCAATGTGAGGTTGACACATAAACAACCATATCAATTAGGATCCAAAAAGTTAAGATCTTAATTTTGTATAGATAGCAATGTATTGTATATTATAGACCTGTCCCTAAACATAGTCCAGGGTTCTTGTCTTTGTTCCCCATTTTGTACTATGTGTTTAAATAATTAGTGAAATTATGTACAGTGATTGAAAATTTTTAGGCTGTTGAGTCAGCTATTACAGTTTTTTTAGTTTTCTGTTATGAGAGTTGTTGTTTCCTGCTTTTATGCCTAGAATCCTGGAATCTTCTTTTATATAATCAAAAGTGTGATTATAAAAGTGAAGGTCAGTGTCATTTCTTCAGAATTTCATTTGTTATCTTGTGGCATCAATTCTTTATGGGAAATGCTGTAGGGTGTGCTTTATATTCAATAGTGAACAACTGGACTGCAGAGATTTATGTTCCGATTACAAAACTTTTTCCCTTTTTAGTTAAGACAAGAAAGTGTCCTACAAAGAAGTCTATTTTATTGATTGGCACATTCAGTATTAAATAAGAAAATGGTACTGCAAACTTACTTTATTTATTTGTCGTTAATTTTTAAGTTTGTTTCTCTTGTAAGTACTAGTTAGATCAATTTGTTGGATCTTTTTTGGGTATACAATAAGTAGTGGGGAAAGGGAAGTTAAGTTTGGTTTATATTTGTAAGTTTTAAGGAAATAGCGAGACAGCAAGAAGTGTTTTTGTCTTGTTGTTTTAAGGGTTTTGTGAAGAGAGTAAAATAGCTCTCAAGCATGTTTGTTATGATTATGAATTTCTTATGCAGCTTACCCCTTGCTTTTCAGCCACTTTGATGTTTAGTTGTTCTATACAGATAAGATATCACTTCCTTCCTTTTTTGCTTTTACTTTGAGACACTTTTCCTTCAGAGCTAGCTTGTATATGAGTTGAGATTTGAGTTTCAGGTTCTTCTCCATCAAGTGTTTTGTTGAGGGCTTTTTTTTTTTTTTTTTTTTTTTTATCTCTGAAATGCTCTTTACTATAAATGTGTCAAACAATTTGTGAATGTTACGTGAATATATAGATAATCCATTAGTGATTGTACATGCTACTTGTGCTACATGTTTTTAATTAGGAAAAATAAAAGAGAGAGAACAAAAGAAAGCTATTTACCTAAGCTTGGGGTTTAGCAAATTTGTCACTGCTTTTTACATAGTATATGGTTTTCACATTTCTAAATTCATTATAGAATTGACTTTTTGTTATCTTTCATAAAGTATTGGGTGTTGAAATGAAAGCGAAAGGATTAAGTATGTCCTTCTCTAATTTTCTAGGCAATTCTGTCTTTATTTTGAATCAACATGTTTATTTTAAATGAAATATACTAACAGCGTTGAAGAAGACTTTAGGTTGCATTTTGTATTTGTATTGTTTCAGGTTAGCAGTGTCAGCTCGTATATATGTCAGTGTTGTTAGTCAATTACATGTATTATGCAGTGTCATAATAGCTATGAGGAGGGATATATTCATTCATCATGAGCATCAAAGATTCATTGCATGCTTAGATTGAAATCCCTCTTTGTTTAATTTCTTCTTGAGCCTTATAGTTGTAGGAAAGACTATCTAATGTAAGGATTTCCCATTTTTTTCTTATTTTGGACTATTGCACAAGTGAAGCTATTTACTTAATGACATTGTTAGTAGTAATTGGTAGTCATTAGCAGGCTAGTCGATGAGTACATTCCATTGTTGAATATTTTCAAACAACTTGGATAATTTAACCTTATTCTTAAACATTTGTTGTGTACCTTATATTCAGTAGTGAACAACAACTGGACTTTAGTTGTTTAAGCATCTTTATAAGTGTGTAGACTTGATCCATTACAAACTTTTTCGTTTTTCAGCTAAGACAAGAAACTTGAATTTTGTACTACATGGTCCTACAAAGAAAAGTCTATTTTATTCATTGGCACGTTCAGTATAAAAATGAGAAAATGGTACTGAAAACTTTACCTTAACTTTATTTGTTGTATTCTTTTTAGTTTATTACTGTTGCAAGTACGAGTTAGATTAGATCAAGGAATCAGATCTTTAAGGGGTCTACCATATATGGTTGGGACAGGGAAGTTGTGTTTGGTTTATATAGTAAGTTTTACTGAAAAAGAGGAAGAACTAGGAGTGTTTTCGTCTTGTTGCTTTCAAGGGTTTTGTCACGCAGATAAAAGATATTCTTCATGCATGTTTGTTATTATTATAGATTTCTTATGCAGGTTTCTAATTCCCTCTTGCTTTTCAACCCCTTTGCGGTTTAGTTGTTCTATACAAGTAAGATATTTCTTCCTCCCTTTTTTCGCATTTTCCTTGAAGACACTTTTTCTTTCAGTGTTTTCTTGAGTTTTGAGTTCCAGGTGCTTCTCCATTCAGTGTTTTCTTGAGTTTCTTATCTCTGAATATGCTCTTTACCGATAATTAGTGTCAAAAAATTTAGTTGAATGTTTACATCGATGCATAGATTAATCCATTGTTAGATTGTGCATGCTACTTGTGCTACATTTTTTTTTGTTAGAGAGAGAGACAGAGAGAAGAACTCGTATTACTTTGGCTTTGGGACCAGCAAAATTCTCACTGCTTTGTACGTAGTATACAGTTGTAATGTTTCTACATTCAGTATAGCGTTGACTCGTGTTACTATTCCTAAAGTTTTTCAGTGCTGAAATTTAGGGATTTGATTTAACTAATCAACGAAGTAATTATGCAACGTTTTCAGAATATGAAAGAGATGTTTAATAGAATTTTTCAGAATATGAAAGAGATGTTTGATAGAATTGTCAATAAAACAATTATGTAACGTTTTTAGAATATGAAAATTCATCAAGACAATCATAGAATTGATAATTTAATATTTATATATTTTATTGTAAATTTACCAATTTAAATGTTTTGATTTCGCTCACTAAAAACCCTGGCTTATATTATAATTGAAAACATTTTGGTTTAATTTATTAATCAATCACAGTTTAGGGTTAATATTAGGGATTGGGTTATAATTCAATATTGTATAAATATATTTTACAAGTTTTACATTTTAATTGACAAATTTCATGCTATAATTTTATAAGTTTCATGTTGATGTATCGATTTAGATGGTTCAATTTTTCAATCTCTCTGACTTGTTTTTACAGAAGCAAGATTGTAAAGATTGAGAAAAATCAGTCATTCTCATCCACTAATAAAGGATTTTTCAAATAATCAAGGATTAATTATCCTTTTTAGGGAAGAAAAAATTTAAAAAAAAAAAAAGTGGCCTTAACAGATAATCAATTTAAAATTGTCAAGGCCTCAAAACAATTGAAGTTAGGCGTCAATGGGGTATTGTTCCACACTTGCCGTTTTAGGGCATTCAATGGTCCCGCCAAATCTTAATTCAGAATCTAAGGCTTCTTCTTCGTACCGAAAAGAGACTATTTCTTTGTTGAAACAATGCAGACACATTAACCAAATCCAATCGATACATGCCAAGATCGTAAGAAACGCCCACGAACAAGACCCATTTATCCTCTTCGAGCTTATTCGTCTTTCCTCGATTTTCAACTCCATTGACTACGCCTACAAGATTTTTCAACACACCCACAATCCAAATGTCTACCTGTACACTGCTCTGATCGATGGGTTCGTTTCTGCAGGTTCTTACATCGATGCTATTCGTTTATACAATAAAATGATTAACGATATAGTTTTACCCGATAAATATGTCGTTACTTCTGTCTTAAAGGCTTGTAGGTTTGGGTTGGCTTTTAGCGAGGGTAGACAGGTTCATAGCCAGGTTTTAAAACTTGGTTTGAGCTCCAATAGATCAGTAAGGTTGAAATTGATTGAGTTTTATGGGAAGTGCGGTGAATTTAAAGATGTGATAAAATTGTTTGATGGAATGCCTGAGCGAGATGATGTTGTTGCGTTGACCGTGATGATGACTTGTTATGTTGAACATGGATTAGTTGAGAAGGCTGTTGATGTTTTTAATCGGGTTAAGGTTAAGGACACGGTGTGTTGGACAGCTATGATTGACGGGTTGGTTAGGAATGGGGAGATGAGTAGAGCTTTGGATGTGTTTAGGGAAATGCAAAGGGAGAATGTGAGGCCTAATGAAGTCACCGTCGTTTGTGTTTTATCTGCATGTTCGCAATTGGGAGCGCTAGAGCTTGGAAGATGGGTTCATTCGTATATGGGAAAGTATGGAATTAAGCTCAATCATTTTGTAGGTGGTGCTTTGATCAATATGTATTCGAGGTGTGGTGATATTGACGAAGCAGCACGGGTTTTTCAAGTGATGAAAGAGAAAAATGTCATAACTTATAATTCAATAATTGCTGGGCTTTCTATGAATGGGAGGAGCATTGAAGCTATTGAAATGTTTAGGGAAATGATTGGGAGAGGGCTTAGACCAAGTAATGTTACTTTTGTTGCTGTACTTAATGCTTGTAGTCATGGAGGTTTGGTAGATTTGGGATTTGAGATCTTTCATTCTATGAGAGGAGATTATGGGATTGAACCCCTGATTGAACACTATGGATGTATCGTTGATCTTCTTGGTCGTGTGGGTCGTCTTGAAGAGGCTTATGACTTCATTAAGAGCATGAACATACCACCGGATCATATTATGTTAGGGGCTTTGCTAAGTGCTTGTAAAATCCATGGAAACCTTCAGTTGGGCGAGCAGATTGCCAAAACACTGCTGGATTGCGGAAATGCAGATTCAGGAACTTATATTCTTCTATCAAATGCATATGCTTCAACAGGGAAGTGGAAAGAAGCTGCACAAATGAGGGTAAAGATGAAGGAGGCGGGAATCCAAAAGGAACCCGGCTGCAGTTCCATAGAAGTGAATAATGAGATTCATGAATTCATTTTAGGAGCCATAAGGCACCCTCAAAGGGAAAAAATCTACAAAAAGTTAGAGGAGTTGAACCAAATGTTAAAATTAAAAGGGTATTCTCCATCAACAGAAGTGGTATTGCATGATATTGAAGACAGGGAAAAAGAATGGGCTTTGGCAATACACAGTGAGAGGCTTGCAATATGCTATGGTTTAATCTCAACAAAACCATACACTCCATTAAGGGTTGTGAAGAACTTGAGAGTATGCAATGATTGCCACACAATGATAAAGCTCATTGCTAAGATCACTGAGAGAAAAATTGTTGTGAGGGATCGGAATAGGTTCCACCACTTTGAAAATGGGGCTTGTTCTTGTGGAGATTATTGGTGAAATACAACTATCAATTTTATTTCTAAACAATGTGAATTTTCTTTTGGTCAGTGTTGAGAAGAATCAATGTGTAGGGATACATTGAAATTTGGAAGACGAGGGAATGATTTATATTAGTATAATATTATGAGAATTAAAATTTATCATGAATAACAAAGACCAATAAAGTATAATATTGTCTAACATTTTCCCAAAAATATATAGCTTAATTAAAGTGTCTAATAAAAATATCAACAAAATTTAGTCTTATAAGCTTAAGAATGAGCACAAATGAAACAAATTGTATCAAGTTTTTTTACAAATTTTGTAATTATTTCTAAAAGAGAAATATATATATAATACTAAAAACGTCCACGAATTTTCAGAGAGGTGAGAGTGGACAAGCGCAAGAATGGCAGGAAGATTGGCCCCACGTAACACTTGATCAGAAGTGAAGAAGCTGAGCCCAGAAAAGTTTGTTAAACATTTTGAGAACGAATTCACAATCAACCAACCAACGCAGAGATCAGAGCATTATAAACCCAGTAAGCAAGTTATTTTAATGGATACCCAAACCCCTCTTATTTCTCTGTTTTTTCTTTTTCTTTTGTAATTTTGATAAGTATTAGTTTATAAACATTGATTAAACAGTGAACCAATGCAATAGTTTGTTATATTATTTGGTAGATTGTTTAATTTTGGTGTATAAGTTGTTCATTGTGTGTAATCTGGTTAGTGAGAAATGGGTTTTTGATGAAAATTGGAAATCCTCACAAACTTATAATATTTGTGAATTTAAGCGCACATTTTTGTGAGTTTAGAGAAGTAGTTGCCAGAAAAGTTTTTGGGTATAGATATTAGAAGTGAAGTAAAGACATAATTTCTGAATAGCCTAGTGATAGAGTGGCCCTTGATGGGGTGGAACGGAGAAAAAGGAATGAGGAAATCAGTTTAAAAATAAAATTGTGTTTTTGAAGGATTGAGAGGAATAGAAAGTTATTTCACGTTAAAGGATAGGAAGATATCCATTTATGGTGGGATAGACTGTGACTTTTAGCAATGACAGGAGTTTTGAGATTCTTCTTTTTTCTTCATTCATTGAAATTGGGAGGGCGTTTTGAGCTTTTCATTGTTGGGAGCTTATGGCTGTTTTTTTTTTTTCTTTAATCGACTGCTTGTTCATTTTTGTGTAGTTCTTATTATTATTATTATTATTATTATTATTACTTTTGTGATTTTTTATTGGGATGGGATATGAGTATATGACTAACTTCATATTTTTGTGGAACAATGAATTTTACTGCTTTTGTGAATGTGGATTATGGAGTAATTTCAGATTTTGCTGAATTGGAGACTGATGCTGAGATAGATGGCAAGATGATAGGGAGCACAGTTATAAGAGACATTTGTATGACTGAAGGTGGAGAAATGATAAGAGTTTTATGATGGAAGACAGTTGATTGTGAATGAAAGAAATGTGAGTTTGGAGCTGTATGTAGGAATGGAGTTTGAATCTGAAGAGGCTGCTATGGTGTACTATGATACATATGCTAAGCATGTGGGATTTATAATCTGGGTTGGTAATTGTCATCGTTCTAGTCGTGATGGGTCAATTATCCGTCGAAGGTTTCTTTGTAATAAAGAAGGGTTTCGTGTAAATAACAAGAAGACTAAAAGACTCGAGGTAAGGAAGCCAAGGGAGGTTACTAGGCAATGCTTATGGTGAGAAAGATGAAGTCAGGGAAATGGGTTGTTATGAAACTTGAAACAGAGCATAGTCATCCTTTGGGAATTCCTTCTGGCAACGGTAGTCGGTGTACAGTTCAGGCCCAACCACTGGTTAGTTACTCATGTTGTCTTTGGATGGCCAAACATGTTAGTACATATAATTTATGTCAATTGGTAGCATCATTCTTTAAATTTTGTTCTAATTTACTAGCTCTTTGACCGTCTGTATTTGATGTTAGCAAATGCTAATAAGCATTATTGTATGGAAGATATATGAGTTAATGATTTTATAGGAAACAAAAAAGTTTTGAGGAACAATGTTTTTTATATCAATATCTTCTGTTAGTTGCTAGCAAGGGCGGATGCTACTCTAGTTGAGCCCTCAAATTTAAAAAAAATATATATATATTAATATATACAATTTCTACATTTTGGTCAACCCTAACAGAAATATTAATGGGCAAAAATATTAATGTGTAATTAGTTTTTATTTTGGCTCACCCTAACAGAAATTTCTGGATCCGCCACTGGTTGCTAGGTTTAATTTCTCTCTTTGTTTAAGAGAAAACTAAAATATATTTGTGCATTATCCAGCGTCTTTGTTTCACCGCAATTTATAAATATTTACTCCATGATGAGTTAGTACCATTCAGTTGGTACCTCTGAAAGGCTTGAGGGAAGTTTGTCGGTGATTAACTCATATCGATTGAGGTGCAGTAAATGAATGAATAAGTAATTAACAGTTTAAACATTATTATTGGACTTGGCTGAACTTTCTGTGAGGTTCAAATTCTGCATTGTATACTTCGTCCTACAGCATCATCGCTTTTGCACTGTCTGTATTCTGCTTTCTTCAATCTCTCTGTTTCTAGTCTTTAATGTCCTTTCTTGGTATTTAAGCCTCCAAAAGAATAAAGTACTGCATAAATGTCTTAAGCCTGCTGCCGGTGCCATAAATGATCAGATAACGTGTTACGCCCCCTTTTTTCTGTGTGCATATTACCTATGACAATCTCTACTTTCTGTAACTGCTTGAACAGATGGTAATGCTGCATTAGATTAAGTCTGATGGATTGCAAATTATCTTTTAGGAAGTGAATAAAATCTGACGGATCTGCAAGTTTTGTTGAGATCTTGTAGTTTTTGTCTGCCTAACTTGATGTTCCTAAAATATTCTAATCAGACACTTGATTTTGACTTTGTTGATTATTGCAAGAACATGATCATGGTGTCATGCTTGGTTAGTGCTTATTTTCTTCGAGAACTTTTGACATCAGCTGGTTTTGTTTGATAAAACTGTAGTAAATATTGTAAAAGACCTCTGGCTGTTATTGTTTCTGAAGCAGAGAAATGATGAATATTTTCTCTTTTTTTACATGGAAATGTTTACCCTGGAAGTATATGTTTTTACCAATCTTATCATAGGGATTACTTTGAGTTGCTTTTCTTTTCCGCTGGTTTGGTGGAAAATATGTCTTGAACTGTAGGGAATGTCTACTATTTTCCCTTACTAGCAAGAGGAGACACATTTGACTGAAGAGCCTTTGGCACTGGAATTGCAGCTGTTTTTTTCAAGCTCATGTCATTAGGATATCTTGTTTTGATTGTCAAGTGTGATGTGTTTTTCGCAACCAATGATTTAAAATAACAGTAACTATTGATGCAGTTGGAGCATTCAAGAAATTTCTTGGGATACCTTTGCTTTTTCTGAATAGTTAAATGAAGCAGTCATTCATATTGTATTTTTTTAAGTCATCTTTCAAAGCTGTATACATACGGTATCAAGAAAACCCCATGTTTATAATATGAATTTTCTGTGTAGGACGAAAAAGATAAGAAAATTCGGGAGTTATCTGCAGAGCTTCATCGTGCAAATCAACAGTTGGCAGAGTGCAGTGAGCAACTGGAAATGGTTTTGCATGATATAGAGCAGCATACCAATCACCTTAACAAAGTGTTCAGAACATAATTGAGAATGTTGGTGAAATTGAAGCTGAGGATCATGACCAATGAAGAAATTAGTTTGTTCATAGTTTTAGGTTACAAAATTACCTTGTATTCCTTCCATTCTTTCCTCCTACTAATCGGTAGTCAAATGCTTTTTCAGTCCCATTCAAATGCAAATTTTCTAGGTATAGTGTTATCTTTATTAGTGACCAGGGTGTCTGAACCAGTTTATACACACTTCAACTAATTATCGGGATCCATTGAACATTGTACAAGTCCAATAAGTCAGGTAAGTCACAAATGTGATAGATGATCACTTGGTGGGACTCGAACACAAGATTCCTAGATAACCTAAGGTCTTGCCAATTGCCATCCTACCACAAGCCAAGTGGTTTGTACCGTAAAATACAATTTTATCTTCCTAAGGGAAAAAACAGAAGAAATGAAACTTTGTGGCCACAAATGGGTAGAACTCACCTTAAAATTGGCTTGTAAGGGGAGGTGCCTCACAGGGTTATTAACTCACGTGCTCGCGTGAATATTAATCCACATGCCAAGTTATTCCTTGCACTGTGGTCTCTGGGACTCAAGTTGAGTCATTACAATATACTCCTCTTTTAAGATCGACGTTTACAATGACCCATTTTTTTGGTTGGGTGACTTGGGGAATCTTGACTCTAAATCACTATTGGGTGGTTTGATAGTAAAAGAGTAAAAAGAAGATCTAACATGATCTTTTATGTTTGAGTCCTCTTGATGTTAAAAGAGCAAGAGGAAGATCTAACATAGTCTCTCGAGTTCAAGTCTCTACGGTTGCTTATACACCTAACCACTAAAACTTTTACCTGGTCGGAAGCATCTAATATGGTTTTCCGAGTTTAAGTCGTCACAATTGCTAATAATACCTTTAGTTATTAGAGCTTTTACTCGGCAAGTAGTTTCAGGATCTTCAGGGATTAATTGAAGTGTACGCAAACTGACTCAGTGACCTCTGATCATTAAAAAAAAAAAAAAAAAAAAAACTTGACTCTCGGGTAAGGGCCTTCCTAGGTGGGCGAGTTGTTGCTTAACAGTATGGGATTCAACTTGACTCATTATATTTCACTTCTCTTTTAGGTTCAGCATTCAGAAAGACTTATTTTGTTAGTTCTGTGACTTTAGAATCAGCAGCCAGGATGGTTATTTTGTTAGTTGGGTGACCTGAGAATCAATGTCCAGACAAGTTATATTTTTAATGTGGATCTCATTTCATTTCTGTTTCAGAATCAATGTCGTCCATACCAGATGATAAACTAAAGTAATAAGGTAATGATGAAGTTTAACAGCTCCCTTTGAAAATGAGTAAATTATAAATGGATCCACATGTTTCATTAGAGCCAGAAAGTGTTAATCAGTTTTCTCATTCTAATCGTTTATGCCTTATTCCAACCACCATCTTCTTTGTGAGTTGCAACTATCACTAAATTTGTTCAACTTTTTAAACCTTTTTCCCATCAAAATCACTTTAAGTTGAATCTGGTTATAAAAGAAAAACTAACACATATGTTATTGGGTTACTTGTCAAAGTAAACAAGGGTATTCTAGAAATTAAGGGGTAAATCTATTCCTTCAGCTTTTCGTATATTACACTTTGGTCCACTAACATTTAGTAACTAAACATTTTGAGCCATGTTAGTTTGCACACATCACATCAATAATGGACTTTATACTAGAAAGTTTATGGTATTAGAGACGGAGACAGAATTGCACATCAGATTAGGCTACTTTAAATATGTAGTTTAAAATTATCAACAAAAGTATATAAAAAAAATTATATTAATTGATAACAAGTATAATTAAACTTCGATAAATTAATATTCTTGAGAGCATGAAAATTTATTAATTAATTAATATATTATTTAATCGTATAAATTAATAAATTATTAATTTATCAAGGCATTCTTTATTTTCTTTTTCCATTGTTTTGAACTTAATTCATGTACATATTATATATAATTAATATAGTATAGGGAACAGCAGTTGAAAATAACATCATTAACCTAATTTATAAATAGGATTTAATGTGGTATAAGGAATAACTCATAGTTAATAATGTGACATAGAAATTAATCTATAAAAAATTGTTTAAATTATAAAGTTTAACTTTTAACATTATATCTAAAAATTATTTAAATTATAAAGTTTAAGGAATAAAAAACTTAAAAGCAGAGTCACAAAACAACAAAACACAAGGAAATATATTGACTGATTGTCGGGTAAAGAAATCAAAGACATTTTTCTATAGTGGAATCCTTTTTATAGCTTTAGTCCTTATCAATGCGTTTTTAAGTAATATGGGTTGAAGTGTCACTTTTAGATATCAATGGACTACCATAGTATTTTACATTCAGGAACAACCAAAAAAGAAAAAATCCCCAAAACCAAAACTGTATTTTTGGTTGATGGTCCTTTCAGACAAAGATGAATCAAAAGCTGAATCTTACCTAAGACATTGGTCTTCTTTGAAACAAATCCCATCTGTTATTCGTGTCTTGGCCAAATCCAAATCCCCTTGCTTTCACGTTGTTTCTTTAATCCACTTCTTATCCTTAAAGCAAATTAATCAATAAAAAGCAACGAATCCCCTCTCTTTCTTTTGCAAGCCAATTCATCAAACCCTCTCCATTTCTCCTTCAACTCAATTCCCATCTACAGCTCATGGACGAGTACTCATCCCTTCATTTTCTTTTTTCAGTTTCCTATCAAATATTTAATAATCTTTTTTATTCTATTTTTCTTACTTTGGTTTCATTGTTTTGATTTCTTTTATTTAGATCCCCAAAAGATTTCCCGGGAAGCGCAAACAGAAGAACCAGTTTCAATTCTTCATCAACCACAAGCGTCCACGTCACGGCTTTGGATGGGATTGTCAACGTCAACTCTCTCTTTACGATCGCTGTGTTTGTGGGGCTTTCACTGACAACGCCGGGCCAACAGAGCCTGGAGACCACGTCAGCATGCGATGCGAGCATAGAGGTTGCCAGAAATCTTCTAGTGTTTGAGGTTGTGTCCTTCAGCTTCTTTCTCTTCTCGTCTTTAGTGGCTCAAGGTTTGAAACTGGCTCTTAACTTGATCAATAGTAAGAATGTGGATGAAGCCTTTAGAGCCCACATTAATCTAAAGGTTTTGAGGTTTGGGATGATGGCTTCAGCAACTGGGTCGGTGATGGGTTGCTTGTTTCTGATGCTTTCAATTGTTAATGTTATTCAGATCCGGTTGGGGACATTGGGTTGTGGGAGTAAATCTACCATTCATGCTGTTTCTGCTTTGTTTGTTTTGGTTTCTTCTGCTCTTATTGTTTATATTTCCACTGTTGTTTATGCTTTTTTGCACTAGAAAGGTTTTTTATTTATGTTGTGTAAGTTTATCTCTGTGGGATTTTGTAATTGTAATATAAAGATTGATAGCTAGTCTAGCTGCCTCAATACAATTGAAATTTTGATGGTCTTTTCTTTTTCATTTTTAATAATATTTTGCTGATTGTACTCAAAGGCTATATCCCTTGTTTTCATTTTTGTCTTAAAATTATGAACTCTCTTAGCTCAGTTTGGATGCTTGGTTATCTCTAATCTGAACTTCCATCTCTAAATTTGGTTGGCGTTTGCCTTCATAAACTGGAGATATTTGCTTAAACTATATGGTTGTGGTGACTTGCAGTATTGGCCTTCTGGTTGTGTTATATCCCTTGTTTTCATACTTGCTTATTCTTTTTTGTTTTGAATTTATGAACTCTCTTAGCTCAGCATGGGTGCTTGGTTATCTCTTATCTGAACTTCCATCTCTAAATTCGGTTGGTGTTTGCCTTAATCAAGTGGAGAGATTTGCTTAAACTATATAGATTGTGGTTACTTGCAGTATTGGTCTTCTGGTGTAAGGGAAAAGCATAAGCCTGCAGATATGAATCAATAGCCCAACTGATAAGGTTCAATCTGTCTTGTCTTTGGGTTGGAAATACATTTTAGCTTTCTATTTGGTTTCTTGCTTATAAGATTCTGTTAAAACTGCCTTATCAAATGCTACGCTGAATCTGATATATGCATTGATGATGGAGGATTTTGTTAAAATATCTACCAAGACTTCTATTAGACACTTAATTGGCTAATTCAACTTGATTGAATTAGCTTTCTTGATGTCAAATACAGCAAGTCGACTACCTTTTTGCATTTGTCATCTGAACTCTTAAGCTTCTCATTTATTAGGTATTCGATGTGATTGACTGCTTCAGTCGGAATCTCTACCATTTTCGTGAAGATTTGTGGCTTTATTAAGCTGTTGCACTTCATCATTCTGCTTTGTTTAATTTCTACCATCACTCGGGTTTCCTCTGTTAAGCCCCTCCTGTTGAAATGCAAATACTTTTTTATGACAGGTGCAAACTTGAGAGCCTATAGCATTAGATTCTTGCTCTTGCTGTCGAATAAATCACTTCCTATCAGCAAATTCTTATGTTATTAGTCATTGCTTTGATGATGGCATGTATTTTTTATTTTCAACTTTGTTAAAATATCAAATTTACAGCATCGTTGCAACTGATTCGATTGGTCTTATCTTCAAACTAGAAATTATGTTTGTAGTCATTGCAGTATAATTTCTGGGCAATTTCTGTTGATTGATGAGATGACAATAC
Source organism: Pistacia vera (assembly GCF_008641045.1). Lineage (NCBI taxonomy): Eukaryota > Viridiplantae > Streptophyta > Magnoliopsida > Sapindales > Anacardiaceae > Pistacia > Pistacia vera. The sequence goes on along the minus strand of NW_022196346.1, from coordinate 1,166,193 downwards.
AGTTTTTGAGCCGAAGTTGTAACTCATATTCGTTTCAAATAGCTAGATTAGCTTTAGAAATGCTATAGCACATAAGACAGAAGTTTCAGTGTGTTGAATTCTGAAGGGACTCAATCTAATTTTGCAGCTGTGACATTAACCCTTTGCTGAGAATAATTTTGTCAACCGTGGAAGTTGATGTCTTATGATACAATCAATTTGGTTGATTCAGTAAAAGGGTTCCTTGCAAGAATGATTGTCTTCCTTGTCTTTAGCCTTCCGCTTATGCAAGTTGCTGTAACCACAAAATTTTGTCCTGCATACGGGTAAAGAAAGAAACATTATGCTCTTGCTTTCATCAAAAACATCTTCTCCAACAACTTAATTGTCAAATAAGAAATTCATTGAGCATCCAGTCCCATTTTGCCCCACCTGGATTTTTATTATGAGCTTCTTCTTAAACTTGACCACCAAGGCCAAGTAAAATTTGACAAATCGTTTAAAATAGGCAAAAAGATTCGTTCCGATTGAATAAGAATTACCATGTGGTATCGGAATCATTTCTTTGTATATGAAAATTTGTCGCCTCGATTCATAAGTAGACGCATTTTGGGTTGGGTCTTCATAACCAAATAAATATATTTTGAGGGAAAAACACTTGTGTAAAATCCAAAAGTAAACCCATGTACGTTTAACCTAAATCGGACAACATCTATTTAATTAGACATAAGATACAATTATGATAAGAGCAATGTTAGTTTTATAAAGACAAATACAAATAGGGCATACAAAGACAATTGCAACCCTTGATTTTCATGATTTCTCTCTCTCTCTCTTTTTCCGTTTTTTCTTTGATTTTTTCTTCTCGTTGACATCACTTTGTATGAGTTTTTGTAAGGATAACATTTTTCTTATGATAATGGACTCACTAACCTCACAAAGTCTACAAGGTGGTGAGTTTCTCTCATCCCGAAGACTAAGCCTAAATTCAATTCATAAGGCTCGAGTCCTTTTAATTAAATGGGAGTACATTTTTGTGAAGCTCAAATGTGAATTCGAATGGGAGATATTAGAAAACTAAAGAAAACTGACCTTAACCCAAATTATTCAATATTTACCATATTTACTCTAAATTGAAATGGATCACATAAAGAGATGTTTTAAAAACCGACTCGGTCAGTGACCCGGACAGATGACCAGGTCTCAGGTTAACCGGTTAAATCAGTTCGGATCGGACCGGTGACATCATTTTCTTGATCTCATCACCCAATCAATCATTGTTTTAAAATCCAGACCGGAGGACAACCCGTTTTGTTACTCGGGTCACGGGTCAACTGGTCCAATCGATTGGATCGAGATGTCAGCGACAATTTTATTTTTAAAAACTTACATATTAATCCCTCAAATTTTAATATATTACAAAAATTCTCCTAAAAAAGTTTTAATTAATCCTTAAAAATTTTATTTATTTCAAAAATGCCCCAAAAAATTACCAATTAATCCCTAAACTTTTACATATCTCCAAAACACTCTTATAAAATTACAAATTAACTCTTATAATTTTGAAATATTACAAAAACCCTCTAAGATTTTAACCGGATTGGAGAAGTTGCTAGGTCCGGTCCGACCGATCGGTCCAGTCCGGTTTAAAACAGAGCATGAGAGCAATCAATTTGGTTTATTATTTTGGATATGATTTTGAGAATAATATTGGATAGTTGGATAGGGGAGTATTACGAGATAAAATTTAAAAATTTATGAAAAAGCCCTAAGTTTGCTAATTTAATTAAACACCCTAATATATAAAATGACAAAAACACCTCCACCACCTGCAGTGCCAGATTCCGGCCACCATCGTCGGAATCTGATCGAAAAATCGCGTTATAACACAGATTGATCGGATCTGTGTCGTAACGCCTCGTTATGGCCTTTTTCGGTCAGATCTATCACGGATCAGACCGAAAAAGGCCAGATCGGTAAACTTTCAGCCATTTCTGGTCAGCAGGTAGGCCATTATACAGATTTCAGCTACCACTGACAATGATTGTCAGAATCTGGCAAGTATGGGTCACGCGAGTATTTTTGCTTATTTTTAAACTTTTTTTTTAGGGGTATTTGATGAAATTAATAACCTTATAGAGTCTAAAATGGATTAAAAAAATGGGCTAATATTTCTGGTTTGAAACATCAGATCATCATGGTTGTTAGTATCCTACGATACCCGATACGTATCATACAATACGATTCGATACAAGTCGCCAACGATACGTATCAGAGAGTGTATCCTAAACCATTCGATACATTGATATGTATCTTACGATACGATACGTATCCGTTTGTATCCTTAAAAATATCGATATAAATCGATACGACTTTATTAATTTGGGTCAAAGGTCCAAAAAAAATTTCGGGTCGAAATCGGGTCACCTAACCTGATTAACTAAAACCTGTCCAAATTTACCTATTTTGCATAGAGAAAGTGAAGAGTAATATGTATTGACCATTTTACATGATAATAATAATATAAGTAGAGATATAGATATTGACATTGATCTTAAAATTTTGTGATTAATTTTGATTATGTAATCTCGTAATTTAAAGTCAATAATACCACAAAATTCTTTAATTAATCTTGGGGATTATATTAATTTTTAGAAAATTTTGATGATTTTATTAATTTTTTTGAAAAAGGCGTATCTTACGATACGATACGATACACGATACATGATTCAAAAAATTAGATTTTCGATACACGATACGATACACGATTTGATAACCATGCAGATCATAATAATGAACCAAAGACGGTTTTCTGTCTACTTCTTTTATCTCAATAGCTCATGAATATCTCACCTCTCATATGATGAAACGTGTCCACCAAGTCACCAACAAACAACTTTTTATTTGTTTTTCATTAACACTCGACATTTAATATTTGTTTTTTATTTTCAATGAAAGCTCAATATAAGTACACCTTCTTTATTTATTAAATTAAATTAAATTATTTATTTTCAATCTCTTCTAATCTTAAATTGCAGGAACGAAGTAGGGTAGAGAGAGAAAGCTTCGACAACTTCTTTCTCCAACTCTCTTTGTTGTTCTTTACTCTTTCACTTCTTCTGTTTTAATTATTAAAACTCTTCCGATTCTTCAGCTTTCCTCTAATCAAAAGGTGCATGCCTTGTACACCAAAACACACAAACACATTCACTCTTCCTTTTTCACAAAATCCTCATTTTCTTCTCTCTTATTAGCTGTGTGCCGCCACTGTTATATGCACCTCCACCATCGCCACCGCAGCAACAACGGCCTGGGTTTTCAACTCCTCTCACTTGTTTTTTCTCCTCTTCTTCGAGTTGGATTCTCTCTTCTTCTAGTGTATTATTTTTGTGGGTTGATTAGCCTCATGTCTTTAATTGAATATTGTAAAAGGGATTTGAATCTGAGAACTTAGGAAACAAAACCGGTTGGGCCGATGTGTTGCTACAGTAACACCGGTCCAACCGCGGATCAGAACGAGTTAATTCTTATTTCCGGTTTTTTACCCTGACCGGCCCGAGTAATCCACCGATTTTCGGTCGGACCGGTTAAACCGGGTTTAAAAACGTTTATTAAAGTACAAAACTAAAGAGAACTATGAAGTACAATGAGAATATTCCATTTTATGATATTTAGCTTTATGCGTTTATAGTAGGCTAACAGTAAGCCCCATCAACCCTTTATTCTTTCTCTTTTGTTATGCTTAAAATCCAAAGAAAATCTTCCAAATCTCCAGCAAGAATTTTGACAATAATGTAACAAAGCATAAAGGTTTATTTTTCTATATATTGCTTAACCATTTCCATAATAACATGCTGAACTATTAACGCTGCTTTCTATTTATCAAGATATACCAACAAGAGTGAAAAAAACTCAACCATGGCACAGCGGCTTGTAGTCTTCGAAGTTGTTTCATTTGCTTTCTGTCTGTTAACTAGCCTAGCCATGACCCTCAAGGTATGTAACTACGAAGAAGAAAATGCTAATTAATATTGATAATCTTTCTTTTGTTGGGTGATTATTTATGTAGTTATTTCTCTACGGTTTCAGTCAGGAACTTGCAGCTGCAAGAAATCAACACAAGCTAAAAATCCCACCAAGAAATGCTAAGATGATCTTCGCTGCTCTCACACCATGACCATAAATTTCCAAAGAAAAGCACTAGAGGACCTTGAGAGTTCAAGCTCACTCTTGGCAATAGGCATGGCATAGTTAAGAGTTTATTTGCAAACGAGATTGTTATCAATGTGATCTAATCTATATGTACTTTACTGTCTACATCCACTAATTCATACTAAGGAGGTTCTTTACTTGCCGTCTCTTGAGACGACGCTTCAAGCATGAAAAAGTTATCTCCTCATTTTGCATCACAACCTTAGTTGCAATTTCCTATTGTTCTTAGTTTTGAAGCAGAAATATGAAAAGGGAAGTCATAACACATTCTAGGCTAGGATTTTTCTTAATTTTTTTCCACAAGCACCTATAGAATAAGTCGGCTTAACCTACAAGCTCGGGCAACCCCTAAAAGAAAAGAAAAGAAAATGCCACTGGTACACTTCACTCTCTACAGATTAAACAGGAGCGTATGAAAGAAATTGCACAGAGAAATTTACAATCCCTAGCAGTGAGAAACTGCCACCCGCTTTGTCTCTATTTCCTTCACACTTTCAACTATGTCATCAATGTTCCTTGAAAGGTGATGGGAATGATCCTCCATATCTCTCAAAACCATTTCAAGCTGCTCTTGGTAAGCTGCAGATCGCTTCCGTTCCCGCTGTAACTCAGCAGTCAACTCTCGTATCTTTATATCTTTCTCGTCCTGCAAAATGAAAATCCCAAAGAGAAAAGTAAAAGAAGCATGGTCAATTTTACTGATAACTTTAGAAGATGAAAAGTTCTCACTTTAGTAATAAACATTTTATGATTGAACAATTTATATAAATAATTTGACAAGTCAATAAGCAATCTAGACAGGCATTTATTAGAAGTGATTTCTCTTTTAGCCTCAACGAGACTGAATTGACATATGAAAAAACAAACTCATCACATAAAAGGCAGTACATAGTTGCAAAACATACAATTCCCAAAAGGAACACCAAAATAAAGTCTGCAAGTTACGTGGCCCTGCAATTTGAGATCATGTATGAAGGATATGGTGACATTTCATGTTTTGCTCATACATGACAAATCTATAAAAGCACCATCCAATCTCAAGTGAGACAGTCAACAGTAAAAATTTTTCAAACTCGCACATTGAATTAAAAGAAAAAAAAAAAAAATTGGTCTATTTAAGATTGCAGATCTTCAAAAATTAACTTTAATGTGAAATACCTCTTTCAACTGTGATAGATTTTGCTTATACATGAGAAATCAGTTTGACCAGTCTCAGATGAGAAATTCTGTAAAATCATCTTCAAAGCTGATTTTTTGATGGCATACGAAAGATAGAATGGGATATCAGAACATCAGAATTATTTTCAACACGAAACATCCCGTTTCATGCCGAAGAGGCTTGAACAGGATAGTAACTCAGATTTTTTTCAGTTCTAACACAAAAAAGAGACTCAAGGAAATATTGTATACACTAGTTTTAATTATTTGGGATGTAAAGAAACAAATATAACTAGCAAGATGTTTTGCCAAAGGAAAATTTTGAAATTTAGCACATTTGATTCACTTAACTAGCAAAGGAACATTTTTGCGCAAATTTGAAACAGGATTTTTATTTTTAGCATTTAAGATTTTGGAATAAGAGATATGTTTTTCATTTTGTATAGATTTTAGTACCTTTGGGTTTTCGGGACAGCTTGTCCATTCATGTATACTTTATATTTTTATAGAGAATCTTTGTTTCCAAGCAAAAATTAAAACAAAAAAATATTGAACTTTAGCAAAAGATCAAAATAGCAACAAACAAACAGATGGTGACCTTTCTTAGCACAGGCAGATCCAGCAAACTACTACTTTCTATCAGAAGAGCATCTTATAAGAACTAACTTTTCCAATGAGTATAATAGTATAAACTTCATACCAAGAATTTGATAAACATATCCATACACCGGGAAAAAATTGCATAATGGAAATAACAAAAACAAAAAACACACTAATTTATAAGCATAATGCATCCAGATGTTTGCAAAGAAACCTAAATTTGAGATCAGTCTTATTTAAAAAATTCAACCCTAAAATACAGTGATGTAAAGTTAAGACTTGCAAGAACACTCACCGGAGTTTGAGATAGAAGCACACTCCGACGACCATTGACAGGTATAGTGACCAATGGGTGGTTATGCTCCTTTACAAATCTTGTTACAACCCATTTCCCTGATTTTTCTTTCTTCACTACGATCATCGCTTTACAGCCTTCTCTGGTAATAGCTCGAGGCTTCCTATTCTCACTTCTTCTAGGCCTTAACTTTCGAAAACCCTCTTTATTACACACAAGTCGACGCCAAACTACCTTGCCATCACGCATTGATCGGCGAAACGCATCAACACGCATAATGAACCCCAATCGTGTGGCATACGCATCATAAAACACCTTCGCGGACTCCTCAGATTCAAACTCCATACCCACATATGGTTCCACATCCAAACTTCCTTCGGCTGTAACTACCTCTTTCCCATCAGAATTCTCTATCATTTCCCCATTCTCTCCTGCAGAAGGGTTTTCATCCACTGCCAGAAAACACAACTAACCCTCAACAAAATTCTACTCACATATATACACAAGATTAGAAAACAACCCTAAACCCCATTTAACAAAAGAAATATGAATATAACAATAATTGAAAAAGAAGAAAACTTTCCATAGATTTTTGTTCTTAACATATCCTAGATTAGTCTCCCAAAATTCTCATATATTCTCCTAGAGTATCAGTTTGGAGCTCTGCACCTTCTATGACTATAAACTAAACAAAGATATGAAATTTAACAGAAATTTATGGTGACAAAAATAGAAGAATAAAATTGAAAATTGGAAATGGAAAATGTAAAATGGCTCACTTGTTAGGTAAAGTGCAGATCCAAGTCCAAATCCAGCGTTGAGACAGAAACTGAGTGATTGGGTTCAGAACAAGTCTTCAGTTCGAGTTTGAGACAGAGAGAGAGAGAGAGTTGGGAACTGGAAACTGGAAACTGAAAGTACAACTAAATTGGGCCTGGGTGAGGAATAATTTGCTACACTCCTCGAAAGCTGCACTCTCTGCGTATCAACACTAAGATGTTGCCAACTCAGCGTTTAAAGTAGTATAGCTTTTGCTTGCTGATTAAGGGTGATCAAGAAAATAATATTACCATAAATAGATCAATTGAGAGTCAGTTTATATCTTAATCAATTAAAATTATTTTCAAGAAGATAAAATAAATAAATAAAAAAGTATATCTATACTAATATTTATATAACCTTCGCATATCCTATTAAAACATACGTCGTAAATCATAATTTATTAATCATTTACCAATGCAAATATTTTGAAATACTTTATGTGCAGATTAAATATAAACGTTCATGATTTATTTTATAAATTTAATAATTAAAAATAAGTATTCAAATACTCACTTTTGAATTTTGATTTATATATTAAAAAATTTCATTATAATTAAAAAATAGTAAACTAAAAAAAAGTTAAATTTTAATATTACATATAATCATTTGTGGTGATGAAAGTGATAAACACTTGAGTCTAAGCACATATACGTAAGAGTAAGTGAAGTAGTGTATGTGTGTGTTTGAAGTTCAACTGGACGGCGAAACTTGTCATTTCACTTGGACCCTCAAACTTCTTGTCTTTGTATGCGCATGAAACCTGCAGATTTTGGTGGGTTTGTGTTCCCAGTCTCCTTGATTCTGATTCAGTAAGTCTTTAGATCCTCCTTTCTTATCTCTTATTTGCTTCTAAATATTCTATCTTTTATTCCTTTTTGAATGAGGTTGAATCTAATGCTTCTTATTCAAGGAGCAGTCTTGTCTAGCATTTCTGAAATGAAATTTCTGAGGATGAATTGTCACTTCAAGTATGCACAAAGGCTGTATTTTTGGCATTAAAGTTACAAACTTTAATAATGACTGTAAGATTTTTAATAAGGAACTGTGTTTGAAAAAGTGGGTTTGGTTTTGCCAGGAGTTTAAAGCTTTGTGCATGTGATATTCTATTGAATATATGTACCTGTGATGTTCTGTGAATGGGTGATATTTTTGTTTTAGCGACTTATTCATAGATTGAGTTTAGTTGTGGATGGTTTTTGTTTGCTGGGTTTTGACCTTAGTCTGTGTTGATCAGAAATTCACACTGGTCATTATTAAGTTTCATTGTTGTATTTAACCTTCGTGTGTTACGAATCCGTAGGTGGAACACTTTGGAATTAGTGCTTTCCTTTTAATTTCTTTCTGTTTTGGATTATCATAAGGCTATATAATGTTTCATATAGAGGGACTGCTGTTTAATGTTTCATATCAGTTTTTAATTTTGGGACTTTGCTTATTGGTGCAAACTATGTATGTGGTTCTCAAGTTTGACCTAGTGTTTCCCCGTAGTAACCTATGCTTTCTAGTTTCAAGAGTTGGTTTGACATGTTTTGGTTTCTGCTTAATCTTTAGTTTCTCATTATATTGTTTATTGGACTTGAAAATGCATTCACCATTAATTCATCATTTTTTGTTCTACTTTTTAGGTAATTTTCTGCTATATTAACAATTGGGATTGGGATCCAAATTGGATAATATGTGTTTGATCCATATTTAAGATTAAATTATACCTCTAAGGTGGTTGAATGGCTTATGTTGTTCTATGTGCTTTGTAAAGCTTGCCTATGTGGCTTAACGGCTCAACTTAAAATGCAATCAGTCACACACTATAACTGGAGAAAATTTTTGCCTAATGGTGCCACTTGACCTATTATAACTTACGTGGCCTTGTGTTTGAGAATTGCAGATCTTAGTTTAGGTTTCAAGGCTCTTCTTTTCCAAAAGAAAATAGCTTTAACACTAATTGTATGATATGATAAGATTAATTTCTCTAGTTAGTATTACTTAATAAATTTAATAATTTGGATGCCATATTAAATTTCTGCATTGTATTAAGACAGAATTTTTATGTGTTAAAGTTATATGTCAAATGGTTTTGTTTTACAGTGGAATTGGACACAGAAGTTGCAGTAGGAGACAGCTCTGTTATAGAAAAGTCCGGTGAACTAGAAGGTGGTGAAATTCTAGAGCCATATGTTGGTATGGAATTTGAATCGGAAGATGATGCCAGGAAATTCTATACAGTGTATGCCAGACGGGTAGGATTTGTAGTGCGTATTATGCAACGTCGTCGTTCTGGGATTGATGGGAGAACACTTGCTCGTAGACTTGGGTGTAACAAGCAGGGTTTCTCTCCTACTCACAAGGGTGCACTTGGACCTGAAAAGAAGCCAAGACCAAGTGCACGAGAAGGTTGCAAAGCAACAATATTGGTGAAGATGGAAAAGTCTGGAAAATGGGTTGTTACAAGATTTGTAAAGGATCATAATCATCCTCTGGTTGTCACTGCCGATGGATACAGTACAGTGGTGAGTTTCTATCTTTTTCTACTTCTATCTATGAAGTTGGAGTGTCTTTGAATCTTGTTTTGTCATCATAGTTCAAATATTAAGATTATTGAGTTTCTTAATCTGTTGTTTTCCATCTGCTTGTTGAAACTGACTAAAAATTTATAATCTAGGGCTCCCCTCCAAAAATACTTTGTTATATGATGAATGTGACAGTGGTTTCACCTATCATTTATTTGCATAACATCCTTAGCCTGTTAACAATGCTGGGACTCTTTATTTAATTATTTGCATACTCGATGTATAAATTTGAACTTGCTGTAGGTTCTCAGAATAGCTTTCAGTTTCTCAACATGTGAGAGATAGCTGTAAATTCAAGAAGTTGAAGGAAAGAAGGAAAAGAATAAGGTATATTTTGTTGAGCAGATCGGTTGGACATTATTTAGCTTGTTAAAATGGTGCCAACTGCATTACAATGGTATCAGTTGGAGAAACCAAGTCCAGGTAGATTCTTGCATGTCATCAGTGGCAAGAGTCATTAGAAAGAGGACTTGAAACTTGAAAGGGGAATGTAATCTTTCCAGTAAATCAATCTATTGATTTGGGATGCCTTAGATCCAAAATTAGTTTTGACAATATACACCTACATTTATGTAGTATATGTTAAATTTGTTTGATGTTTTGTATTTGGACTCAGCTGTCTCTGAAAATTTTTACAGGGTGACAAAGACAAGAAAATCGAAGAACTTACTCGGGAGTTGGAGCGTCAAGACCAACTATGTGCAGCATACCGAGAAAAGTTACTCACTTTTATGAATAACGTTGAGGAGCAAACGGAAGAGCTGTCCTCAAACATCCAAGTTATTGTTGACAATATCAGGAAAGTTGAATCTGAAGTGCTGAAACTTTCCCATCATAGCCATAGATAACATTGCCATTCATTGAATCTGAGGGTTTACTTAGGAGCAAGATTTGTGAATAAGTTTATGAGACCTGTCATGTACATTACTTACTAGAATCAGTTTCTTTAACTCCAGATGGTTGATTACTTGATATTTAATATGGTGTAAGCTATTTAAAATTGGTTTATTAGATGGAATGGAAGCTTGTGTAAAAGCTAAAGCATTTTTTTTTTTTTTTTTTTCTTGTTTTCTTATTGCCTGAACATTTTCCGATGCCAACATCTACAAATTTTTTTTTTTTACTTATGTCGGCTAACAAAATTTTTGCAGTATTTGATGTCTAAAAATTTAGTTGAAATTTTATCTTTTAACATTAGTTTACTGCTGGTAACTAATATGTTAGTACTGCGCTGGAGACTTTGTTTCTGCAAAATTACCGATGGAATCTACAAAAAGAGCAAAATTGTTTACTACAAACAAATAATTTGGGTTCTCTTTAGCATTATTAAGCATGAACGCTTAGAATAATTTGTATCACAATAAGTAATGAACACAAGAACAAATCTGTCAAATAGAATTGAAACCTCTCCTTATTCACTATTTAAGCATTGGAGAAGGAGAAAAATCATCTCCAAAATTGTTTATTACAAATGAATATCAGCACAGAGACAAACGGCCAAGAAAGCCGTTATCTTTTATCACAAGTAGATACAACTTTTTTCAAGTATCAATAATCAAACAAGCATCTATTTCTAAACGTTTTATCAGAAATGATAAAACTATGCATCGACCTTCTAAGACTCTAATGACTGACTAACCAGTGGAAAATAAAAATTCAACTGAGGTACATGAAAAGATGGAAATTCAAATCCGTGGAAGACTGCCAACAACTACAGTCCTAGAATATACCTTCACATCAGATTCTGTTAATACTCATATAAACAATTTTTTGTACAAAGCTCGTCTCCGAAACAAGCCCAGGAACAACAAGATGACTCAACCCTAACTTCTTTACATTGACAGTATGGAGGTTTCAGCCTTGTGCTGGGATACCTCATCACTTGTGTGACACAAGCTCAACTTTATGCTAGAGCATTTAACTTTTTATCAATAAGCTCAAGTCAAGCTTCAACCGGCTACAATCATCATAATATATAGAGCATAGGTTCTCACATGCTAACAGCCGGACTATTGATTTTGAGTAAGTCTTTGAACATTGTTCTCGAATTCTTTTACACTATTAACAACTACTTCAACTTTCCTTGATAAAAGTTCTGTTTGCTCATCAACATTATTCAAGAACCCGATTAGCATGCCCCGATATAATTCACATAATTGATCTTGATGCTCCAGCTCCATAGTGAGTTCCTGAATCCTCCTATCTTTAATATCCTACAAAAAGCAAATGCAAAAACATATTAATTTCAAGATCAAAATATTATAATAAAAAGGTATAAATAGATCCTTAAATATACAGCACAATCAAAGCATATCTCCTTCTAGTCAATAAACTAATATTGCAGTGAGGCAGATTCCACAACTATATCCATCCCAGCAGAAAAGTTGAATATTCATAACTTCCAAATCATTGAAACATAATGTTGGGTGCATCTGTATACTTTTTTTGCGCTTTCATATGCTTGTTCTCTTCCTTGATAGATTTATGATCATTCTTTCATGATAATAAATTGGGAAAAATATTCTTAAGGAAGAAAGAGCATTTTATGACTGAAAGCGAGCTCTCGGTAATAATTAACAACTTTCCGTTTCATCATGCCAGAAAAGAATTAACATCTCAAAAGAAAAAGAAAGGAGACAGGGTAAACCCAATTATACAAAATATTAGCCTCATTGCTTGTGTTTGTGTTCCACATCCTATAGTAGCATAACAATTCCAAAGAGAATAGCATCCAACATGTTTATTTAAACTCAAGACTGCCATCAATCAGTAATTACTAAGACTATTTTCCAAGTAAAATCACTCAATTATTCTACCGAACGGCTCAATGCCACAGTAGCAACATCATTTATGCGATCCCTAATTTTCCAAAATGAAAAATTGTATCTAAATTTTATAGCGAACAGGATTTCCTGAAGTAACAAGATACACCAAATAACATCAATTTCCTCCACAATCACAAAATTTTGTTTCTTCATAAAAATTTAAAAAAAATAAAATAAAATAAAATTAGAACTAAAACTCTAATGAATGATCAGACAAAGTTCGAGCAATTAAATTTGAATAATACTAAACTTTCCAAATGATATCCCAAATTTCCTATCCCAAGTGATATGTCATATTTTGCGGTTTTGATGTGTAAATAAAGAGTTCAGGTAGCAAATGATAGTGTTAACAAGAAAAAAACCTCACCATATTATTAGAAGGAGGGATTGAAGAAACAACAAGAGGATGAGTATGATCTTTGACAAATCTGGTAACTACCCATTTCCCAGATTTATCAAACTTAACCAACATCATAGCTTTGCAACCTTCTCTCGTACTACTTCTCGGTTTCCTCACCGGTCCAAAAACCTCTCTTGCTTTTACATAAAACCCTTGTTTGTTACACGAAAGCCTTCGAGATAGTATCTTTTTATCAACCTCTGATCGACGGCACTGATCTATTCGCATTACGAACCCAACACGCCTCGCATACTCACCGTAGAACTCCTTTGCCGCTTCTTCTGACTCGAATTCCATCCCCACGAATGGTTCTGGCGCGTGCTCTTCAGGGTTGACTGAGTTGGTGTATGGATCCTCCATTGCTAGTTCATTTTGGAGAAGGAAACGAAAAGGGTTTGGAATTGAAGATGGGAAGTTCGTAAAATCGTTGAAAAAGTGAAGCATTAAAGTGAGTGGTTGTGGGTTTGACTTCGAAGTTCGGAGGAGCTTCGGTTCTGTGTTACGGTTGCTTTCTAATTAATGATGTCTTACAAATCAAACTAAACTACAAGTCGGTTAAATGTCTTTGAAATGAACGACAGACCGATGTATTACTACTTTAACCAAGTGATTGTCCTCCTTTGAAGTTTGCATGCGCCAAGACCAAATAAAGACTTTGATTTAGTGATTTCAGTCCGGTTTACTTCTGTTACGGGCCGAATGACGTGTTCCCACCTAAGGCTTGCCCTAGCGAGAATTTATTCCCCAAAAAGTTTGAAAACGACAATCACCCATCAACCATTAATTTTGTCCGTTAACTTGAGCCGAAGAAGGATAGGATGGTAACTTTTCTCTCAAACCCACCCATTGCCGGTAATTGCCTCCAGCCTTTTGACCTGCCTTTTGCTGGAATTCTCACTAATTTTGGCAAGAAGAACGTCCCTAGCCTTGATCTAAACCTTCACAAGCCCCATTTGACTGTTTTTTTTGTCACAATTGGCCGGATTCACTACCTTTGCACAACCCACTCCCATCGCACGCTTGCCATGTTCAGGCCAAATCGCCCTGAATTTGACGTCGTTGAGCAGCCCTACTGCCACCTACAGACTTCCCACAACCCCCATAATAAAACCTCTCTCTTTCCTGAATGATTCCACCCCCACCTCCAGCCGCCGCGCACAGTTGACTCGCACGATTTGAACCTTTTTCCAACTGATCCCTGCATCGACAACCCTAGCCACCACCACCCTTTGGCTCACCGACTTCTCCTACAAAACCCCTAACCTTCCCAGCCCCAAAAGCCCACCGTTCATCGTTTGCTACTCAACCTAGAGTCTGTTGCATTTTTCTAAAAGTGGCTGTTGAGGATTGTTTGTTTGATGAAATTGAAGTTTAGGGTTTGTTTGAGAGATTAATTGCAGTGTTTTTGTGATTGAATTTGGTCAGAAAACTAAATTTGGTTGGAAAACCCACATTCACCGTCGATCATCCTCCCAGCCCAGCTTACCCACCAACAGTTCATGAAAAATCCCCAGCCAACCCATCTGTCTCCCTGCATGTTGTAGCTCCTGTTTGCTTGGGAGTTGCAATATGCAATTTTGGCCAAATCTCGCCTGACCAGGTACGATTTTGACCAAATTGCTTACTATCAGCGCGATTCCAACCACCTGAATAAGATGTGGGATTTGTATTCAAAGAGGAAAGGGTATTTTTGTCTTTATAGTTACTGTACCATGTTAGATAACAGATTTTATTAACAAATCTTAACAACGAGTGGGTAATTTTCGAACATATATTAATGGTTAGTGGGTAATTAGTTACAGTAGGAGCCCTATAGCCAATCAATTATTATACAATTAACTCTTTGTAATAATGTTTCATTATTTATCAATAAAAGACATATTCTTTTATATCATATAAATCATAATTGTGTGTATTGATATATGTCCTTAAGACGGTAGAATCGTGACGAGGGTATCAAGTGTTTCAAATCTTGATAGTGAGAACCTTATGATCATATATGGTAGCCATTCTAGAAATGTTTGTAACCCTAGTATTATTCTGACCAAGGATACAGATAATATAGTAAGGTTATCATAGTATTGAATGACTTTGTCGAAAGACAATGACTAATCTCACATGTCAAGGTTATTTGCTGATAACCTGGTGCAACACATGGGTGCTTGTTGTAGGCAAGTTCACTAGACAGACCCACCAAAGGATCCATATGGATGGTAACCTAGTGTCTATAAAATAAATCTTCCAACGAATGATGGTGTATGTGATCCTTAGACTTGAGATCACTAGAGCGCCTTGTGCACCGATTAATGTATTTTGACACTAGCCCAATGTAGTTCTATTCAGAACTATCAGAGCGGTAGTGATTGGCTACATCGAGGAGTGTATCAAGACTATGGTGGATCGACAAAAGATTCATCGCTCCCGCGTACGAGAGAAGTTATCTCACTGCGCAATTCAGTAAATGACAATGACACTAAATCTGTGGCCACAGTGGGATTGAGTTGTTGCTCAATCCAATTTATAATTCCGGTCATTGGTCTAGTAACTGAATACAAAGATATCGAGGATATCTGAGGTTGACACTATTTATGTACCTCAGCCTTGATGGGATAACGAATGAAGAAATGATTTGATTGCACAGTAACCATATCGTTGATAGGTATCTATTTCGCTAAATCCGAATCAATCGGGTGACCATGATGCTTTGCTAGGGGCCAATCGTGGTCTGTGTGTAAAACGATTAATTGGCGTTAATCGCGATATTGCTCACTGCCGATATGATAAAGAGCCTACGGGTCATACACTTAGAAGATAATTTAAGAATCAATTTGTGAAAGAGTTATTTTCATCTTTTAAGACGAAAGAGTATTTTGGTAATCTCACAGTGCAATTAAATTTGTTAAAGTTGTTACCTGTATTTAATTTTAATACTAAAATTAAAATTAGTAAGATTATATTTAAATATATGTGCACATATATTTAAGTGGATTGTTGTTATTATTTAATGTTAATGCATTTTAATATATTAATTGATTTTAATAATTATTATTATTATTCTTTAAAATTAAATAACCATAAAAGGGGTGTTTGGTTACAAGGATGGATTAACATGAGAATCCATGACTATTCCTAATAGGATTACGGTTTTAATTAAGTGACACTATGTAAGTGAAATTTAAATTAAAACAAAATAATTCATTCATTCATTGAATTAAAAACAAAACCCTAGCCACCCTCATTCTCTTTCTCAAGTTTTTGCCTTGAGTGAATCAAGGAATTTTTACTTGATTCTTGAAGCCTTCAACTTGTTCTAGCAAAACAATTATCGGTTCTCCAGATTGTCTTCATATAGACAACGTAAGTGCGATTCTACATTGAATCGGGAAGCGAGATCAAATCAGAGATATTTGAAGGAGCCTCCAAACATACGTAAGTATTCTAATCCTTGAATGAGTTTATTTTATACAGATTTTGCTTACAAACATGTAAACGGTTATAATCTATATCCGAATCTTGGCAAAAGGTAATTGATTTACCGATTGAATTTTTGTTTTTCCTCCGCATTTGGTAGATTAATTACTAACAAAATTGTCATTCTCAAACTTTTTGGGTAGTAAATTTTCGTTCGGGCAAACTTTGGGTTGGAACATGTCATTCGGCCCTGTTGAAGGACTTCAAGCCCAGTTGAATTTTTTGTTTGATTACAAAAAGGAGGAGAAAAGTTGAATTGAGTATGTTTGTTTATGTTGCTTATGCAAAGAAGAAGTTGAAAGTTGAATTTTTAAAGTTGTGTGAATTTTTGAAGTGTTGTGCAATGATTATTGGTATATGCTTGTTGTGAGGGGGAGCTTTTGCTCAACTTGTTTGGTTTGGCATTGGTTAAGGAAAATGTTTATTTTAAGGGGGAGTTTATGCTTTTTGTTTTAAAATCATTATGTGGTGCTTATATTATGTGAAAACTCAATTTTTTGCTTAGTTTTGTCATCAATCAAAAATAGGGAGATTGTTGAGCCCTCATGTGTTTTGATGTACCAAAACTAATCAAAAGATTGGTTGGAATCTAACAAAAAGCAAAGGTATAACTTATGTCATAACCCATATAAAATTGCAGATTTCTTCTAAAAGGAACACTCGTTCAAATCCCCGTTCCTCCCTTGATGAAATTCCTAAAAAGTCGTTCAAAAATGAACATCATCGTTCCTCATGCTCGTTCACGGCTCTTCCAAGTTTATGTTAAAGATGTTCAAGCTATTCCAAACTAAATGATCAAATCGCACACCCGTTCCAAGCATAACTGAAGACTTAAACAAAAGGTTGAAGCACACATCTAAAAACATAACGACTAGAATGAACGGTCGTCCATCAAGCCTGTTCCATAATGAACGACACTGTTCCAATCGTCATTCATGCCTCTAGAATCTTGACTCAAGTTTGTGATCACAAAATGAATGTCTGTTCCATGTGGTGGAATACCCGTTCCAGTCAAAGCCAAGTTTAGGATTTGAAATTGTGAGCTGAAAACAAGCTTTGGAATACAAGTGTCAAACCCGAACTCCCGTCCTAGAACTTAGTGAAGATCGTTCCTCAAAAGAACAACATCATTCCAAGAAGCCATTCATGCTTTTGGAAATTTTGGACTCTAATGAATAAAAGTCGAACGACCGTTACAGTGGTGGAATGCCTGTTCGCGATAGGGGAATGTCATATTCAATAAAGGGAACGACCATTCCAAGACCTTGAAGTCAACAAAAAATTGTTCATTGGTTTCAGGAACGACCGTTCGCGATGGTGGAACGCCCGCTCCTTTGAATTCTGCAACTTTGCAAGAGTGCATTAAATGCAACAACGATTCTATTTTTTTCAAAGGTTTTAGTGAGATATAAATTCAGCGATTTATTGCTCAAAGAACAAGAGACAAAGTGAGATAGAAGTGACAATACATCAAGAACATTCTCACATAGTACCTAAAGCTCAAAAATCCAATTCATGACTCTCATTTGCACTCATTCTTGAATGTCTTTAGAGAGTACCTTGAAAGCTTATTGTGTGTATAAGCCTAGCTTAACGACAATCATTCACATAACTTTGCCATTAATTTTTGGGTGAAATCCTATAAATTTAGAGGCGAAATCATGTCAAACTATTGTAAAAGCAAAATCCTATGAAAACTAGTATAAAAGCAAAATTCGATTATAGTGAAACTTCAAGGAAGTTTTGCTTTAAAGTGGACATATGAGGTTTATGGATATAGCTCCAAACCATTATAAATCACTAATTTCTTTTCCCTATCTCTAGTATATATTCCTTATTGAATGTTTATATTTGTCTCATGCATTTAAGTCACATTTATTGTTCATAGCATATTTGTTCATTATGAAACTTCATTTATTGCTCATTCATTATTGCCTCTAGTGTTGATTTGGTGCTCATATCATTTGGTTAGTTGGAGTTTTGTTTATTGGCATTAAATGTGCTATTGTATAATGGGCTTTGTACATCAATATCTTACATTCAGATAATGTCATGGGCTTACCTTTGAAGATTTCATGAGCTTATATTTGTTTAATGCCATATGCTTTATTCGAAGTTCCAAGACGTGGTCATTGGGCCAAAAGTGGAGCCTTGGAGTCTGATTTATGGCTTTATACCCTAATTGGATCTTTATTGTAGCATTGAGCCTTCTTGACAAAAGTGGTCATCAACAATTATTAATTTATTTTAAGAAATTATTTGTTTTTAATATTGATTATATAATTTTAAAATATATTTAAATACTTATATTGAAGAGATAAAAATAAGTCATTTTTTGTCTTTATACATATCATCACGATTTGAAAATCTATTTTACCAGACATAATATTAAAGATCTTAAAATCGAAGCAATTTTATAAATTTGCGTTACCAAAAGCATTTAAAATTATTTCCAAAACTAATTATTTTCATGCTTAGATAAAAATTGATTAAACTTAAAGCTATAACAATCCCAAAGTAGACCTTTATATCATTTAAAACAGTTAATTGAATACAACTTTAAACATTAAAAAATATTCAAATATCACTAAGGGTGAAAGTCAAGCTGAGCCGCTCACGAGTGGCTCGAGCTCGGCTCGACACTTGACAGCTGAGTTTGAGCCAAGTCAGCTCGACTATAGTGTCGAGCCGAGTTCGAACTTGGTACTACTCGGCTCGTGAAGCTCCCGAGCTTTAACCAACTTGAGGGTTTATTTGCTAGGTTTGAAAGTAACAGGGGCCTATAGAATTTATGATATGTTTTAGTTTTTAAAAATTAGAGGTCCACCCATATTCAAATGAAGTCAAAGTCGATTTGGGAATTGGGATTACTAAATTAGAAGGAAACCCTAACTCTAAAAGCTTTCTCCTTCCTCGATTTACTTTATTTAAAGCCATTTGCCATTCGTCGTCTCTCTTTCGCCATTTTCCCTCTCCTCCAACAAATTGTCGTTCTACTTCTTCTCATGACTCTCATCTCACTCTTAGCTTAGTCTCAGCCTCTCAAATCTCAATCTCAGGTGTTGTTTATTTTACAACCTCTTAATCTCAATCTTAGTCTCAGTCTCAGGCTCTCATCCTCTCACTCTCACTCTCACTCTCAAACTCTCAACCTCTCAATCTCACTCTCGTGATTCTTATCTCAGTCTCAGTCTTAGCCTTTCAATCTCACCCTCGTGACTCTCATCTCACTCTCACTCTTGTCTCACTCTCAGTTTTAGTTTATACATGTTTGTTCTGCATCTTGCTGAATGAGCTCTCATTGTATGTAATTGGTGTTGTATTGAATTTTTTATGCTAATCGAGCTCTAGTTTTTTTAACACTCGATTGAAATCAAGCTTTATTGAATTCGAGTTGAATCGAAGTTGAGTTCAAACTTCCAACAGTATTTCGAGTTTGAGTTCAATTTAGCTCTGTCAAGCTCGATTGGGCTGAAACTCGAACTCGGGCTAGTTACTGTAGCATACGAGCCAAGCTCGATTAGCCAAAAACTCGATTGGCTATGCTCAATTACACCCCGCATATCACCCTGCGGGCTGACATTGTTAATAAATACTAATTAAAAACCTAAAAATTTTAATCACTTCTTTTTTTAATCTTTCCCAACATCCCCGAACCCAATCCATCCCGATCTTCTCTCGCAAACCCAACAGCCCCTTTCCATCTGCACCTCCCCCATGTCTCCCCCCTCTCCTTGCTTCTCCCCTACACCACCCTCTTTTCTTGATTTTTATTTTGAATTTTGACTTTTTTGTAGTTGTGATTTTAGTTTCAAGCATGGTTTTGCCAAATTTTGAATGGGGTGAGAAGGTGGTAGAGGTGAGTTTGACAGATTCAACAAAGCTACCAAAATCTTCTTCTTCTTCTTCGAAATCAAAATCCAATCTAGAATCAACATCAATTATTGGGTTTTCATTTACTAGGTCGTTGATTTGGCTGCTAAATTGGAAATTTGTTTGTGGAAAGTAACTAATCAAAGCAATTATTGGGTATATCTAATATTTTAGTTTATTGTGGAAGTTCAAATTATTATTATTTTTCAAGCATTTGGGAAAATTTAGGCTCCATTTGATACATATATTGGAAAAACTATTCTAGTTTTCCTAATAAAGTCAACACAAAATTTTTGTTTGGTTCACCTATTTCCAAAATATAATTCTAAATTATTCAATTTCTTTTAAACCCCTTAAATTTGTTAATTTAACTAAACAACCCAATTTTTTTTAAAAAAAAAAATTGACAAAAACACCCCAGTAACCCAAATTTACCAGATTCCGGCCACCACTGCCGAAAGCTGACTGGAATCTGGTGTAATAGTGCACTACCGGCTGAATCTGGCCGATAGTACGCTAGAAAATGCTAGATCTTTGGCCGTAGACAGTTGTCAACGACGGCCAAGATATGGTCGTCGTTGACCATCAACAACGGCCTTATCTTTGGTCGTCATTGATGACCAAATATGGCCAGATCTGGTCATCAATGGCCAGATCTAGTCATAGATCTAGCCTTTTTCTGTCAGATACACGGTGAATCTGGTCAGAAAAGGCCTTATCGACGCACGACCGGTAAGATCCAACCGTTCATGCGTCGATACGGTGACTCTGGCCACCCTCCGGCGGTGATGGCCGGCTGTCCATATTTAATGAGTAGGTTGTGAGTGTCTTTGTTAACTTTGAATATTTTATTATAGGGGTGTTTAGTAAATAAATATACATAAGAGGTATTTTATTAATTTTTAAAATTTTAAATCGTAATACCCACCCAATTTAATTTTTTTTCAAGATATTATTCTAAAAATTATCCAATAATGAACCAAACGAAGCCTTAGAGTTTTGTAATTGATTTGTTGGCTACTGTGGACAACAAGAGGAAAAAGGGTGGATTGTGATGAGTACAAGAACTTCATGGGTTGACTTGGCTACCAACGTTATAGCCAAGAAGTTGAAATCGAAAAAAGGGTGGACTTTGTTCAACTAATATTGCCTGGTTCTTCTGGTAGCGGCAGCCGGAGGGTAAGATTGAGTGGTGAGGTGGGATTTGATTGGTGAAGAAGAAGTAAAAAGGAAAAGAGAAAAGAAAGAGTCAAATTTAGGGGTAAAACGGTCATCCCATAATATTTTTTGATTAAGGTTATAACAGAAGTTGACGAAATGGTGGTATCAAATATTTTTCAAAACCTTGAGGGTGGTTTGTTAATAATTCCAAACATAGCATCTGGGTTTTAGTTTCTGAAACCTCAAGGGTGCTAAGTTAAGTAACCCAATATTTATATGAATTTAGCTAGGTCCATAACCTTCTTTCACATCTTTCGATGTGATAGCTCGTCATTAGTTAGATCGTAAGTAGACAGTGAGACCCATAAAAACAGACAGGATTTTTTTATAAATTAACTAATAACGAATTATTACATCGTAGAATATGAGATAAAGTTATGAGATTAGGTGGATCTCACAAAAGAATTGTCTAATTTAAGTGCAGTTTTTAGCCCAAAAAAGTGTTGGGCCGAAATGGCAGCCCAGTAAATAAAAAAGATGTGATAGAATACATCTCGCCTCTATCATGTTCATGTCTCACCCAACGCCCCTTCAATCCTAGGGTTTCTACTTCTGCTGCTCCCTGTAAGTTCATCATCACTTGATCTTAACTCTCTTCCCTTATTTTTTTTTTCCTTTCTTTTTCTTGGTCTTTATATTTGCTTGCCTACAAAACAAGAGAAAAAAAATAATAATTCAAAGTTCTAAATTTTGGCTGCTGCTGCTGCAATTTCATTGACTTTAATTTCGGCTCTGTTTAAACTCTTTCTTCTATATCAAATTTGCTTTACTAATCAACTTAGTTGCCTTTTTTTTTGCTTTATTTATGTATTTTGTGCTTCAATTACTGCTATAATTCTTCTTATATTTATATGAGCAGGAGCTTATAATTTCAGTTATCGACTTTTTATTTTGTTAATTCTTTTTTAGTACAAGGCAATAATGAGTTGGTATAGTCAATTTAATTTATTGTAGCTTGAGAACGGCTAGCTTTGCTTTAGGTAATGCTTTTAATTTAGGGAAGGTAAGAATGTTCAATTGGGTATAAAAAAAGCCTTTTGGTTGCCGTGGACTTGTATTGTCTATATGTTTCATTTTGTGGGTTCAAAGCAATTTTTGTGTTTGTGTTTTTGATGGAAAGTAGAAAATGGGGTTGTTTGATTTTCGTATCCTGCTTGCAGATTTGTGATGGGTGAATAGCTTGTCTATTGTTGAGTTATGAGCTTAATGGAGAGCACGTCTAGTCAAGCTATTGATTCAGATGAAAGTGAAAGGTATTTGCATGTTGAAGGGTATGATGAGCATGAGTTGGCTGATGATGACGACCTTTCGAAAAATATTGTCTTATGTACAGGTGAAGTTGACAAGATCTTGGAACAGTCTTTTGAAAGTTTACCCTCAATAGGAGATGATGTAGAACCCTATATTGGTATGGAGTTTAAGTCAAGAGATGATGCTCGAGAATTTTATGTTGCTTATGGAAGACGTACAGGATTTACTGTACGGATCCATCATAATCGTCGTTCACGCATAAATAATATGGTAATTGGTCAAGATTTCGTTTGTTCGAAAGAAGGTTTTCGTGAAAAGAAATATATTTATCGGAAAGACAGAGTTCTTCCTCCACCACCTATAACTCGCGAAGGCTGTCATGCAATGTTAAGGCTAGCTTTAAGAGAGGGAGATAAGTGGGTTGTCACCAAATTTATAAAAGAGCACAATCATGCACTAATGTCTCCGAGTAAAGTACCATGGCGAGGATCTACAAAAAGTTTTGTCAGTGAGGTAAATTTTCTTTACTCTTTTTGCTAGATAGAATGGAAATACATTTGAAATTTCTTGCTTGTTAGGTGTCTTCAGTTTTTACATTTGACCTGTGATTGGATTAGTGCTTTTTTAAATTGAGGGTCAAAGGCCACTGTTAAATATTAACGTTAGTGTATAGTTTCTTAGCAAGATATTTTATGTATAATTGATTCTCGTATCAATCATTTGTTACCAGTTAAGCAACGTAGTAAATTCCACTGAACCCGATGTTGAGCTAGTACTAAGATATTAAAAAGGTCTAAGGACTTTTACTCTCTGGTTGCCTCAGTTTGCAATTGTGGACCTTTGACCTCAGCCTATGGTGTTAAAATGTCACTGCGGTCTAAATGGTTTAGTGGAAAAGAGTCTCACAATCAAAGAATACCAGAGTTATTGTTGTTAACTGCAACCTATAAAGATAAATCTTAGACTATGATTAATATCCTATTTTTCAGCTTGACACATTGTCTAGAGGACCAAAAGTATCTCACCCCATTGAGTGTATGTTTCCCCTGAGCATTTTTTTTTTATTTCACCCAAGATGGCGCCGTATATGATTTAGTGTTTTACAGGATGAGAAGGATCATGATTTAGTGTTTAACAGGATGAGAAGGATCATGATTTAGTGTTTTACAGGATGAGAAGGATCGGAGAATACGAGAATTGACCCTAGAACTCAACAATGAGAGACAAAGATGTAAACGACGGTGTGCAGCATACCGGGAACAATTACGCATGGTGTTGAAATTTGTTGAGGAACATACGGACTACATGTCCGAAAGAGTTCAAGATATAGTGAAGAACATAAGAGAACTTGAAGATGAGCAACTGGAAGATTCCGTTTGCCCATATATGTAGTGCACTTCTTAGGTAAGAGTAGATATAATTAGACCACTGTACATTTATTTACTTTTTATTGTATTTTTTTTTTTTTTTTTTTGGTAATTCCAGGTCCACTTGATGCTGATTTCACTGCACGACTTGAGCTCAGCATTTAGGGCCTCTTACGTTCATTTGTTTGATTGTATCACATTTTATAAGAATAAGATTCCATGTGCAATTGAAATAAAAGTGGTTATTTAAGCTCATTGGAAGCAATGTAGTTGTTATACTTTAATTTCAACTGTAATACTAATAGTTAAAATCTATTTCAGAAATTTGACAGAATTTGAGCCAGAAACTTGCCATTCATATTATTCCTCGCCGACTTTTGTTTTTCAGATTCTGGCACACTTGTTTGTTTAGAATTTGTGACATGCATGCTATGACTCTAGTGCAACTCTCAACATTCAGGGCACAAAATTACTGGATTTTGTGATGCATCTGTCTTGGTAATAAAATTATACAAAACGTTGTGGTCCATTGCGTAAAGTTTTGATCCATGTGTGGATGTAGGTAGAAATTATTGAAGTTGAGATGGAGATGAATTTGTATATATGGATGTGATATTGGTTTAGAACTAGCAGGAGCAGAAAGAAATGCAGATGCTCTGTGAAGGATGATTGCTAATTGACCCATTATAATTTTCTAATCAAACACTTTTGTTTTAGAATATGAAATTTAATAATAAAAAACACTTGTGAAATTTCAATCACCAAGTCAGTAGTTAACAATCAAAGTAAACCAGAATAGTATTGAGAAGTATACACCTGGTTGTGTGAACTGAAGAGGGGTATTCAGTAAGAACGAAGGGCATGAAAATGGAGGAGTTTGAGAAGAGAATTGTGAGGTTATGAGATTTTCAGAGAGCCATTGAAGTTTAAGAAGCTCAAACCATTAATCATTAAAAAATTCATTTTTAAAGTTTAAAGAAAATGACGATTGTAATTAGAATATAAAAAAAAAAAAAAAGATCGAAGAAGTAAATAATATTATGAAAAATTATTCACAAATAATTAAAATATCATTAATATTAATGACATACAAGAGAATCATTAATTAATTAAATTCTATTTTCAAATTGAAACAAACTAAATTAAATTCATTGTAATGCAGCAAATCCACCACCTTTCATCATCTGTTTAAACTCAGCATAATCCACCATTCCATCTCCATCAACATCCACTTTCTTTATCATTCTCTTACAATCTTCAAGGGTTCTTCCTTGTTTGAGCCCCAGTGATGCCAAAACCGATCTCAATTCATCAACGGTTATGTATCCATCTCCATTTTGATCAAACACATTGAATGCTTCCTTCATGTCTTCTTCCTCGTCTTTCTCATTCATTATCGTCTGATACAATGCTCCAAACTCATCGATGTCGACGAACCCGTCTCCATTCGTATCTATTTTATCTATCATTTGAACCAAATCTCCATCCGGAATAAATATTCCCAAGTTCTGTAAGGAATCACTGAGCTCCTTCTTTGTTATTTTCCCATCTCCATTCCTATCAAACATTTGAAAAACTCTGCGAAGTTCTGTACTNACGGTGTGCAGCATACCGGGAACAATTACGCATGGTGTTGAAATTTGTTGAGGAACATACGGACTACATGTCCGAAAGAGTTCAAGAAATAGTGAAGAACATAAGAGAACTTGAAGATGAGCAACTGGAAGATTCCGTTTGCCCATATATGTAGTGCACTTCTTAGGTAAGAGTAGATATAATTAGACCACTGTACATTTATTTACTTTTTATTGTATTTTTTTTTTTTTTTTTTTGGTAATTCCAGGTCCACTTGATGCTGATTTCACTGCACGACTTGAGCTCAGCATTGAGGGCCTCTTACGTTCATTTGTTTGATTGTATCACATTTTATAAGAATAAGATTCCATGTGCAATTGAAATAAAAGTGGTTATTTAAGCTCATTGGAAGCAATGTAGTTGTTATACTTTAATTTCAACTGTAATACTAATAGTTAAAACCTATTTCAGAAATTTGACAGAATTTGAGCCAGAAACTTGCCATTCATATTATTCCTCGCCGACTTTTGTTTTTCAGATTCTGGCACACTTGTTTGTTTAGAATTTGTGACATGCATGCTATGACTCTAGTGCAACTCTCAACATTCAGGGCACAAAATTACTGGATTTTGTGATGCATCTGTCTTGGTAATAAAATTATACAAAACGTTGTGGTCCATTGCGTAAAGTTTTGATCCATGTGTGGATGTAGGTAGAAATTATTGAAGTTGAGATGGAGATGAATTTGTATATATGGATGTGATATTGGTTTAGAACTAGCAGGAGCAGAAAGAAATGCAGATGCTCTGTGAAGGATGATTGCTAATTGACCCATTATAATTTTCTAATCAAACACTTTTGTTTTAGAATATGAAATTTAATAATAAAAAACACTTGTGAAATTTCAATCACCAAGTCAGTAGTTAACAATCAAAGTAAACCAGAATAGTATTGAGAAGTATACACCTGGTTGTGTGAACTGAAGAGGGGTATTCAGTAAGAACGAAGGGCATGAAAATGGAGGAGTTTGAGAAGAGAATTGTGAGGTTATGAGATTTTCAGAGAGCCATTGAAGTTTAAGAAGCTCAAACCATTAATCATTAAAAAATTCATTTTTAAAGTTTAAAGAAAATGACGATTGTAATTAGAATATAAAAAAAAAAAAAAAGATCGAAGAAGTAAATAATATTATGAAAAATTATTCACAAATAATTAAAATATCATTAATATTAATGACATACAAGAGAATCATTAATTAATTAAATTCTATTTTCAAATTGAAACAAACTAAATTAAATTCATTGTAATGCAGCAAA
This sequence comes from Pistacia vera, assembly GCF_008641045.1. Classification (NCBI taxonomy): domain Eukaryota; kingdom Viridiplantae; phylum Streptophyta; class Magnoliopsida; order Sapindales; family Anacardiaceae; genus Pistacia; species Pistacia vera. Next base: position 1,139,261 of record NW_022196346.1, on the reverse strand, counting down.
TCCACCACCTTTCATCATCTGTTTAAACTCAGCATAATCCACCATTCCATCTCCATCAACATCCACTTTCTTTATCATTCTCTTACAATCTTCAAGGGTTCTTCCTTGTTTGAGCCCCAGTGATGCCAAAACCGATCTCAATTCATCAACGGTTATGTATCCATCTCCATTTTGATCAAACACATTGAATGCTTCCTTCATGTCTTCTTCCTCGTCTTTCTCATTCATTATCGTCTGATACAATGCTCCAAACTCATCGATGTCGACGAACCCGTCTCCATTCGTATCTATTTTATCTATCATTTGAACCAAATCTCCATCCGGAATAAATATTCCCAAGTTCTGTAAGGAATCACTGAGCTCCTTCTTTGTTATTTTCCCATCTCCATTCCTATCAAACATTTGAAAAACTCTGCGAAGTTCTGTACTCTCCATGATAATATCTGTATAAAGTTTGCAAAACTTCACAATTAGATATAAAAGATAAAAATGAAAAAAACAAGTGTTAAATTACATATCGATGTGGGGTTTCATTCATGCATGCATGGGAAAGTTTGATGTGTTTTATATTGAAGAGAAATGGAGGAGATGATGATGGAAGGATTCTTAGGGATTAAGACGGTTGAAGAAGATAAATAATTGATGAATTGATTAACAAGATATGAAAAATATGTGGTGATGAATTGAGTGGTGTTCAACAGAATAAAGTTTTATGTAATGGGGTTTTTTTTCTTTCTAAATTTAGGGTGGGTTTGTTGAGCAAGTCTTAAAATATGATTAGAGGAATTGGATGGTTAATTTAGAATTTGGAAGATATTACAAAATGGAATATATATTCAAGGACAGCAAAGCTTAAGCTAAATAAAGTAGAGGTTCATTATTAATTAAAGTGGATTTAATGACATCAAAGATTAAATTAACACATGGTTCTTACAACGGCGGAAGAAGTGATAGATGTGGTGGCCGTGGCCAACGTGAAAAACTTCAAAACTTTGTTAGAAATGGTGACAACCCAACCATCCTCAGATTTGTTCAATTGTATTACTCTTGCCATTCATCTTCTCCGGAAACTGAAAATATCAAGTAAGGACAAAAACGCTAGTTCCACTTCCCAGTGATAGCAAAGTAAGATTTCTGAATTATACATATAAAAAAAAAGGTGTTATTTCAATCTTTTCTACAATAATACAAGGGCAAGTATGCACTGTTATATTTTCTACCACTACTTAAAGGGTTACCAGGGGAGGTTTAAATTAATAGTAAAGAAAAAGGGTTTATAAAATAATCTCCAAAAAGTATAATTAAATAACAAAATTCTTCTTGTGATTGTTGTAATAACAAAAATCTCTCTATTATTAATTTTTTTTTTTTTGTTAAAATAAACGATAGATTAACAATATAGTAAAAGTATTCATTGACGTATTATGTTATATATTCTAATAGGACACTTGTTTCTAAAATCTTAAGAGAAATTTTGTATATTCAAAATAAAATAACGAGCAGCTGTGGGCATGTTATTTTGGACCAAATTGTCAACTTCAGATATGGGCCAGAAAGAGGGGCCCACCTCGTCAAAACCCTAACCTAACCCTAATCCTAATTTCTTTGTTCTATAAATATCATCTCCTCCCACATAAACCTTTCCAGTTGCAGGCTGTTCCTTTTGCAGTAATACAAGTTTCAATTCATTTGAAGGGGTGTAAATGGTTTTGTTTTGTTGTTTTGGTTGTAAAGCAAGTCAGCTTCTTGGCTGGGTCTGAACAAAAACGACCCAGGCAATACAAAATTTAGAAACTTGCGACATGGAAATCGCCGGTATCACTCGCCTGAATCTGACCCATCTTGATTTTTCAGGCCCTTTTCCTACTGGCACATTACTTTTTTTTTTTGAATTCTTTCGCTTAAAATAAGCAAACGCACTCTGTCCCAAAACCGTTTATGTTTTAATAACGAATGTTTTGAGGCAATTTCTTCGTTTGCAAAAGTAATTTCCGGCTAACTCGCTCATATGATCTCCTTTCTCTTATGATCATATTGAGCACATGGCCTGGTTTACATCAAAATCAAAATTAAATAAACAAAAAAACAAAACTTTTGTAATTTCTTCATGATCTACTTATCTATATTTCTGTTTGTATTTGCATTAAATAAAAATATTTGTGTTGAATTTTTTAATACAATGGTTTCACAATATCTTGAAGTGGGCAAGTCATGTTTTATTTATCCAGAAGAATGACTTGTAGTTCATGGTTTTTAAATTAGATTGACTTTGTCAGCTACTAGTTATAAAGTTTCTTTCAATGAATTGAGCTCTGCGCTCCAGTGGACGCCTGAATTTTTGACACAATTTCAACTCTTGTAATGCCAGTATGCATAAGCGAAGACACAGACGTTTATTCGACGTTACATAATGTTAGGACAAAAACTCTTTCTTAACCCACTTAATAAGTCACTGTTCCTCTCAGATTACATGGTTGAATTAAGGTACACATTGAGAATACGTGTGTATACTTTGTTGGGATTGAGATAATCCAATACCCATTAAAGACTTGGTTAAGATTGATAAATTTCAATGCCCATTGAAGACGTTTGTTGAGATTGATATATATTCCGATATCCATGAAAGAAATTTATTAATAGGAAAATATATTAAACTACCCATAGAAGAAAAGGCAAATGATAAGTTTGGAGCTTCTGGAATGTCACCATCCAACTTTGTCAATTGTATTTGGACCAATATCTAACCTCATATTTTTCTCTTGAAAATGAAATGCAGCATTTTTTTTAATGCAGCATTTTTTTTAAAGCTTAATGTGCGTAACATTTTACTCACACAACTCCAGGGAAGATCAACTTATGCCTGTGAAATGATGATTGAGGGTTCACACTTGTCTCAAGATTAACATTACTACAACACAGCATGGTATTTTAAAACAAGGGGAAAGAAAATTAAAGTAGGAACTATGAAACACCTTAAGATCTTATATCACATAAACACTATGACAAATTGACAATAAATAAATAAGATGACGCCTTAGTCTTCTTCTAACATAGAGAACTGATACTTCCATTGTCGGAAAGGAAAAACTAAACAGTTAACACATTGTCCTAATATTGAAATTTCCATGACACCTCACTCTTCTAGGATAAGAAGTGAAGAACATTCATAATAAATTCTTCAAAGCATACCATCTTAGAAAAGAGAATTGACAGAAACTTGCAACTACTTCCACAGTTGGAAGAAGAAGAATAAGTAACCATACTAGTGAAAATACCATAACAACAACTTAAATTATTGTATCTCTATAACACTATGAAAATAGATAAGAGCTCCACATACACAAGCAAAAGTGCGTCATTAATAGAATGAACATCTATTCCTTCCTCTTTGAGACTACCTTCCAATGAAAATGGATATTACGTAGCGAAAACTCATTCAGAGTTACAGTACTTCTTGGAGATTGAATTAACAGTTCTCCAACTGAATTCCATCCATCTCTTGAAGCCCTAAAAGTTTTATATAAAGTTTAATAGGCACACCAAGAGCTTAAGCTATTCTATTCAGGGTGTCTGAATTCTAGTGTTCAATGGAGAGGCTCTAGGTAATTCAATCAACATCAACTTGATACTATCAGTGTATGCTTAGAAGGAAAATCTACTAATAAGATGACCTCAAAGAACAAAGAAAATGAAGGGATCAATTTCACAATAAACTTGGCTAGTTTCTCAAGTTTCCAACACTATGCTAATAACATTTAAAATGATAACAGTTTATATGCACTTCAAAAAGGTTGTGCCAGTATACATTCTTCCTTTACCCTTCAGGAGTAATGTTTCACAATATCATACAAGCTGAAAGAAGAGAAACATCACAATTGACTAAGTAAGGTAAGTCACATACGCCACCGAAACCTTACCAAAATCAAAGATAATGTAATTTAGGCGAAGGCTATTCATTGCATTGGTAAACAAATACTGCAGCTGATCTACACTCAACAAAGGTCACAATTTCCTTTATTTGATGATCATCCAGGATTGCACATTCTCTAGCTAAAATGACTTGTATAATGTTAATGCCAGACCCATAACAAAAATATTGACAAATCCAGGGCAGTTCAGTTCTGCTAAAAATAAGTTTGCATATTCATCAGTTAGATAAGAACCTTAACTTCATGGAGAATAAAATGGACTTTCTACTCGAACATACATACATTTGCAACTGTTTACCAAGGCAAATCTCCATCTATTGACAACTTCATAGATAAAACCGCCAAAGAAAAGACTAATCAAATGGATGAAGATTACAATTTTTTATTAACCCTGAAAACTCTGGACCACAATGAACCAAGAACTAAATAAACTTGAAATTGTATAATAATTCATCCCCATCATGCTTAGTTTGAAGATAATTATTCAACATTTCACAAATTCAATGCCCCTAATTAAAGATAACATAATTAAACTTCCAAAAACTCCAAATTCATATAATTGAAAGCCACATAAAACATAAAGGCAGAGATGAAGCAGTATCCAACAACCAAAAGTTTAAATCTTTGAAGATTATTAAATTTCCCCAAAACTCAAAATGGCAGAGTTTTGCCTAAAATCAAGGGATGTCCCAGGGTTTGGGCTCGGGGACGGCCACGACCATACCTTCAAGATCCTTATTGAGCACAACCTGACAGCCAAGCCTCGAGTGCTTGTTCAAAACTCGGGCCCTAGAGTTCCGCTTGAGCACGTACTCTTCGTCGTAGGACCTAGGGGGAAGCCTATCGAACCATTCCTGAGCAATGTTGACCTCGCACTCGGCGGAGCAGGCGTCGATCTCTTCGAGGCGGTGGGAGGCGGGGTCGATGAGGCCGTGATTGATTAGGGATTTGAGGAGAGTGTGGCCGGAGAGCCCGATGATCTCGCGTTTCTGGCCGTCGACGTCGATGGCGAAGAGCTTGACGATTCTGTCCGAGACTTTGGCGGAGGTGGCGGAGGAGCGGGACAGCAGGCATTTGGAGTGGAGGGAGAGCGATGGGATGTGGTGAATTTGGGCGGAGAGCTTTCGAAAAGTGGCAGTAGCCATTGTGATGAGAAAATGGTGGTTCTGTGAGAGGTGTTTGGTTATGACGAGTGATATCAGGGGTTTTTATAATATTTTTTAAAATATCAGGGTGTCTTTGATTCGAAAGTAAATTTCAGGGAATCGTTTTTAGAATTCTTTATTTTTAAAATTTTGGTAAATAGAAGATTTCTAAATTGTTATTAGTAGATATAATTTATATGTCTTTTTTTTTTTTTTTTCCTCTATTTTCACTTATAAAATATCACAGTAAAACCTCTTTATTGTGGTATTTTATATAAAAATAAACTCTATATAATCATAAAAAATTATATTTCTAATTTGAGATAGTTATAAATAATTATAATAAGTTATAATTTTTTTAATTCTCGTCTTAAGGAAAGTTGTCTCTACATAGTAATAATTATATGTATATTGTAAAAAAAATATGCTATATTACATTAAATGTTTAAGATGAAATAAAATATTTATCTAAAATTGCTTGAGATAATAATTTATACTTTAGAGTTGTTACCACATCTTTTAACTTGCGGGTACATTATTCGTTAGCATGGACATTTTCTTGTTGAAGCCAAAACACTTTGTAGCCTCTCAAGCATGTTTAGAGTTTCTTGGTATGAAACTTTTTGTATTTCCGTGCTATCATCCTCATAATTATTTCTTTTCTCTTTTTGTCTAATTGTAGCAATGATTTATTCTTCTGTTAAAGCATACATAACTTGTTGCTCATTTTGATGATTAATGTAGTAAAGTTATCGAATCTGATCACTCAATTCTACAATGACTCTTTGATTTTCCTCATCTAATTCAATTGTAACTTGCAATTCATTAACAATGGGGGTCTTAATTTTGTAATACTTAAAACAATTGACAATTGTCTGTGGCTTCACATCAATAGACCATGCAACAACTGCATTTATAATTCCATAAAAAACAGTTATCTTTATTGGTTCTAAGACACGATTTTCTATCCGTTTTAAAAATAGGTAATTGAAGCGCTGAATTGAAACCCTAATACTATTAAAACGTGAATTATGAAATAAGAAATTTTTGTAACTACACCTCTATTAAGTTATAACATTCTCTTAGTAATAAAATTAGTTAATCTTATTATTATGTCTATTAAGTTATAATCTTCTCTTAATAATAAAATTATTTAATCCCACTATTATGACTATAGAGAGGTTTTACTATATATCAAATTAATGTATTGTAGTTGCTAACAATAAAAATAATAATAACAATTCAATATTATAATAATAAATTATTACATAGCAGCGCGCTAGTCATCTATTATACCCTCGATTAAAAAATAATCTAACATTACAAATTTAACCTCAGATAGAATAACTAAAAAGGGTAAAAATACTATGAAAAAAAGAAAAAAAAAAAAAAAGAAGAAAAAACAAGACATTAACATATATATTTTTCAACAAAATTTTTAAATCATAAATAAATACAATACTTGAAGTTATGGAAGAAAAAATCATTGAATTGAAAGGACCAATATTAAGAAGTTTTAACTTCCTCTTGAATAATATTAATTTTCAAGTTTGTTTTGATCATCATATGTTGTGTTGATCATTGCTGCAAATGCACAAAACACCTTTGTTTGAAACTCGTTCGATAAGTACAAAGAGATGTTAAAAATCGTGTTCGAACTCGATTGAACACAGAATGGCTGTTCGAGATCGTTTGATTAACAAAACGAGTTGTTCATGATCATTCGATTATTCATTCAAATACCTATTCGAATAACTCGTTTGAATCCCTGTTCGAATAAAAAATATACACCAACTTTCCAATTCATGCTCTAAAAGACAAATATACAACAATTTATAATTTATACCCATTTAATTCAGCATTTAAAAACAAACCAGCTCTCTCACTATATTTATATTTTAAATAAATCAATAAAAATTCAGTAAATTAAAATAAATAGCCATCATAAATAATGAAACTTCAAACATGGATCACAACCAATAAATGGATCTTACATAATGTTAAAACCGATTAATGGTTCAAAAAAAATTTGGTTCCATATCAAATATGATATATATATATATATATATTAGAAGCTTTTTATAGTGATACTTTATATAGGAATAGCCTCCATATAGGCATAAAAAATTATGATCCAAACTTGGACCAGTTATAAATAAGAATAAATTTTACATTGTAATAAGTTATAATTTTTCTAGATCTAATCTTAAGGTACTTGTCTCTACATAGTAATAATTATATTTATATTACAAAAAATATATGATATATTATATTAAAGGTTTAAGATGAAATATAATATTTATCTATAGTTGTTTGACAATGATTTATACTATAGAGTTGTTACCACGTTTTTTATCTTGTGGATTCATAACAAGTCGCTACCATTGACGCCTTCTTATTGAAGCCAAAATATTTCTAGTTTCTCAAGTATGTTTGAAGCTTCTTGACACAAAACTTTTGGTATTTCCGTACTATCATCATCAGCATTATCTCCTTCCTCTTCTTGTCTAATTTTAATAATGTTTTTTTTCTTCAGTTAAAGCATATATGACTTGTTTTTTATTTGGATGATTGAGGAACACATTAATATCCATTTGATTAGTGTAGAGAAGTTGTCAAATTTGATCACTCAATTATGCAGTAACTCTTTGATATCCATTTTTGTATTATCTTAATGCTACTAAAATAATGAATTGAAAACCTAATATTACTAAAATATGAATAAAAATTTTAATACTACTAAAACATGAATTATAAAATAATTTTTTTTTTGAATAAAAATAATAATTATTGTCACTATACCTCTATTAAGTTATAACCTCTTCATAGTAATAAATTTAGTTGGTCCTAACATTATGACTATAGAGAGGTTCTATTGTATATATATGTGTGTGTACAAAATTATTATCATTATATAAATTATCATAAATATTTTAAATGTCTACATATATATTTTGTATCAACACCCATAAATTCATAATAGTATTAAGGTCTATTGTAATATATAATCAATACATATATGTGATTAATTTGTTATATATATATATTCAAACAATTAATTGTATAAATATAAGGAGTTGATTAATATTTTCTCACAAGTTGACATTCCTTTGTATTCATGTAATCTCTATTTTTTTCATAAAACCAAGCCTTTCTCAACATTTATTTTATACATTTTCAACCGATATTTGATGGTAATCTTTAATTGATTTTGAGGAGAAATAAGACGAAAGGTCGTTTTGGGGTTAATATATTGAAGAGAGTATTTCAGTCTTTTAGTATGTTACTTTGGTTAATATGAAATGAGGTTTTAGAGACGATGGTTTTGCCTCTTTAACATCTTCAACATCATTGACAATTATTGGCAAACGATTCTTAACAAAAAAATTGGAGTAGACTTTATGAAAATATATTTTTTTATGAAAAAAATTGTTAGTTGTTTGGATAGGAAATAGTATTAATTTACTAAAAAGAGCTTTAATTTATACGAATACAATCAAGGGTCCATTTGATACTACTTCTTCGAATAGAACTTATGAAAGAAGAACTTATTAGAGTACAAATTATATGAACAGAGCTTTTGTGAAAATCTTGATAGTTGTTTGGTTAGGAAAATATAAAAAAGCTTTTTAATATTAATTTACCAAAAAAAGGTTTTAATATTATAGATCAACAAAGCTATAAAATTGAAGAGGGATATTTTTTAAATTTCAATACTCTAAATAAGTTAAAAAAAAAAAAAAAAAGTTTACAGAAATAGCTAAAAATTTAAAATTATGCAATAAGTTGTAAAATAATTTATTTGAAATTCTATAAACAATTTGGAAATGCAACCAAATAGTCTAAAAATATTTCATAAGTGCTTATAGCTTTAAATAAACTCTTTCGGTCAATCGATAAGCTCAACCAAATATAAGCTCTTTCGACCAATAGATAAGTTCAATTAAATATGTTGTTTGGTTGGACTTATCTATTGGCCAAAAGAACTTATTTAAAGTCATAAGCATATTTGAAATTTTTTAAAAATTATTTAGTTACATTTCAAAAGTGTTTATAAGATTTTAAAAAAAAAAAACTATTTTATGGCTTCCAAGAGAATCTCAAAATAAGCTCTTTTTAAGCTTATTTAAAGTGAAATAATTTCCAAAATATCCATTTTCTATTTTATAAATTTGACTTAGATCTACTCTTGTATATTAAAATCCTTTTTATTAAATAAAAACTAGATTGTTCTTTTACATTTTCCTAACCAAACAATTAAAATATTTTTCATAAAACTCATACTTTCATAAACTCTATCATAATAGGCTCTCTTTTTATAAACTCTGCTCGAATAAGTCATATCAAAAGGACCCTTAATTTGCAACCTTCAACTCAAAACAAAACTTACATCTTGGATTCTAAGAGAAGCATTAAAACTTTTGAGTTTAAGTATGGATTCTTAAATACTTTGGACAGTGTAGTTAAAAACTGCTATGTGAGGAGAAGGAATTCTTCTTGTCAAATGGACAATGATATGATTTGTCCATGACTATAATTTAACCAAAAGATTCTAAATGCAAAACCCACAAAGCTGGCCGCTTAGATTCAAAGTTGAGAACAACAAAACCTGACAAACAAGCAAAGGGTTTGATACAATCCTCAAAACCAAAGCAAGAACAAAACTTCTCTTTTATAAATTGTACTATTCTTTTCCCATATGCAACCATTCTTCTCACCAACAACAATCCATAGATTCTGCAGAGTTTGATTCAGAAAAATGACCATGGAGCACCATTGCCTCCGCCCATGTCCAGCCCTGCAACAATGTCTCAATGCTGTCAAAAATAAACTCACCAAACCCTCATCTGGAGAACCTGATACTGCATTGAAACAATCCATAATCGAGGGAACTATTGTTATTGATCATAAACCAGGGCATTCAGGGCCTGGAAAATCAGCTTCTGTGCAGATTTACAGCGGCACAATTGTCGACAAAAGTAAGTTCAATGCTTTTCATAACAATCAATTTCCATTGATAAACTGCTGATGTTTCCTTTCTATGTTGCATATAATAGACACTGGAAAAGGGAAGTTGAGCGAAAAGGCATACCTTAAGAGAAAGGAGAGTCACAAGCGGAATGGAACAAGGACAACAACTTACACAATCAAAGTTAATGTGGAGCCTGAATTTGGAATTCCAGGAGCGTTTATAATAGAAAATCAGCATAAGCATGAATTTTTCATTGAGTCTGCAACCCTCCAGGCTCCTGAAAATCTGAGTATCTATTTCGATTGCAGGTCTTGGGTATACCCAATGAAACATACTCAAACAAGCCGAATTTTCTTCTCGAACAAGGTAGTTATAATACTCATATGCATTAGCTCTATATTATCGCAGGCTTGCTTTTATCACTTTAACTCCACAACTCATGTTTCTATCCTATGCTAGAATTATCTTCCAAGCCAAACACCTTTTGGTCTGGTGGATCTGAGGGAAGAAGAGCTTGAAGACTTGAGAGGAGATACTCTTGGGGAGAGGAAGGAATGGCACCGAGTCTATGGCTACGATTACTACAATGATCTTGGCGATCCTGATAAAGATCCTCAACTTTTTAGGCCTACCATAGGCGGGACTGAATTTCCATATCCTCGTAGGGGAAAAACTGGCCGTAGAAAATGCCAAAAAGGTATTTAGCATTGCTAGTCCATTGCATATTTCTTTGTCAATGGTGAAATTTTGCTGATTGATCACTTGTTTATATAGCGCCCTTTTCTGAGAGACGGACGCAGCAAATGAACTTTGATGTATATGTTCCTCCTGATGAGAGATTTAGCCCAAAGAAACTATCTGAATTTACGGGAAATGCAATCCAAGCTATTGTACATTTCGTTATCCCTGAGGCAAAATCCTTGCTTCTTCCTGAAGATTCCAGTTTTCAGTCATTTCGGGAGATTAAGGAATTGTTTACCAGAGAAAAAGGCCAAAAAGTTGAGGAAGGGTTGATAGAGAAATTAAGGAAAGTAATGCCTGAACATCTTGTCAAAAAAATTACTCATGCAAGCAAAGGGGGTACCATGAAGTTCCCAATGCCTTCAATTGCAATAGGTGTGTAGCCAAGCCTATACAATCTTCAGTTCTAATTGATAAGAATCAACAGCCGGTAATCTGATCTTGCATTATGTTTATTGTTCAATAGACAATGAGTTCGCATGGAGGGAGGATGAGGAATTTGGTCGCCAAATGCTTGCAGGAACTAATCCAACACGAATCCGCTGCATAGAGGTATCCACTATTCTTCTGGAAAATCGTACAGTAAATCATCAGTTAAACTATATCTATTGAACTTCGCATATTGATGAACAAATTACATAATACTATGCTATTACAATCATCATAAATAAATCTAATCTATTCATTCTTTCACATCAAATCCAATTCTAATTGTAATTGAAGTAAGAATAATACATTATAACAGTGTTTGGGGCACACACTTAATGTTGTAGTTTTACGATTCCTTGCAGCAATTCCCCCTGAAAGGAAAACATGGAGAGATTATCAGTTCAATAAAAGAATCAGACATAGAGAACAGCCTTGATGGCCAGACTATTATCCAGGTAGGCATATCTCTTTCCCCTGTTCACATTAAGTTTAAGATGTTCAGAGATGACTTTCAATATGCTTGGCAGGCAATGAAACAATGGAGGATATATATCTTGGATCACCATGACTATCTGATGCCTTATTTGGACAAGATTAACTCAAAGGGTAATGTATGTGCTTATGCATCCCGGACACTAGTGTACTTAAGAAATGATGCGACGGTGAAGCCATTGGCAATAGAGCTGAGCTTGCCTGAATCTGAAGATTACGACGGTTTCAACAAAGTTTATCATCCAGCAAAAGAGGGCACTGACGCCGCACTTTGGCAGCTTGCCAAAGCTCATGTTTTAGCTAATGACTCAGCTTATCATCAACTAGTCACTCACTGGTGAGTTCAAAATATTTCTGCAAAAAAAACTGTAACTGTAATTATCATAATGAATATATCCCAATCCCTGCTAATAATTTCACTATACTTCAATACATGATGTATTTTCCAGGTTGCACACTCATGCTGTAGTCGAGCCGTTCATCATTGGTATGAAAAGGCAGTTAAGTACGATGCACCCAATCTATCGGCTGTTAGATCCTCATTTCAAAGACACCATGCACATAAATGCATTGGCTCGGAGTATCCTCATAAATGCTGGTGGAATCCTTGAGAATATATTGTTTCCTGGTGAAATTTGTATGCAGTTGTCTTCTGAGCTCTATAAAGAGTGGAGACTTGATGAACAAGGCCTCCCAATCGATCTTCTTAAAAGGTATTCATTCTCAATACAAAATCATTAGAAAGTTCAATCCTTTTATCAAAAAACATACTTATACACATTGGCATGCATCTATTCCATACTTTCCTCATCCTTATGGCAATCATCTTTTCAGGCGTTTGGCCCTAGAAAATGAAGACAACCTCACCGGCGTTCAAATTCTCTTCCAAGACTATCCCTATGGCTTAGATGGACTTGACATATATGCTGCAATCCAGACATGGGTCGTAGACTATTGCTCAATCTTCTACAAAGATGATGAAACCCTCAGGAAAGATGATGAAGTTCAAGAATGGTGGTCAGAAGTTAGAAATATAGGTCATGCTGATAAGTGGACTGAGTCATGGTGGACTGAATTGACCAATGTGAAGGACCTAACACGCTTTCTAACAATTCTCATTTGGATTACGTCAGGCCTTCATGCTGCAGTTAACTTTGGACAATATGCATATGCTGGTTACCCTCTGAACCGTCCCACGCTATGTCGAAAATTCATTCCACAAGAAGGGACAATGGAATTTAGTGAGTTCCTAAAAGATACAGACAAATACTTTCTTCAGACATTACCAAACAGATTTCAATCGGCTATTAGTATAGCATTAGCAGAAGTCCTCTCGCGGCATACATCTGATGAACTGTACTTGGGTCAGAGGCCACCAACAGAATGGACGGACCATGAGGAGGTCCTGCACAAATATGAAGAGTTCAAAAAGAAGCTGAAAGAGATAGAGGAAACAATCATGGAGAGGAACAGAAATCCCAAATATAAGAACAGACTGGGACCTGCCAAGATACCATACAAACTTCTGAACCCAGATTCATCCAATGACAAATACAGAGGAGGCATCACAGAAAAAGGTATCCCTAATAGCATATCCATTTAATATATATCTTCAATGTAATTTCAACTATACATTCAAGAAGAAGACTATATATGTTGTAAAGGTTTGAACAATATATTCAATATGATTTCTCCATTATCTTTCGTTTACAACAATCAACAATACATTTTGGTACCACTGCTAACTACTGAACGAAAAGAACGTGAAAAAAGTAAAAAAGGTAAGAAGATAAACGATAGCAAATTAAATGGATTATAACCACATTGGTGTTATCATGCATCACAGTCACTCACACATAACTACAGGGTAGTACAAAGGATCAATCTCTCTGCAACGACAAAAATGATCATTCGAGCTTTAAAACATTGCCTGAAAATTAACATTACAGCACATAGCATGGTATTCTTTCAGCATAGAAAATTAAGTCCATAAAAATTTATTTGAAAATATATCATCTTAAAGAAGAGGATGGAAAAAAACATGAAACTACTTCTGTTGTTGGAAAGGAGAAGATTAAAGTAAATTGCCCAGCGAAAATGGCCTGAAATAGGATATTTGGAACAACTTAAGATCTAGGGTCTGAATATATACTAAGACAATAGAAAAATACTCAAGGCCTGTGAGCAATCAATTTGATACTAATCAAGAACATATATATATATATATGTGTGTGTGTGTGTGTGTGTGTGTGTGTGTGTGTGTGTGTTTAATAAGGACAAACTTACTTCCAATGAGGTTACCTCAATGAGTGAAACAGATGCAGGACCAATTTCAGAGTGGATTTGGGTAAACAAGACAGGTTTTTTATGTTTTCAATACTGTGCCAATGACAGTAAATCACACAAGTTGAATGGAAAAATACAACAATTGACTAACTCTGCCACAACCAAGTAGATAAACTATAAACACATCACATCATGCTTAATTTGAAGATAATTATTCCACATTTCACAGTTTAATGCACCCTAAATAAAAATAACATAATTAACTCCCAATAAATCAAAATTCATAGAATTCAAAGTCACAGGTGTTGATGCCAGATTTTGACACCAACGATCTCGTACGTGCAAAGCGCTAAGCTAATCTTAGAAATTACATGTGATTAACTGATTTTGAAGCTAGGACAAGGTTAAACAATACTATTGAATGCAAAGACCAAGAAATCAATAAGACATGATTTTTATAGTGGTTCGGATGCTTCGAGCGATTCCTACATCCACTGTTTCTTTTATAAAAGTTAGTGTTACAAGAGATTACAAGAGGTCGCGTATAGCAAACAGCGAACAAAGGTACAATAACTGAGTATTTAGAGAGAATATCAAGTCAGTCTCTTTCTCGTAGGTTGTCTTTGCTATTGATTGTTATGAAAGTAAAGATTAGAGATCCCAAAAATGAGAGGGGGAGTCCTTTATTTATAACTGCTAGATCCAAGGTAATGATTACAAGTCTGCAAGTGGTAGGTGTCGTGCAAGTATTTTCTTGCCTCCCATTGGCTGATAACTTAGGAAATATCCTCAAATTATTTGGGGCTTGGACAGGTGTGCGGTCCTCATTTACTTACAAACAAAACTTGAATCTGATGAGTTGGTGACAGCTATATTCTCTCTGTTTTGGGGCGACGAGGTTCAAGAATTTAATCTTGAGAACTTCATGATTATGCCACGACCTGACTTGTCTCCAGAAATGCTTGCTCGAGCTAACAACAAAGAATAGTCACATCTTTACGGAAGACCTGAAGCTGACTGCTTGATCTTACTAACGAACTGAGTGTAAGACGCGATCTAGATGTTGAGAGTTACATGAGCGACCTGACTTGATTGTTTACAAAGGTGCAACGACCTGAGCTTGATCTTGTTCAGTGCTATCAAAATGTGTTCTGAACTCTAACTGCCATTTGCGACTTGAAAACACTTAGAACATTTTGTTGTTAAAAAACTAACAATCATCTTGTTTGGTGTTCCAGCCTGACATGTTGAATTAAATGTTCTTTTTGAACGACCTCTTTAGATGTTATTCATTGCGTTTGACAGCTTTCTTGGTCAATAAAGTAAGCTTTATCTAACAGATGTGTCTTTACGCGCAATAAATGTCAGCCATATTGAAACAACATTCCCTTTTGAAGCGTTAAATGCGGATGAGAGCACATTTAATGTGGAGGAGATAATCATGTCGGCGCTTGACAGTTTTGATAAAGGAATGCGCCAGTTGATTTTCACGAAGCATGGGGGTTACTCTTCGCACGAATTGATGACACGTGGTCGAAATCAATGGTTAGGAGCATGTTCCCACCAAACGTCGCTTACAAAGGAAATCTAAACGTCATCTTCAACCTTATAAAACCCTAAACCCATCCCAAGTTTTTCAGAGAACTCGAATTTTCAAAGAGGAAACAACGTTTTCATGCTCAAAAAATCAGTTCATCCTCTTCCCAGTTGATGCGCACTCAACGATATGACAGAACATCCATCCCTAGCAACCAAGAGGTAAAGAAATTTCTTCCTTTTTCTCTTTTTCATTTCTATCAAAAAAACTTAGTTTTTACAGTAATGATGGTCATGGCGTCTGGTAGACTTAGGTGATGAACAATTCTAGGCAGTGTTCAAAAGAAAACACTTTTAAGAGTAAAAACTTAGGGCACAGATCTTTAGAAAATTATTCTTAAGAGTTTCTTGGGTTTTTTAGGAACTTTGGCGATTATGAAAGAGAAACCAGGGTTCTTTTACTCTTTTGAGTCGTCGTACGAGGTAGATTATTAAGGGTTTGAGTCACCCTTACATGTCGTACCTTTACATATTCAAAGGGCAATGGACATCCCTGAGACGAGAACAGTTGGAGAGGGAAGCTCGCGACCACCGGGCAACTCAGCAAGTCTTGGAAAGGTGATACGATCTACCGTCACAAAGAAAGAGATTTAGAGTGCGATAGACCAGTATGCGATCAACGTGGACGTGTATCGGTACATGTCGCATACTACTCAGGATCTTCTCGAGGGAATGGCTACGATCTCGGAAGCAATCTTCAAATGTGGAGTGAGGATTCCTCTCCACCCTTAGAGCAGGTCGATCCTCGACCACTTCCAAGTCGCGCCATTCCAACTGACGCCAAGTGTATATATGATAGCGGTCGCTATGTATATTGCATTTGGCGAACATGACCTCGGGGAGCCAACGGCATAAGAGCTCACTTGCACCTTTTATTTAAAGAAGAGCAAAGACAAAGATTCATACTATCTCTCCAAGCGATCAACAATCAAGGGAGGGATATTTGGTTACCCTAGTAACGTGGGAGCTTATGAAAACAAATATTTTTTCTTCCAGGAGGACGGAGTTTGTAAATTTAAGGAATCGCTTTTAATTTCCAGATTGCTCGTCTTTTAACTTTAACTTTTCTTTAAATATTAAGCTAATGAACTCTTTGCTTCTTTGTAGGAAACAAAACGACCAAGTTATCGGTGCTAGCTAACCCCAGCCGTATCGAAGTATTTGGTCGACTGCCCGATCAGAGTTGCGATGTAAAGCTGCTCATGACAACTGCTAATCTTCGGAGATACGAATTTTTCACTCCTATCACATACTTGGATGGTTCCAGTCATAAGTATTTCTGAAACAGAAAAAACCCAAGTCTTTTTAACAAAAGTAGACTCTTTTTACTGACGTGTTTGTATGCTGTGCAACACTATGCAATCGAAGAAAAAAAAAGACTTCAAAGAAGTCTACGAGGTTCACATTCCCTAGAATAAATCCGACTGGAACAATTAGAGCGACCTCTAGTAATGTCCTTGTAACGGGGATACAAATTGGTGTCGAAAGGCAAACACCTGTGGAGCGACATGAGGAGGCTCCCCAGCCTGTTGCTACTCGTCCACTGAGGCAGAAAACCATGGGCTCGAAGACGAAGAGGAAGAGAATCATACCAACCAAAGAAGAAACTGAATTGGAATCATAAGGGTTCAAGATATTGCCAGATAGGCTATAACCTTATCAACTATTCTCTTCGAGGTCAACCTCAAAGGATGCTCCTAGATTCTCAACTACCCCCGAGACTTTACAAGGAAAGGAGGGTGCGACCACGAGCACCTAGAAGGGAGCTAGCGAGGAAAAAGTTGAAAAGGTCCTTACCTCATCAAGGCACGACCCATCTGTTTTGGACCTTTTAGGGCAACTGCCAGACCATCTAAGGCTGATGGTCTTTACCTTTCTTGAATGCCAACTGGCCACGACCTTTGATCGGTACGTGACCTCCCAACCTACCGATCTAGTGGCCACTGCTCTCCAAATACAAAGTTAGATAAGATAACTCTTTTCTCTTCGAAAACTCTTTCATGTAAATCGATCCTTTAGTTTTTAACAAACTAACTCTTTATTCCTTTTTTTGCAATCTTTGCTCGCTTTGAACGTGGCTTATAATAAGATGAAGATCAATTCTTCAGGCAAGCTTCATGAAATGAAGAAGGAGATTGCCAAGTTGAAACAAGATCTTGCGACTTTAAACGAAGCTGCAAAAGTTGCCCGCATTCAGGTGAACGTGTACCTGACAGAAAGGAATTATGTTTTGTAAGCAGTAGACTTCCAAAAGACCAAGCTCCAAAAGAAAGATAATGACAACAAGGAGCTCTAACTAACAATAGTGAGGCTCACTAAGGAGTTCTGCCAAAGAGAAAAGGAGCTGCAAGAGAGCTTAAGCGCGAAAATGCTGTAGAAAAGACTCGAGCTGAGTTGTGGGAAAACTCAAAAAAGGAGAAAAGAGCAAGATAGACAAATCTTGAGCTGGCTCATGGGCGAACTACTTCGCTGACTAAGCAGATAAAGCAATTAAGTTTTGAGGTGGAAAGGAAAGCTGCTTACTGGGCAATACAAGCTATTCACAACTTGCGTTGAACAATCCTAACTTGGACATTTCCAACCTCCCCAAAGAGTACCAAGTTCGTCTTGCTTTAATGATGTTTGTCGAAAAGCAAAAAGAACAAGAGTCTGCTCTAGAGAACGATCAGCAAGAAACAGAAGTCCCTGAAAATCAAGCGAATGACCTAGAGGTCGATGATCAACCGAATGACCCAGAGGTCGTAGTAACCAAATTCAAGGGTTCTAGTGCCCAAGGCCAATGATTGACCTCTTTTATGTTCGCAAAGAGTCTTTTGTATTTGTTTTTCAATTCTATTGTAGCTCCTTTGGTCATTCTTTGTAAATATTTGACAATATATAAAAAAGATTTTTGACCAAATTGTGATAACACTTTTATAGTTTAATACTTCAAAAAACAAATATAGACTTTCTAATCGTAAAACATCATAAAAACTTGAGATTATGACACAAGTGATTCTTTCAGAAGAATTGGGATAATCTTATTCACAACATTTACAATAAGGAAAAAAAATTTACAAGTAAAAACTGATAGAGTAAACTATACATGAGTTTGGAATTACTGATAGTAAGAGTGAAAATGCTCAACATTCCAAGCTCGTGGTACTTCAGAACCATTAAGCCTTTTGAGGTGATAAGTTTTAGGTCGTATCACCTTAGCGATGCGATATGAGCCTTCCCAATTTGGTCCTTATACCTTCGCACTCGGTTCTCTTGTACCAAGAAGGACTTCTTTTAGAATAGGTCACCAACCTTGAAGTCTCTTCTCCTGACTTTAGAATCAAAGAACCTTTTTGCCCGCTACTGGTAGGAAGTTATCCTTAACCAAACCTTGTTGTGGTGTTCTTCAACTAAGTATAGACTCACACATGGAAGTGCTTCATTGTCTGTCTCATTGTAGAATTCCCTCTGAAGTGAACTAGTTCCTACCTCCATTAAGACCATTGTCTCGCAGCCATAAGCTAGCGAGAAGGGTGTTTCTGAAGTAGAGATCCTTGAAGTTGTTCTATATGCCCATAGAACTTCTGGGAGATCATCAGCCTAATTGCCCTTGGCTGCGCCAAGCTTGGCCTTTAAGGTGTACTTGATAGTCTTATTGATAGCTTCAACTTGACCATTAGCTTGCGGTCTTGCTACTGAGACAAATTTCTTATGAATTCATAACTCTTCGCAAAATTGCTTGAATTCCTCATTATCGAACTGTTTCCCATTATCAGAGATAAGTGTATGAGGGATTCCATAGCGGCATTCTATATTCTTGAAGACAAATTCTTTGTGCTTTTTGGTAGTAATCACGGTCAAAGGCTCTGCTTCGACTCACTTAGTGAAATAATCTACTGCGACCACCGCACACTTGACGGCACCCTTATCAATTGGCAAGGGTCCAATGAGATCAATTCCCCACATAGCAAATGACCAAAGACTGGTCATCATTGTTAATTGGTGGGAAGGAGCTCGCGAGATGTTCGCGAATCTTTGACACTTGTCACACTTCTTCATAAAGGTGAAGACATCTTCACGAAGTAGGGGCCAATAATATCCCTGGCGGATAATTTTATTGGCGAGAAATCATGCGACGGTGTGATTATCACAGATCCCTTCATGTATCTCTCTCATGATGCAGTCTACTTCATCACCCGTTATACATTGAAGGAGGGGAGTGCTAAACCCTCACTTATACAACTGATCTCCAATGAGAGTGTAACGAGCAACTCTAGTTCGCAAGAGTCTTGCCTTAGCCTTGTTGTCAGGAAGAACCCCATCTCTGAGATACTAAATAATTGGAGTCGTCTAAGAAATGGATTCATTCGTAGCTACTTTGATTGGGTGAACTGATGCTGGGAACCTCGAAGTATCTAACCGTGATACTATCCGATGCATCAGAGTCCAACGATGAGGCTATCTTGGCCAAAGCATCCACGATAAAATTACTGTCTCTCGGGATTTGCTTGATCGTATAGTGCTTGAAGGGCTCAAGTGCGACCTTGGCTTTCTTCAAGTAATAGATCATATTCTTTTATTTGGCTTGATATTCCCCCAGAATCTGATTAACTACTAGTTGGGAGTCGCTATTGATGTCGATCATGTTTGACCCCATCTCTTTTGCTAGTCACAGACTAGCGAATAACGCTTCATACTCGACCTCATTATTAATAGCTTTGAATCCGAACCTAAGAGCTCCATAAATGCAAGTCCCCTTAGGATTGATAAGCAAAAGACTAGCTATGACTCTTCTTTTGCTAGAAGACCCATCAACATAGAGACTTCAAGTTGACAAGTTTCAAACAGTTTCTAGGATAACTTCACTAGCTGGCTGTTCGGGTTCCTGATTAGGTTGATAAGAGAACTCTGAAATAAAGTCAGTAACAACTTGCCCTTTGATTGCTGCTTTTGATCTATAATGCAGATCGAATTGACTTAGTTCCATAGCCCATTTAAGCAACTTACCCGAAGCCTCTGGCTTTTGAAGGACCTACCTAAGTGGATAATTGGTTAATATATGGATGGTGTGGTCATGGAAGTAAGGTCGCAGTTTCTTGGAAGCGATCAGCAAGGCATAAGCCAATCGTTCCATCTCTGGATACCGTGTCTTAACGTCCAATAGTCGCTTGCTTGTATAATACACTAGCCACTGAATTCCGCCCTCTTCCCGAATGAAAGCTACACTGACCGCATATTGAGAGACGGACAGGTAGAGAAATAAAATTTCCTTGGGAAGAGGCTTGGACAGAAGAGGTGGTATTCCGAGGTGCTCTTTTATGCTCTAGAAGGCTTGCTCACACTTTGGAGTCCATTCAAATCCCTTGTTGGCTCTTAGTATATTGAAGAACAACAAAAAACGATTTGTTGCCCTTGATATGAAGCAACTGAGAGCCACTATCCTCCCATTCAAGCTCTGGACTTGTTTTTTATTGGCAAAACTTTTCATATCTAGAAGAGCTTGGATCTTTTCGGGATTGACCTCAATTCCCCGATGGTTAACCATATACCCCAGTAATTTTCCTGAGGATACTCTGAATAAACACTTAAGAGGATTAAGTTTTATTCTATACCTACAGAGTATATCGAACATTTCCTTCAGAATGAATGATCGTTTGTTTCTAGTAGTTCCTTTGGTGTCTTGGGTAGGTTATGAGATTAGGTTATAAATGTAGTATTTTTCTTATTACTTATGATATGATTAATAATTAATAACTATAATTTTAATAATAAAAACATAGAACAAAAAATAACAGATTTAACATGTATTTATATTAAATAATACTTTCAATTTATTATAAACGGATTAAACTTGTCAATTGTTAGATGGGTCAAATTATAGCTTGGTGTATATTTATTTTTTAGAAGTCTCAAAACCAGTGTCATGTAAGGGCTAGGCAACTACGACAATTTTCTTACGCCTAGGGCTGCAAATGAAGCAAGTTGTTCACGAATAGCTCGATGTTCGTTCGATAATAGCTCGATTCGACTCGATAACAAACAGTTCGCGAACAATTTAATGTTCGTTCAATAAGGTGTTCAATTCAAGTTTGAACAAGGGGTGTTCGTTTGATTATGTTCGCGAACATAACTCCGCTCGAGTGATCCATCCGTTCGCAAATACCCTGTTCGCTTATTCGTTCGTTTATGTTCGAAAACATAGTATACATTATCATATATATTTATATGGTTCTAAGTTTATAAATGATTTTCTATAGCTTAGTGTTAAAAATGCAATTCTTTTGACTTTAAGGTCCTTAGTTCGAGTCGCATTAATATCATATTTATAGTTTTTCTTTTTTATATCATGTTTAGTTCAGTTTGGATGGTTTTTTCTTCAAATAGCATTTCAATTAATAAATAATAAATTATTATGATATATAACATGACAAATTTAATAACATAATAAATTGTATAATCAAGTGATATATAACATAGCAAATCTAATAACATAATAGCTTCATATTTTTCCAAATGTAATCAATAATTAAATATTATGATATAGCATTTCAATTAATAAATAATAAATTTAGTATGGCAAATTGATGAATATTACATATTGTAAAATCAAGTGATATATAGCATGACAAATTTACTAACATAATAGCTTAATTAAATGTAGTATGACAAATTTATGAACATAACATTTTGTATAATCAAGTGACATATAGCATGACAAATTTAATAACATAATAGCTTAATTAAACCTAAGTTATATATATATAAAAAATTAATCACACATATGTATTGATAATATATTACAATAGACCCTCATTTTACTATGAATTTATAGGTTTTAATACAAAATATATATGTAGACATTTAAAATATTTATGATAATTTATGTAATGATAATATATACATGATAATCTATTATAATAGAATTTCTCTATAGTGATACTATATATAGAAATAACCCCCATGTAGTCATAAAAAATTCTGGTCCCAACTTGGACTAGTTATAAATAAGAATAAATTTCACATTGTAATAAGTTATAATTTCTCTAGGTCCCGTCTTAAGGAACTTGCCTCTACATAGTTGTTACAAACAGAGAACTGATTGTAATTTTCTTATATTGTATTGATAAATTATACATCAATATATAGGAAAATAAAGAACTAATCTAAGAAACAAATGATCTAATCTAGGAAATGAATAATCTAACTTCCTATTTTACAGATTTGTTCCTAATATATATTGATTACAATCCTAATATCCTATTATAGATTTATACACTTAATCATGCAATATTTGTAAGATTTTGCATGATTATCTATAACACTCCCCCTCACGATGGAGCATAGATATTAATCATGCCTAGCTTGTTACAAATATAATCAATCCGAACCCCATTCAAAGCTTTGTGAAAACATCTCCCAGTTGCTCTCCAGTCTTCACATATCCTGTAGAGATTAAACCTTGCTGTAGTTTCTCACGATTGAAATGACAATCAATTTCAATGTGCTTAGTTCGTTCATGAAATACAGGATTATAAGCAATATGAAGAACGGCTTGGTTATCACACCACAATTTCGCTGGCAAAGAGGCCATAAGATCAACTTCAGTAAAAAACTGATATATCCATATTACTTCACACACAGATTGGGCCATAACTCTATATTCTGATTCCGCACTAGATCGGGACACAACAGTTTGGTTCTTACTTTTCCATGAGACCAAATTTTCACCAATAAAAACACAGTAGCCCATAGTAGATCTCCTCTCTATCTTGGAACCCACCTAATCTGCATCAGAGAAGCACTCAATATTATTATGTCCATGATTTCCGTACAAAATACCACATCCTATGCTCCTTTCAGATAACACAGAATCTGTTCTAACACTGCCCAATAGTCAACCATAGGAGAAGATATTAATTGACTTACTACACTAACAGAGTACACAATATCAGGACGAGTGACTGTTAGATAGTTCAACTTTCCAACCAGTCTTCTATATCTCTCAGGATCTTCAAACAGTTCACCGTCTTTGGTAAGTTGCGAATTAGGAAATATTGGCATACTGTATGGCTTAGCACTTAATTTTCCTGTCTCAGTTAATAAGTCAAGTACATATTTCCTTTGAGAGAGGAAGATGTCTTTCTTGCTCCTTGTTACCTCAACCCCCAAGAAATACTTCAACACTCCTAAATCTTTTGTATGAAACTGGGTGTGAAGAAATGACTTAAGTAATGAAATCCCTATAGTGTCATTCCCAGTGATGATAATGTCATCAATATATATGACAAGAAGAATAATGCCAACTGCCGATTGTCTGTAAAAGACTGAGTGATTAGACTTGCTCTTTGTCATTCTGAACTTTTCAACTACCTGACTGAACTTTTCAAACCGAGCATGTGGATTCTGTTTCAAACCATACAATGATTTGCAAAGACGACAAACTTTCCCATACTCCCCCTGAGTAACAAACCCAGGTGGTTGCTCCATATAGACTTATTTCTGAAGGTCACCATGTAAAAAGACATTTTTTATGTCCAACTGATGTAATGGCCAAGAATGAGTAGCCTCCATAAAGATAAATAAGCGAACATAAGTCAATTTAGCCACAGGGGACAAAGTGTCAGAATAATCCACTCCATAAATTTGAGCATAGCCTTTAGCTACAAGACGAGTTTTAAGCCTAGCCACTGACCCATCAGGATTTACTTTAACAACAAACACTCATTTTCATCCAATAGGTCTCTTTCTAGTAGGTAAGTCAACCAAGGTCCAAGTACCATTAATATCTAAAGCATTCATCTCTTCTATCATAGCATCACGCCAACCAAGATGAGATAAGGCTTCATGAATAGTTACAGGAAGGGAGACATAGTCTAGTGATGCCACAAAAGAACAAGAAGAAAATGATAGGTGATCATAAGAAACAAATGAAGAGATAGGATAAGTACACTGACATTTACCTTTCCGAAGAGCAATAGGATGATCAAGATCACTCAAGGCTGGATCCAACGACGAAGAATCTTGGGCAGGACATGAATTCTGAGGGTCTTCTTGACAAAGAACACATGTATCGAGAGACTAGATCTAACGACGAAGGGACTGGTATAGGAGGTTCCTATCGACGAGAATAGACAATGCAAATTGGAGGTAGTGGATGGACAAGAGGTGGTGTCGGAGGAGGAACAGTAGGTGGGGAAGCCTCAAGTGTAGGAGTAGCCAGTAGGGATGTGGCAGTGTAGATTAGTAAGTCATCGTCCTCCCCCTGACGTGTATAGGTAGACGAAGTGGGAAAAAAAGGGGTGTTTTCTAAGAAAGTAACATCAGGTGACACCAGATATCTATTAAGACTAGGACAATATCATCAATATCCCTTCTGAAAGTGAGAGTAACCTAGAAAAACACATTTAAGAGATTTGGGATCTAACTTGGTTACATGGGATCGAACATCACGAACAAAACAAGTACCACCAAATATCTTTGGTGCAATAGGAAACAAAGGCTTAAATAGGAAGAGAACACTGTAAGGAGTGGAACCATGCAAAAATAGATGAAGGCATGCAGTTAATTAGAAAACAGGCCGTGGAAACTGTGTCGGCCCAAAACTGTTTAGGAACTTGCATTTGAAATAATAGGGCTCGGGCGGTTTCAAGAAGATGCCTATTTTTCCTCTCGACTACTCCATTTTGGGACAGTGTGTCAACACAAGAGGATTGATGAAGAATGCCATGCTGACTCATATAAGACTGAAAAGAACTCGAAAAATATTCTTTGGCATTATCGCTTCTTAATGTCTGGACAAAAGTATTAAATTGAGTTTTAACTTCAGCACAAAAGACACAAAAATGAGAAAACAAATCAGAACGATTTTTCATTAAATAAAGCCAAGTTACACGAGAGTTGTCATCAACAAAAGTAACAAAATATTTAAATCCAGGTTTAGACATAATAGAACACGGACCCCAAACATTTGAATGAACTAATTCAAAATAGACACTAGAAGTTGACCCATCAGCTAAAGTAACATTAGGCGAGGAATTATGTGACTGATATGTTAAAAAGAGACTAGGATTACCTGTCATATGATCTGTGGCACTAGAATCAATGACCCATTTGGAGGATGAGGAAATAAGACATGTATTTGGTTTATCTGACTCGGCGAGAGCAGTGATGGAAGTAGATGAGGACTTCAATGATTCTTGATACTGAGAAAACTTGGCAAACTCATCAACTGAAATCATAACCGTCTTCTTAGATGTACCACTGGCGGCAACATGAGCTGACTAAGTTTTCTGGGCCTTATTTTGTAACTTTCTACACGTGCGCTTTGTATGATTGGGTTCATGATAGTAGTAGCACACAATCCCTCATGACTCCTGACTCCGATTATCACGATTATTCGAACCCCCTCCTCTATTATTGCTCTTGTTATATGAATGCTTGGTGTCATTATTCTGACTTACAAGAGCACTACTCGACTGAACAGATGGAGTGCTTTCTGTACAAAGAACCCTAGTAAAAATGTCTTGGAGGGAGGTGATCTCAGAACTGGCGAGAACCTGAGATTTAGCATATTCAAACTCAAAAGGGAGTCCAGCTAGGAAACTCATAACCGCCATTTCCTCTCGTTGAGCTTGTTGAACTTTCACATCATCACTCACTAGTAAAAAGACATTAAGTTCTTCATATATCCTTTTAAATTCCATAAAATAGGCTGTAAGAGACCGATCTTGTTTCTCAGCTCGATAAAAGGCTTTGCATACATAAAAAATACGAGAAACATTTCCTTTCCCAGAATACAAAAAATCTAGATAGTCCATCAACTCTTTCACATATTCACAATGATTAATTAAACCAAGTACCTCACTGTTGGTAGAGTTTCGTATCAACAAGAACAACCGGGCATCCTCTCTCAACCATGTTTGCTTTGAATCGTCTTCAGACGGATTTTTTGTGAGATGATCATCTTTACCAATGCTTTGCAGGTAAAGACGAATTGTCTTACTCCAATCAAAATAGTTATCAGACCCATTAAGCTTATGTTTCTTAATTTTTGACATTATAGGAACCATATCAGTTATAAGCTTATTAGCCATGGTAAGAAGACGAAAAATTGATCTCAACACAAATAGCCAACACAACTTACAAACAAAAATCAACAAACTGACCTCAACACAAATAGCCAACAAAACTCTTCAAAGAACGAAATTTGATACCAACAGAAATAAACAAAACTGATCTGAGCTGGCTGAGATACTGAGGAACTGATCACATAGACTTGCCGAAAATATCAAGATAAAGCTGGGATGATCGGAGTACTGTCCTCTGTCACACGCACCCCCAGGCATTGGCGCGTGAATACTGCCGTAGATGAAAATGTGGCACATGAGACTCACGCGCTACTCCTCTGGTGACTGGACTTCAGGGAATGGTCGATCGATAGGAGAGGCTTCTTCCTAGGCAGGCGGTGAGAAAAAAAAGCCACTCTCCAAGGTGACTCACAAATAATGCTCACTTGGGCAGGAAAAAAAAAACGAAATTGAGAAACAACCTAGAATTGCTCTAATACCATGTTACAAACAGAGAACTGCTTGTAATTTTCTTATATTGTATTGATAAATTATACATCAGTATATAGGAAAATAAAGAACTAATCTAAGAAACATAAAATCTATTCTAGGAAATGAATAATCTAACTTCCTATTTTATAGATTTGCTCCTAATATATATTGATTACAATCCTAATATCCTATTATAGATTTATACACTTAATCATGCAAAATCTAATCATGCAATATTTGTAAGATTTTGCATGATTATCTACAACAATAGTAATAATTATATGTTTATTGCAAAAAATATATGATAGGTTACATTAAAGGTTTAAGATGAAATAAAATATTAACCTAAAGTTGTTTGAGACAATGATTTGTGCTTTAGAGTTGTTATCACATCTTTTATCTTGCGAGTACGTAATAAGTTGCCAGTATGAATACCTTTTTGTTGAAGCCAAAATATTTCTAGTTTCTCAACCATGTTTAGAGCTTCTTGGCATGAAACTTTTAGTATTTCCGTACTGTCATCCTCAGGATTATCTCCTTCCTCTTCTTTTCTAATTTTATAATGATTTCTTCTTCAATTAAAGCATACACAACTTGTTGCTCATTTGGATGATCTAGGAAGATATTAATATCCATTTGATTAGTATAGTGAAGTTGTTGAATTTTATCACTCAAATCTGCAATGACTTTTTGATTCTTCTCATCTACTTCATTTGTAACTTGCAATTCATCAACATTAGGGGTCCTAATTTTGCAGTGCTTAAAACAATTGGCAATTGTCATTGGCTTCACATCAATTGACCATGCAACAATTGCATTTACAATTCCATCAAGGACATTTATCTTTTCTGGTTCCAAGACACTATCTTCTATCCATTTCAAAAGTAAGCAATTAAAGTGCTGACGATAATAACCTTTGAAATTTCTAATGATATCTGCATCACATGGTTGGATTTTGGAAGTGCTAGCTAGTGGTAGGAATAAAACAAAAAAATCCTAATGCTACTAAAACAATTAATTGAAATCCTAATAATACTAAAACATGAATTATAAAATAAAAAATCAAGTAATATTCCTACATCATGAAAAGTAAATAAGAAGTCCTAATACTACTAAAACATAAATTATAAAATAAGAAATCAAAACAATAATTCTTATAACTACACATCTATTAAGTTATAATCTCCTCATAGTAATAAATTTAGTTGGTCCTAACATTATGACTATAGAGAGGTTTTACTGTATTTTGATAATTTAATAACATATACAACACATTTAATCTATGATTAATCTATGTATGATAATAATTTTGTATACACACACACACACACACACATGTATTTAAATGATTAATCAAACGATTTTGAACAAGTCGTTTTGCTAATTGAACGATTTCGAATGGTGATTCTGCGTTCGTTCGAGTTTGAACAACCCATTATGCTTATTGAATGAGGGTGTTCATTCGTGTTCAGTTCGTTTGCAACCCTACTTATGCCTCCCTTTAAGTGAAAGCCTCATTAAAAATAGAGTAAACGACTTTTTCCCACCCAAGGTTTGGCCTAATGACACTTTTGCACCTGTCAAGTTTAAAATTATACTTTTCCCACCCATCACGTTTCAAAACGACATTTTTCCCACCCACCGTTATGTTTCATTAGGAAATGTAACACCTGCTCTCTACTACTATTCATATAATGCATACTATGCAAATTATAGATATACATAGCGTATGGAAGATAGTGGGCTCAAACTTTTCTTTACTTATAAAATATAATTCTTTACATATACAAAATACTATGTATTAAAAACTTTCTCCGTAATACAAAATATCATAACTGGTGGACAGTAGTGCCAATACTCTCTGCTTCTCGACGTCTATCCGACCGCTGCTTCTAATTCCTGCAAAACAAGGAAGAACAGTGGGGTGAGCACAACAATGCTCAGTAAGTAAATCCTCTACTACCTGTCCCCACAACTCACTCTTTGGTTCTTTCCTTACTCTATCGTTCTTCTATTTCTAATTCTCACTGTTTTTCTCTTTCTTGCTAATACTTTTATTCTCATTTAACTCTGTTTTGCTCTTTTTATTCTTTCTTTCTCTCTGTTCTCATTCTCTTTTCTTCTTCTCTTATGCTTACTCACCATGAAGGAAAATCATGCTCATCATACTCACCATGAAGGAAAATCATGGTTCTCTCTTATGCTCATCATACTCTCACTAACCATGGAAGAAATCATGGTGTCTGCATGTATGAGATGTATATGCAATTAATGCAAAAGAACTGGACGTTTCTTTCTTCTACTCTCTATTCTTACTAGCTCAAAACCTCTCATTCCATCTCATTCTTTCTCATCCTTTAATTCTCTCTATTATCTCTTTCTCATTTCTCATAATTCTTTTCTACTAGCTCTTTCTTTAAATGTCATGGCCCCATCTTACCGGAGGCACAGCTGGAACCTCATATTCCACTCTTCATGACAGTCACGGCCCCATCTTATCGGAGGCACGGTCGGGACTTCTCCCGCTCTACGTGACTTCTACTAATTCTCTTTCTGTTCTTTCTGTCTCATGCTCTTTGCTATACACTCTCTGGTGTATGTCACGGCCTCATCTTACCAGAGGCATGGCTGGGGACTCATCCCACTCTTCGTGACTCTACTCATTTTCTCTTTCTATTCTTTCTATTTCTCAGTTTTCTCATTCTTACTCATTTGAATGTCACGGCCTCATCTGACCGAAGGCACGGTTGGGCGCTACCACTCTACGTGACTTTTACTCATTTCTTTACCGATCGGACTCGGTTATTCATGGATTCGGAACCCTTGGCCATGTGAGTGTATATTCTTTCTCTCTATCTCTCGAATGTCACGGCCCCTTCTTACCGGAGGCACGGCTGAGGATCACAAAGCACCCACTCTCGTGAAGGTCACGGCCCCATCTTATCGGAGGCACGGCTGCGGATCACAAAGCACCCACTCTCGTGATTTTACTCATTACTCACGGGTTCCCCTTCGCACAACTTACTCTATTCTCTTCTTTTGTTTTTCTCTTTACTTTTAGAGTAGTTCATTCACAAAGTTCCCTACTCTTTCTCAAGCTATACTCTTAGAGTATTTTATTCACAAAGTTCTCCACTCTATCTCAAGCTATTACTCATAATATAGCTCATACTCAACATTCTCTACTCTTTCTCAAGCTACTTCTCAATGCACAATTAATGCATATGGATGGTTCATGCTCATTAATGCACTTATGAAATGCCAAATACCATATTGCATCAAAACAGTCATTCTGCGCAGATCACACTCAAGAAGGCATAACTTGAGTTATACACCTCGGATTACTACGGTTTTAGTCTTGTTTAAAAGCTTAGAGAAAGGGCTACAGCTTTGATGTTTTGGTTTAAACCCAGTTCAATCCGTAAGATGCCCAAAATTCACTTAGAAAGTCACGGCTGTGATAGGGCAGTTTCTCACTTAGGCATTTCCTCAAACAACTCATGTGCATACCAAAGCTCTACTTATCTATAACTCTTCTCTTCTCTTTAACCATCCAAAATGGGAGGAAAACTCCCTCATATAGTCATAATTCCTGCCAAGGAAAACACTCCCAAAAATATTCATACAAAACTCCTCCAACATCAACTCAATTTCAATCTCTCTTCACACATCAAACACTTCTCATAATTAAAGTATATCCAACAACACTAGAATAAATTCTCATCTCAACTCAATTTCTCAGCAAGCATAACATACTCATGCATATATAAATCTCTACTAAATCTCTACTCAAAAGATTTCTCAAATCTTAACTTGGTGGATTTACTTTCCTTGTGCTGAGTAGTCTCTCCTAAGCTCTACTCTTGTTGGATTCCAATCTTCTCTTAACCCTTTTGATGGCATTGAATCAAAACCCTATGAAAATACTCAAAAGCCCTCAAATTCTTGGAGAAGTGAATGAAAATTTGAGAGAAAAAAGGAGGAGGAGTGTGGGGGTGGAATGAACGAAAATAAGGGTTTCAAACCCTTAATACTTTAATTTATAACCACACTTTCCCATTTTGCCCTTGCACTTTCGCTAAAATTCCATCTATGTCCCTTAGTCAATTACCATATGCTCTATTTTTATTGCATTCTCCATGAAATTCTATCTCTTTTCACTCCCCACAATTTCAACTAATTTTGAGTGAAAAGACCATTTACCCTTAATGCAAGTTTAAGGGATTTTCTTCACATTTTTCTCAAAATAACTTCAACAAAATTCAACTAAGGGCCAACCAACCAATATTAACAATATACAAGCTCAATTGAGAATAAATCAATAAACATTCACAATGCACCATAATTTAACTACGTACCTCAAGTGGGCTTACAATATATTATTATATATAATATATATATATATATATATTATTAATATCTAATTGGGAATTAATTGATTACATTTAAATATGTGTTCGCATATATATATTAATTTATTTTAATTGAAGATAATGATGAATTAAAATAAAATATCTAATTGGGAGTGTTTGGTAACATGAGGTGTTTGGGTTGGAGCCCAAGGCAGTTCATTTTTCTTTGAAAAGGAACAAACACAACAGCCCCTAAAACACTCTCCCACAACAGATTCATTTTTGCCTAAAACCAATTTCATTGATTTTTCTTCTTGATCTTAAAGCTAAGGAGGATCTAGCAAATCCCTCCTTAGTTCTTTGTGATTGTTTTTGTGTGGACTACGTGGATTCGATCCTACACTTGGGTCGGTAGCAAAACGTTCATTGACAAATTTGGAGGAGCCTCCAAACATGCGTATGTTTTTCTAAACTCATGATTAATTTTTGCAGATTTCTATTTTAACATAAACTATAAAATTGTACCTTTGATCTTGGCTCAATGGGAACGATCCTTGTTATTATGTTTTTGTTTTCCACTGCATATATGGACCGTTTCCTAACAGTAGCTTCCCATGCACAGAAAGCAATTGAGCGGGCAGCATGAAATGGCATAGAATACCCGGGAAATAACCCACAATACAGTGAAGCCACTCAACATCATTGTCATCAATAAGATCATTCGGGATACGTAAGATGTCATCCTTAGTATCAAGGTCCACAGCTTCAAGGGTGAAATGGGACCCAACCTCTGTCACTCTAACTTTATCTGCCCAAGAGGACACTTCTGATGTGCTCTTACCCACACTTTTCTTTTCTAAAACTGGCTTAGAAACTAACTTTTTTTCCCAGGGCTCTAAAGACGCCCAATTGAGCTGAAAAGCTTCTTAGACTTCGGCATTTTTAAGCTATTAAAAGATTGCAATGACGAACCTACATTATCAGTACATTCAAACTCAAGAAAACCAAAGGAAGAGTTTTTGTGATGAAAAACCTTGGCTCCTTGAATCACCACATTTGAGAAAGCGGATAACAAATACTTATCATCCATCCATGGCTCCAAATCTCCAATCCATAAGGGTTTCCCCAAATTTTCGGAAGTTTGCGACTGCTAGGAGGTGGTGGAGGTAGTGTTCAAAGTTTTAGCTTAGGTTGGATATGGTATGGTGTTATTTGGGAGTGAGGGATTTGGTTCAGGCATTTTGTCAAACACTTGGTGGCAGGAAAAAAATGTGTGATTTAGGTGAGTTGAAAGGTTAAAAACAGCGGCGATTTGTGAAAAAATGCATAGGGTGAAGGGGTTTTGGTGTTAGAAAGGGAAAGGTGGTCAAGAAGGCCAAAAAGTGGTGAGGCAGCAGCAGGAGTGGGCGTTGGGCACGCGCAAGCAAGCAGCAGGCCTACGTGCAAGGCCTTCAGAAAAAAAAAAAAGGGACTTTTATCAAGCAATTGGAGTGCACGATAAAAGCTTCCTCCAAAGTCAACCAAATTCAAACCACCCTTTCCAGGAATCTACAGCAAACAAAAACAGTAAGAAACCACGAAAAAACTAGTGAAAAAACACACCAAAGTCAGGTCCATGAAATGGGCAAAAAAACCGAACCAAAATAGCACGTTCCCGAAAGAAAATATAGGGTTTTGTCAGGAAATAGAGGTTAACAAGGTGCAAAGAACTATGGGGATTGAAGAGCAAGCCAAGAGGAGTCAGTCGTCGCCCTCCATTGCAATTCCCTATTAAGAAACCAACCAGAAAAGCAACTCCAGTTCTACAGTTTTTGTAAACTTTCATGGCAAAATCCTCGCAAAGTGAGCATTGAACATAGGCAGTGGCAAAATGACAAGATAGATCATTTCATGGTCTTTCCAACGGTGGGTGGGTGGATGGACTGATTTTGATGTCGGACACGCTCGGAGGAAGCCGACGAAGTTCCGGTAGCAGGAATGGAGTTGAGAGCAAAAACACTTAGAAAAATTTTCCCTCATCTCCTTCCTTAAACCCTCCTAAACCCTAAAACCCCAAACCCTAAACCCTAAACCCAAACCCCAATCCCTAAACCCAAAACCCTAAAACCCAAAAACCCTAAATCCAAAACTCGAAACCCAAAACCCAAAACCCTAAACTTTTTTTTTTTTTTTTTTTTTTTGAAAAGGTAAGTATTTTATAAAAGAGACAAAAAATGTACAAACACGAGGGACATACCCCAAGAGAATGATTGATAATTCTCAGTTAAAAAAAAAAAAAACACATGGAAAAAACCACAAAGCCGCAAACAACATAAAAGAGCATGCAAGCTCCCCACAAAACAAATCAGGAGGATGCCATAAACCACAAAGCCACAAATCGGCATAAAAAAGCATGCAGGCTCCTCACAAAGCTAATAAGGAAGATGCCATATCGCACGGAGCTGGGCTGAGATCTCATACTTAGGTGCTAAACCCAAAATCTTAGCCTGGATTAAATCACAAATAGCTAAGATAG
Source organism: Pistacia vera (assembly GCF_008641045.1). Classification (NCBI taxonomy): domain Eukaryota; kingdom Viridiplantae; phylum Streptophyta; class Magnoliopsida; order Sapindales; family Anacardiaceae; genus Pistacia; species Pistacia vera. The sequence continues at coordinate 1,105,267 of NW_022196346.1, read as the reverse complement.
TATCTTTGCAAGAGCTATAGTGCTGACGAAACACACTATTATTCCATTCAAACCATAGGAAATAAACTATAGCTGAAAGGACTAATTGGGAAAGAAGGTGCCTGAAGTCACCTTTGAGTCTAAGATGCAAGCTAGCTTACTAGAGCAAATGGAGCCAAAAGAGAGTAGGCCATGTAGAGAGCGTCCTTGTAGTAAACTCCTGCCAAACATAACTAAAGAAGTCACAACTGAAAAACAAATGGTCATGGGTCTCTGTAGCCGACATGCGCAAGAGACACGGGAAGGATATAATAACACCATGAGAGCTAAGCCGATCTATGGTGTGAAGCCAACCAAGAGAAGCAGGCCACATAATGAAGAGTGGCCTGGAATATGCCTTGGAAACCACAAGAGATGATGAATCGAGTTCACATCCCATTTGTCCCGTAGCACATTCCAGGCCGAATCAATAGAGAAACGTCTAAACAAGTGACCTTTCCACACAAGATGATTAGGAAGACTTCCTGAAGGATGCACTGTAATAGAGTCCCAAATATGTTGTAGGTTTACATTGCCTAAAGGAAAATCCCAGAAACCATCTCGAATAATATCCGAAACCCAAACATCCCATGGCAAACTAGTAGAAGTCAAATCCTAAGAGGGAGCAAGTCACACAAAGGTCCCTGCGGTAGCTAGTGATCTTGCCATAACAAGGTGTCCCTGCCACCACTAATACAAGTCACAATAAGACCCTGGCACCAATCCTTGCTAAGTAAGATCTTCCTTTAAGCCCATGAAGCCCCAAATGTAACTCAAATATGCCAAAAAGATTGACCATGGAGGAAAACCAAATGGGCCCAAGAGGACCATATAGAAGACCTATCATTAAGAAGTCGCCAAACGTGTTTAAGAATAGCCGCTTTATTCCAATCTTGGATCCTCTTAATCCCCAGACCACCCTCTCCCAATGGATAGTAAATAGAAGACCATGCAACCTTGGCACCCGAAGGGGACAAAGAAGTACCCTTCTAGAGAAACGAGGCTAAAATACTCTCAATTCGTCTAATTATAGCTATCGGCAAGAAAAAAAACATGGATGACCAATAAACCTGCATGAAGAAAAGCACTGACTTAATCAGCTATAGTCGGCCTACATAGGTCAAAGATACCGACGTCCATAGCCTAATCTGAGACATAATTTGATCTAACAAAGGCCTACAATCAGAATGTCGAAGCTGGGTAGAGATCAGAGGAACCCCTAGATATTTGACTAGTAACTGGCCCAACTAGAAGCCCAAAATAGACTGCAACCCAACCTGCTCCTCATCTGTAACCCTAGAAAGAAACAATTGGCTCTTCTCTGCATTAGTCACCAACCCAGAAACCTTGGCAAAAGAATCCAAGGCTGATTTTATCAAGCTAACAGATGAAGCATTTGCTCGACAAAACACCATCAGATCATTCGCAAAACACAAATGAGTAATAGCTGCCTTCTACACCACCAATGATAATGAAACCCAGGGCTTTGAGAGTTCCCAAACGATACCAGCTAACCCCTCAATAGCCAACACAAATAACTGAAGAGAAAGAAAGTCCCCCTGCCGAACACCTTGGGAGGACCTAAAAATACTATGAAGCTCTCTGCTCAGGGTAATAGAGAAATATGGTGTAGAGATACATGTCATGAACCACCTCACCATAAGCTCGAGAATCCCAACAGTACGCAGCCCCAAAAGGATGAAATCCCAACTCACAGTATCAAAAGCTTTCCGAATATCAACTTTAAGGGCACATCGAGGTGAAGTACCCCCAAGATGATAATTCTGCAAAAGCTCCTGAGTCAACAGAATATTATCAGAAATCCTTCAACCTGGGACAAAAGCCAGCGGAGAAGTCCCAATAACATCTGGAAGCAATACTTTAAACCTATTCACTATCACCTTAGTAATGCTCTTGTATAGTACATTACAACAAGATATCGATCTAAAGTCAGTCATACAACTTGGGCTCTCCACCTTAGGGACCAAAACAATCCTAGTGGCATTTACACATCTTGGCATTTCATTAGTGACAAAGAAATGTCTCATCGCATCTCTGAAATCTATACTAATAATGTCCCATGCCCGCTTACAAAACAAAGAAGTGTATCTATCCGGACCAGGGGCTTTATCATCTAGGATAGAGAATAAAGCAATCCTATTCTCATCATCAATGATAGGAGAAGTCAAGGGAGAAAACATACCATAGAAATGCGGCCAGAAAAATACCTGGAAGCCTCCATGATCTGAGGTTGAGTAGGGGCAGCAAGAAGATCCTGAAAAAAAAACTCACCGCCAAATGCCCTAAACCCTGACTGTTAGTAATATGAGTACATTCCCATTAGTCAAACCGTGGATGTAGTTCCAAACCTGCCTATGGATCAACGACTTATGAAATAACTTAATATTCTGATCCCCTAAGTTTAGCCACTGAACACGAGACCGTTGCTTAAAAAAAGCCTCCTCATCTTGACAAAGACTGAAATACCAGTTGACAAGGTTCCTCTCCTAAGAGATACACTCAGTAGAAAGGGGGTCCTAATCAAAATTTGCTTAGGCTATCGCCCACTGAGCACCAGCCTCAATCACCCTACTAGAGATATGGCTGGAAACCCTAACATGTAAAGATTTGAGCTTCCATTTTAATAACCCCAATTTCTGCGTAAAATGGAACATAGGATTGCCTAAAATAGGCTCATCCCAAACTGTCTGAACAATATCCATAAAATCTACACAATCAGCCTAGAAATTCATAAATTTAAAAGGGGATGGTACCTTGCCACGGTAAGGGCCAAACCGGACAACCATAAAGCTATGATCTTAGACATCCCGAGGTTGAAACTCTGAAACCGTGGTCGATCGATCAGGGAACCAAGAAAGCGATGCAAAGACCCAATCAAGCTTCTGTAAAATAATTCCATCGCCCTTTTGACTGTTATACCATGTATACCGAAGCCCGATAAAAGGAACCCCAATGAACTCAACATCATGAATACACTAGCCAAAATCATCCATATAACCATACCATGCAAGATCACCACCCACTCTATCAGAGGCTCCCAAAATGGAATTAAAATCACCCAACATAAGCCATGGTAGCCCTTCCGAATCAAACTCTGCTGCTTGAGCCCTAAGGAAATCCTACAAGTTGCGGTGATTCCCAAGGTCATTAGAACCATACACAAAGGTAATCCCAAAGGATAATCCCTCTGAAACATGAGCAACCTTGCAAGTGACCTCTTGAAGAGAGAAATGAAAGTTATTTACAAAGTAAAGAGAACGATCCCAACATACCAGAACTCGGCATGCAATAGAGTCCGTCGCATTTGACAAAAAATGCGATAAAGGACAAACTACCGAGACCACCGACTATAGATGAGACTGCTCAACCTTAGTCCTCAACAAACCAATCAAACCCAAAGAAGAATCAGAAATTCAATTACCCACCGCGCGTTGTTTCGAGAAGCCGTTACGACCTCTAATATTCCAACTCCCTATCATTGGAATTGGGATAGAAACAAGCTAAATAATCACTTGGGCTTAGGCCCCCACATTCCTCGACCTTTTCCCTTTTCCAAAGGTGGCAGGGAAACTGATCCAGATAAGGTGCATCTGGCGTCTCCAGATAGTCACTATGCAGAACAAGCGAGGCAAACATATTAGAGGAAGTAGATTACCTGCTCTCAAAACTCATAAAGGAAGCTTGAGTGTTTTCTGTGCAGTTTGTGAAGCCCATAATGCGGTCCTGCTCATCTTCAATAAGAGAAGGCGTATCAAGATCCGACCCAAAATCAGAGTTGGAGAATTCACCTCTACTAGCACAAACAGTCTACTAATACGGGATCAAAGCCAAAGAATCCTCAACTGTAGTTGTACTAAAATGTATGGTAGTAGCCCTATTCGAAACTGAAACCCCAGCTGGTGGTGAAACATCCATCTACCTCTCCCCATCCCTAATGGGATCAGTAGTAGCTGACTATCTCAAAGGCTTGCGGTCCTTAGATCGCGCTGCAATACCACTCCTCGATGCCTTTTGGAACCTAATAATTGTCTTACTTTTACCTTGAGCCATAGTGCAGTAGGTACCTCTAGTTGGTGACAAACATGGCCAAAAACACAACACTTGGGCATCTCTTAGGAGTCCACTCATATTCCACTGTAAGCTGAATTGGTTTAGTAGATAATCGGCATTGAAATTCAACTTGGTGCTTGAAAGGCTTGGCTGCATCTATCTCAACACATACCCGAGCATAATCTAAACGGGTCTGCTCAGAAGTTGTCTGATCACTCGACAACGGCCGACCCAACATAGAAGAAACCATGCAAAGTCCTTTGTGAGACCATAACAGATAAGGCAGCCCATACAAACTAAGCCATACCGGAACCTTGGAAATGCGGCTTTTATCAAAGGAAAATTGAGCATGCCATTGTTGCAAAACAATCGACTTGCCCCCAAACATCCACTGTTAGGAAACGACCAGGTTGCGCAGCAGAAAACAAAATTTTACAACCATGGATCGTTCCTTAAAGCCCAAAATCAAGGCACAAATTTTACAGTTTATGTATAATATCAAGAATTTGCAGAAAAAGTAAATCTAAAGTTTAGATTCATACCCACGTTGAAGGCTCCACCAATATTGTCTCTGAACGTGTTTGCTACCGATCCAAGTGTAGGATCGAACCAAGAAGTCCACACGAAGACAACCACCAAGAGCCAATGAGGGATTTGCTAGATCCTCCTTGGCCTTAAGAAATCAAGAAGAAAAAGAAATATTTGATTTTCAATCAAATAGTGAAAGTGGTGTGGGAGAGTGTGTATAGGTTGCTGTGTGTTTTCTTCTTTAATTGAAACTGAACTAATAAAAAACCACTTGTAAATTTCACACACACATTTTCTTTTATAGGCAAACTAAGTTGTCCTATTCCCACATGGAATGGGCTTGGGCTCCAACCCAAACACCCCATGTTGCCAAACACTCCCAATTAGATATTTTAATTTAATTCATCATTATCTCAATTAAAAAATCAATTAATATTTAATTAACATTTAACAATAATTATGATTTAATTAAATATGTGCGAATACACATTTAACCGTAATTTCACTTATTTAATTTTTCTAACAAATTAAATAAAGGCTACGACCTCAGCAAATTTAATTGCACTGTGAAATTACCAAAATACCTTTTCGCCTAAAAAAAGACGAAAACGCCATTCTTTCTTCTTGGCTCTTAAATTATCTTCTATGTGTGTGACCCATAGGCTCCTCATCATACTAGCAGTGTATAGTATCATGATCAACACCAATTAATCGTCTCACTAATACACAGACTAAGATTGGCCCCTAGCAAGGCATCATGGCCACCCGATAGATTTGGATTCAGCAAAGCAGCTACCTGTCAACGATATGGTTACCGTACAATTCGATCCTTTCATCATTCGTTATCTCGATGAGACGAAGGCATAGAAATAGTGTCAACCTTCGGTTACTCTCAATATTATGTATTCAGTTTCTGGACCAATGACCTGTATTATAATCCGGATAGAGCAACAACTCAATCCCACTGTGGCCACAGTTTTAGTGTCATTGCCATATACTGAATTGCGCCGTGAGATAACTTCTTCCGTAACCGAGAGTGATGAATCCTCTGTCAATCCACCATAGCCTTGATACACTCCTTGATGTAGCCAATCACCACCGTATTGACAGCTCTGAAAAGAACTGCGTTAGGCTAGTGTCAAACTGCACCAATCGGTGCACAAGGCGCTCTGACGATCTCAAGTCTAAGGATCACATGCACCACCATTCGTTAGTGGATTTGTTCCATAGACACTAGGGTTACCATCCATATGGAATCCTTTGATGGGTCAGTCCAGTGAACTTGTTACGGTATATCCGCCTACAACAAGCACCCATGTGTTGCACCAGATTGTCACCAAACAACCTTGACAAGTGAGATCAGTCACTGCCTTTCGACAAGGTCGTTCAACACTATGATAGCCTTCCCGCATTATCTGTGCCCTTACTTCAGAATAATACTGGGGCTCCGGACGTTTCTAGAATGGCCACCATATGTGCTCATAGTGTTCTCACTATCAAGATTTGAAACACTTGATACCCTCGTCACGGTTCTACCATTCTAAGGACATATATCAATACATATTGCAATAATAATGATTTACGTGATATAGAATAAAATGCCTTTTGTTATTGATTAATGAACATTATTACAAAGAGTCCATTCTACAATAATTGATTGGCTCTAGGGCATCTACTCTAACATCCACGACCCTCTCTCTATGTTTGAATGCACTGCATCCTTGTCCCTAAATCTGAAGATGAAGAAACCAGTACCAATGGACATAACATCCTCCAAACCCGTAGCTTCCGATGCACGAAAAGTAGTCGAGCGGGTAGCATGAAATGGCATAGAATACCCCGAGAAATAACCCACAATACAATGAAGCCACTCAACATCATTGTCATCAATAACATCATCTGTGATATATAAAATGTCATCCTTAATATCAAGGTCCATAGCTTCAAGGGTGAAATGGGACCCGACCTCCGTCAATCTTAGTTTATCTGCCCAAGAGGAGGACACTGTTGATGTGCTCTTACCTACACTTTTCTTTTCTAAAACTGGCTTAGAAATTGACTTTTTTTCACAGGGCTCAGAAGACGCCCAATTGAGCTTGAAAAGCTTCTCAGATTTTGGCATTTTTAAGCCATTAAAAGATTGCAATGACAAACCTGCAATATCGTTAGATTCAAACTCAAGAAAACAAAGGAAGAGTTTTTGTGATGAAAAACCTTGACTCCTTGAATCGCCACATTTGAGAAAGCGGATAACAAATACTTGTAATCCATCCATGGTTCCAAGTCTCCAATCCATAAGGATTTTCCCAAATTTTTGGAAGTTTTCAACTGTTGGGAAGTGTTGGAGGTAGTGTTTAAAGTTTTTGTATGGGTTGGATGCAGTATGGTGTTATTTGGGAGTGACGAATTTGGTTCAGGCATTTTGTCAAACATTTGGTGGCAGGGAAAAAAGTGTGAGATTTTGGTGAGTTTAAAGGTTCAAAACAGTGGGGATTTGTGAAAAAAATGCCATGGATGAAAAGGTTTTAGTGTTGGAAAGGGCAAGGTGGTCGAGAGGGCCAAAACAGTGGCGAGGCAGCAGCAGGTGTGGGCGATGGGGCATTGGGCATTGGGCATTGGGGCGCTAGGCGTTGGGGTACTGGGTGAGCAAAGCATACAGGAAAGGGGACTTTTATCGAGCAGTTGGAGTGCATGATAAAAGCTCCCTCAAAAGTCGACCAAAGATGACCAAATTAAAACCACTATCTCCTGGAATCTGCAGCAACAAAAAATAAAATAAAATAAAATAAAATAAAAAAAATAAAAAAAAATTAACAAGGAACCACAAAAAATTGGTAAAAAAAACACAAAAAACAAGTCCATGAAATGGGCAAAAAACCTAACCAAAACAACAAGTTCCTAGGAAGAAACAGACAGTTTTACTAGAAACCAGAGGTCAACAAGGTGCAAACAACTGTGGGGATTGAAAAGCAAGCCCAAAAAGTCAGTCTTTGCCATCCATCACCATTCTCGATAGGAAAACCCATTGGAAAATCAAACCCAATTCTGCAGTTTCCATGAACTTTCACGACGAAATCCCAATGAATAGAGTAGAAACCAAAGGCGGTGATGGAATGAGATGACAGGTCATTTCACGATCTTTCCAACAGTGGGTGGATCACTAATTTAAACGCCAGACATGCCCGAAGGAAGCGAACGAAGTTCCGGCAATAAGAGAAAATTGAGAGCCTAAAAACACTTAGAAAAATTTTCCCTCACCCTCCCTAAACCCTTCAAACCCTAAACCCTATACCCTAAAACCAAAACCTAAACCCTAAACCCCAAACCCTAAACTCTAAACCCAAAATATAAATATATCAAGGTGTATTAATTGAGGTTGACACTACTTTTGTACTTCAAACCTTGATGAGATAATTGATGATGAAAGGATTTGAATTGCATGATAACCATATTATAGATAATGTAGCAACTACGCTAAATCTTTATTTGCTAGGTAATCATGATGCCTTGCTAGAGGCCAATCTTGATTGGTGTATGAAACACTAATTAGTTTATGCTTAACTATGGATCCGGTCACTACCAACAAAATAAAGAGCCTTCAGGTCACACACATTAAAAGCAATTTAAGAAGAGAAAACAAAAGGGTATTCCTCCTAACTCCCAATAGCTTCTCAAGTAGCCGCATCTTCTCTTTCTTCTTCCCTAAGCCTAATCCCTAATCAAGCAAAGTAGGACGCTGTCAGGAAAGTGTTCGAGGTAGATTCAATAGCTACCTAAAAGCCTAGTTGTCCAATTCCTCCATCAAACCTTCCACCAGCAGTTGATTATATATTATATTAATATATAAATATATATATAATATATATATATATATATATATATATATCATTAGTGTATTTGTAAATGTCTTGTTTTTTGTTAATGAGTTAAATTATTGATTAATTTAATTGTGATTCATCCTGCTTTTGTGTGGATACCATTGTGCTCGATTCTACACTTGAATCATTATTGAAGTTCGAGATTCAATCCAGTTGAAGGAGACACCAAAGAAGGTATAACATTCTAGCCTTGCATGATTTAATACATGTATTGCATAATGTCAACCCTGATCTTGGGATTGGAATTTATTAAATATTTTTTTTAATTATTCCGTGTTTTATTTTAATAAAATCCCCACAAGTAGTGTCAAATCTTGGATTCTATATGTGCAATTCATTGTTGATGAGTTGTTTTGGTTGAAATTAGGGTTTTTGAAAAACCCTGAATGTAATATATTCTCTAGCTAGTAATAATTTGAGAGATATATAATAAAATCCACTAAATATTTCTTAATTGCTCAGTGATAAGTGCTTGAAAATACACTTATACTTAGTGGTTTATAGGTATCATTTGTGGGAAATTAGGATTAATTTGCATGAATTAACATAATTGTTTCATAAATGCACTTTTCGGGATCATGGGTATTTATTTTTGTTGTGTTTTCAAGGAATAAAGCTTAAAAATAATATTCAAATGAGAGATGATGTTGGCGAAAGAATTTGTGATGACTGGAAACAAATGGAACGAGAATTGGAGTTGCATTGAAGAAGTTATGGAGCTTTGAAGAAAAGAGGAGATTCTAGATTAAGCTCCAGTTTGAGGATGCCTTGGTGTTTCAACTATAACTTGAGCTGTAGTTACCATATCGAGATGATTTTTAAATATTTAAAAAGCTGATTTAAAGGGCTAAATTTCATATGTTTACCACATTTCCAGATTCCATCGTTATCATGCTAAAAAATTCACCATATCTAGAGTGCTAAAGAATGATGCAAGGTTAGAAGAGGAATTGGACCATGCCACAGCACTGTGCTACGGCATGGTTGATTCTACACTAAGTGTGTTGCAGCACAGTGCTATAGCATGGTTGGTTATGTTCTTGTTGTAACTAACTAGAATTAAGGAAAACAAAACCCTAACCCTTGTGGGATATAAATAGAAGTCTTTTAGCATTATTTTAGGGGATCTTTGTAGAGAACAAAAATACTCAATAATGTAGAGATCAAGAGAGATTGAAAGAGGTCTGGACTGAAGAATTGGGGAAGATCATCATCAACTCCATTGTTCTACCCAAGATTTCCTAAGTTTTTCTTATCTCTTGTTATTATTTTGTTATTCATTAGTATGATTATGTTATTATTCTTCTCCATGAGTAACTAATTCTTTTGTGATTGAGGGTGATTTCAAAGCCCTAGACATGTCTTGTGATTAATAAAATCTGCATCTATTTATCTTTTGATCCCTCTTGGCTATGTGATTATTTCTCTGTGAATACGGTTTAGATAGACTGTCTTAATTGTTTAAGTACGCAATTAAATAGTTAAGATTAATTTATTAATGCCAATTTAGGTTGTTTAGTATGGAATCTTTTAGGAAACGATCAAATCATGACAGCGGAAAGCAAAAAATATATAACAGTAGATCGTTCCTTAGAAACAAGATCAGAGCACAAATTTTCAGTTTATACATTAAATCAAAATCTACAGAAAAATCAGATTGGAGGCTCCTTCAACCTTGTCTCTGAATAGGTTTCACTACTGATCCAAGAGTAGGATCGAACCAGCGGTAGTCCACACGAAGATAACCCCAAGGAACTAAAGAGAGATTTACTATATCCTCTTTAGCCTTAAGAACCAAGAACAAGAATCAAGTGAAATATTTGATTCAAGCAAATGTAAAGTGGCTTGGGAAGAGAGAAAATTGGGTTTGTATTTTTTATCTAAATTGATTGAATGAATTGTTATTTAATTCACAAAAATCCTGCACTTATATAGTGCACACAATACCTTATTCCATCATGGAATAGGGTTGGGCACCAACCCAAACAACCCCTATGTCCAAACAGCCCCATTTAGATATTTTTATTATTATTATTATTATTTCAATTCAATTCAATTAATATATATAAAATATATTAACATTTAACAATAACAATAATTCATTTAAATATATGCGTAACATATTTAAACATAATCTTACTTATTTAATTTTTAATGTCAAATTAAATAAAGGCAACAACCTTAGCAAATTTAATTGCACTGTGAGATTACCAAAATACCCTTTTGCCTAAAAGGCCAAAAACGCCATTTCATAAACTTATTCTTAAATTATCTTCTATGTGTGTGATTCATGGGCTCCTTATCATACCGGCAATGTATAGTATCATGATTAACACCAATTAATCGTCTCACTACACAGAGACTAAGATTAGCCTCTAGCAAAGCATCATGGCCACCCGACGATTTGGATTCTGTAACCCACTTTGAGGTATGTAGTTTATTTATACTTATTGGTTCATATTGTTGATTGTTTGCCCTTAGTTAACTTTGTATGCTGTGAATATTGCTTGGTTGCCCTGAATTTGGTGAAGGATTGGCAAAGTTATAGAATTGCAGACTTCGCCGGGGCGAAGAATAAATCTCGCCACGACGACGTACGCTCTGTAATTTTTCACCGAGGCGAAGAGCGAGAAGTTTCTAGAGGATTTTTTCATAGGGGTAAAGTGACCATTCTACCCCTAATTAGCTGGAAAAGTGGGGAGTGAAATAAGAAAATTTCATAGAGAATGCATTGGAGATGGGGGTGTATTTGTAAAGAATTAAAGGGCAAAGATGGAATTTCCAAGAAAGTGTAAGGGAAAAATGGGAAAGAATGATTGTTTATATGAGATATTAAGGGTTTAATCTCACAAACCCTCTTATTTTCAATATCCCACAAGCCACCTCTACCCCCAACCCGCTCATCTTTTCATCAAATTTCCAAGGAAGATTAGAGGGCTTTTGGATAGATTTTGGTAGAGATTTGATCCTAAGCATCAAAGGTAAGGATTCTTGTTATAAATATGAGATTAATTTGTGTAAGTGTTGAATTCTTATAGAGTTTATGCTTAGGGTTTGAGAAAGAGAACAAGTCTACCAAAGATAGAGAGCTTCTAGTGGAACTACTCAAGCATAAGGTAAGTAAATCTAACCTTAACCCTTGTTTAAGCAAGTAAAGTGTAGAGATTGTTTTATATGAATCTTATATGAATTTTATATGCTTGAGAATTGTGGATGGAATTGCTATTGGGTTTGATGATGATTCATAAATGGATTTCCTCCATGAGAAGTGTTGGATGAGTCGATAGAATTTGATAGAAGTTGGGTTGAACTTAGAAAGAGTTTAAGAAGATTTATGAAGTGCATTTTCCTGGCCAGGATTAGTGATGATTGAAGGGAGTTTTACTCCAACTATTGGTAGTTTGAGAAAGAAGTAGAAATATACCCAACATAGAATTTGAGTATGCATGCATGTTGCTTGGTGAAATGCCTAATAGAAGTGTATGCATGAGTAGAGAAAACTTATTTTTGTGCAACATTGCATATTTGCATTACGTGCTTGCACTTAGAAATAATTATAAGCATGAGACATCCACATGCATAAATTTGCATATGCATAAGAATTTAAAGAATAAAGAACTCTAAGAATAAAGAGAAAGAAAGAAAAGCACTAAAGAAATAAAGAAAGAAAAGTACTAAAGAAGAGAAAAGAAAGGCTGTTGCGATGGGGAACCCGTGGGTGACAAGAAGAAGAAATTCCCACATACACGCCGCCTTAAGTGAGCGGCCTAAAAAGAAGAAGAATTTGTATGGCCCGTAAGAGTGTATGTGGATGAGGGCTGTACCAAGAAGAAATTCTTACATGCACGCAACCTTAAGTGAGTGGCCTAAGAAGAAGAAAGAATTTGTATAGTCCGCAAGAGTGCATGTAAATGAGGACTGTACTCACTCACATGGCCAGGGTTCTGAATCCATGCATCAACCAAGTCCGACCGGCAAAGAATAAGAATAACAAAGAATGAGAAAGAACGTTAAAGCATGAGCAAGCAAGAAAGAAAAGAATAGAAAGAAAGAAACATAGAAAAGAAAGAAAGAAAAGAAAATAAGAAAATAAGAAAATAAGAAAAGAAGAAAAGAAAAATGCATTTCTATGCATTTATGCATTTGCATCTCATTAATTCATGTTACCATGATTTTATCATGGTTAGTGAGAAATAAGAAAGAAAGAAAGAATAGAGAGAATTAGAAAGAACAGTGAGAACTAGAAACAGTGAAAGAAAAGAGAAAGAACAAGAGAAAATGAAGAAGAAAAGAATAGAGTAAGGAAAGAACTCAAGAGTAAGTCACGGGGATAGAAGAGTAAAGGATTTACTTACTAAGCAATTAGTGCTTACACCATTGTTTTTTCCATGTTTTGCAGGAAATAGGTGAGAAGCGGTTGGATGGATGTCGAGAAGCGGAGAGAAATGGCATTATTGTCCACCGTTATTTAAGCTTTTGTATTATGTAAAGAATTATATGTTAAGTAAAGAAAACTTTGGGCCCATTTACTTTTCATTTGATATGTTGTATTTTGATCATAGTATATTTTTCTAAGTATACTAGTTAGAAAGAAGCTATTACAGATTTAGCGAAGCAGCTACTTGTCAATGATATGGTTACCGTACAATCAAATCTTTTCATCGTCTATTATCTTATTGAGACTGTGGCATAGAAGTAGTATCAACCTCAGTTACTCTCAATATGTTTGTATTCAGTTACTGGACCAATGACTAGAATAATGAATTGGATTGAGCAACAACTCAATCCCACTGTGATCACAGATTTACTGTCATTGTCATTAACTGAATTGTGCCGTAAGATAACTTCTCCTGTACCCAGGAATGATGAATCTTCTGTCGATCCACCATAGTCTTGACACACTGCTTGATGCAGCCAATCACTACCGTATTGATAGCTTTAAATAGAACTATGTTGGGCTAGTGTCAAACTACACCAATCCATGCACAAAGGCACTTCGGTGATCTCAAGTCTAAGGCTCACATGCACCACCATTCATTAGAGGATTTGTTTCATAGACACTGGGGTTACCATCCATATCGAATCCTCTGGTGGGTCAATCCAATGAACTTGCCTATAGCAAGCACTCATGTGTTGCACCAGGTTGTCACCAAACAACCTTGACAAGTGAGATCAGTCACTACCTTTCAACAAGGTCGTTCAACACTATGATAACCTTACCTTATTATCTATGTCCTTACTTCAGAATAATACTAGGGCTACAGATGTTTCTAGAATGGCCACCATATGTGCTCATAGGGTTCTCACTATCAAGATTTGAAACACTTGATACCCTTGTCGCAGTTTTACCATTCTAAGGACATATATCAATACATATAACTACGGTTTACATGACATAGTAGATAATGCCTTTTATTGATTAATAAATATTATTACAAAGAGTCAATTCCACAATAATTGATCGCTTTATTAACCTAAATAACTAGTGGTAAAGTGTATGCCTGCATACATGGGGGATCATCACTCAAGATAACTAAACCGACCATATGAGTTTAGCCTTGATTCAGTAGGTCTCTCACAACTTAATGCTTTTATTACTTTGAATCTAGAGACCGTATCCTAGGTTAACTAATAAACAGGGAATTGGGTTATGACCATGTCTAATCCAACAACTCAGTAAGGAGAGATGGAACTTATCAACGTTTGGTATTTTCTGAGCTGATGTGATTAAGAGGGTAGAAAGTTAAAGAGTGCTTTTATTATATGTAATTCATGTCTAGTGGCGGCGAATAAACCTTCAATCTAGTTTTTCTTATTCATCTTTTCCTGATTGTTTCCTTATTTTACTTTGTTTAATTTTAGCTTGATAGTATTATTTTTTTTTTTTTTTTAGTTTTATAATTCATGATAAACCCCGTTTTAAGTAGATAATTAATTGAGTTCACAAATCCCCTGCGGGAAAGACCTTTACTTGCTTTTTGCTACTACACGGCTTTGTATTAGAATTCAGTGAGGTAAAATTAGGTGTTATGTTTGCACGCATCACTTAATAAGTAAAATCAGACTACACTACTATTTTTCCTCCATTACTCATATTCTGGCTTTCCTTTCTCACTTCATTCTTTTCTATTATTCTTCATTCGCATTCTCAATTTGCTACTTTTCAAATTTCTCTTCTATCCCTTCACATTCTTTCCCAAACTAATTTGCTACTTATCAACATGTAAGAACAATTAATATAAAAGAATATCTTCAGGCACATATAAAATTCTAATTAATGCAAGTAGCATAATACATATGCAAAATAAATAAACTTTTTCCAAGAAACAAATTTTCTTTTCTATTTTCTGTCTCTTATTCTGTTTCTCGTTCTTTTTCTTTATTCTATTATGGTTTGCCAATCGGACTAGGCTGAGGCATGGATTTGGAACCGTGGCCATGTGAGTGTATTCTGAAATTCTTTCTAGGTAGTCCTCATCCACATGCACTTCTAACGGATTGTACAAATTATGTTTTTCTAATCTGAGGCCGCTCATTGATGGCAGTGTGCATGTAGGAACTTTCTGCATCTTTGTCACTCAAGGTTCCCCATTGCAACAACCTTCTTACATAACATTCTATATCTTTGAAAAAGATTCTATACACATTTCTAAATATATTTCCAATTTATGGAAATTCTACAATTATTTCTTTAATAAATAGGAAAATATACATATTTACATGTTAGCTTAAAATGAATCTACAAAGCAGTTTTCTTTTCTTTCTTTCTCTCACTTTCTACTAACATTCTCCTTAATATTCTCACTTGCCAAATCACGTATATATGGATGATATGCACAAAATATGTATGGCCGAGCCCATTCGTTGATGTTCTTTCCAAATTCAAGTACACAAACTTGAGAATTTATTATGGCATATTGATATGTCATGACATAATCCACCATTCTCTACTATCAACAATGTCATATCAAAGTAACAATTTAAGATACAAATCCCTTCTAACACTTTCCTAAAGTCATAAGTTTCACAATTTCTAGTTTAATAACTGAATACAATGTGCTATTCAAATAAATACTAAAGGTTCAAGTAACTTGAACCATGCACTAAAAGCCATTTATCTCATTGAACTAACATGATTAAGTGATATTCTGAATTTTGGCATAACAAAATGCACTCTTGAATACTAAAACTTACACTTGGTTAAACCTAACATAACCTTTCAACTCCAATTCTTTCCTTTATCAAACAATTTCTTCAATAAGATTTAACAAACTTATGCATGCATTTCTCTTTGAATTTTCATCAAACAATTCACATGCACATGCAAATACTTGGTTGGCCACACTTCCACATCTCTCCAAATCCACCAAAATTGGAGCAAAAACTCACCAAAACTTAACTTCAAATCCGGCCAAATTCAGCACTTCAAAATTCCATCAGCAATTCTTCCATATTTCATCCATAATTCCACCAAATCACCACATACACATGAACTACTCTTCATGGCTGGAATTTTACACATCATTCAAACATTAAAACAGCCAATAATTCCCACCATACATCACATACAAACACACAAGAATCAATATACACAATTATTGCTCAAATCAAAACTAAAATTGGATTTACTTACCTTGAATTGTACAACACTAGTGATATAACCCCCCCTTTGCTAAAATTCTCTTCCTCTTGGACCTAAATCATATAAAACCATAAGAATTTAGAATTTTAAAGTTTAATCACACACCTTTGTGCTAGAATCTTACCTTTGGATGCTTTAGGATTGAAAATCTACAAAAATTTAAGCTAAACCCTATGAATTCTCCTTGAAATTTGATGAAGAATCTTGAGAGAAAATGGATTTAAAGTTTCATCTATGTCCTTTAGTCATTTACCTAATTACCCTCATTTGTATCATCTTCTTCACATTATTTTGCTTCCTTTCACTCCCCACTTTTTCATCTAATTATTAGTGAAAATACCATTTTACCCCTAGTGAAGTTCTAAAGAATTTCTTCACATTTGTCCAAGAAAAACTTCAAAGAAATTCAACTAAGGGTATTAGGGCATGAATAAAATTACGTACACTAAATCTAATGGTGTTTGTTAGGGCTTCACGTTGCCGCATTCAGCTACTATCCCATGGTTACGCATTGTCGCTCACAGGCCCTTGATTTAGGTTGTGCGTGGTTACGCGCAACCACTATCCCAGAGTTGTGCTTGGCCGTGTGCTGCTTGATGGCTGCGCCTTTGACACTCATAGCCCAACCCACCCAGGTCCTTGGGCCATGTGTTTAAATGTACAACTGCCATTGTGCAGCCCTATTTAAGCATATGTCCTAGGTGCCTGACTTTTGTCACCCGTGCTTGCGTGCGGCTGTCCCTGCTGTCATATGTATATGCGCACGGCACTGTCCCATGCCATGCGTGTTAGTAAACGACCCAGTTACGCAGTGAAAAACAAAAACATAAACTCTATGGATCGTTCCTTAGAACCAAGATCCGGGTACAAAAATCACAGTTTACATTAAAATAATCAAATCTGCAAAAATCAGTTCAAGGTTTAAGAAACCATACCCACGTTTGGAGGCTCCACCAATATTGTCTCTGAACGTGTTTGCTACCGATCCAAGCGTAGGATCGAACCGTAGAGGTCCACACGAAGACAATCAACAAGAACCAAGGAGGGATTTGCTAGATCCTCCTTGGCCTTAAGAAATCAAAAAGAAAACAAAAGGTATTTGATTTTGGCAAAAACCAAAAACTGGCGTGGGAGAGTATTTGGGGCTGGAGGTTTCTCTCTTTTCAATGAAGAATGAAATAATAAAATAACAGTTATCATTTTCAACTAAAACCTTTTCTTTTATAGTGTTATTTTAGTTGCCCTATTCCCATATGGAATGGGCTTGGGCTCCAACCCAAACACCCCCAAATTTGCCAAACACTCCCATTTAGATATTTTAATTTAATTCATCATTATCTCAATTAAAATCAATTAATATATATTTAATATATATATTAACATTTAACAATAATGATAATTTATTTAAATATATGCGAACACATATTTAAACGGAATTTCACTTATTTAATTTTTCTAACAAATTAAATAAAGGCTACGACCTCAGCAAATTTAATTGCACTGTGAAATTACCAAAATACCCTTTCGCCCAAAAAGACGAAAACGCCCTTCTTTCTTCCTGAGTCTTAAATTATCTTCTATGTGTGTGACCCATAGGCTCCTCATCATACCGGTAGTGTATAGTATCGCGATTAACACCAATTAATCGTCTCACTAATACACAGACCAAGATTGGCCCCTAGCAAGGCATCATGGCCACCCGATAGATTCGGATTCAGCAAAGTAGCTACCTGTCAACGATATGGTTACCGTGCAATTCGATCCTTTCATCATACGTTATCTCGACGAGACGAAGGCATAGAAATAGTGTCAACCTTCGGTTACTCTCGATATTATATATTCAGTTTCTGGACCAATGACCCGTATTATAATCTGGATAGAGCAACAACTCAATCCCACTGTGGCCACAGTTTTAGTGTCATTGCCATATACTGAATTGCGCCGTGAGATAACTTCTCCCGTACCCGGGAGTGATGAATCCTCTGTCAATCCACCATAGTCTTGATACACTCCTCGATGCAGCCAATCACCACCGTATTGACAGCTCTGAAAAGAACTGCGTTAGGCTAGTGTCAAACTGCACCAATCGGTGCACAAGGCGCTCCGGTGATCTCAAGTCTAAGGATCACATGCACCACCATTCGTTAGAGGATTTGTTCCATAGACACTGGGGTTACCATCCATATGGAATCCTCTAGTGGGTCAGTCCAGTGAACTTGCTGTGGTATAATCGCCTACAGCAAACACCCATGTGTTACACCAGGTTGTCACCGAAAAACCTTGACAAGTGAGATCAGTCACTGCCTTTCGACAGGGTCGTTCAACACTATGATAGTCTTACCGTATTATATGTGCCCTTACTTCAGAATAATACTGGGGCTACGGACATTCTCATGCGCAGCCTGGTGGGAGCATCCCATTTTTCAGACTACCAGGATGTTGTTTGTCATCGTTGTCAACATCCTCATTATTGAGTGTTTCCCACGAGCTTTCATGTGGAAATTAGAGGTTTAAGGGCTCCCTCCCATTGTTGTGAGAGAAAGACAGTTTGGGGATTAGAAGTTGGCGTTTTTATTTTTTTTTCACCAAACCATTAGAATTAGAGTAGTCATCGCTATTATGGACTATTCAATTTGTTTTCAAACTAAATAGGGACTGAACTACAAATTTTGCAAATTTGGGGACCAATAAAATTCTGCAAAATTAAAAGGGGTAATATAATTTTACCTGGTAAATTCAAATTTGATTATTTGAATGATACGTAATGTCTGATTGGTGTCCAATTATTCATGTATTCAATACTTGGCCATCAACCATAGGTTTATTATTTATTATGGGAATGTTTGAGTTTTGTTATTAAATAGGACCTGTGTGTCCCGCCTTTATCTTAAATTCACAATGTACTTGTCTTCGCACCTGAATCCCCTCGAATGTAACTTGAGGTTTCTATTCTATTTGATGTAAATTAGAATGGTCTTGTTGTAAAGAGGATGTTGCGAAGGCATGAAGCATATCCCGAAGACTTTTAAAAGTTTTGTAATAATTTGAATGAACCTAGATTGCCTTACCAATTCTTTAAAGCTCAAGGAATTTGATTTTAGATTAGCCATGTACCGACATTGTTATTTTATTATCATAAAAAGTGTTGGGGAGAGAGTTGGAGAATTAACTCACATTAGAGAGTGTGGTTACCCATTTTAAGTGCAACGGAATATTTACCAAGTAGATTAAACATTTCCAATTTGAACACATCAAACACAAGTACAGAAAATAAAGAACACAGTCATATACATTATTCGGCTAAATCCACCTTTAGCCTACATCCATGGGACCTTGTCTAGATTGAAGCAATCCACTAAGTTAAAAACACATTACAAGATATAGTTCAAAGTTGATCTAAGTTACAGTAAAAAGAATTCCCTGCTCAACTTTACACTTAGCACCACACTTTGAATCCTTAACGTGTAGCAACTTCTTTGGATCTTCTTCACACAGGGAACACACCCGTGAGCAGCTTATGAACTACCAAGCTTCAACCACCGACGCCACGCACCAGCATCAGTAAAGGAACCATGTTCCAAAAGCCATCAATAACGTGTTTGATATGGTGAGGTTTTGGCATAAAATATAGAAATGAACTTTGAACCTTAAGAGAGAAAAATACTCTAAGAGAATTAGAGTACAATGAAACAAAATGTCAAAAGGTTAGATTCATACATGCAAGAAAAGGTACTATATAATGAAGGATTTCTTGCTCAATAATATAGTGCCAAGTCAACCAACAAGGGACTAATGCATGTTTTCCAAATAAGGAAAGTTTTCCTTCTTTTTGGTTTAGACCACAAAGCAAATTGGGAAAAGTAATTTTATTCCCTAGGACCACTTAAGGATGTTATGACACATGTAAAAAGGTCTTATAAAGTGAAAGACAAAGATAAACAATATTGTTTTCACTTTTTTAGTCATGCAACTTGTGCTGGGTTGCAAATATCTAAAACAAGAGTGAGAGCACAAACTGTTGTGCACACACACACTCTAAACAAAACAAGCCAAGTCTCAAGTTTAGCAATTAGTGTGCACGCAGATCACATGTGCACACACAATTCATAAGTTTGACAAATATGAGGTTTCCACAGAAAGCATGCTATGGTTGAATGTTTTAACATGTCAGACTATAACATGCTAATAAGATAATGAAATTGGTGAGACAATAAAATGAAAACCCTCATAAAGATATTAAGTCAAATAAAAACAAGCCTTCCATCACCATAGGATTAATCAAACCATTGTTCGTCGTGATCTCATTCGCCCCTACGAAGGGTACACTTCCACCAATGGGAGGTTAATCATCATTGGAATTTTTCCTTAATAGTGATGGGTTCGACTTAACAAGGTGTATTTTGTTTTATCGTCTCCTTGAAGGGTTGATAAATACACAAGAGGCATAATAGAATAGTTCATATAAATGCACAAGTGGGCATGTAGTGTCCAACTCACTGATCCAAAAATTACACTTGAGGATAGTGGTTGATGTCGTTGGATTGTTTAATTGGTTTGTTTGCTTTGTTTACATTTGAGTTTAATAGTTTGTACTAGTAAATGATGTAAATAAAAGTTTGCTGACCTACCTAATCATCCTATTTTTTATCTACTCGATGGGATTTTGGCCCGCTAGGAAGACCAATGGGCCTTCCCAAGTTTAATAGTAAGGGCTATTAGGCTTGAGTAAAATAGTGGGAGTAATTGATTAATAAAAGACCTTATTAATTAATATAATATACTATTGACTCTATTTATTTTTTTGCACTTATAGATTCATATTCATAATGACTACATCTAACCTATCACTATGATTGATCAGTGATAAAGAAAGCAGGTTCGATGTTACAAATTTCACTGACTAGTATCGAAATCTTAGGATTGTACTAAAGTCAGAAAAGAAGTTGTACATCATTGATGAACCTATTATGGAAGCACCTCAATGTGAGGCTACTCAAGAAGTAAGAGACATTTATCAAAAGTATTTGGATCATGCCAACATTGTTCAATGTATATTAGCATCATTGACACCTAATCTGCAAGAGTAACATGAGAATTTGGATGTTGGTTCCATCATCACATATCTCAAGGAACATTTCTAGAGCATGCTAAGCATGAATGATATGAAGTGTCGAAGACATTATATAAATGTCGAATGGCTAAGGGAGCCCAAGTTGGCCCCATATGTAGTCAAGCTGATTGGCTACATTCAGAGGCTTGAGATTTTGGGATTTATCATAAATGTAGAATTGTCTATGGACCTTGTTCTGCAATCCTTGTTTGACTCATTCTCCCAATTCATATTAAAGTTCAATATGAATTCTATGGAGAAGACTCTCTTAGAGCTCCTAAATGTCCTCAAGACAATGAAGGACATGAAAAAGTCCAAACCTATTATGCTAGTTGATGCTGCACACGGGAAAGGAAAGGGTAAACAAGGAAGAGGAAAGGCCAAGGCCAATCCTAAGTTTAAGCCTAAGACTCCAGATGTCCTTAAGCCTGCTGGAGGCATGAGCAAAGATGGAAAGGTTGTTTGCTTCATTGTGGCAAGCCTAACCACTAGAAGAAACATTGTAAGACCTTCCTAGCAAGTAAAAAAGAAGAAATTTGGTTCTTCTTCTAAAGGTATGTGAATGATTGAAATAAATCTTTCTCCTGTTACATCTTGGGTCATTGACACTAGATGTGGTTCTCATATTTGCGATTCTATGTAGGGGCTACGACAAAGTAAATTGCTCAATCAAGGAGAGGTAAACCTACGAGTTGGAAATGAAGCACAAGTTGTTGTATTAGTCGTAGGAAATTATTATTTATCTTTGCCTTCGAGCCTTGTTCTAGAACTTGCAGATTGTTTTTATGTCCCTTCAATTTCAAAGAATATTATTATGTGTCCAATTTGGACAATGTTCGATATTAGTTTTTAATAACTAATGGATTGCTATCTATTAGTTTAAATGGTTTTTCATTATGGAATTGCTAGATTACATAATGGTCCATATGTTTTGGATTTAATCAAAAATATCTTTGGCATGTACGCTAGGTCATGTGAACTAGACTCGCATTGCAAAACTCCAAAATGATGGAGTTTTGGAACTATTTGACTTCTAGTCTTGTGAGGTACCCAAGTCATGCCTAGTGGGCAAAATGACCAAGTCACCTTTCACTGGGCACAATGAAAGGGCAACATAATTGTTAGGCATCATCCATAGTGATGTATGTGGACTTTTAACAATACAAGCCAGAGGTGGATATCCTTGCTTCATCACTTTTACTGATGACCTCAGTAGATTTAGTTATGTCTATTTAATGAGACATAAATTTGAATCCTTTGAAAAGTTTAAGGAATTCAAGAATGAAACATAGAATCCACTAGGCAAGAATATCAAGGTTCTTCGATGTGACAGGGGAGGAGAATACTTAAGCTCAAAGTTTGATGCATGCCTAAAGGAAGGTGGGATAGTGCCTCAACTCGCACCTACTTAGACACCTCAACACAATTGAGTATCTAAAAGGAGGAACCGTACCTTGTTGGATATGGTTCAATCCATGATGAGTTTTACAAATCTATCGACATCATTTTAGGGCTATGCTTTGGAAGCTGTGACTTATACACTGAATCATATACCATCTAAGTCAGTAGATAAGACTCCATATGAACTATGGAATGGGCAAAAACCTGTTTTGTCTCATCTGAGAGTTTGGGGTTGTGATGCTTATGTCAAGAAATTGACTTTGAACAAGCTTGCCTCAAAATCTAAAGAATGTTATTTTGTGGGTTATTCTAAGGAAACTAAATGATACTATTTCTATGATTCAGTTGAGCAGAAAGTTTTCGTAGCTCGAATTGGGTTCTTTTTAGAGAAGGATTTCCTTCTAAAAAGAGATAGTGTAAGAAAGGTAGAACTTGATGAAGTTCTAGGCTCACAAGATGCATTAGATGATGGACAAAATGATGTACCAAATGAAATGGTTGAACATCATGAAGAGGTCACTCCATAAAGCAAAACAAAGTGAACCACTTCAGGCAACACATGAGTTACGTATGTATTAGAACCACGTATGGGCTCTGGTGGATCCACCTGAAAAGGCAAAACCCGTAAGGTGTAAATGGGTCTTCAAGAAGAAGACTGACATGGATGGTAACTTGCAAATCTATAAAGCACAGCTGGTTGCTAAAGGTTTCAAGCAAAAACATGGCATTGAATATAATGAAACCTTTTCTCTAGTTACAATGTTAAAGTCCATCTGGATAAAGCTAGCGATTGCTACGTATCACGATTGTGAGATTTAGTAGATGGAGATCAAAATGACTTCCTGAATGGAAACCTTGAAGAGGACGTCTATATGACACAACCTGATGGTTTTGTTCTTAATGGACACACAGAAAAGGTATGCAAGTTGAAGAGATCCATTTATGGACTCAAGCAAGCATCAAGGAGCTGGAATATTCATTTTGAAGAAGTCGTAAAGGAATTTGGTTTTATCAAAAACAAAGATGAGCCTTGTGTACACAAGAATTTCAGTAGGAGCGCAATACCATTCCTCGTATTATATGTCAATGACATATTATTCATTGGGAATGACATACCAAACTTGCATATGGTAAAGACTTGGTTATCCAATTGATTCTCCATGAAAAACTTATGAGAAGCAGCCTACATCCTTGGTATAAAGATCTATCGTGATAGATCTTGTAGGTTGCTTAACCTAACTCATAATACATATGTAGACAAAGTACTGAAAAGATTCAATATGGAAGAATCTAAGAAGGGATTTCTTCCGATGTCACATAACGTATATCTATCTAAGGATATGTGTCCTAGGACACAAGAAGAGAGAGATAGATGAGTAAGACTCCATATGCTTCTGCAATAGAATCTATCATGTATACCATGTTGTGTACTCAGATTGATGTCTCGTGTGCCTTCAGCATTTGTAGTAGATGTCAATCAGATCTAGGTCACTAACATCGGACAACTATCAAGAATATCTTTAAGTACATAAAGAGGACTAAGGATACATTCTTGGTTTATGGAAGGGATGAGCTCACTATAAGAGGATACGTGATGCTAGTTTCCAAACTAACAAGGTTGATTTTCGATTGCAGTTAGGATATGTGTTCTGTCTAAATGGGGTTGCAGTGAGTTGAAAAAGTTCAAAACAAAGCACTGTAATAGATTCTATAACGAAAGCTGAGTACATATCATTATTTGATGCTACCAAAGAGACAGTTTGGATCAAGAAGTTCATTTATGAACTTGTTGTGGTTCCAAGCATTGTTGATCCAGTTGAGCTTTACTGCGATAATAATGGTGCCATAGCTTTGGCTAAGGAACCATGGCCTCACCAGTGATCCAAACATATACTCAGGCAATACCATCTGATCAGGAAAATTGTTGAGAGAGGTGATCTGCAAATTTGCAGAGTACTTACCGATGACAATATAGCAGACCCACTGACAAAAGCTCTATTGCAACAAAAGCATGATAGACATTTAGCATCATTTGGTATTAAATACATGAATGATTGGCTATAGTGCAAGTTGGAGATTGTTAGGATGAATGCACTAGAGCCAATAAGTAGTCTTGTAATATTATATTGAACATCAATAAAAGGCATTATTTCTATATCATAGCACCTACTTATATTCATATAACAAAATGATATATGTCCTTAGAAAGGTTGAACCATGACGAGGGAATCAAGCAATGATTTGATTGTGAGAACCCTATGAACACGTATGGTGGCCATTCTAGAGCTGTCCATAATCCTAGTATTAGTCTAACCTAGGACACAGATTATACGGTAAGGTTATCATAACGTTGACCAACCCTACCAAAAGGTAGTGATAGATCTCACATGTCAAGGTTGTTTGGTGACAACCTGGTGTGACACATGGGTGCTTGTTTATGACAAGCTTACTAGACTGACCCACTAAAGGATTCCATACAAGATTGTAAACCCAGTATCTATGGAACATATCCTCTAAATAGATGGTAGTGCATGTGATCCTTGGACTTGAGATCACCAAAGCGTTGTGTGTAATTATTGATGCAATTTGACATTAGCCTAACGTAGTCCTATCTAAGGTTATCAAAACGATAGTCGTTGGTTGTATGGAGAAGTACACTATGGCTATGGTGGATCAAAAAAGGATTCATCACTCTTGGTTATAGGAGAAATTATCTCGCAAAGATATTTGGTTAAGAACTATGACAACAAAACCTGTGGCCATCATGTAATCGAATCAGTGCTCGAACCCAATTTTATATGGTCAATTAATTTAATAACCAAATATAAATATATCAAGGTGTATTAATTGAAGCTGACACTACTTCTGTACTTCAAATCTTGATGAGATAAATGATGATGAAAGGATTTGAATTGCACAATAACCATAATGTCGATAAGGTAGCAACTTCATTGAATCTTTATTTACTAAGTAATCATGATGCCTTGCTAGAGGCCAATCTTGATTGGTGTACAAAACACTAATTAGTTGATGCTTAATTATGAATCCGGTCACTGCCAACAAAATAAAGAGCCTTCGGGTCACACACATTAAAAGCAGTTTGCAAAGAGAAAACAAAGTGGAGGGTAATTTCGTCTTTTGGTGAAAAGGGTATTTTGGTAATTTTGCTATGCAATTAAATTCGCTGAAGGTCATTGCCAACATTCAATATTTATATTGAAGTTAATTTAGCAAAATTGTAACTGTATTAATATTAATATAAACAATTAATATTAATATGAAATAAATATATTTTATATCCCATTAATTAAATATATGGATAAATAAATTTCATATTTATTTTATTAGGAATATGTATTTAATTGGGAAATGTCTTATTCCAAAATAGGAATAGGGATATTCCTATTCTTTATGGGGAATATTTTATTCTCCACTATATAAAGAAAGGGATTGGGAGAATTTTAGTAAGAAGGAAAAAGTTAACTATTTTCTCCACTCTCCAAAACCCTAGTTGCCCAACCCCTTCTTGAGAGAGAAATTTTTCTCTCGATTTCATGTCCTCCCTTTAGAACAATTGAATCGATCTAGCGTTGATTCAATTGTGATTTATCCTACTTTTGTTTGGATACTGTCATGCCCGATTCTGCAATTGAATCGTTTGATTCAACCTAGTTGAAAGAGCCACCAACGAGGAATTACATTCTAACCTGGCATGATTTATACATGGGTTGCATAATATCAACCTTGATCTTGGGATTGGGATTGGGATTTATTAATAAAAAAATTTTTAATTATTCTACGCCTTGTTCTAATAAAATCCCTACTCATTAAAAGCAGTTTAAGAAGAGAAAACTAAATGAAGGGTAATTTCTTCTTTTGGACAAAAAGGTTATTTCAGTAATTTTGTAGTGCGATTAAATTCGTTGAAAGGTCATTGCCAACATTCAATATTTATATTGAAGTTAATTTAGCAAAATAGTAACTATACTAATATTAATATTAATCTGAAATAAATATATTTAATTTATTTAAACATATTTAATCCCATAAATTAAACATATATGGATAAATAAATATTTATATTTATTTATTAGGAAATTTAAGTGGGAGATATCTTATTCCAAAATAGGAATGGAGATATTCCTAATCTTTATGGGAAATATTTTATTCCCCACTATATAAAGAAAAGGATTGGGATATTTTTAGTGAGAAGTAAAAAAAAGTTTAACTACTTTTTACTCCACACCAAAACCATAGCCGCCCAACCCCTTCTTGAGGGAGAATTCTTTCTCTCAATTTCGTGGCCTCCCTTTAGAGAAATTGAATCGATCTAGTAGTTGATTCAATTGTGATTCACCCTACTTTTGTGTGGATACTGTCGTGCCCGATTCTACACTTGAATTGCTAGCAAAGTTTGAGATTCAATCTAGTTGAAGGAGCCACCATGAAGGTATAACATTCTAACTTTACATGATTTAATACATGGGTTGCATGACATCAATCCTGATCTTGGGATTGGGATTTATTAAACAAAATTTTTTAATTATTCTACGTTTTATTTTAATAAAGTCCCTATAGTGCACGAGTAGCCATCTACTTCCTCCTTCGAGAAGAAGGAACAATAGATAGAACCTCCCCTTTGACTGCTAACGTTATCAACTATGTCTCTTGGGTATGCGAGAGACATCCGATAAGGGCGCTGAGCGTGGCCAGGACCTCCTCACCCATGACGAGCATTCGAAGACTGGCACCATCATCACAAAGAATGCCATAGCAAAATGGACCAAACTAAGTATCTCCTAACGATGCCGACGACATCTTAGGGATATCACTATCTTGAGAACTAGTGTTTTCGCTGAAGCGTCTGCTAGTGGACGACATCTTTAGATTAGGGACGAAAAGGAACAAGAGAGAAAAATAATGTATTATTATAACCTTAAAACTTATCAATTTACATTTTAATAATATTAAACATTTTATTGATAATTTCATAACTAGTAAATATTTTAAAAAAAACCCATATTAATTTCAAGTACTAATCCAACTGTTTAAAACACCACATTAATACACATATGACAAAGATACTAATTATCAAGCCTTACAATCGTTCTTACACATATACTTCATTAACAACTACGACATGGTCATATGTGCTGCCCACAGTTCAGCCGTTATGTTATCCCGTATAGTCGTCATGTTGTCTATAATACCTTGCTGTGGTTGACTCGGTCTTTCTCCATTTCCGCCATCTTTTGCCCCATTTTGGCGATCACAATATACTTGCTCATTACCTGTATTTTTAGTATACCGTTCGAAGATAGGGTCCTTCATATTCTACATTCTGATAAAATTATGAAGTACACAACATGCCATAACAATCTTCCTTTGTTTGTGTAACAGGTAATTGTTTATTCCATTCAGAACATAGAACCATCTTTTGAAAACACCAAAGGTTATCTTGACAACGTTGCGGAGTGAAGCATGTTTGTAGTTAAACAACTCTTGTGGCCCCCTTCAGTTATGGCGATGATCAGAAATATGGTAAGCCACTCGTCTATGAGGGGCGAGGAACCCCTCTCTATTTGGAAAACCCGCATCAACCAAATAGTATTTCCCTGTAATAAAATCAAAGATGTTATTTGAATTCCAGGGCCTCAACAGTGGAGCAAATACGCTATAATACGTCAAGAAAATACTTATACCTGGTGGAGGATGTGGGAATCCAGAATTAGGATTATCAAGAATTGAATTTAAAACTCTTGAATCATGCGTAGATCCTTCCCATCTAGTAACGACATAAGTGAACATCATCCTAAAGTCATATACAACCATTACATTCTGTGACAACGTTCCTTTGCGATTCTGGTACCTATCGCCAAATTCATGTGGCACCGAAGCATATACATGTGTGCCATCAATGGCTCCAATACAGTCCTATCATCAAAATTGAATTTTAGTCATATTAACCGACTATCAACATTAATAACACAATGAATTTAACTATCCACTAATAGAAAACATAATAAAGAAGTACCTTAAAGAAAGGGTAATATTTTCGGTTGGTTGATATTTCCCATGGAACATCACTAAAGTCAGGTGGCCTGATAAACTCTATCTTCAACTCACATATCGCCTCGCAAACTACGCCAACGTATCTAGAGATCATCTCACCCAAATGTTGGAAATCCTCCATCATCATTCTGATTGTCTGGTTTTTACCAATGATTGTTAGAAATATCATAACTTGTTCTTCCAAACTTGTCATCTTGGTTGGTCACAATTTGCCTTGCTGTGCCAAAATGTAACATAAGTATGTAAAACAATCTTTGTCCATGCGGCACTTGTCAAAGATCCTATCAACATGACCATTGATTACTTCCAACATGTACTCATGACCAATTAATATGGATGTATGTCATAGTTGAAGCCTAGTTGTTTCTAACGCAGCAACACAGCAGAGTCCACGTCGTAGTTAAAGCTTAGTTGGTTATATCTGTCAGTATTTCTTCTTCCTCATCTTTAGAATATTGTATTCTTCTTGTACGGCTAGATGACGCCATTTAAACCTGCACATTTGCAAAACATTGATCAACAATTAACAGTTGTTGTACTACTTAGCAAAATATAACAATCAATAATTAATTCTAATGAAAATACAAAACTCATATGAAACATGTAATCTCATATAAAACAATAGTACAATTAATAAGTTTATACAGTAGCACACATTTGGGGACATTTTCAAATCAAGGTGCTGAACAAAAGTTTGGTTTACCCATAAAAGGACAAGTGCCCACCGGCGCATACAAAAGTGTTGGCAAACACTTAAGACATACAATGTCATCTACAAATTGCGAAAGTCATTATAAATCCAATTAGCCTTTTCTTTGGGCGGGACTTTCACGAATACCTCCCGCCACCCTGGAATTTGACATAAGTACTTGACAACCGGCATGTAAAACTCTGTGGGTACTTCCATGGCCGTCAAAATGTCAATACAATTGCTCATGGAAAACGGATCAGATGGAGCACTAGTGTTCTTTTTGTGCCCCTCATCTCCATTACGATTGCTAGTCCTTGATCCCATACTCCGCCTCTCCATAAGCACGTCCGTCAATCTACCAATGACATTCACAAGTGCTTGTCCCGGCCCACTTCTGTTCCACCTATTTCTCGCTCTTCCATGGCCAGATGTGTTTGCCCCTTTTTCCCCTGTCATCCGATCTGGATCAGGTTCAAAGTCGCTATCATCAATGTCAACCGCACCCTAATTGGAAGAAGTGAAGGTCTCCACCGGTTGAGATGTAAATGTGTACGCATATCTCCTAGTGGCAGTTTGCTTCTCAAATATGATTTCATAAAGCTCCTTGTGAGGAAGTCCCTTGTGGTAGAATTGTTGCACTTGTGGGTTTTGTTGGTAATGCAAAATAATAATATATTAATATTTGGTAGTCCCCAAAAAAAATTGCGTACAAATACGGTGTCGTTGATTAATATTAGTTAAAAAGGTTGAAAATTTACCTTGACATATTCTTGCCAAACCTCTACAAGACACGTTGGACTTTGTAACTCATAATCCCACCTAAAGCTTGTGTGTTGTAGCAATTTCCGCTATGCTTGATATACTTTTTGCAAGCGAAAGTACTTAGAGGTTAGTTGTGTCACGTTGAGTCTCCTCCTAGCCAATGATGATAAGTCATCCAACATTTCCTAGTAATCTGCTATTTTCATTGAAGTACCGTGCGAAGTTTTCGCCTACTCAGACAATAGAATCAGAATTTTGTGGGTCATCTCAGCAGACCAGTTCACAGTATCACTCACTAAGGACAGTACGGTGAGAACGACAACCAAGATTAGGACACCATACCAATCACCAATCACATTACAAACACACATACACACATTTGAATGTAATCAAGTAAACACAGATAAACTGTTACCTCGTTCGATCTGACACTGCTTGAAGACGTCGATGCAGGGGAAGATATAGGCAATATTGACCAACAGAGTGTATGACGAACTCCAAGTCTGGATAAACATTGAAACTTTTGCCTTTGTTGCAAGTGGTAATCAATCCTGCGACGTTGAGACAAATTATACTGACATATGTGCATATGAGCGTAATTTGTTATTACAATCAAAGAACGATGCCGAATCTGCAAAACAAATATATCAGTTAGTGAAATCCCAAAAAAATATCTCCAATAATCCAACAATTTTTTACTCCCAAAATTCATCCATTACATACAGCATGTTACATACAGAACATATGAAGCTGCACAATATTTTGTCGCAAGTGCTAAACATTCTAAGCAGCATACAAATGCTCTAATCGTTAAACCCCACAAACTAATCCACCAGACCCAAGTATATCATGTGCAAAAATCACTTTAGACTCCACCAATTATAAAATGCCACATTAAAGTCCAAATAAAAGGAATAAGTAAAGGAAAAAAGACTACTAACACAAAGCAAAAAATAAAATAAAATGAAACCTTCAATTGCATCTCTGGGTGTCTTGAAACCCAACCCAATGTTTCTTCCAAAATCTATTCCCTCCCTTTTTAGGTCTCTTTCCCTTCCCTGATTTCTTCAAGCTGCAAAACATCAACACAAGTTCAAAAATTAAAATAATTAATCCATTATTCTACAATAGATTGACAAACTTGCAAAAAAAATTACATCAAAAACACCTTGCGCTGATTCAGAAATTATCGTCGTTGATTATAGGCTTTGGAACAAGTCAGATCGGCAATGACGATATTCACGAAAGTTGAATCGGTGACAATGGGCCTTGTTCGTGGCAGATCGGCGATGGCGGAGGGTCTTCGTCGATGGTTCATGACGATGGGCTTCAGATCATGGTAGATCTGCAATGACGGTATTCAATGAAGTCAGATCGGTGACGATAGGGCTTCACAGTGCCAGATCGGCGACGATGATGGGTCTTCATGGATGGTTTGTAACGATTGGTTTCGAATCGTGGCAGATCGACGACGATGGGTATCCATGGATGGTTTGTGATGATGGTGTTGTTTTGTGATGTTGGTGGCAGTGGATGATGGTTTGTGATGGTGGGTTTGTGTTGTGATGATGGCAGTAGATGGTGATAGATGGTGGCAATGGGTTTTTGTGGATGGTTTTTTTTTTTTTTTTTTTTTTTTTTTTTTTTTTTTTGGTGATGATGGTGGCAGTGGCTGATGGTTTGTGATGGTCGGTTTGTGTTGTGATGATGGTGGCAGATGGTGATGGGTGGTGGCGATGGGCTAGTAATGCGATGATGGTGGAAGATGGTGATGGGTGGTGGCGGTGCGTTTCTATTATGATTATGGTGGAAGATTGATTGGGTGGTGCTGTGGGGTTGTTTTCTGATTCAGGTGGATGGTCGTTTGGACAATGTGCTGTGGGTTTGTTTTGTATTTGCAGGTGGAAGATTGTGTTGGAGAACAATTTGTTGGAAGGGTAGGAAGATGGTTTGTGACAGTGGTGAAGCAATGAACCAGTGAAAGAGAAAGTGAAATAAAAGCAGACAGCACTGCAAACTCTGTCTTCAACGATCAAAAAACTGTCATGATTCTATTTTCAGGATTCTATTGTCTGAATAATAGACCAAACATTACTCTTAAAATTGGGTTTAGGGTAGGGTAGGAAATAACAAACCAAATGCACCCTTCGATATCTCTAAAATAGCTTCACTACCTAATGCTTCAGGGAGCAGAATGGAAAATCAGTTGTATTCCATTAAATGCAGTGCTAGAAACCCTTCGATTACCTGAGAATCTGAAGGTAGACAAAAAGGCTACAATAAAGGACAAGACCAGACAAGACAACATCGATGGGTTAGACCATAGAAGACTTAGTTTTCCAGGCTTGCCTCGACCCTAGAAAACTAGAGGCAGATGTTGTGTAGTAAAAATTGTTAGAGTAGATGCCCTAGAGCCAATCAATTATTTTAGAATTGACTCTTTGTAATAATGTTCGTTAATCAATATGAGGCATTTTATTATATATCGCATAAATCATTATTATTGTAATATGTCCTTAGAATGGTAGAACCGTGACGAGGGTATCAAGCATTTCAAATCTTGATAGTGAGAACCCTATGAGCACATATGGTGGCCATTCTAGAAACCTCTGTAGCCCCAGTATTATTCTGAAGCAAGGGCACAGATAATACAGTAAGGCTATCATAGTGTTGAACGACCCTGTCGAAAGGCAGTGACTGATCTCACTTGTCAAGGTTGTTTGGTGACAACTTGGTGCAACACATGGGTGCTTACTATAGGCGAATACACTGCAGTAAGTTCACTAGACTGACCCACCAAAGGATTCCATATAGATGGTAACCCCAGTGTCTATGGAACAAATCCTCTAACGAATGGTGGTGCATGTGATCCTTAGACTTGAGATCACCGAAGCGCTTTGTGCACCGATTGGTGTAGTTTGACACTAGCCTAACGCAGTTCTATTCACAGCTATCAAAACGGTGGTGATTGGCTGCATCAAGGAGTGTATCAAGACTATGGTGGATAGATGATGAGAATGTAAAATGTCATATTTACCCCCCCTTAATGTCTAGTCTTTTATACTTATTTTCTGCCTAGATATACTCATTATTATTCTATTTTGATTTAGGATGCAAATGGAGGCGTTAATTGCAAAACGGAACTAATTAGGTGAATTCGGACAGTTTTGACATTGCTTCGTAATCTAGGCATAACTCTCTCATCCCAGCTCCGATTGAGATGATTCAAAATACTGTAGAACTCTAAGAAATAGATCTACAACGTTTATGTTTTGAGTTTGGAGAGATACTCGCTGCATCAAGGTTGTAATCGAGTTTGAAGTTGATGCACCTGTATTGTTGACGTTCTGGAACATTCCGCCTTGTCATGCAATTCAAATAGGTAGATTATTACAAGAAGTTTTGAAGACCTGTTGCATGCAAATTACAGCTGGAAACACCATTTTCCTATTTTGTATTAAGACTTTATTTTATTTTCAATTACTCAGATTAGGATAATTTAGAATATTTTTAGGAGATTTAGATTGAGTAGAATTAGAATTCGAATTAGATATTTTTAAAGGGAGATCAGATTAGGGAAAACACAGATCACACACACCTCTCTCTTCTCTCTCTGGTGGATTTTCATTTTTTCCTTGGAATTTTCGTGATGGCCATGAGTGGCTAATTACAACTAAGGAGAGATAGGAACCAATTCCAATGGTGAATACTCAGAGTAGCAATTGATAAATTTTTACATCAATGATCAATTTGTAAGATTCCGATGGTGGATGTTGTCCTAGACCAAGGTTTGTCTTTTGATTGATAATTTACTTTGGAATTGTCTATTCGTTGTTTTCTTGAAATTTTTCTGTTTTTTTTTACTGAAATCCCCCCACCCCCCAAAATCCCGATAACATAAAACTCGGCCAGACACTCTTCGTGGGAACGATCCCTACTCACACTACTACGTGTATTTTTTAGGGTTTTAATTCTGGGTGCCTGCGACAGCACGCCAATAGACAGAGGATTCATCACTCCCGGGTATGGGAGAAGTTATCTCACGACGCAATTCAATATATGACAATGACACTAAAACTATGGCCACAGTGAGATTTAGTTGTTGCTCTATCTAGATTATAATACAGGTCATTGGTCCAGAAACTGAATACATAATATCGAGAGTAACCGAAGGTTGACACTATTTCTATGCCTTTGTCTCGTCGAGATAACGAATGATAAAATGATCAAATTGTACGGTAACCACATCGTTGACAGGTAGCTACTTTGCTGAATCTGAATCTATCGGGTGGCCACGATACCTTGCTAGGGACCAATCTTAGTCTGTGTATTAGTCAGACGATTAATTGGTGTTAATCGCGATACTATACACTATCAGTATGATGAGGAGCCTATGGGTCACACACATAGAAGATAATTTAAGACTCAGGAAGTAAGAAGGGTGTTTTCATCTTTTTAGAAGAAAGGGTATTTTGGTAATTTCACAGTGCAATTAAATTTGCTGAGGTCGTAACCTTTTATTTAATTTGTTAGAAAAATTAAATAAGTGAAATTACATTTAAATATGTGTTAGCATATATTTAAATAAATTATCATTATTGTTAAATGTTAATATATATATTAAATATATATTAATTGATTTTAATTGAGATAATGATGAATTAAAATAAATATCTAATTGGGAGTGTTAGGAAACAAGGGGTGTTTGGATTGGCTTGGAGCCCAAGCCTATTCCATATGGGAATAGGGCAATTAAATTTTTCTATAAAAGAAAAAGGTTATTTGTAAAAGAAAAGAGTTTTTCATTTATTCATTTTCATTGTAAAAGAGAAAACACACAGCCACGCCAGACTTGGTTTTGATTGAAACTCAAAATACTCTTCATTTCTTCTTATTTCTTAAGGCTAAAGAGGGATCTAGCAAATCCCTCCTTAGTTCCTTGCGATTGTCTTTGTGTGGACTACGTCGGTTCGATCCTACAATTAGGTTGGTAGCAAAACATGTTCAGAGACAAAGTTGGAGCCTCCAAACATGCGTATGGTTTCTTAAACTCTATATTAGTTTTCTGCAGATTCTTATTTTGATATAAACTGTAAAATTGTACCCTGATCTTGGTTCTATGGAATGATCCTTGTTATTATTGTTTTTGTTTTCCTCTGCCTCAATGGATCACTTCCTAACAAAAATCCCCAGCCTAGACTAAGTCAAGAAGCTCGAGGCACGTCCTTGTGTGAAGCAAGCACCAAGTCCAGAAAAAAGAGTTGCTCGATAAAGAGCATGAGCACCCAACCTAGGCACGGGCACAACATGTGACAAGATCAAAAAAGGGGCCTACTAGATGAAAATATCTTTTCACATCGGATAGATCACCTCACCACTAAACTCTACATGCAGCGATTAACAGTACGCAGTAGAACATAGACTCCACATGTTCTCCATCCACCTCAACCAAGAGGAAACCTGTGCAGACACCTACTGGTAGAGGGAACACCATCATTAGCTATGATTTTGCATTGAATTTCAATAGGATTTAGGATACTTTTCATACACTTTGGGCCATAATTGCTACTTAATTCTATTAATTTTACTCTATAGGCCCAAACAATTATTTTGAGCATAAATGATGGTTTTTTAGCACAAATTGTGTAACTTGAGCTTGTCAACTTGGAATTACCTGAATTTAGAAGCTATGGAAAGCTAAGAAGCAGAGCTACAACTTTCATGTTTTGGGTTTTTCTTAATTTTTACTGGAAGAAGGTTAAAACTTGGCTTGAACTTGTGATCAACACGTTGCGAACTAAAGAAAAACGTCTTTGGACGCACTTCAGTATTTTGTCCATAAATTGAGTTGTGGACCTCAGATTGGGATTCTTCTTGAGCGACTAGAAATATAGTTGAAAGGGATATAGTTTTTGTTTACCACTTTTATAGATTCAAACATTATCATGCTTAAATTTGACCATCATCGTCGCAGCAAAGAAGAAGGATCATTGCAGTGAAACTGAGGTAGATGTGAAAAAAATAAAACAAGGTGTTTTGGCTTGCTAGGGCTTCATCCTTAAGTGAGGAGGGTATAAATTGACACGAAAAAGGAAGAGAAAAGGGTCTTGATTCATCATTTGGCAGGCAGCTCTTGGAAGGAGAAGATTGTTGAAGATTTGGGCTTCAAATTAGAACATATTTCTCCATCTTTTGCTTATTTTTCAATAATGAACCTTGATTCAACTTCTTTTTGTTATTCTATTTTATTTTTGAGTATGCATTGAGCTGTCTATCTAGGGTTTGATGTAACCTTGATACAATGATTCAAATTTATATGAATCGATTTACTTTGAGTTTTAATTTCATGATTGAATATTTATCTCTTTGCTTAGTGACTTTTGGATGCTTAATCACCATTCAACTGTGTGTTGTTCACAATGAGATTGAGAAGTGATTTTGATATGTGCCTTTCGGGATAAATACCATAGATTAAGCCAAAACTAGAGATAAATTAATGGGATCTATGAAATCTAGATAGAATTCCACAAGGCTTAAGAAAGCTTGAATTGTTAAACTTCAACTTATGTGTTCGAAACCTAAGAAGGAGTACCAAACAACTTAGGGAATTTGATTTTCAATCAAGGAATTAGAACTTGGGTAATAGATTCTATGAATTGGGTTTGGTATCTAGGTGAAATCAACACCCTAGCGTTTTTTAATACTATTTGATTTGTTTGGATTTTGGGTTTTGTATTTAATTTCATTTTTATCATTTATTAGTTCTTAATTTGTATATAGTTTTTAAGTTTCCATCAATCCAATTTATTGTTGCTTTAATTAGGACTTAAACTAGAGAAATCAGTACTTAGTAACACTATCCTTGTGAGAACGATACTCTACTGATCACTTTATTATCTTTTGCAACTAGTGCACTTGCTAAATATGCATATGAATTAAACACGCATCAAGTTTTTGGCATCGTTGCCGGGGATAGTTGATTATTAATATTGACAGTATCTAGTTGGTGCTAAACTGAATCTTTATTTTATTTTTATAGTGGATCCTAAATATTGTATAGTCTTAAGCTTGAGTTCTTTTGTTTGTAGTTTTTATTTTTATTTTTATTTTGTAGTTGAGTGTAAATTTTGTAAATTCTAAAGTTCAAACTTTTTCTTGTAGTGCATGTGGAGATCATGGCAGAAGTACATAGAATGTTGAGGGATTATGTCTTGCCAATGGTGTAAGGATGCAATTTCGGTCTACATGAAGTCAATGCATTCACCACATTATCTGCACAAATTGCATTACTTCAAAAACAACTAGAAGGTATGAATGTAAATTATATTCACTCACCTATTTTAACTTGTGAATTTTGTGCAGGAAACCATGTGAGTGTGTAGTGCCAAGTGGGAAACCCGTTCGTTCGTCTTCTCAACAACTGAGTAAGTGAATTACATGGCTAGTTCACAAAGGTCGCAAAATGACCCCTTTTGAAACACATACAATCCGAGATGGAGGATCCATTCGAATTTCTCTTGGAGCAATCAAGGAGCACCAACACTGGCAGCCAATTAGCAATCACTAAAGGAGAGAATAACCAAGCTGGAAGGTATGTTTGGAAGGTTCATAAATGAGACGAGGACAAATTTCAGAAATCAAGGAGTGTCCATTCAAAATTTTGAAGTTCAAGTGGGGCAATTGACAGAGAGATCTCAAGGTTTCTTGCCAAGAAAAACGGAAGTTGATCCTAGAGAACAGGTTCATACCATAACATTAAGGAGTGGTGTAGTTTTGGAGGAACCTCGACAAAGAGAAGAGTTAAAAGATGATGAAGTGGAAATTCTCAAAGCGAAAGGGTGTGCAAGATACTTAGGGGAATTTCAACCAAGCAAATCGCCTCACAAGGAACAATTTAAGGAATTTGGTGTAAGTTGGCACAAGCCAAAATTGGTGTTGGAGGAGACTCTAAACATTGGACTCAAACAATCACCATCTCATCGCAAGTACGCATATAAGAATATGAAGTTCTAGAAAGATGCTTATGAGAATGCCTGAAATTCCAAAGGAAAGACCAAAAGGTGCCAATGGGAAGTGAAGCACCCCACAAGGATCTGGATTGACGAAGGACCATGGGAAAGTCGAGCTTTTGACTTTAACTAAAGCACTTCTTGGGAGGCAACCCAAGTGTTTTTAATTTATTTTGATTTTGTTGAAGTTTATTTTCAATTTTAGAACTTTGTTTTTAGTTTGATGAGGTTTGATATTTCCTTATTAATTGGTAATGTGTTTTAACAAATTGGTGCACAATGAGTTTTCATGCCTTGATAGATTTGAATGATGATGAAGACGATGAATAGATGTCGAGAAGACAACAAGGACTCACTTTGTGGATTAATTAGGGGAGTATTTCTTAACCCTTCTCTTTTCTCTATTCCTTGTTCTTTATTGTGTGACATTGAGGACAATGTCATTTTAAGTTTAGGGGTAGGGAAAATTTTGAAAATTTTCTTGTTTGTCTGATTTGGTGTGTTTATTTTTTCTTTTCTTGTGTGAGTGATTTGGTTTGAAGTATTGTTGTTCAAGTGTGTGGTTTGTTGTGTGGTTGTGTTTGTTTTTAGTTTTTATGCCTTGTTGAAAATAATGCCCATATGATTCATATACGTCCATGATGAGAATTTGGTTGTTGGGAATTTTATATTTGGAAAAGTATGAGGTATTTCTGTAAGTTGGCTTGACTTTGTTTTAGCTAGAAGTTCCTTGATAGTTCAACCGAATTTTCAATTGTTTTAACATGCTTAGCGGCATTTTATGTGAATGTTGTGAAGTCTTGATGATGTTGATAAATTCTAGAACCTAGTTGAGAATTGTTTGGGGCGAAATCCTAGATTAGAAATTGTTGAGGAAACGATTTAGGCATTTTTTATTTTTTTTTGAAATGTTTGAGCCTTTCTAACCAACCTTGTTTTGAATTGTCTCTAGTCAACCTTTTGAGCCTTTTAATTATATTGCCTTATTTTTCTTGTGTAACCAAAAATGTCAAACCCCTTCAGCCTAAACACTTTATCATACCCTTTAGGAGAACTCTGTATGCAACAAAGGTGTGTGAATAAGTGATTGATCGGAAAATCATAAGTTTGGGGGTTGGGAAAAGGCAGCAAAGAGGAAAACAACCCCTAGTAAATTATCAATTTTTGTAAATACTTTGAGTTAAAAAAAAAATAGAGCAAAAAAAAATCATTTCAATTTATAATCAAAAATAAAAATTTATAAGTTTGGGGGTTGTGAAAGGTGTGCCATTGTTTAAAGGTTGAGCAATAAAGGAGGATCATGACTTGAAGTGTTGCATGAGGAAAAATGAGTTCTCTTACTTTGTGTATCCTATCCTTTCTTTGGAGGCTACTACCCAAGCCTAACATTATAAGTTTACAAATACCTTTTGACCCTTAGCAATGTCGAGCCTACATTAGTGGAGAGTAATTCGAAAGATTTTGCTTGTTTGCATAATATAATCTGAGAAGTGAATGATGGATTGAATTGGGGATTACTTACTTGAGGAGCTAATAGAGGAATAAAATTAATTTGCAAATTTGACTTTTCATAATATTGAATAGTTTTCTTGAATAATGTTGTGAACAATTTTTTAGACTATTTTTCTTTTGTTTTGATTTTTATTCTTTTTTGCTCGAGGATGAGCAAATATTAAGTTTGGGGGTATTTGATAATCTTATTTTTCCCTTTGATTTTGCATTGAATTTCAATACGATATATGATACTTCTCATACAATTTGGGTCATAATTGCTACTTAATTTTGTTAGAAAACGATCAAGTTATGATAGCGGAAAACAAAAATAATTTCAACATAGATCGTTCCTTAGAACCAAGATCAGGGTACAAATTTACAGTTTATACAAAAATAAGAATCTGCAGATTTTAGTTTAGAGTTTAAGAAATCATATGCACATTTGGAGGCTCCTCCAAGTTGTCTCTGAACATATTTTGCTACCGACCCCAGTGTAGGATCGAACCGGTGTAGTCCACACGAAGATAACCTCAAGGAACTAAAGAGGGATTTGCTAGATCCTCTTTAACCTTTTAGAACCAAGAAGAAAACAAAGTGTATTTGATTTTAGCAAGAATGCAATCTGGCGTGAGAGTGTTTAAGGGACTGGAATTTTTCTTTTAAATGATTTAATGAGTCAATTAAAATATTTCACAATATAGTGCACACTTTACCCTATTCCATCATGGAATAGACTTGGGTTCTCACCCAAACACCCCTTTTATCCTAACATCCCCTTTTAGATATTTTAATTTTAATTTATCATTATCTCAATTAAATTAAATGAAAGCATATCACACTTAGAATGGAAAAGATTGGAAATGGTGGCTGTGTAAGTCAGCAGTTAAGACTCCTACAATTTCCATAAAATAGCACTTACATCCCAAAAAATCAATTCAGATTTTCAATTTGTAGCAATAAAGGGGGCACAGGAGGAACACGGAGAATGGATACTTCGATCATCAACATCAGCCTCAGATGTTTCTGATGATTATAAAGATAGTGACGCTATAATTCCAAGTCTAAAGAACGTAGTCTTAAAAGAACATATAAAGGTTCTCTAAGGCACTTGCCTGAGAAAGTACATACTGATAAAGAAACTCTCATTTCAAAGTTATAATTGTAGGTAAATGAGCTATAACGCTATCTTGTAACACTCCTCAAAAACTAAAGTAACAACCTTTTGGTCTGGAAACAAGATGAGGACTCCATATATATCCATGTGGAATATCAGAATCAGAACCCTGGGAAACACTCAAATAAGTGACAGGCCGTAGCTTCAGATTCTTTTATCTAACGTCATTTATCATGTCCCAGATTCCAAGCCAAATCATTGAGTCAACAATTTGATACGATAGCTGCAAAAGTACATAAAGAAAAAGTCATACCAGAAACTTATTTTTAAAAATGGGAGCTAAAATTAATATAATATGGCAAAGAGGGCAGAATTTGATGAACCCACTCGATATCCAGCTGATTGCTTGATGCGGGACAAAGGATGCGGAAACTCACTGGTTGGACTGGAGGAAAAAGAGAAAAGATTGTGCAAAGCAATTTAAGATTCCCCATCAAACCTAGTGCTAAATTCCTATAAACTGAATGCTTTTTATCAATATTGTCTATCATGTGAATTTTACTATGGTGACCTTTGATTTCTATATAACTTACATAAGATAATCTCGAATGAGATTTTATCTAACAAGTAATCCTACCTCTTAAAGATTAATCTAGCAAAAGGATAGTTTGTCATATTCCCTATGCATTTTCGCCTATGCATTCTTTAAGTAGAATCAAATATTGATTCTCTAATTCTATATCTATGACTATATTATTTCACACATGATTGTGAAGTCTTCTTGTATATTCTAGCAAAAACCTAAGATAAAAAACTTGTAATTGACCTACTTTTCTTAATGATATAGCCAAAGGTGTTCTCTAATCTTCTCTAAATCTATCTTATCCTACATTGTGCTCCAAACTTATAGGATTGCCACCAATCTAAAGTCATCTCTCTTACAATATTCAACTAAGTTATTGCTTCTTTGCAAGTAACTAAATCTAAAGATGATGCAATCAGCCTAGTGCTAAATTCCTATAAACTGAATACTTTTTTCAATATTGTCTATCATGTGAATTTAAGTAAAGACAAATACTAATAGCAATAACTTAGGTTACATAGTTGTTGACCTTCATATGAGACGTCAACAAGCCTATTAAAGGTTTCTTTTAGGGTCTACTTAGGAGTTTTATGGTAGCGATTATGAGGGTAAACCATCGTAGTGATTTTGAGGGTAAACTACTGTAGCAGTTTTTAAAACACCCAACCTGTGCTTGAGAGTTTATTTTTCAACGGTTCCGACAGTTTTTTTAAATGATAAATTTACATATATGCCCATAAAAATACCCCAATTTAAACATTTAAATGAAGAGAAGTACAAATCAGTAAATTACAATGTTGTTTATCTTTCGCTTTCTTCACACAAACACAACCAAACAAAGTTAAAACACTCTCTCTTTTGCTATATCCTCTGTTTTCTTTTGGTTTAGAAATCTATGTGCATTAAATAATAACTTTGTTAGCTAAAATTAAGACTTGAAAAAGCCATTAGTCTCCTTCATCCCCATTGCTTTTAGAAAGAATTTGTTTTGTTGGATAATTATAATAATAGATCAACATTCAATGAAACAAAGTCCTGTTCACCGATGCAAACTGTTAAACCAGTAAACCTCCTGTTGCTTATCACGTGCTTCTTTTTCCTTTTCACCTTCAACAAGCTAAACAATTTTTGCTTGCAATTCTGAACTTAATCCAATTAAACATAGATTATGTTGCACGAAGAGGCTCTGTGACTTTTGTTTTAGCAGCAAAGGGATTATTGTGGAAAGGGGTCTTTTGAGATAAAAACTTTAAACCAGCCAAAACACCCCGATTTGGAGTGTTTTATATACCACTCAAAAATACACTACACTGGTTTTAGGGGATTTTTAAACCAGTCAAAACCAGTCCATTAAAAATCTGACAAGTAATAGTTTTTAAACACCTCAAAACCAGTCTAATTAAAACCTCTCCAAAACCAATGAAAAAAAAACTCCCAAGCAAACCCTTACTCTAATGGTTCGTCTAAAACCTCTCTTAGTAGGTCTTCATCTTTTGCAATAATGATATTTGCAACCTAGTAGCAAAGCGTAAATATAATATGGTTATTCTACTATTTGACTTCCCTTAGATTAAACGTTTCTTATGTTCACTATCTACCTCTGAGTAACAACAATAACCTTTAATCTAAACTGATTCTACATGAATTTGTTATTATCAATTCCTAGTTTTTAAGTTAAATATTAATTTTTTTTCTCATAAAATGTTTACCAACCTATTCAAGGACTTCAGCAATTATTTATTAAAATTTTTCCAATAAATTCATCTCAATATTCTGCTATGGAGACCTTTGGTTTCTATATAACTTACATAAGATAATCTCAAAAAAGATTTTATCTAACACAAGTAATCATATCTCCTAAAGATTAATCTAGCAAAAGGATAGTTTGTCATTTTCCCTTCGCATTTTGGCCAATGCATTCTTTAAGTGTAATCAAATATTTATTTTCTAATTCTATATTTGTGACAATAAGATCTTACACATGATTTTGAAGTCTTCTTGTATAATCTAGCAACAACCTAACATCAAAAATTTGTAATTGACCTACTTTTCTTAATGTTATAGCCAAAGGTGTTCTCAAATCTTCTCTAAATCTATCTTGTCCTAAATTGTATTACAAACTTGTAGGATAGTCACCAATCTAAAGTCATTCCTCTTACAATATTCAAAGTAAGCTAATGCTTCTTTGCTAGTAACTAAATCTAAACATAATGCAACAAAACCTAGTGCTAAATCCCATAAACTAAATTTTTTTTTTTTTTTTCAATTTGTTTTTCATATGGATTCTAAGTGAAGACAAATACCAATAGTCTAAATTTGTTTTTTAAGAATAAATGTTACTCTATCCCTAGTTTTAGGTTACATAATTGTTGGCCTTTATATGAGACCTCAATGAACCTATTAAAGGTTTCCTCTGCTCTGATGGTCCGTCTTCAACTATGCCTAGTAGGTCTTTATCTTCTGTTATTATGACATTTGCTTACTATATAAATTACTTCGATTGTCATAAGTAAAATATAAATCTAATCGTACTTATTTTATCTCCTAAAGAAAATAACTATAACCTAAAGTAAGTTTGTGTCTATAGACTTATAAGATAGCTATTAATCTAAAGTCTTACTAAACTATATCATAAATAAGTTCACAAGTTTCCCAGAAGTAAAGCCTAACTATAATGTTGTTATTCTACTATTGATTTGCCTTAAGCTAAATGCTTCTTCTGTTCGCTTACCACCTTTAAGTGGCGACAATAACCTTTAGTCTAAATTGATTCTATATGAATTTGTTTTTCTCAATTCCTATAAGTGGCGACAATAACCTTTAGCCTAAATTGATTCTATATGAATTTGTTTTTCTCAATTCCTAGTTAAGTTAAATATTCATCCTTTTTTCAACGTTCATCAAGCTATTCAAGGACTTCACTTGTTAATTATCTTAAACTTTGTCCAGTAAATTCGTCTTAATATTCTACAATGGTGACCTTTGGTTCCTATAAAACTTATGTAACATAATCTCAATTAAGATTTTAACT
Organism: Pistacia vera; assembly: GCF_008641045.1. Classification (NCBI taxonomy): domain Eukaryota; kingdom Viridiplantae; phylum Streptophyta; class Magnoliopsida; order Sapindales; family Anacardiaceae; genus Pistacia; species Pistacia vera. Next base: position 1,060,863 of record NW_022196346.1, on the reverse strand, counting down.
AATCCTACTTGCGATACATATGATTAATCCAACCTCCTAATAATGCGGCAAAAGAGCAATTTTTAATGTTTCTTAAGACTTTTCACCTATGCATTCCAGAAGTTTAAGCAAATATTGATTTACTAATTCTATATCTATGACTGTAAGATCTCACAACATATTTGTGAAGTCTCCCAGTATAATCGAGCAAAAAGCAAATGAATTAGTAGGGCTAATTCTCTTAGCTTTTCCGTTAAGGATATTGCATAAAAAGTATCTATATATGCACGATTATATGACCAATCATATATAAAATTGATTAAACCCTAAGATCAAAACTTTGTAATTGACATAATTCTCTTAATGTTACAGCCTAAGGTGTTCTCTAATCTACTTTATACCTATATTATCCCAAAACCCGTATTGCAAACTTATAGTATTGCCACCAATCAGGGCCGGCTTAAGGGGTAGGCAGGTGAGGCACCTGCCTAGGGCCCCAAAAAAATGGGGGCCCAAATATTTTATAATTTTTTTTTTTTTTTTTTTAATATCTAACAAAAAAGAAAATAGTTTATAATTTCTTATCTAAGCCAAGGGCCCCAAAAAAAAACCAAAAAAACCCAAATTTATTATAAACTTTTTACATATATTTCCACTCAAAGTTTAACAAAATAGCAAGTTTGTACCTCTAGTTTTATATATTCTAGTTTATACCCCTAAATTAACACATTGAATCTCTTTTAACAATAGAAGACTAAAATAGTCATTTACATATCTCAAATTACTCACCCCTAATTCAATCTCAAAATTTGACATTCACATAAATCATCTCCAGCCCTCTTCTGCCGCCAGTGGTTTAGAGTTGATTTCGGTCAATTATGGTTCTGATCGATTTTCTCACCAAAATTGACCAAAATCATCATTTTATCATTTCCCAACCTTGATAGCCTCGATTTGACTAATTTTTGATGAATCTCGCAACCCAACTCCACCACACGACAGGCATTTCCAGCCTTTTTGGCATGTACCCGACATTGTTGGTCTTCTCTGACACCACCATCTTCCTCCCCTCAGCCCTCTCACCAAAACCCCTATCATACCTTAGCCCTCTCACCAAAACCCTTATCATACCTTATCCGTTTACTCTGCCAATCGTCGGCCATCGATACCTTTTGGGCTGTGACTTCTCAAGCCTTTTCTTATCAATCTTGGCATTGGAAATCACCCATTTCACCATCCATCACTTCTCCAATATCTACTCTCCAAAACCCCCCACCAACCTAACCTTGTTAGCCTGCCGATTGTTGTCCACCTCTCCTAGTGATTTTTCATCTCACAAGGCAAAAAAAAAAATAATAATAATAATAATAATAATTTTTTTAATATATGCTCATATTATTAGAGGGCCCCAAAATAACTCCTGCCTAGGGTCACAAATATTCTAGAGACGGCCCTGCCACCAATCTAAAGTCATTTCTCTCACAATATTCAAACTAAGCTATAGCTTCTTTGCTAGTAACTAAATCTAAACATGATGCAATTAACCTAGTGTTATGTTCCCATAAACAAAATAAAGACAGCATCAAGAAGAAACAAACCCCAAGAGTTCGAAAGGCATCATGCATTCCAAGCATCTAAAAATCACACAGCTCCTCTTGAAACTGGAAGACATAAATGCCAAATTTAGAATATTACAACGAAAAAAGTATTAGTTAAATCTTTATTCTTGAGTGTGAAGAGGCATTTGGATGATGCAAAAAAATGTGACTTTGGTTGCATGTCTATAAAGAATAATAATAAAAGCAGAAAAATCAATAAGAAGTCAAGGAAACCCATATTTGTCTAGATTAAAATTTGAAGAAATAGAAGATGTTAGAAACATGAAAATCCTGCCTAGTGGCAAGAAGGATACAGAAAAAACATACAAAATCTCTGGTCTGCAGGTTAACAGCACTTAGAACCCTTGTTTTAACCGCCACCAATAACATATATCCAGGTCAAACACAAACACAAACACAAACACAAACAAAGCAAAAGGGATCCATAATCCAGTTCTAAATATCAATAAAGACAGTATTTTCTCCCTTACCTGATTTGCTTCATAACTCATAGCCACTAAAAAATGGAACAGCAGAGCAAAAAGGATAGGCAATGGACATCCAATGCAGAAGAGAAGTATGTATATCTCTTCCATCAGCATTTTATGCATTACCACCTTTATCATTCCATTGCACATCAAAATACCCATTTTCTACATTTCTTTACAATTGAAAGGTCTTAAAGTTTTTCTTTGAAAATTTGAATCACAGGGTTTTTAAGCTGTTCCTCATTAAAACATGATCTCAGTAAAGGCAAACCAGTGACTGTATGTTCAATCTCCATATTACGAATTGCCGTAGCTGAAGCACTTTCTCGTTCAACTGAAGAGAGATTGAAATGAATTTCAAAAAAAAAAAAAAAAAAAAAAACTCTACCCTTATGCCAATAAGTTAGAACTGCAATATCTGAGAAATCGAGACACAATCCATATTCAATCTGAAATGAGAAGCATTCAATTAGATAATTTTTTATTTCAGCCTTCTAGTTAAGAAATGTTCTATGGGATTACTTAACAACATGATATCAAGTCAATATTTTGAATTGAAATCTATTATGCAACTCAAGTGTTACTTAACAATATAATCTCAAAGTCGAGACTTTGAATTCAAATCCACCATATCTCGATGAAATGGTAACTTAAGATAGTATCATAATGCTTAAACTTTTCGGTTCAGTAATTACAAGTCAAGTAATTACTTAACTTGAAGTTAAAAGAGGTGATTTCAAATTCAATTCGCCGGCGAATCAATGAAGTTGTAACTTAACATAATATCATCTCATTTAAACTTTTTTAGTCAAAGTGATTACTTAAGATTATATTAAACCACACAGAAAAGCAACTTAAAATGAAACATTTCTCCTAAAAACCTAAGGCTAAAAAGAACCCTGAGCTTAATTTTTTTACAGAAACCCACTCCCATCTTTCAATAAACAAAAGGATAATTAAAATTTACCCCCTTATAATCTAATTACTACATAAAACCTAGCACTTAAAATACAAGAAAGTCACAAAACAAGCACATATCACACCTTCTTGCTGCAAAACCACAGCTCCTTTGTCTGCAATTTCAGGCTCTCTCCCATCTTCGACGTCTGAATTGTGCGCTGAAACCGGTTTCTTAACTGATTTTCTCCCTCTTCGTTTAACCAATTATGCCAACTTGAACAACACCTAAGCCACAACCAGATTTTCTCAAATAGACAAAACGAAAATTTGTTTCCTTGAACGACGGCAAAGGAAGCAATGACTTTGGGATTAGCGGAGGTTTCTCTCTCCGCCGTCCGATCAGATCTCCTCTCTTTGTCTCTCTGGTTCAGAAGCAAAGAGGGAGAGAAAATGAACCAAATTTGAATTTTAGTGTTTGAATTAGAGATAAATGGATCTGAATCTTGTACAGAGATCAACGGGAGAGAAAATGAACCAACTTTGAACTTTGATGTTTGAATTGAGAAAATTTAGTTGCGCGGCCATCCCAAGTTTCCATTTAAAAAAATGGCCTTGAAAATGTTTTTCATTTTTTGTTAATTTAGAGAAGCTGACGTGGCATAGTTATGATTCATTAAACACGTAAAATGGGTTAAAATGAAAAGACTAAAACATATATGGGCCGAATAAAATAATGAAAGTTTTTAAAATTTGAAATTTATCAAAACAAACCCCACCTATTCACCTCGCTTAATCAAAATTCATTAGGGCAAAAAGCGATTTCTTGAACCAAAAAGAGATACTGCGATTTTTTCCGATCGAACCTGCAAATTTACACACCATATTCAATCCTAAAATCAATTTCTTGAACCCTAAACAGAATACAGTCACGGTTTCCGGTGATATAGTCACGATTTCTTGAACCTTAAAATCGATTTCTTGAACCCTAAACGAAATATGTGCGATTTCTGACGATACAGTTCACATTTTCAATCGAAACTGCAAACTTTGACACCAAATTCAATCCAAAACCATGGTTGACACTCACAGTGAGGAGGAAAACCCAACGTCACTTCGAATCCTAGATTCTGATGGCACAAGCAGTTCAATGGCTGCTCCGGTGGATCATTCGATCAGTGAAGGTAGTCCACAAGCAGAGGAGACGACGGCGGCACAACAACAGAAAGAAGAATCAGCAAACAGTTCTGAAGACAAGGAGTCAAGCGAGAATTCAGGCCAGACGAAGGAGTCCGACGAGAATTCAAGCCAGGAGAGTCGTCCGAGGATTCAGGCGACGAGGAAGAGGCCGGCGAGAATGCAGGCGACGAGGAGGCCGGCAAAGAAAGGGTACGTATTTGTTTTAGGAATATTGCTATGTACTGTCACTTAAGCGATCATTTGTATCGCTTAAGCGATTAATCTCTTTTACTCATGATCGCTTAAGTGATATAAAGGATCACTTAAGCGATTGGTTCAGTTTACTCTTGGTCGCTTAAGCGATTTCAGATCGCTTAAGCAATCTTGTCAAGGTAGAATCATAGATATAAGATCGCTTAAGCGATCTTTTGTATCGCTTAAGAGATTCTTTTATTTTACTCTTGGTCGTTTAAGCGATTTCAGATCGCTTAAGCGATCTTGCACGAGGCAGAGTCGAGATCTCTTAAGCGATCCGAAATTGCTTGAGCGACTACAGTGGTAATTTTTTGTTGCTGATATTTTGTTTATTAGTTGTTTTGGTTTATTTTTGTTACTGACATTTTGTTTATATCGATTGTGCGGACCGTAAACTGTAGAGACTACGAGTTGGAGCTTATAAGTGATAAAGTACCCTACTTCCCTACAAGGGTGATGGTGAGGTCGAGTTGGGATGTTTTTGACAAAATAAAGGACATTTTAGCTAGAATGAGGCATGGTGCAAGAGATTTTCGTCGCACTTGTTTCGGTTAGTTTTTAAGAATCAGAAATAATTGGAAAAAGACATTTTGGGGGCAGGGAGTGCATTACATGTTGCTGCACTCAGTAAAATGCAATAAAAAAAAAAAAGAAATGTGGTTCGTGGTGGATGGAAAGCCACTACGTTATGGGATGATGGAGTATGCCTTGGTGACAGGCTTAGGATGCGAGGAAGTGCCAGATAAGGCAGAGGCAGACGCAATAAGAATGAGTCCGGGAGCCAAAAGGTTTCGTAAGAAGGTTTTGTCGGGGGCAAAGTCTATTACAGGATAGGTTTTAGAGAAGAGGCTACAAACAGTTCGGTTTAATGATGGAGAGAAGATAAAAGTGTGCTTCGTATTGTTTTTACATTCGATCTTATTAGCTGGTGACTCAACAAAAGCTGTTGAGAATGTTTTGTTGTTCTTTGCAAGCGACTTGCAGTTCTTTAATTCTTATCCGTGGAGACGGATATCATTTGAGTGAACCATCAACAGCCTGAAAAAACCATACATGGCGTTAAAGCAGGCCCAATGGGTCGGGAAGGATAAACCAAGCACGTACAATTTGTTTAGCTTCCCATGGGCAATGCAGGTAAATATTAATAGTTTTTTGTTATATTTTTTAGAATATATGTGTTTGAATTATGATATGGACTATTTTTTTACAATGTAGGCTTGGATGTATGAGGTCATCCCTGTCTCTTCGCTGGGGGGGGGGGGGGGGGGGGGGGGAGGAGCGACAGTTTGGATGTGCAACAGCAATTTCCTAGGATGTTGCGGTGGCTGTTGGAGTAGGTGCCCTAGAGCCAATCAATTATTGTAGAATTGACTCTTTGTAATAATGTTTATTAATCAAAAATAAAAGGCATCTTATTCTATATCGTGTAAATCATTATTATTGCAATATGTATTGATATATGTCCTTAGAATGGTAGAACCATGACGAGGGTATCAAGTGTTTCAAATCTTGATAGTGAGAACCCTATGAGCACATATGGTGGCCATTCTAGAAACGTCCGTAGCCCTAGTATTTTTTTGAAGTAAGGGCACAAATAATACGGTAAGGCTATCATAGTGTTGAACGACCCTGTCGAAAGGCAGTCACTGATCTCACATGTCAAGGTTGTTTGGTGACAACCTGGTGCAACACATGGGTGCTTGCTATAGGCGATTACACAACAGCAAGTTCACTAGACTGACCTACCAGAGGATTCCATATGGATGGTAACCCCAGTGTCTATGGAACAAATCCTCTAACGAATGGTGGTGCATGTGATCCTTAGACTTGAGATCACCAGAGCGCCTTGTGCACCGATTGGTGTAGTTTGACACTAGCCTAACGCAGTTCTTTTCAGAGCTGTCAATACGGTGGTGATTGGCTGCATCAANACGAAAGAAAAATAAAAGTACACTAGCACTCAGCCAAATATCAACAAAACAATGACATAAAAGCAAGAAAACAATTTCCAAGCAAGCCAACCAATGAGATAGGCAACAATCACATACACTGCAGAGGATGTGTTTGAATCTTCAGATATTCCTCCTGTGGAGTCAAACGAATTATCTCAGTTGAATTGAGCAGTGTATGATCAAGGTTGAGTACCAAGTAAAGCTTTTTATTTCGTGATAAATTTTTCATGTCCTCGATTTGCAATCCAACGACATCATCGTTTCCCAGCCTTAGACCCTACAATTACAATTGTTTCCCACACATTATCACTACAAGAGCAAATTACAAATATACTGCTAGTATAGTATCAACAAACCAAAAAAAAAAAAAAAAAAAAGATCCTTATGTATAACAACCTTAGTATATACCCCCAATGGCACACCCAAATCCTTTTCCAACCTCCGCCCACAAACACAACACATCCCTCCGAAAGATCCTTCGTCTCTAAATACATGCCTCTTCAACACATTCATTGGTTCCCATGAGTGGAACTTTTTTGGCCTTTTCTTTGCTTCACCGTCCAACAACTCATCCAGGACTGCGACAAAGTCATCAGTGTCAGTCTCAGTGCTGGACAAGTTTGGAGCTAAATCCTTCATATTTTCAGCCGTCTGAAATCACAACATTCTTTTTAATAAATATATATAAAAAAATAAAAAAAACAAAAAACTCTTTAAAGGATAAAATATACAATACCAAGCAATTGATAAATGATACAAACATAGCAATAATCTATTGAAAAGACAAACCCTGTATGACCTTAATCAATCAAGCCTCTCCATATCCATAACTCTTAAGCAACTGTTAATCATACTCCTCTCAGATCAGCCTCACGGGAACCTAACACCAGAAGACTACTTTCAGAACTATACTACGATATTGAAAATTTCGATCAAGTCCCAAAATTCCTAATAATAAACCAAAATCCTCGACACGATTAGTTCCAAATGCTTTTAAAGAACACATTTCAACCAATTTCCAAAAAATATAAATGTGTATTAAATTAGAACTTCTAACTAAGTATTAAAAAAAAAAGTCATATACGCAAAAAATCTCAAATCTCCTTCATAACGAGACATATGATTATCACTATAAATAAGAAACAGACTTCCAACTGTGGTGATTAATACTGTAATAGAAGAATGTATAATTTTCAATATAGAATTTGAAATATATAGAATATTCTTATTCAATTCTGTATACTATACAATCTATGATAATAGAATAGATTCATAAAGTGTAGATTCATAAAATTAGTTNGTTGTAATTAATATTGACATAATAGAAGTAAGTGGATCAATAAAGTAACCGAACTCAAAAGAAAATTCATTATTTATGGTCCAAGACCATACATTTTGATGAATGCAACTTAGAAAAATTTGTTGAATAGATAGATAGAGCGAAAAGATCATAACTATACTTAACAAAAAAATACTCAGAAACGTCCACATACGTCGAAGGTTTTTTGTTGCTGTCGGAAAAAGTAGAAGTCCAGCTCCGAGTAAAATAGGTACTGGAAGTGGAATGAAAGGGATGATCCATGAATATTGATATGTATGTTCCATAAAATAAAAAACCCTTTTTATTTTATTCTTAAATTTATTATTTCTTATTCACTGGTTTGTATATATATATATATTTTTTCAAAGGGGATAATAAAAAAGCGCATTTTTTCAAACTTAAATAGAAATTTTTTCGAATTAGTATAATCCTTCATAAACCTTTGAAAAGAAATATATTCAAATCAAAAAATTAGAAGTTATTAACTAATATTACTAAGTTACTGTAAAAAAAACGATTTGTCTTTTTTTTTTTACTACTAAAAAAAATTTTGATTTTATGCAGATACAGAAAAAGTGAATTCTAATTCCGTATTACAATAATTTATATACATATATTAAGAATAGAACAAAGATTTACACGACAAAAAAATACTTAATATTAAGTATAAAAAAAAGTTATTTGGGTTTGATTATTTAGAATTATTATTGAATTATGGAATTTAGTGATTGTCTTCCAGTACACTAAGTGAGCTTTTTTTTCAAGAAATATTATTATAATCGATATTTTTTTTTACATATGAAGTGAAGAAAGTTAATAAAATTTTTTTCTAATATAATCTAAATCTATCAGTATAGATTAATTAAATGAGCACTCTCATACGGATTTAAAACGTTAAATACAAAAAATTTTTCAAGAAAAAGGGAAAAAATAGTTGGGTTTTAAACTTTTGAATGTCTGTTTTGTTTGAAAAATAATATATAATAAAATTTGAAAGAAAAAATTTACTCAATATGGAGTACGAAAGAATAGAATAATAAATGTCTTTGACATCCAATTATACCACTGAAAAACTTTTTTCATTTTTGAATGGCAGTTCCAAAAAAACGTACTTCTATCTCGAAAAAGCGTATTCGTAAAAAAATTTGGAAAAGGAAGGGATATTGGACATCGTTGAAAGCTTTTTCCTTAGGGAAATCGCTTTCTACAGGTAATTCAAAAAGTTTTTTTGTACAACAAAATAAATAAAAAACACTAGAATCATTAGAATTAGCCTAACGTAAAAACCAATTTTGTAGAATACATATAAATTAAAAAAATCTATAGGAACCAAAATAAAAAAAAAAAAGATAATATATATACGAAATATACGAAAGATTCCTATTGATTTTGTAAAAAAAAGGGGGGGTTATTACTTTCCCCATCAATAAAAAAAATAAATAAAGATCTTGTATTTCCTCTTAACTAGGAAATACAAGATCTTTTAGCGAAATCAACAGGTTCTTTAAATTAATTTAAGTCAAATAAGTCAAAAATTTTTCACTTTATACCTTTAGGAATTATTATTTCTCTTAATTCTTATATTCTTTACTTGGAATCAAAGTTATAAAAGTATCTATCCACAATTAAGTGAATATTAGATACTAATAAGTAATAATATATGATATTTTTTTTAAGCGATCAAAAAATATTATGTTTGTACAATATAAAAAGATGCATGAAAATAGATATTTTGACAATTGTTGTTTTTCATTTTTCTTGAGCAACTTAGGCAAATTTTAGTTAAAATTTCTAAGGATTTTGGAGAAGTTTTAATTTTTAGAAAAAGCATTTTTTTAGTAATAAAATCAATTTTAAATTCCATTAAATTAGCTTCTTTATTTAAAATTTGAATCTCGACGATTGAGTAAAAACTTGTTAGTATTATTTTGAACAAGTTGCCGCTATGGNTACCCAGAACCATTGTAACAACGGTTTCGGTTCCGAATCTGGGTACCCTGTAAAATTCTTTGCCCCCAAAAGTTTTTAAAATGACAAAAAAACCCTTAAAAACTTACAAATACGCCCCCACCTGGCACTTGTTAACAAAAATAAAATTACAAATTACAAATTATAAATTCAAAATTCAAAATTACAAACTCCATTACTTTGTAAAGATTCTCAAAAGTCAAACCAACTTACTTTAAATGTTATGAAATATAAATATAAATGTATTCACATTATTTTTTCTACAAAAGTTTTTATTAACCCCCCTAATATTTAATTTAATTTTATATTAGTCTTGATTCCTGGTTCCTGGTTCCGGTTTCGATTCCTAACTATAGGAATTAGAACCGGAACCGCACAATAACGGTTCCAAAAATTTGGAACCGGAACCTACCCATTGATGATTGGTTCTGGGTAGGAACCAGAACCAAATCCAGGGTACCCGCCGATTTTGGTTCCAACCGGTTCTTTTGAACACCCCTAATTAGTTATATAGTATTTTTTTAAAAAAAATTGTTGTCAATTTGTAGTTGACTTTTTTCTAACTCTCTCGCTTTCTTCTTGCTAAGTGTACCGAACATAGAACAAAGTAATTTACTTTGTAATTATAGGAGCCACATTTTGTTAAGCAAATTTGGGTGGCACAGAGAAGACATATAGGGTGACTGAGTAAAAATAGGTTATTATGATTTCCAGTAAGCCGTTATGGTGAAATCAATAGACACGCTGCTCTTAGGAAGCAATGCTAGAGCCTCTTGGTTCGAGTCTGATCAGTGGCGGCAGAGCATCTTATAAAAGATAAAAAGATATATAAAAAGCCCTATAATGAATTTAACTTATGATTTTCATTCCGTATACTAGAAAGACTCTCCCTTTTAATTTGATTTTTATTTACGATATTTTCAAGAATGCAATTTAAACGGTTAGAAGGAAATAAAGTTCTAAGTCTGGAAAAAAATCCAACTACAAATTTAGTGAAGGCTTGCAATGTGCAAAATTGTACTAAAGATCAACTTCCGTCCTCGTTGGTATTCAATGGTGGAATTTTGTGATTTTTTAGAAGCTACACACTTTACTTGTAACCAGTGATTAGGAACCCGACCCGGCTTGGTCGGTTGAACTGGTTCAATAGTGACCCGCCGCCTGTACAGACTCGGGTTACAAATTTTTCTATTCATTAAAAACTCTAGAAATTAAGACATCAGTCCATGAACAATCGAAGGCTGAAAAGTTAGGGCTTTTGAAGAGGAATGACCGGTGAGTAGAATGGTGGCAACAATGTCGATTTTTGGTGAGTGAATTGATTAGAAATTGCAAAACTATGTCACCGGAAATCGTAAAACAAAGCCAATTGTCACCAATGATTGGAGTGGCGAATGGGGGAGGGGTGAGATGGGTTTTCGTAAGGAGGCCGAGGGAAGTGTTTTCGTGATGATGGGGAGTGTTGTCGTCGCCAGAAATATGCCCTATTTGCCGATGTCGATGGTGGTGTTTGGGGTGTTTTGCAAGATTTCAAACCTATTGGGACTTACATAATTTTTAGGGTAATTTTGTTAGATTTCAAACCTTTAGACACTGGTTTGACTAGTGAGTTAAAACGCTCGACCCATGACCCAGTGGCCTAGCCGGGTCACTACAAGGGTCGGGTTTCTAATCACTGCTTGTAACACAATTATTCATTTTATCTAATAATTAGGATGACATACTATTTAAACTTATAAACATTATAATCATATCATAATCGAAGAAAAATTTTTTTATAACAAAAGATATATCATCAAGTCACTCATGCTCTTCTTCCAAGCTTTGGAGGTGGAGGGTAACCATGTTTCCCACTCTTTTTAGCGAGTATGTTCGACAATCATCTTATATTCATATTCTAAAGAAGATGTCCCCCAAGAATTAGATTCAATAAGTCAAATTTAAAATTGTACCACATATACATTATTTTGACTTCAATTCATTCCTTTTTTTTTTTTTTTTTAATGACGGGGGGTGTTCAAGCAACTTACGTGCACCTCAACTAATCTTTTGAGGCTCAGAAACTATCAGCCGGATAAGAGCTCAAGTGGCTATCGCTATTGGCACTCAAGGAGAGACTTGAACTCAGGACCTCTTAAACAATATACCCAAAAGTCCTTATCAAACCACTTGATCACCCAAAGGTAGTTTCTTCCATTCACTCTAGCTAACAACTAAGGTGATTGGCAATTTTTAAATAAATATATATATGACATGAATTAAATAATTTAATCACAGAAAAGATGTAAAACCTCCATATATACATAATAAAAAATATATTAGTTAAAAAAAGTACTTGATATGAATCAAAATTTCTTTCTTCTCGATACCCTTACTAATTTATTCTCAAGGGAGTTGTTGCTTCACCAGGTTAATGCTTTTCTCACTGAAAAAAAAAATTTAATTGTCCATTTTTCCAAAGAAACAATCATCAAACAAAAATGCCTTCTTCAACAAAAGAAAATTTCTAAAAGAGCCCTACAAAACTCAAAGCAGAGTGATGTTTTTTCAAAGCCCAACTGTTCGCAAGGTCAGGTTACCATCGCTACAGTTAAACATGACTGCAGTATCAAGAAACTAAAGTTGTAAGTTATTTCATGCCATGTTTAGTGTTTTTTATAGGTAAAAACAAAAGACAACAATAAATTATAGAGACACACATGTTAATCTAATTTCAACATATTCCAGAAATGGACTTAACTCACTGTTTAAAACACTTTTTTTTATCCAAAATAAGAAAAGACTGGTAAATAAAAATCTCTACTAATAAAAAAAAAAAAGAAAAAAAAAAAAAAAAACTAAAAAAAAAAAAAAAAAAAAAAAAAAAAAAAAAAAAAATAGGATTACTAGTGAGATAGATAACCTTGAAGATTAATAAATATAATTGTTATTATGTTTGGTTGTGTGGACTTTATAAATAATTAATGTGTTTGGTTGATAGTGATTACAAAATAATTAAATATTATTTTATTGAAATGTCATTTACAAGATTATATATGAGTATATTATCATTATTATGTATGGGACATTTTTGTCCAAATAATTAATTAATGAGGTTAAAGAAGTCATTCAACAAATTGAGTTGTTTGTTATTTGACTTAAAAAGGAGCGCATTTATGATTGAAACTTTTATTAAGTAAGGGTAAAATTAGAACAAAAATAAAATTACATTGATAATCTTAAAATATCACTCTCTGAGTTAGTAATCACATACTATTCCTTTATAAAGAACGGTTGTTCCTTATGAAGGAACAACCATTCTTTCATAAGGAATAATTGTTCCTTTGATTGTTCTTTCATAAAGAATGGTCGTTCCCTATGAAGGAACAACCATTTTTTTTGGTCTAGTCAAAATCATTTCTAACATGACAATGCCAACTTAGCTGTTACGTAGGGGTTGTAAGAGAAATTTGTAAAAATAGGTTGTAGGCGTAGTATTACTCATAACCTTGTGCATCAAGTAGTGTAGTGAATCAAAAGGGTCTCACAAAGACCATAAGGTGTTTGGTTACAATTCAAATCTATTTATTTATTCTTGACTTATTTTTCTTATTTTTTCTATTTAACTTAAACTTTAAACAAAAGAGAATAAAAAATACTTCTTTTTTATTGGACAACGACCACTTTTAAAAAGGCGAGGAAATAGATTTGGTTTTTGATTTTTTTTATTCATGAAAACTATCTATCTATATGTATAATAGATAGAATACCCTACCTTGTCCACTGATAAGAAGGGAACAAAATCTAGATAAATATCAATACCTGTCGTAGGTAGAAGAGTAGACATTAAAACAAAAACACTCGTGGGGGCCTAAATTGTTAAGGTAATGACTTTGGGCATCACCAGCTCTCATAGTCTAATGAGCGGTGTGCATTGTTTTAAAACTCAGCTTGGCCTGGCCGATTTGACCGGTTAGACTGGGACCCAGGGCTTTCTCTGGGTCGGGTCACCCCCATCCACTGTTTAAAACCCCAAATTCACAAAGAAGCAAACCTTAGAGAGGAGGACAACGATTGGCGAACAGATACTAGTGGCTATTGGGGGGTTTTGGAGAGAATGTCGGTGAGTCGAAAGGTGGTTTAGGGTTTAGGGTTTAGGGAGCTTGATGGAAAAATCATACACGACAGCCAAAAATATAACAGTTTTAGGATTTCATTGTAATACGAGCTATTTTTGAGTTCCTATGCATGAAAAATCATGATTCTATCTTGAAATTTTTCTTCTTTCTTTTGAAAATCTGATGATATATGGTATGATAAAGTGGAATTGTCAAAATTTTATTATTATTACTATTAATTTCACCTTTTATTTTTGTTTTTGTTCAAACAAAATCGACTTTAGGATCTACGCAATGGTGCCAGTGATTTGTTTATATAAGTCGACGATTTCCTGCAATTGTTCAACAAAGTTTCATCGAAACCTTCTAGCTTTCTATAGTGTAACACCGACTTATCTAGACAAACCACAACACAGACTTATTTAATTCCTCTTGAGATATCTAGATTCTGAAGTTATCTGGGAATTTGTTGAACGATCCCATGGGTTGTTCGCAACTAGCATATGTTGGATTGAGCTATAACTCGACGAGCTTATGTTGGGTTGGACAATCGGTGGAGTCGAGCTGGTTTTGGATCGGGCTATAACCTCGCGATACTCCGAACTTGATGGAAAAATCACACACAACAGCTAGAAATATAACAATTTTAGGATTTCATTGTAATATGAGCTATTTTTGGGTTCCTATGCATGAAAAATCATGATTCTATCTTGAAAATTTTCTTCTTTCTTTTGAAAATCTGATGATATATGGTATGATAAAGTGGAATTGTCAAAATTTTATTATTATTACTATTAATTTCACCTTTTATTTTTGTTTTTGTTAAAACAAAATCGACTTTAGGATCTATGCATGGGTGCCAGCGATTTGTTTATATAAGTCGACGATTTCCCACAATTGCTCGACAAAGTTTCATCGAAACCTTCTAGCTTTCTATAGTGTAACGCCGCTATCTAGACAAAACACAACCCCCCCCTCCCTCACTCTCTCTCTCTCTCTGCGCTTCCCCCCCCCCCCCCCCCCCCCCCCCCCTCCCCCCCTTCTTCTTCTTCTTCTTCTTCTTCTTCTTCTTCTTCTTCTTCTTTGTCTTCTCTTTTTCCTTTTTCTCTAGTGTTCCTTCTTTCATTGTATTCCTTTCTTTATTTTTCTTTTTTCTCCTCTTCCTTCCTTTCTATTTTCTCTCCCCTCATTCTTTCTTCTCTCATTTTTCTCTCTTTTTCATTTTAATCTTGGTTTACCATGGCTATCATGGCTGACTAGGGCCATAAAGGCGGCCAAATATAGATGGCCATGTGGGCTACGAGACCAGTTAGATCTGGTCGACCATGTAGCCCATGTGGCTGGCTAGATCTGGCTGCCCACATTGGTCATGCCGACGGTTAGATCTACCTGACAATATGGTGAGTTTTGAGTGGATTTTAGAATGGGTTTTATGGTGGCTTTTGTTGTGAGTTATGCTAGATTTTAAGGTGGTGGGAGATGTTTCATGGTGGTTGGGATATGGTTAGCTTTTGTTGTTGTGTTGTTATGTTTGCAAAAATATTGTTACCAATTGTTTTGTATTATGTTCATTGTTGTTTTGGAAAGTGTTGATGCGAGATTTTGACACCAACTAATCGACACGTGCATAACGTTGGTTGGCCAAGAGACACACGTGAGTATGGATAGAGTGCATAGTAAATGTAGTAGTGAGAGATTTTTAAAGTGATTCGGATGCTAAGGAAGCAAGTCCTACGTCCACTGATAGTTGTATTAATATGGTGGGTCAGGTCGTAACAGCGGACTGACTTACAAATGATTAGCAAAAAGTAAATGCAAAGATACAAGAGAGAGAGGGATAACTAATTCAGAGTGTAAAATGGCCGAATCCCCTCAATGAAGGGGTCTTCTCCTTTTTATAGTGAGATGAGTTCAAGTAATCATCATTAAATCTGTGGGTTGGTGTGAATGTTAGAATGAAATCCGGCTTTATATCACATTGCCCACCTCACAAACTGATTTCACGCGATTTGGAGCAGGGAATAGACACGTGGGATCTCCACAGCGTCTGGCAGGTCTGGCACGCGCTTACCGTTCTGACAGGAGCAGGTCACACTCCATCACGTGATTTCCCACGTTAGCCCTTGATTTCCCAAGCATAACAAAAGTCCCCTAGTTTTTAAGGTTTGAGGATCAAACCTTGGAAACTAAGCCATGCCGCGATTGGAGGTTTTTTGGAAGTTTTGACAATTTCGACCTAAATGAAAGAAGCTCAGGATAGGGCCTTTTACGAACACGACCTCGCACGAACCTCGTCCAAACGACCTGACAGATATCGCTCAAATGACCTGACGGCCCTCGCCTAAGCGACCTGACAGCCATCGCCCAAGCGACCTGACTTCATCAGGTTCCTTGCCGTACCTTAGGGATGGAGATATAATGAAGCAGTTTCTGCATTGACAGGCGCTCTGCGCGTGTTAAGCGTCTGCCAGGCGCATTAAATGCATTTTGTGCTGACGCGTCATTGCTTTGACAGAGCATTAATTGCATGACTCGCTTGAAACGACAACTCTTATCTCAACATTAAATGCGGCGTGGGGCGCAATTAATGCAGAGAGAGAGAAAGGCGTCGTTTTGATTCCAAGGGGTGGTAAACGCTGGTTCGTAGCCCATATAAAAGCCCAAATTTTTCAGACGATGCCACCAGAATCTCTTTTGCCTCGAGCGAAAAATCTTTGCAAACCGGAAGCTTTTCTTTTCCGATTGGCATCTCTCCAATACCCGAAGCAAGAACCATCCACGGTCGCGTGCCCCAAAAGGTAAGGTTTCTTCCTCTTTTTTTTTTTTTTTTTTTTTTTTTTTGGGTGGTGGTGCAATGGCGTTGGGTCTTCTGATGTTTCATCAGAGACGTGACACTGGAGTAGGGTTCGAGCTGTGAATGGCGGCTTGAGTCACTGTTAGGGTTTAGGAATTTGTTCCATGCTGCCGTACGGGGCAATGTACGATGGCTAAAATGACCTTCTGTCTGTCCCTGTTGCAGACTGTGGAATGGAACCCTCAGCGTCCAAATTCAAGGAAGGAGCCGGCTCGTCTTTGCGGGATGTTCCAGCAGACGCATCCCTCGAGGTCTTCTCGGTTCTCACCCGAGAGGAGTTCGAGAGGGTAAAGAGACAGTTAGACATCCACGCGGAGGTGTTCCTCGACTACATCTGGTCATCGCGGCATCCTTCTGATGGCTTAGCTGCGATCTCCAAAGAGATCTTCAAGGGTGGGGGGATGATTCCTTTCCACCCATTTATTAGGTCGGTCCTGAATCACTTCGGGATCGTACCAATACAGTTAACGCCAAACGCGTATGTCATCGCTGTTGCGATGTACATCGCGTGCCGTGAGAGCGGCTTGGGCGAGCTAACAGCAGTGGAGCTCGGGTGCGCATATTTACTCAAAAGGAGTAAGGACAAGGACTCCTATTACTTGTCCCGATGACCTACCATTGCCGTGGGGATACATAACTATCCCAGCAACGTAGGGGCCTACGAGAAGAAGTTTTTCTTTTTCTGCTATGACGGCTACTGCCGCTTTCAGGATCCAAGTAGGTTCCTCTTCGCTAGATTCATTAACCGTGTGTTTCTTTTTCTAACGACCTGCATTCTTTTGCAGTTAACAAGTTGACTAGCCTAAACCTGCTCACCGACCCGGACAGGATCGTGTCTTTTGGGGTTCTCCCTGAAGAAAGTCAGGATGCGAAGAAGCTCGTGATGACCGCGAACTTGCAAAAGTACGATTTTTTTAGCAATAACGCGTCTTTAGAGTCCCCAGAGTGTAAGTTGGGCCGACTGATTCCTTTCTAGTCGTAGAATAATTTTTGTTTAGTCACTAACGTACTTGCATGCAGTGACCATGCCTCAGAAAGAGTCGGAGCAGCCCCGGCAAGCATCGTTTAACTTCCCTCGATCGAGGAGGGCCAGGGCGGTCGAAGCTGCTCGCCCCATAAAGGCACAACCGGTGCGAACTACTATACCCGTCTTGAGGAAGAAACGACTAGGACAGAACAGGTCGCTCATCCATCGTCTGCTCGCCCGAGGCGAAAGACAATGGCTCAGCGGTCGAAGAAGAGGAAGCAGATTCAGGTCGACGAGTCAGAGACCGAATCTGAGGCTGATCAACCCCTGAGGTCGTGACTGGATGCCGGAAGGAGGTCGAACAAGGAACCCGCGGATGAGACGGTTGCTGCCGATAAGGCGAAGGACACACCAGTGCTGGACGCAATGGGGAACCTGCCCGAATATCTGTAGTTAGTAGTCTACTCTTTACTTGAGTATGGACTATCGGAATCATATGATAAGTTCACTGATTCGGGCGATGTTAACCTGATGACCACATCGGTTCAGCATCTAAGCAAGGTGAATGAACTGTTCTTGAAGAGTTTGCCCGCCATCTTCATTCTAACTCATTCTTTGTTCACAGGTTCTATTCGCCATGAGAATGTCCCTAGAGAAGGCTCGACTGGGAGCCGCGAAGGGGGAAAATAATCTGAAAGAGGAGATAGCGAAGCTCAAATAGAGCCTGGAAGACGTCGAAGCAGAAAGAGAGCTGTCCGCTGAGGCAGCAAACAGATACCTGAACCAAAAGACGGCCACTATGCGTACCATAGACTTCCAAAAGACGGAGCATGAGTGACGCGTGGAGGAAGTAAAAGAGTTTCAGAGGACAATCGCTAGACTCTCCAAGGAGGTCGGAGAGAAAGACCAGGAGCTTCAGATGACCTTAATGCGGGCTCAGCGAGCCGAACAAGAAATTGAGGCCTCCGAAAAGAGAAGGCTAGCTCTTGAGGCAGAGCTCCAAGAGAGTCAGGGAAAGGTTGCCTCCCTGATAGAAGAAATGCGGGACCAGTTGGAGGAGGTCGAGGATAAGGCCGTCGATTGGGCAATCCGGTCCATCTATGCCCTGCGACCAAAGAACCAAAATCTAGATATGTTCGACCTCCCGGAGGAGTGGCAGGAAGCCTTGCAGACTTTAGCGATGGAAGATGATAAAGCAGCGGCCGCCCGAGGATCCGACCAGGCGGAGGGTTCGAGTTCTACCTCGAAGAAACCCCCCACCGACCAGGCTTAGCGCGACAAGGCCGACCCAATAGGAGTTAGTAGGGTCAACTATTTTTTTTTGTACATAAATGAAATACATTTTGTTTTCAATTGCTGTTCGCTTAATCATACATGAATGCAGTTTACAATTTAGTTTATTTACATAGGCAATATTACATTCGAACTGTTACAAGTGAACAGAATAATATTTTACAAGGAAAAAGGAAACTAACAAAATCAAAAGCTAATTTACAATGAGAGCCGAGTTCGGGTTTACTGATAGTATGGCCGGAGGTGCTCGGTATTCCAAGCTCGAGGCACTTTGGAACCGTTCAACCTTTTGAGATGGTAAGTCCCCAGTCTGATCACCTTGTCGACCCAGTACGGACCTTCCCAGTTCAGTCCTAGTACCCCCACACTTGACTCCCTGGTTCCGAGGAGAACTTCTTTTAGCACAAGGTCACCGACCTGGAAGTCTCTTCACTTGACCTTTGAATCGAAGAACCTCTTCGCGCGTTGCTGGTAGGCTGCTGTCCTTAGCGAAGCCTTGCTGCGGTGTTCTTCAACAAGATCCAGACTCGCTCTCATAAGTGCTTCGTTTTCAACCTCATCGTACAAGTCCCTTCGAAGAGAACCGGCTCCTACCTCCACAGGAATCATTGCTTCACAGCCATAGGCTAGCGAAAAGGGTGTTTCTGAGGTGGAAGTTCTCGGAGTTGTCCTGTATGCCCATAGGACTTCAAGGAGATCGTCGGCCCAATTTTCCTTGGCTGCCCCAAGTTTGGCTTTTAGAGTGTGCTTGATGGTCTTGTTGACAGCTTCAACTTGGCCATTTGCTTGTGGTCTTGCGACTGAGGCAAATTTTTTATGAATGCCTAGCTCGTCGTAGAACTACTTGAACTCCTCGTTGTCGAATTGCTTTCCATTATCCGAGATGAGGGTGTGAGGAATTCCGTAGCGACACACTATATTCTTGAAAAAGAAGTCTTTCAACTTTCTGGTCGTGATCGCGGCCAGCGGTTCAACTTCCACCCATTTTGTGAAATAATCTACTGTGACCACGACATACTTGACTCCCCCTTTTCTGACTGGCATGGGACCGATAAGGTCGATCCCCTACATTGAAAATGGCCAGGGGCTAGCCATCGTTATCAGCTCATGAGAGGGGGCTCGTGGAATGTTCGCGAACCGCTAACACTTGTCACACCTCTTGACAAAATCGCGGGTATCTTCTTGGATCCGGGGCCAATAATACCCTTGATAAACAACCTTGTTCATGACAGATCATGCGGCGGTGTGATTACCGCAGATCCCTTCATGAATTTTCCTCATGATATAATCTGCCTCTTCACTAGTCACACATCGGAGGAGAGGGGCACTGAATCCTTGCCAGTACAGTTGGTCTCCGACGAGAGAGTAACGAGCAGATCTTGTTCGCAGGACCCGTGCCTCGACCTTGTCATCGGGCAAGATCCCATCCTTGAGATACTAGTAAATGGGCACTATCTAGGAATCTGATTGAGTTACGTTCACGGCCTATTCGGTCGGGCTGATGCTTAGGGCCTCGATGAACTGAACAGGAATGCTATCAGGTGCCTCTAAGTCCAACGATGAGGCTATCTTTGCCAAGGCATCCACCACAGAGTTGCTATCTTTGGGGATCTGGGTGATCGCGAAGTGCTTGAACGGCTCGAGCGCGGCCTTTGCTTCTTTCAAATAACAGATCATGTTTTCTTCCTTGGCTTGGTATTCTCCTAGGATTTGGTTGACGACCAGCATAGGCCCATTTCTCTGGCCAACCGTAATCCAGCAAGTAGGGCTTCGTACTCAGCTTCGTTGTTGTCGCCTTGAATCCGAACCGCAGGATGCCGTGAATGCGAGCCCCCTTAGGACTTAAGAGGAGTAGACCTGCTCCTGCCCTTTTCCTGGTCGATGACCCATCGACATAGAGGCTCCAGGTCGATAGGTTCTGAATGGTCTCTTGGATAGCTTCGCTAGGCTGTTGCTCTAACTCATTCGGGAGATAAGAGAATTCTGAAATGAAATCAGCAACAACTTGCCCTTTGATGGTCGACCTGGGCTTGTACTTCAGGTCGAACTGGCTTAATTCCATGGCCCATTTGAGCAGTTTACTCGAGGCTTCTGGTTTCTGGAGGACCTGGCTGAGGGGGTAATTAGTCATTACGTGGATCGTATGGGCGTGGAAGTAAGGTCGCAGCTTTCTGGAAGTGATCAGCAGGGCATAGGCTAATCGTTCCATTTCTAGATACTGCATCTCAACATCCGACAGATGCTTGCTCGCGTAATAAACAGGCCATTGAACTTTTTCCTCTTCTTGAACTAGGGCTGCACTGATCGCGAATTGAGAGATGGACAGGTACAAGGGCAAGAT
This sequence comes from Pistacia vera, assembly GCF_008641045.1. NCBI lineage: Eukaryota > Viridiplantae > Streptophyta > Magnoliopsida > Sapindales > Anacardiaceae > Pistacia > Pistacia vera. Next base: position 1,039,674 of record NW_022196346.1, on the reverse strand, counting down.
CTCTTGCGGAAGAGGCTTGGAGAGGAGAGGTGGTTTCCCGAGGTGTTCTTTTATACTTTGGAACGCCTGTTCGCATTCGGGAGTCCATTCGAATTTCTTATTGGCCTTCAGAACATTGAAAAAATGGCAAGCAGCAATTTGTTAACCTCGATATGAAATGACTAAGTGTCGCTATTCGCCTGTTAAGACTCATGACCTGTTTTTTGCTGGTTGGGCTTTCCATATCGAGGAGAGCTTGAATTTTTTCGGGGTTGATTTCTATTCCCCGCTGGTTAACCATGTACCCTAGGAACTTACCCGAGGATACCCCGAACGAACACTTGAGCAGGTTCAGTTTCATTCTATACAGCCGGAGGATATCAAACATCTTTGCGAGATGCGCTACATGATCTGAAGTGACATGGGATTTGACCAGTATGTCATCTACGTAGACCTCCATTGACTTGCCGATCTGGTCGGAGAACATCCGGTTAACCAGCTGTTGGTAGGTCGCGCCAGCGTTCTTGAGGCCGAAGGGCATGACCTTATAGCAATACAGTCCCCGATCTGTAATGAAAGATGTGTGCTCTTCGTCTGGCGCATACATCAGAATTTGATTATACCCCGAGTATGCGTCCAAGAAACTTAGCAGCTCGTGCCCCGAGGTGGCATCCACAAGCTGGTCAATTCTTGGCAGGGGGAAGCTGTCTTTAGGGCAAGCTTTGTTGAGGTCGCTGAAGTCGACGCAGGTTCGCCACTTGCCATTGGGCTTTTTACCAGAACCGGGTTGGCGACCCAGATTGGGTATAGTGTCTCCCGGATGGATCCGTTATTGAGAAGGTTGTCAACTTCTAGCTTTAGGGTGGAGTACCGCTCTGGATCCATCACTCTTAGTTTCTGGCGAACTGGTTTGGCTTCACTATCGATATTTAATGCATGGCAAATGACATCCGGGCTGATCTCGACCACATCTGCTTGCGACCATGCGAACACATTGATGTTTTCCCTGAGGAAGCCTATCAGTTCGGTAGCGAGCTGAGGATTGAGATTTTTGCCGACTCTTAACACCCTGGTCGGTTCTTTCTGGTTGACCAACACTTCAGTCAGGTCCTCAACTGGCCCACTGGAAGGGCAGTCTTGAATGCGAGGGTCTAGGTTGTCCTCAACCAGACCAGGTCGTGGATCGATCCTGCTGATCGCCATGGCTTGCCTGGGATTGTCGCGCGAGGTGCCCTTTCCTTTGTACGCCATCTAGACCATTTTTACATAGCATTCGCGCGATGCACGCTGAGACCCGCTGACTTCCCCGATCCCCGTCGGGGTGGGGAACTTCATCTTCAGATGTTAAATTGAAGTGACCGCCTTGAACTGTCTCAGTAGAGGTCGCCTAAGGATCCCATTGAAGGCTGATGGGCAGTCTACCACTAAGAACTCAATTACCTTGGTCACTTCGTCAAAATCGCCCAGCGTGACTAGGAGTGAGATTGTTCCCTTGGGGAGTAGATGGTCTCCCATGAATCCGTACAGCAGAACGAGGCAAGCTTCAGGTCGGCCTCGTCCAGATTCATCCTTTCAAAAGTGGAAGCTAACAGGATGTTCACAGCACTTCCGTTATCCACTAACATTCTCTGGGTGTTGTAGCGCCCTATCAGGGGAGTGATTACAAGGGCGTCGTCGTGGGGATGATGCAACCTGGCCGCATCCTATTCAGAGAAGGAGATTTCCACCTCTCTGCGAACCTTTCGTGGTCGTTCAACACTCATCACTCTTATGGGGTCGTGATGTGCTTCGCGAGCATACCTTTCTAGGGCACCTCGCGAATTTCCAGCGAAGTGCGGTCCCCCGAAAATCAAATTGAGACTTAATACCCCTTTTTGATCGTGGCGCTTCTTACTCAGCTCCCCCTGATCTTTTTCTTTCGAGGGAGCAGAGTCATCGATGTATTCTTTGAAATGCCCCTTCTTGATAAGCTCTTCGATTGCTTGTTTTAGAGCTCAACACTCATCAGTATGGTGCCCATTATCCCGATGATAGCGACAATACTTTTTATTATTTCTGGCTGTCGCGGGGGTTTTCATGGGCTCGGGCTCTCCAAGCAGACTAGCTTCTTCGGATTTATCAAGAATGGCAGATACAGAGGCGTTCAGTGGAGTATATTGGTGCTTGTCGTGATTGCGACGAGGAACTTGTGCATAGGACTTTCTGAGCTCGTAGCGAGGTTTTTTCCCTTTTCGCTGATCGTCGGCGGCCCCTCCGCGATCAGCCCTTCGGCTTTCCCCCCGACCAGACATACTACCAGAAGTGTCGGAGTCGCGACAGCGGAGTGCCGCCAGTGAATTTTCTATCCGGAGGTATTTATTCGCAAGGTTATAGAATCTGGTGAGGGAGACATCGTCCTCAGCCTATAATTCTTTCCCCAGGTCGGTTTGCAGACGAACTCCAGCTATTATGATTGTTCGGACGGACTCTTCGGGAGCATGAGCTACCTTGCTGAGTTCCTTGTGGAAACGGTCAATGTAGGATTGTAGGGATTCATCCCTTTCTTGCCTTATGTTGCTGAGATAGGTCAAAGGCATCGAAAACTTTCGATTTGCTTGGAAATGCCGTAGGAACGTCGTGCTCATCTGAGGCCGCGAACTGATCGATCCCGCTAGGAGCGACCTTAACCACCGTTTGGCATGAGAAGTTAAAGTCACGGCCAAACAACGGCATTTTGCAAGATCCGAAACCTGGTGAAGCTCCATCAGGTCGTTGAACTCATACGAATGATCCTGCGGGTCGTGGTTCCCATCAAACGGCCGCATGTCGGGCATCCTGAACCCTGGTGGGAGTGGAGCAGCTAACACTTCGGGAGAGAAGGGGGATGCAGACGCGACCTAGGCCTACTCGTTTTGCTGCTCTCTCAGTCTATCCAGAGCTCGTTGCAGCTCCTCAATTTGTGGTAACGGAGCCAGTTGGGGATTGCTTTCACCCATGCGAGTCCGGCCCTCGCGATTACGGTTCAAGAAAGTCCAGAGGTCAGACTCCTCTTCGCCTCGGTCGGCACTTCTGGCCGCTCTTGACACACGCTGGTTAGAGGCGCGTGAAGGCGATGTATGGTGCGGGGTATTTTCGCGACCCTCGCGGTGGTACGAACCGCCCCACGAGGTGTGGGGACCACCCGCATGATAGCGATCAGGATCGTTCTGCTGGTGGTGATGAGAATCGCCCCGCCCAGCACTTTTGGTTGGGTTCACCTGCGACGTGGCATGGGACTGCTCGGGATTTACTTTTTCGCCGAGTCTCAACTTTGCCGGCACCCTGCTTGGGGCACGGTTCGTGTTCGCTGGCCCTTTGGAGCTCATAGGCTTGCTTTTTGCCACTTGCTTACCCTTACATCTATGCGCTGCAGTGCTCGCGGCACGAGCTATTTCCCTTTGCCGCGCTTTCGCGTGACCTGCAGACCTTTTTGGTGGTTGTACCGCCCCAGCTGTTCTAGATGGCACGTCTTGGTCCAAACGGTCCAACCTTTGGTTGGCCGTTTGGAGAGTACTGTCGAACCTCTCCAGGTAGCTTTTGATGGCGGGGTCAAGTTGCGAGGTTGTCGAGATATCCACCACAGCATTTTGTGGAACTGGAAGTATCTTGGGAGAGGTATCCCCCTGGGTTAGGGGAACTCCCTCAGCGCGCTGGTTGGCTTGCTCAGTTCAGATTGGCGGGCCATTTGTTGCTGTAGGACCAGTAGGTTAGAGATTCTCCTGATAAAGGATGAACACTAAATCTGGCCCTCCTTCTAACGCCAAACTGTTGATGCGAGATTTTGACACCAACTAATCGACACGTGCGTAACATTGGTTGGCCAAGAGACACACGTGAGTATGGATAGAGTGCGTAGTAAATGTAGTAGTGAGAGATTTTTAAAGTGGTTCGGATGCTAAGGAAGCAAGTCCTATGTCCACTGATAGTTGTATTAATATGGTGGGTCAGGTCGTAACAGTGGACTGACTTACAAATGATTAGCGAAAAGTAAATGCAAAGATATAAGAGAGAGAGGGATAACTAATTCAGAGTGTAAAATGGCCGAATCCCCTCAATGAAGGGGTCTTCTCCTTTTTATAGTGAGATGAGTTCAAGTAATCATCATTAAATCTGTGGGTTGGTGTGAATGTCATAACGAAATCCAGCTTTATATCACATTGTCCACCTCACAAACTGATTTCATGCGATTTGGAGCAGGGAATGGACACGTGGGATCTCCACAGCGTCTGGCAGGTCTGGAGCACGCTTACCGTTCTAACAGGAGCAGGTCACACTCCATCACATGATTTCCCACGTCAGCCCTTGATTTCCCACGTCAGCCCTTGATTTCCCAATCATAACAGAAAGATTCTTGGCTATGTTTTGAGTGGCTATGTCGTACAAGATTGTGTTGAATCAGAAGTCAATTAGAGCTCCAGAATTGCAATTTCGATCAGATACATGAGCAATTCACGAGCTTGAGCTCAAGTTTTCAAACTCGAATTCACCACTGTAGCTCACAAGCCGAGCTCAATCCAACAGGCACTCGACTCAGCATGTATACACCCCTCCACAAATCCAGGTTAAAAACATTTTAGTTGCTATGGTTTTGATCCACTCAATCAAAGACAATTTTTTTTTTTTTTTTTTCACTAATCAAATCGTCCCTCAAGTTAACGACGGTTAGTGAAAAACTAAAGGGTAAAGAGTATTTCTGACTTTTGTCGGTATCAAATTAATTTAATTAAATAATAAAGGAATTTGATATAATTTATTATAATTAAATCTATTTTCTTCAAATTCAATACGATTTTCTTTTCTTCAAAACCACTACATCAAATTCCGACTTCAATACGAATTTCTTTCCTGCAAAACCACTTCAACTTCAAATTCACACAACCATCAGACTTCACAAGATCACCATTGAACAGAAACAAATACAAAAAAAGAAAAAGAAAAATCCAAAACCAAAATATCACCAATCCTTCACCAACCAGCTCCCCTTCTTCACCCAGCAACAATTGCCAACCCCCACCCACCTTTCTCCCATGATACGCAAAGCCACCCCACCCTTCCCTCATACCCAAGAACCCACTACTCCCTTGCTCGCCCAACAACCCTAAAATAAATTATATCTGCATCCACTTCACTAGGCAAAAAACCACCCCACAACACCATACAATCAACAACAACAACAACAATAATACTAATAATAAAAAGATGAGCCCCATAAAGTCATTTGGGGTTTTTTCAGGAAAAAAAAGAAAAAAGAAAAGGGCTGGTGAGATGTTTGTGCCCTGAGATTAATAGAAGAATTAGAGGCTAAATGATGTCACTTTTATTGATGCGAGAAGAGAAAGCACGAGTGGTGGAGTCGGTAGTGTTATTTAGTGATGGAGAGGAGGAAGGAGAAAGCGAAAAAGATGGGATAGTGGAGGAAAGAGGAGGAGGCGATGGTATACGGTGAGAGATGGTGGAGAGATTTATAGAGCTGGCGGTGGGCTCTGTGGTGCTGTGCCTACAAATTCAAAGCTCATTGTATCGTTGACCATGTGGTCAAAGCTCATTGTATCGTTGACCATGCGGTCAAAGCTCATTGTATCGTTGACCGTGTCGTGTCAAGGCTTGTAAAAATTCGTATATTGTCGTGTCTTGCCGACTTAACAAATTCGAAGGCTTATGCACGGCCCACTATATATAGTGTGTGTCTTGGGTTGGCCTGTATGTTTTTGTAAAATTATTTAATATTTATAAATTTTGATAATTTTGATTTATTATTAATAATTATTATAAAAATATTTTATATGTTATATTTAGTAATATTTTATATTTATATTAATTAAAAAAATATATAATCACTATGAAATATTATAAAATAATAAGAGATAAAATATTAATTGAATTTCAACACTTTATTACTTATAAGTCATAATTATAAATCACAAATACAAACTTAAAAATTAAAATTAAGAATTATTATATATTTTTATTTTCATTAAGTTCTAAATTCTTAAAATTTTAAAATATATCTTAGTTGTAAACATGAATTAGTATTTTTTTTTTTTTATCTTTTTCGTGTCGTGTCGTGCTGACCCATATGCATTTTTTGAGGTCCACGTACGGTCCTCATAATCGTGGGCCGTGCCATGCCGTGCTTTTTTTATGTTGTATCGTGCTTTTTTTCGTGTTATGAGTTGGCACGAAATCTTAAAATTTTAAATTATATCTTAGTTGTAAACATGGATTAGTATTTTTTTTAATTTTTTTTTTATCTTTTTTGTGTCGTGTCGTGCTGACCCACGTGTCTTTTTTAAGGTTTACAGTATAATCCTCATAATTGTGGGTCGTGTCATACCGTGCTTTTTTATGTCGTATCATACTTTTTTTCGTGTTATGAGCTGGCACGACCCTCCAGAGATTTGCAATTGAATGGGTTTATTTTGGGGGTTAGGGATTTTTATTTTTATTTCATTTGTATTGATAATTCGAAGTGTTTTTATTAGGGGTATATAAGACTTTACGCAATAGATACAGTATCAAGTAACTGATTTTAGTAACATCTGTTAGTTTGGGGACGATTTTGTTAGTGAAAAAAAATTTCTCTCTCTCACGGTCTCAACCCTGGTTAGAAGACACATTACACGTAAATAAATAACAATTAAATGCGCCATCTAGTGGCCTCAACTCTCAACGGCTATGCTGAAGGAAGAGAGGCATGGAGGTTCAGGAACTTCCAAATATCCTTCTAACATGTTCAACACCGTCTTCATTGTAGGCCTTTTAGAAGGATCTTCTTGTATGCACCAGATTGCTACCATCAGCCACTTCTGCAGCCTGCATTTGTCCGCCATGGCCATTTCATCTTCATTTACCAGAACATCTAGCCTTCGTTCAACGTAGCAATCATAAGTCCAATCCGTTAGTATTGCTCTTCTTTCTTCCTCTATTTCCATCTCCACATTTCTTCTGCAGCAAATTATCTCTAACAGCATAACACCATAACTATAAACATCCACTTTGGCAGACACAGCTACATTTTTGAACCATTCAGGGGCCACATATCCTCGAGTTCCTCGGATCATGGTTCGAGTTCGAGACTGATCTGAGAGCAACAATTTTGATAATCCGAAGTCGGAAATCTTTGCGATGAAATACTGGTCTAGAAGTATATTTTGAGGTTTTATATCACAATGGATGACAAGAACACTGCATTCTTCATGCAAGTACACAAGCCCTCTAGCAATCTCCAGGGAAATCCTGACTCTTAGATTCCAGTCAGGTCTTGGAAGTGCAAAAAGGAGATTAGCCAAAGTTCCATTGCTCATGAATTCATATACTAAAAGCCGATTAGCACCTTCATCACAATATCCAAGCAACTGAACTAAATTTTTGTGATGGGTTCTGCCAATAGCACTTACTTCAGTTTTGAATTCCCTTTCCCTTTCTTGAGCCAACTTGTCCAATTTCTTGACTGCTATTGCATTTCTTGAACCAGTTCTGAGGACACCTTTGTACACCGTACCGAAAGAACCTCTGCCTAGTTCTTCCTTGAAGTAATCTGTAGCTTCATTGAGTTCATTGTAAGTAAAGAAACGCAAATTTGATTCAGAATTGCTTGAATCTTGGAAATTATCATTTCCATATTTTCTCTTAGGCAACACAAAGACAATTAGACAAAAAGCCACTAGCAAAAGAAAGTTGAAGAATACAGAACCACCCAATAAGAGAGCTCCTAATAAGGGTGATATTCCTTTATTACCGCCAGAATTGGCAGCAAAATCTGGAGAATTTCCTTTCCTGACTTTGAATAGAGCTTTTGAGAATCCAGTGGCAATGGATCTTCCATTGGATAGTGGCAATTTCTTCTTCCAACATCCTGCGCCATCAAATATCGCAACAGCACAAGAGCAATCATGCAGGCAATTTTTTTCACACATTGTTTGATTATAAGGTTCCAACCTTTCATAATCTCCCAGTGGCCAATTTACATTATTGAATTCCCTTATTTCATATAGTTCTTCTGGATCTCTGGATGCATCATCACCTCCACACCCTTGTCGAAACGTTGGCCTGCAGTCGCTAAATCTGTTATTTGGATCAACAAATACATAGCCAGGTGGGCAGTCACAACTAAAGTTCCTATTTTCAATTGAGCAGTAACTATTGAAGCCACAGCCACCCCTGCCAATGTCGTGAAACATAGCTAAACACATGTTTTCAGGAACAACTCGCAGAGGCCGCCAACGCTGGTTATCATCAGGATTCTTTGCACGAGCATATTCTGTGAAAACTCCATCAAAGTCCAAAGTCGCTCGAAAATAGTAATCAGCTCTAGGATTTGCTAATTCATTCCCTGAAGGCAACTGAACAATTTCACCATTAGCTTTTACAATGTAAATGTCGGCTGATTCATTAAAAACCAGCTGATGGCCAGACTCCGAAGAATTTACACTGTAAGTATTACTGTTATAATAAGGTTTATAATTGAATCTAGTCGGCCAGGCTACAGGATTGAGTACTAGGCTTCCGTTCATCAAATGGAGCTCAAACCTGCCCTTGGAGAAATTGGTTTCTGTCACCTTAGAAACCAGCATACTACCCAAATCCAATCTTTGCGTGGGTAAGATAGTGTCTCTGGGATTCTCGAAACTCTGCCAAACATAGTTAGAGCCATTACCTATTAGCACGAAGTTTCCTGTGTCAAGCATGGCAGCTTCATCCGCAACTCTGGTGGAAGGACTTGCACTCCATATTGTTTGGCCTCTAGGATCTTTCAGCGAAAGGCCGTCTGTCGTAAGAACAACTTTTGATCCTCTTGGAGCTGGGTTATCTCCATCGGCGTACCAAACAATAGTTTTCTCAGGTATTTTGTTGAACCAGATGGCGAGTAAGAAAAGGTCTGAATTGTTAAGGTGGCGAAAACCAAAAGCAAAGTCACCTGAAGGTGACAGCCATGAAGAGTTGTCACTGGTGGTGGACAGAGATGAACCCACGCTTATGTTGGCCGCGGACAAACAAGGTAATATTTGAAGAAGAGAAAGCAAGATTAAACTAGAAAGAGCTAAAGAAGCCATACTAAGATGTTGCTGCAATTTTCGGAAGAGAGCAAAGCATATATTGCTGCCAGTCAATTATGCACAACATAAAGTAATCTAGATTATGTATAAACATAAATACATTGGATATTTTTAATAAGAAAGGAAGACCAAGTCTTTGAAGCATAAATAGTATGGTTGGACTTGTGACTTTTCTTTGTCAATTTAATATAAAAAATCAGAGATGGTTAAATTTTTTGAATTCTTCCATTCTTAATAACCTATTTGTTTCAAATTAGAAGAATTTCATCAAGATTTATCAATTAGGTGCAGCATAAATTTCTTTTTGTTAAGTTAGGTTTACGACTGTCAACTGACCGAGACAAACGCATGAAAATATAGCACGTTTTTTAAATAGGAATGGTGGACTTCCACTTAAAATTTACCCAGTTCATTTTAAGATAAGTTTTGAGTTTCCACTAAAGATGTTACCGGTTGTTGCTCTTCACCCGAAAGAATGAAGTTGGTGAAACTGAAACCAGCTTCATTCAGGTCTTTGGAGTCAAATCTGCTGGAACAGTAAATTCAGAAAGTGCTTTAACATACGGCACCAGAATTACGTAACCATCAACATGAAGGAACCTAATTTTACTCGTCCAAATAAGGAGGGCATATTGAGTGTCATTGTCAGTATTGTTTGGACCTGGTTTATTCTTATGTTTGAAAGTAAAAGTAAAAGATAAAAGGAAGCTATATGAAAATATGGATGGTCAAAATTGATGTTTTCAGAAATAAATATAGTTTGAAAAGATTTCCTTTTACCTTTGAATCACATGTTTCTTTTATTTTCCATACAAACAAAAAACGGAATGCATAAAATTTATGCTTAAGAAAAGGATGCTGAACTATTGCAACAACTACGATGACTAAATTAGTGAAAAGTGATTATGATTGAATAATTATCATGACTTGGTGGCAAATTGGAGGCCAGCTGTGCGGAAAAAGTTTAGTCAAGTCAAAAACGTGGCCATGAATCATGATGGTCACTATCCTTATATTCACTAAACTAAAAACACAGGAGTCTAATTTTAAGCCTTTTAAATTTTATCATTAACCTGGCATCTATTTACACACGGCATTACATTATAGATTATTTTTAAGCTTTTTAAATAACTTTTGTGTTTTTTATTAATAGATCCTCATATTTTCAAAAATATATCATGGATAACCCCCTTTGCTCTAATTTCATTATGTTATCATTTGTGATAACTTCTATCTTATAAAGAAACAGAATTAGAATAAGGGATATTTGTTATAAATGTTTAAATTTTGAGAGTTCATTTGATAATGCAATAGGGTATGAGTACAACATTTTTCATACCTTAATTATATATTTGATATAAAGTGTAAAAATTGTTATCTGAATGATAAATTGAAAAATCTTATAGATAGTCTATGGCATTCTCCCATTTACAAACCAAACTATGTTTTCTTTAAACTCATCAATAGAGGAAGCAGATAATTACAAAATTTACGGTGAAAGGGTTGAGATTACATCCATATTTCTCAACTTGAAAAAGCAAAGGACGTTTAATTTAGTAATCTTCAAAATTAATCAAAAAAATTGAATTAAAAAAAAAATTCAATCATTAAAATTTGGGTATTTAGTTGAAATCCATACATTTAACAAAGGGTTAATTGCAACGATTGCCCCTAAGGTTTCGAAAAGTGAAGGTTGGATGTTGACTTTAGGGGCATTATACAAAAACCACCCTTTAAGGTTTAAAAAATTAGTCAAATAACTCAAAAACATTAAAGTGGTAGAAGGGTAAGAAATGAATTTCACATTGTTAAAGTGTGAAGCCCAAAACGCTGACGTTTTTGCATACAACACTTATTAATACGCTGCTGTTTAATTCTCATATGAGACAATCCTAGCCATTGAAGCAATCAACATCCAATGGCCAGAATTCATCCAGCAAGTCAATCCCATATAAGCAAACATTTCTACAGAATCGAAGAGCTCTCTCTCTTGTGCGACTAGGGTTCTTTGTGCTTTGATTGGGGTTCTTCAATCTTGTCTCAAATCTGTATAGTCTGTGTTACAATTTGTGTAATTGTACTGTGAGGGTAGTATTTCCTTCAGGATTAGAAAGGATGGTCTAGGTTTCTCTAGAGATTTAGGGTTTGAGTGCTTTGTTCAAGATTGAGAGTTGTGCAAGTCTTTGAGAATTGTTGTAATTTGTAAAGAACTCTTGATTCCTAGTGCAGTGAGCCCTAAAATTCTTGGAACTCAACATGGACGTAGTCTTTCCAATTCTTGGAAAGGTGAACCACGGTAAATCTGGTTGTTATTGTGTTCTTGATCTTGTGTGTGTGTGTGTTGATCTATTAGTTTGTGTGTGATTAGGAGTTAATTGATCACGAATAGGTATAACAAACATTATATTTGAAGGGTAAGACTGGAATTTCATTAGGTAAAAAATTAAAAGAAGAAGAAGATAAAAAAAACTAAACCCGCTCATCTTGCACCAGTCATCTTCTCCAACTACCCTTTGTACAATCCACACCAAAAACTTTGAAACAAAATATGCAATCAAGCTTTCTAACCATCGTATTCATCCTCTTTTAATTCCACATCACCTAACCAACTAAAAAAAGCGCATTTTATGTGCAGGTCTTTGACAAATGTTTTTCAAGCGTACAAAATCATGCAAGTAATAAAGAATGAGAAACGAATGTCAAATCCCAAGAGAATTATTAGTTACCAAGTACCAAAATAAACCATCCTATTACTATTTAGTTAGATGAATCTTAGAACAGTAACTTAACTAAAATCAACAAATCTAAAACAAATTAAAAATCTGGAAGAAAATAAAAATAAAAAAAAATAAAAACACTCTGGTTGTAATGCAAATTTGATTAAACCTAGAACATAGATTTCACATCAATTTTATTTTTATGCATTGATGATTATTGCTAATATTATTAAGTTTTTTCTACAAGCCAAACTCCCTAGAATTCCAATAACTTTCTCTCGAACAATTATTGGATTAACCATTTATTATTAATCCAAGATATCTCTAAATCGGATTTAAAGTCTTAAGAGATCATTACACTTTATGGAAATTATCAAAGCCTCACAGATCACGGTAACCTATCTTTAGCGTTCGCTCAATCTATGATTTTATTACATTAAACTAACTAGATTTTATCTCTCAATCTTAACCTAGTCCATTAGATCAATCAACTCTCAGGCCTAAAAGAATTGAAGCATTACAAACCATAATAAAACTTAGAAAAGATATTCTTAACAAATATTAACAATAATTAATCAACACTTATTCATAAAATTGGGCTACATCTTAGCCCTAGAAAATACTATTTATTTCATAATTGAAAAAAAATAAATAAACAACCATCATAAACATGAGTTCAAGAAAAAGATAAAAGAAAATTTCTCTAAATGATGAACCAAAACCCCAAGGGTTGTTTTGGTTTTACAAATAGTGGCTAATCTCTTCTCTCTACCCTCTCTCTCCTAAAATATCTAAAGACTTCTATTTATAGTGCTAGGGTTTTAGGGTGTAACAAGAAAAATTTTAAACCAAAATGTTATAACCACTCACAGAAAGAATCAACCAAATAACAATAGATCAAGAATAAGAATCACAATAAACACACACAAGAACAACCAGATTTGCCATGGTTCACTTGCTCTATATTTGAACAAGCCACGTCCACGTTGAACTCGGGAATCACATGAGCTCGCTGCACTAAATCACTGTTAAGATTACAGATTACACACAGCAACACAAATCCCTCAAAACCCTTTCTTCAACCCGTAACTCACCCTAGAGATTACACCCTTTGAATCCCTATATACAGCATATACAATACACCCAGAATGGCCTGACCCAGTCACTCAATCAACAAGTTACAAGATTCACTCAACCCAAATTGAAAACACTAAAGACTCAAAATGGTGTTTAACGAAGAAGAGAGAGATTTGCAAAAATGGATGAATGCGTAAACTGCCAAATAACTCTGCTTTTATATGGTTGACATTAGGATTAAATTCCAGCCGTTAGATCTTCTTTTCATCAACACTCAGGATTGTTTCTTCAGTTTGAATCAAAATGATGTCGGTCCATTTAAGTGCAAATACGACAGCGTTTCAAGCCATCATTCAACAATCTCCACCTTGATGGGTTGAAAAACAGCCCCTGTGCTAGTGCAGCTTGCCTTTAGTGAGTCCTTCATAGTTCTCTTGTTACTGTTGCTTACTGAATGAACAGTAGGTTCAAGCAATGCTTGAACTTAGCAATTGTAACAATCTTCGTACCCATGTCTGCTGGATTGTGCTCAGTAGGAACCTTATTAAGTGTTATCTCCTCCCTAGTGATCAGATCTCTCACAAAGTGATAGCGAACATCTATGTGTTTGGTTCGCTCATGGTAAACTAGATTCTTACTCAGATGTATTGCACTTTGACTGTCTGAAAAATGGTTGGCCTTAGTTCAGACAGGTTTGCTTCACTCAGGATCCCTTTGAGCCACATTGTCTCTTTAAATACATCAGCTACAGCCACATATTCAGCCTCGGTTGTTGATAGTGCAACTATAGGCTGTAATTGGGAGTTCCAGCTGATGTAGTTACCCCTCAAGGCAAAGTAATATGCAGTGGTTGACTTCCTAGTGTCCTTATCACCTGCAAAATCAGAGTCTACAAAACCATCGAGCTCAAGTGAGGCAGATCTTTTACAGTATTCTAGTCCCACATTTAAAGATCCACTAACATATTTGAGTACCCACTTCAGGGCTGTCCAATGTTCCATACCAGGATTGGACATGAATCTACTCAGCAATGATATCACAAATGATAAGTCAGGCCTAGTGCTAATCATAGCATACATCAAGGATCCAATCACATTAGCATAGGGTATGGTCTCCATTCTAATCAACTCAGCATCAGTATTAGGGCATTGAGCCTTGCTTAATGTGAAATGGTTTGCTAAAGGCATTGAGACAGTTTTGGACCCTGACATTCCAAATTTTTCTACTAACTTATGCAGATATGAACACTAGTGAATTTTCAGTTTATTCTTTAACTCACAGATCAGAGGCTTTGATTTGCTTATTAGTAACATATCATTTACATATAGCAGTAAGTAAATAGGTATTTCATCTAAAACAGCAAAGTAGAAACAACTGTCATACTTACTCCTAGTGAATCCTGTACTTACTATAAAGTTGTCAAATCTCTTATACCATTGCCTAGGGGATTGCTTTAAACCATATAAGGATTTCAACAGTAGGCAGACATGATTGGGGGCCCTTTTATCTATGAAACCTAAGGGTTGGCTCATGTAGATCTCTTCCTCAAGATCTCCATGTAGAAATGCAGTTGTGACATCTAATTGTTCAAGCTCTAGATCCTGTGAGCTACTATGGACAGCATAAGCCTTATGGTTTTGTACTTAACTACTAGGGAAAAGATTTCATTGAAGTCTATTCCCTCTCTTTGGGTGAAACCCTTGGCTACAAGGCTAGCCTTATACCTGAGGGGATCCTTATCAGTGATACCTTCCTTTAGTTTGAACAGCCACTTGCATTGTACAAGTTTCTGATCCTTAGGCTTTGGTGCAAGCTTCCAAGTTCTGTTCACCTCCAAGGATTTCATTTCAGCTTCCATTGCACCCTTCCATTGGTCCCTTTCTTTTGTCTACATGGCTTCCTGATAAGTTTTTGGTTCTCTTCTTTGTACTTCAGTACCTGCAAGGAGTGCAGTGTATATTAGATCAGCATAGGAATATCTCATGGGTGCCCTTACCTGTCTTCTGGTTCTATCTCTTGCAAGCTGGTAGTCTTGCAAGTGTTCAGGTTGAATCTCAGTGTCATCTACTGTTTCTATCTCATCCTCATGTTCTAGATCAGTTTGTCTAATTTCTCCTCCATGTTCAGTAACAGCTTCAGTTTCTTGGCTGGTTTGAGTTTGGAGAGGAAGCTCCACCTCAATTGGTGTGACTTCAGTTTAGGTGAAGGGATCATCTGTACTTGACATGGGGTCAATTTTGGTTCTAGTTTCCTTACAAGGAAATACTCCCTCATTGAATATCACATCTCTGCTCACAATGATTCTAACCCCTGGAGTATCTCTATCCCAAAGTCTATAACCTTTGGTCCCTTCTTGGTACCCCAGGAATATGCACTTGGTTGACCTTGGTTCCAATTTTCCTCCTATGGTGTGTGCATAAGCTTCACACCCAAAAACTCTCAAGTGGCTTAAAGTTGGGACTCTACCAGTCCACATTTCCTCAGGGCTCTTTAAGTTTGTTGCAGTAGATGGGCTTCTATTTACCAGGTATGCAATTGTTGTAAGAGCTTATCCCCAAAAGGAGGTGGAGAGTTTGGAGGTTATTAACAGGCACCTAACCTTATCAAGGAGGGTTCTATTCATTCGTTCTGCCACTCCATTCTATTGTGGGGTATAGGTTACTGTCCTATGTCTTAAAACCCCTTGGTCACTAAAAAACTTATCAAATTCTTGATTACAGAATTCCAGCCCATTGTCTGTTCTAAGAACCTTCACCCTTTTTCCCATTTGGTTCTCTACTAAGGTTTTCCAGTCCTTAAACCTAGCTAGAGCCTGATCTTTGGATTTTAATAAGTACACCCACACATTGCGGCTGTAGTCATCCACCAAAGACATAAAGTATTATTCCCTCAATAAGACTTCACTTTTCCAGGTCCCCAAAGGTCAGAGTGAATGTATTCTAGTGGTCTAGTGGCTAGGTGTGTCCCTTTGGTGAAACTATTTCTATGTTGTTTCCCTAAAACACAATTCTCACAGAATTCGAGGGATGTGGTCTTGTCCTTACCAAACTGCCCTTTATGCTTTAGAATGTCCATGCCTTTTGACTCATGTGGCCTAATCTAAGATGCCACTTTTCTGTATTGGACAAGTTAGTAGAAGTAATAACATAATTAAAGCAGTTTTGGGAATGATTCCCACAAAGAATATAAAGGCCATTTCTTTTCTCTCCTTTCAGTATCAAGTTGTTATCTCTATATATGTTCAAGCATCCATGTTCTGCTTTATAACAACATCCTGATTCATCTAAGGTGCCAAGGGATATCAAATTTCTTTTAAGTTCTGGTATGTATCTAACCCTAGTTAGTTTTACCACTTTTCCAGTGTTAACCCTTAGAGTCACTGTGCCCATCCTTCTTACTCTGCATGCATTATTGTTTCCCACGTAAACAGTTTCATTTTCAACATTTTCAAATTCCTGGAATTAGTCTCTCCTAGGACTCATGTGAAAGGAATAGCCTGAGTCCAACACCCACTCTTCACCAGTGTCATTCATTGACACAGTAAGTACTTCAGGTTCCTCTACCAGGTTTCTAGTAGTGGCTAGGTTATTCTCAGTATTCCCTTGTTTTTGCTTTTTAATCCACTCAAAACAATTCTTTTTAATATGCCCAGTTTTATTACAAAAGAAACATTTTCTGGACTCTCCTCTATGCTTGTTATTGACCTTCCATTTTTTCTTATTTCTAGCCCTCTGATTATTCTGATTTCCCTTGCCAGTTTGACTAGGTTCTGGTCTACTCTTAACAAATAGATTTGTGCCATTCCGTTTCTAGGTTTTCAATTCTAATTCTCTAGCCCTAAGTCCTGTTGTTATTAGGTCAAGATTTGGTACAGTACCCGAGTACTGTAGGGCATTCTTGACTACCTGGTAGTCCTCAGTGTAATAGCTACTACTACTCAAAAGATTATAATGAAATACATATAAAATAACATAAAGAAATTGGGCCCAAGTTTTTCTTTTATTAAACATATGTACATACTTTTTACAACATAAACATTTTTACACAAAATGTACAAAGTATACAAAAGGTCATCAAAAAAACATCAGGGACAGTGTAGCCACTCCTCCTCGCACGCCGACATCCATCCGACAGTGTCCTCACCTAGGTCCTGCAAAACATGGGAAAACAACGGGGTGAGCACTAAAACAATGCTCAGTAAGTAAATCCTCTACTCATACTAGCCCCGTAACTCTCTTTCTCTAATTCTTTCCTTACAACTCCTCATTCAATAACTCTTTGGGGTACTTCTCTATTTTTCTCTTTCTCTTTCTCTTAGAACTCTTTTCTCATAACTCTTTCATAAATCACGACCCCATCTCACCGGGGGCACGGCCGGGACTCACTCCCACTCTACGTGATCTCTACTTATTCTAGCCGATCGGACTCGGTTATGCATGGATTCGGAACCCTTGGCCATGTGAGTCTATAATCTCTCTCTCTCGGGTACTCGGGTATAGCCCTCATCCGCATGCACTCTCACGGGCTACACCACTTCTCTAGCTGATACTCATGCCGCTCTCTCAATGCGGCGTACATGCGGGAATACTCTACCCATTACTCACGGGTTCCCCATCGCACAACCTACTCTATTCTCTTAACTCTTAAAGAACTTATACTCACATTCTATACTAAATCTCAAGCTACTTCTCAAGTGTATAAACAAAGGTGTAGAGCTATCTCATGCTCCCTAATGCACTAATGAAATGCCAACTACAAGATTTCCTCAAAACAGTCATTCTGCACCAGTCACACTAAAACGGCCATAACTTATGCTATACACCTCGGATTACTACGGTTCTGGTCTCGTTTCAAAGCTTAGAAACAGGGCTACAACTTCTCTGTTTTGGTCTCAGCCCAGTTCGAACCGTAAGATACTCAAAAATTACTCAGAAAGTTACGGCAGTGACAGGGCAGATTTCACTTAGGCATTTCCTCAAACATCTCATGTGCATATAAACACCCTACGAAAATTACTACTAAACTTCATTTTTCTAGCCATCCAAATTGGGGAAAAACTCCCTCAATTACTCATAATCCCTGTCAAGAAAAGCACTCCCAAAAAGGATTACACAACATCTCTCAAACTTCATCTCAAACTCCATTCTCAATACACATATCAACAACACTTCTCATATTTAATCAATCCCAACTACTAAGACTAAGCACACATCTCATCTCAATTTTCAGTAGGTATACCATGTACATACATAATTAAAATAAGTCTCTACTCAAAGCTTAGTCATAACTCAACTTGGTTGGATTTACTTACCTTGTGCAAAGATGGGTTCCTTAGCACTTTTCCTTCCCTTTGTGGACTTGTCTCTTCTCTACAACTCAAAACAACCACAAGGGCAGCAACAACACAATAAGACCTCACTATAAATACAAGAAAACTCACATCTAAAGCATGAATTCTTACCTTAGGAAGCTTTAGATGAAATCTCTACTCAAAACCCCTCTTAAATCCCTTAGAACTCTTGGAAAATTGGGTGGAGAAATTGAGAGAATATGGGCAATGGAAGAGGCGGTGGAATGAAGATGAGTAAGGGCTTTCTCTACACTTTACTCTTTTTAGTTCATATTAAAAGCTTCATTTCCCATTTTGCCCTTGTCCTTTCTTGAAAATTCCATCTATATCCTTTGATTCTTTACAACTACACCCCCATACAAACACAATCTCTACTAAATTTCCTTTCATTTTACTCCCCACTTTTCCTACTAATTAGGGGTAGAATGGTCATTGTGTCCCAAAAGAAGAATTCTCTAGAAAACTCAAGAATCTTTGTTTTAGGCTCTTCGCCGCGGCGAAGAATTTTTCGTCGCCTCGGCGAAATTGGGCAGAACCTACCCGAATGCCACTTCTCCTCCTCGCCGCGGCGAAGTTTATTCTTCGCCCCGGCGAAGTTTAAATTTCCAACTTCACCAAAACTCAACCCATTTCAAGGCAACAATTCAACATACAAACTCAATTTAAGTTAAAACAATACACTTTTAACTAATACGACAAATCTTAAATACGTACCTCAAGTGGGATATTACACTCAGTCAGGGAATTCAATAGAATCATGGCTAGGCTGGTTTCTCCTAAGGCTTGATCTGTCCCTTTTAGGACCAAGGTCATTTTCAGAAACTCGTCTAGGTTTTCATCTATACTCTTAGCACTATCCATTTTATAAGAGAATAAAGCCCCCTTTAAAAAAGCTAGGTTGGGGGCAGATTGCAAAGCATACAAGGTAGTGAATTTACCCTAGAGTTCAATCGATGATTCAATTCCATCTACCTTCTGGAGGACGCTGTCAGACAGATTCATGATTATCAGATTGTATGCCTCCTCATTGATCTCCTCTTTCTTTTTCAACTTCTCCTCTGGCCATTTTTCGGAGTCCTCTTCCTGTGCGATGGCAACCTTGTTGTAAGAAAGCAATGCTTTCATCTTTTTCTTCCAACTCCCAAAATCGATCTTCCCATCATATTGGGAGATCTCCATACGAGTGGTACTCATTACAATATAATGAAAATAAAGAAAACAACAAAGATTCTAAGAAGGTACGTGGCGTTGTTACACCAGAATTTGCCAATTCCTACCAAGCAGTTTTTAAGGCGGTTACTGGTTTCCAGCCTATATACCTTTAGAACTTAACCAAGATCTGACTCCCTATATCCTATTGGAGACTAGAAGGAATCACAGTTTCGAAAAGCCCCAATTTCTAGAAACCCTAATTTCACGAAACCCTAATTTCGCGAAACACTAATTTGTAACAAGAAACCCTAATCTCCAAGAAATGGCTCTGATACCACTGTTATAACCATTCATAGAAAGAATCAACAAAATAACAACAGATCAAGAACAAGAATCACAATAAACACACACAAGAACAACCAGATTTGCCATGGTTCACTTGCTCTATATTTGAGCAAGCTACGTCCATATTGAACTCAGGAATCACACGAGCTCGCTGCACTAAATCACTGTTAAGATTACAAATTACACACAGCAACACAAATCCCTCAAAACCCCTTCTTCAACCCGTAACTCACCCTAGAGATTACACCCTTCGAATCCCTATATACAGCGTATACAATACACCCGGAATGACCTGACCCAGTCACTTAATCAACAAGTTACAAGATTCACTCAACCCAAATTGAAAACACTAAAGACTCAAAATGGTGTTTAACGAAGAAGAGAGAGATTTGCAAAAATGGATGAATGCGTAAACTGCCAAATAACTCTGCTTTTATATGGTTGACATTAGGGTTAAATTCCAGCCGTTACATATTCTTTTCATCAACGCTCAAGATTGTTTCTTCAGTTTGAATCAAAACGACATCGTTCCATTTAAGTGCAAATACGACAGCGTTCAAGCCATCATCCAACACAAAATAAAACAAGGAAATTCGGACTAGGCTTAACACATCCCATACAAGCCCAAGTGCTATCACTGTAGCAACAAAAATCTTTGATGCAGCGAACGCACCAATTATGAGATTCGTTTCACCTAAAACACGCTCACTGCAGAGACATAAATCTTTGCTGCAGGGTGCATTATTTTCCTCCAACGAGCCTAATATATTCAAAATTTGACAACGTTATTAACATAAATTGTAGCTCTATGAATCAGCTTTCTAACAACACAAGAATAATCCAATTCTGAGGTCTATAGATCAAGTTATAGTCAAAATACTGAAGCAAGTTCACAATTGAAGAAATTTCCAGATTCGAATTTCATCTTCAAAACACCATAACTTCCTCGTTTCAACTCGATTTTCAATCTATTTGTTCCTAGCTGCCACAACTCTGTACCAATATTATGCTTCATTCAAATATCATTCATGACCTAAAAATACTCAAAACACATCTGCATTCCCATAAAAGATATTTATGAAATAATTAACTCAAATTTCGCAATTTAAACTAATTTTCCCACAAATAATCTGAATATATCACTAACTAAACATATATTTCCAAGCTCTTATCACAACCCCCAACCAGCTTCTTCCCAATGCTAGCCCCTAGCAAGCTAAGCGATAAAACAAGTCTTTTAGCTTGAAAATAAAAATAAAAATAAACAAACTAAAATCGATATCTAAACTATCCTAAATCACTTCCATAGATTGTCACGGTTGCATTAGTATGCAACAAACCTTTAAAAGCCTAGGCAACCCTAGGTCAACAAGTTACAGTCTCGTAAGGGTTTCTAGCTATGATACCCACAAACACCCAAACCAAACCTAACCTATATTCAACACTAAAGACACAAACAAAAATTCTCAGATCAATACATATATTTGTCTCAAAAATTGCGTCTACATGCACAATTTGAATAATTAATGTCACGTAAATATAAAGAATAAGCAAATATCAATTACACTTTTGTTATAGATCCTCTCATATAATCAACCACAAATCATTTATTTGAAAACTCAGATGATTTTATACACAACTTTCATAAGCAAATAAATTGGATCTCTCAAGAATCTTTTTTCTCATAAAAAAAAACAATAAAAATCGTACAATCAAACTGCATAGGCTCACTTTTCAAACCACTCACCACTAATGTAGAATCCAAACACTACCTTGGATCATTAGGTCTATATTACGGTTGTAACGTTAGGCTAAGGTAATGGGTTATGAAAGAATGGAAATGGACTTTGCAAGTGTAAGAGACTTAATCTTTTTCACAATATGATAACCATGAACAATCTCCTTTTTGCTTCTCTTTTCTTTCACCATCGAACTATTCCTACCTACATTGACATGAACCCTCATATAGTGTTAACCTTATTCCATGTGCTTCTCACAAGCTACTTCTTCCTATGTTCATCATTTTTTTTCTTTTTCTTTTTTCATAGGAAGATAGTAACTTATAAAAACAACTGTCAACCGCACTGCTTTTATTATTATTTTTCTTACACACCTCTACCTATCTCATTGCATAAATCAGGTTGTGGTCCAAAAGATATATTTATTTTCTTCTACCACACTTCTTTTCACGATTTTTTTTTCTAATAAGGTTACGCCAAATTAAGTCTCTCACAATAAGATGGGTTAGAAAATGTTTTAGGCTCATTATCAAGGTAGGATATAGTAGGTTTAAAACAAAGAAACAAGGCTTTTCAAGTTTATATATACAAGCTTAAAGGGTTAACTAGGGGTAAAACAATAAAGGTTGGCTTGAAAGGCTTAATCGTTCCAAAGAAAATTGCCTAAATCATATGTATCCTACACAATGCGGATTCTAGGATTTTGCCTCAAGTGGTCATCAAATGAGTTCTAGAGTTTGTTGAGGTCTCAAGATTAAATGCCCATAAAATATCACACATAAAACTCCTCTAAGTATTTGGATTACTCAACCAACTAATCCCATTCCCAAGAGAGTCGTAAACTAGATGCAATTGACACTCCCTAACATCCATTGTTGCTATTTAATTCTATCAAAACAAAGAAACTTACATTGCACTTAATCGGCTACACACATCGCTTGTTAAATCTATGAATCAGAGTAACCAACACATAACAATATTATTTAACTAACAGAAAAAAATTAAGCAAACCTAAAAACTAACACTTACAAAAATAAAAAGTAATCAATAAAAGATAAAGAAAAATAATTCAAAATAAAATAAAATAAAAAACTTGGGTTGCCTTCCAAGAAGCACTTAATTAGAGTTGTAAGCTTGACTTTTCCTTCTCTTCAATCCGGATTGTCAAGGAGAATCACAACCCGCTCATCTTCAAGTCCACCATCTTCATAAGGCTTCAATCGATGACCAGTCACCCTCTCATTCTTAATTTTGGACTCCATAGTCCTAGAGTTGACTAAACAATTTTCTAGGGAAGAAATAAGGTAGCTTTCTTCAAAAAATTTAGCCACTATGTTATCAAGGACACTAATCTTAAAGTATGTATCTAACTCAGATGGATGCTTCATGTCGTCAAAAACATTAAACTTTACTTGTTCATCCTCTACCCTCAAGATTAGTTTCCTCTAATGAACATCTATCAAAGTCATACTCAATACTCATAGTTAGAAAAAGCCGTCCTAATATTAAAGGTATATTCTGGTCTTCTTCCATATCAAGAACTATAAAATCTACCGAAAAAATATATTTGTCTACCTTTATTCGGATGTCTTCCACCACTCCCATAAGATACTTTATGGACCTATCCACCAATTGGAGAGAAACCGTGGTTGGCTTCACCTCCCTAAGCCAAGTTTCCTATAAATAGAAAAGGCATTAAATTAATGTTTGCTCCTAAATCACATAAAAATTTATCAAAATAACAATTACCAATAATGCAAGGAATAGAAAAAAATCCCTGGATCTCTTAGTTTCGGCAGTAGTTTCTTTTGAATCACACACTGCACTCCTCAGTGAGCATGACCTTCTCGTGTTCTTCAAAGTTCCTTTTGTGCGTGAGGATCTTCTTAAGAAACTTTGCATATTTTGGCATTTGTTCCAACATGTCTACAAAAGTAATATTAATATGTAAGCTCCTAAACATGTCAATAAACTTACCAAATTGTTTGTCTAGCTTCTTATTCTTCAATCGGTGTTGGTACGGAAGGGTAGGTTCACTTTTTACATTGGCATGAGAGGTTTCATAAGATTTTTCTGCTTCTTCAAGCTCGTTGTGACAACAATTTTATCGCCGTGGTGATCATCATTGATCATTCATCTTCTTGTGATTTTTCACGCCAATAATATTTTGCTTACAACTGAGTCATACAAACAAACAAAAATTGCACAAAATTTATGTAAAATGATTATTTTGTCCTTCGTTTTTTGTCTGTTTATATAACCCAGTTGTACTACCCGTATGATAGTATTCCCCCATTGCTAAATATAAAAAGAGGGGAAGTGAGTTTTAACCTCCACCTAATTGATACTATTCCCCCATTGCTAAATATATCTCTTCTATAATAATAGTTAAAACATCTCTTTAAACCCAATTTAATATCGAAAATAGCCCTTTAAACTTAATTATGTTAATTTTCCCCAATTTTAAACTTAATGAGGCTTTTTGTTTTACACCATTTTCCCCCAAATCTCAAACTTAATTTGGTTTTCTATTTACACATTTCCCTCAACTCCCTAATTTAAAATTGAAACATTTTTTTCTTCAGATTCAAATTCAAATTTAGATTCATCACAATATGTCATTACTTTTTCCATGGTTTTAGTATTATATTTTCATCAAACAAACAAATATTTAAAATAAAACAAAGAGTTTCAATGATTATCAAAATTTAGGATTAGGGTTTTTGTAAGGTCAATGGTTAAAAATTAAAACAAAAATATGAAAAACAGTATGAGGGTATTAAAAATTATAATTTCATTTCTAGTATCTATCTATATCTATCTATATATTAATATAATCCTGAAGCATGACTTGTTTTATTGACATGTAGGATTTTTGAAACTCTAAATGTGTTGGATTTTGACATGTTGGATGATTGGTCGAAATGTGGCTGCATGTGATTGGTGATGAGGTGAGATATATACATTTGGTTGCATGTAATTGGAGATAATGTGAGATATGTGGATGTGTAGGATTTTTGGTTATATGTGGCTTAATGTAATTGGTGTTTGATATTTTTTAGTATTAATGACACATATTAATAACAATATGATATTAAATAGTGATTATACTTTATTGGGCATCCCAAAGGTCTAATTAAAACTTTGTTAATTCAAATAAGAAGATATAGAGATTGATGTTTGGTGGATGTGTTTAATCCCTTCACATTCACATTAAATATCTATATATATTTATGTGATATGATATCATTCCACCGTTTATACTTATTGGGCATCCCAAAGGTCTAATTAAATTCCATCACAAAGATATATGTATATTTGTGTTCCAAAAGTTTTTCAAAGTTCTATTGAGATTTAAATTCTTGCACTCCACTTTAATCATACAAATTTATTTATTTATTTTTTGTCTTATGTATTTGCTTTGTCTTGATGGGTTGGGTTTACACAATGTTTGTTTATAATTGGAGTTCATTTCTAATAGTTTTCCTTTTTCTGTATATCATCTTATATCATTTTTTTTTTTTTTTTTTTTTTTTTTTTTTGTCAAGGGCAATTGCATGATGCCTCTGCGAAGCAAGCTTAATACCATTATGCCACATGGACTTTGTGATGGAACAGCTTGATATGATCGAAAAGAAAGAAATCATGGAAACGAAAGGTTAGAAGAGCTACTACTTAAGGATGGAAGGGGCCGTGTGTGGTTGCTCGTTTGGTTATTGCAGACATTTTTGATACACTGGATAAATGATTTTAATATTCTATTAATGAATAATATTTTATTTTAATTGTATATTAATTTTATGTGAAAAAGCAATATTTTATTGCATGATCTTTTGATATATTGGATAAAAGAATTAATAATAGTAATTTTTTTCATTATTACACATTTATATATACTTATTTAATCCAATTTGCTAAAATTAATTGTAGTGGATATATATATATAGTCAAAAATATTTAATTCAAAATGTTAATATTAATTATAGTGTTTTTTGAATTGGACTCTTTTGGATTAACTTTAACTTGTTATTTTTTTTGGACAAGATAGTTAATGCTCTATCAGTTGTTGGGCCGGGTTTTATTTCAAATTGGTTACTACTGTATGAATTGTTTGGCCAAGTTTTATTTCAATTTTGTTTACTATTTAATTAGGGTATTTTTCAATACACTGTTATCGTCTCTACCTCGTTGTCTTGTATCTGTTTTTGTTTTTTCTTTGGTTTCTTCAACTACTACTTTTTGTTTGTTTAAAGTTTCTACAGTATCTAAACAATATTTTGTAAGAATGCAAGTAATATTTATTTCGTCCCTTTTTCTTTTTTAATTTGCAAGTCTTTGTTTTCATTTTTTTTTTATTTGTTTATCTGTGGTTTATATTATATTGTGTAGCTTTGTTTAATATACATCGAATAATGACAGTGAGGATTAAGTATGTGTTTGGGCTTTTATAGTTTTACCTTTTGAAATTTGATTGTAGCATGGAGACTTGAAATAAAGGGTTAAAGAAAGTGAAGCTTATTTGGTTTTTTTTATTGTTTGAGTTATTATACTGTTGTTCATATTATATTGTGAAGCTCTGTTTGATATGCATCGGATAATGAGAGTGATGATTAAGTATGTGTTTGGTCTTTTATAGTCTTGCAATATTGATTTTATATTTGGCTTTTATTTTTGTTCTAGTATTGTTGATAGCATATCAACCTCAAACCAAGCATTGAAGAAAGGAAATCGCCCTGTTAGTGTTAATGTTAGATGCCCTATTCATCTTCAAGAAACAGATCTTGAAAAGCAAAATGAAGATATTCAGTGTTTGATTGATTCTGTTGTTTATAGTGCAAGCGAAGAAGAAGATCAACGACCAGGATATGTGATTACGAAGAGTTCTTAGTCCAATAAGAAAAAGAATACTCTGGACCAGAAAATTAATTACTTGATTGAACTAATAGAAAGTAAACAAAGCAAGCTTACTTCTCATGATAATTCTTTTACCTGTCAATTCAAATACATAAGTTTATATTTTAGTTCGCAAAAATAAGTATTATCAGCATAGTTGTAAAAGTATTGTTTTTTATATTGATTTTAATTATTGTATTGATTTAATTGTTTTATTTATTTATTTTGGTGTTGTTTTGTTAAATAGATTGAAATTTTAACTCAGGAGAACCATAAACTTGCTTTAAAGTTGGAAAATTTGCTTGGTAAACTTGAAGTGGTATGTTTGTTATGGCTTTTATATTTGTCTGATTTATTGAATTGCTTTTGTTAGGGTGATGGCTTTATACGGTGACGTTTTATCATTAAGTGGGATGACGTCATTTTGAGCCAAGTAAAGATCAATCCTGTTCGTTGTCTGGCTGAGAATCCAATGGTGGCAAGTTAGTCTGATGGTCAATAGTATAAAAGCAGTGCAACAGTCCATTCTCGAGGGATTGAACCTGTTTTCGTGTTTTTCCCTTTCTCTGTAAAACGAACTACCTCTTTTAGGGTTTGGATATAGTTTTGATCTTGAATCTTGTAACAAGGTGTTGAGTGGCTGGTTTGTAGGCCACTTGAGGGTGCTACAGTTTGCAGTGTATCTTGGGTACTAGATCTGTGTCTCTAGGGTGTTACGGGTTCTGTAAAGGTTTGGGAAAGGGTTCAATTCTTTGGTCGAGTTGTGTTATGTAATCTTGATCAATATAGTGCAGCGAGCTCGCTAGTTTCCCGAGCTCAACATGGACGTAGCTTGCTCAATTCGAGCAAGTGGACCACGGTAAATCTTGGTGTGTTGTGTGTGTGATTCTGTCTTTTTGTGCTATGTGTTTCATGGTTGTTTTGGTTGATTTGTTGCAAGCAGGTATAACAGTGGTATCATAGCCATTTCTTGGAGATTAGGGTTTTTGCAAAATTGGGGGTTTTCGAATCAGTGATTCCTTTGAGTCTCCAATTGGATCTAGGGAGTCAAAACTTGGCCAAGTTTAAGGGTATCTAGGCTGGAAACCAATAACCGCCTTAAAAACTGCCTGGCAGTACTTGGCGACCTCTGGTATAACAACACCACGTACACATTAGACTATTCTTCCCTGCCATTACAGTACAATGAGCACTATCCGTATGGAGATCTCCCAATACGATGGGAAGATCGATTTTGTGAGCTGGAAGAAGAAGATGAAAGCTCTCCTTTCACACAACAAGGTTGCAATCGCACTGGAAGAAGACATCAAGAAGTGGCCGGAGGAAAAACTGAAGAAGAAGGAGGAAGTTAATGAAGAAGCTTACAATCTGATCGTTCTGAATCTATCAGACAGTGTCCTCAGAAAGGTAGATGGGATCGAATCACCACTGGAACTATGGGATAAACTCAATACTTTGTATGCTTTACAATCTGCCCCAAATTTAGCTTTCTTAAAGGGCACTTTATTTTCTTACAAAATGGATAGTTCTAGGAGTATAGAGGACAATTTAGACAAATTTATTAAAATGACTCTGATCCTAAAAGGAACAGATCAAGAATTAGGAAGTACTAGCCTAGCTATGATCCTCTTGAACTCACTGCCTGATGACTACCAAGTAGTCAAAAATGCGTTACAGTACACTGGTACTGTACCAACCCTAGATCTAATAGTTGTAGGTCTTAAGGCTAGGGAGTTAGAGTTGAAAGTCCAGAAAAGGAGTGGGTCAAACCTATTTGTTAAAACCAAGGTGGAGTCTAGTTAGACAGGGAGGAGTAATTTTGTCAATCAGGGGAATAGGAATAAGAAAAAGTGGAAGGGAAATAACAAGAGTAAAGAAATAGAAAATGCTTTTTCTATAATAAGGCTGGTCATATTAAAAATAACTGTTTTGAATGGATCAAGAAACAAAAACAAGGGAACACAGAGACAAACCTAGCCACCACTACAAACCTAGTAGATGAACCTGAGGTGCTTATAGTGTCAATGTCTAACACTGCTAATGAGTGGGTGTTGGACTTAGGATGCTCTTTCCATATGAGTCCAAACAGAAACTGGTTTCAGGAGTTTGAGGATACTGATTCAGAAACAGTTTACATGGGGAACAATAATGCATGTAGGGTTAGAGGAATTGGCTCTATAACTCTAAGTCTTAACACTGGAAAATTGGTTAAACTCACAAGAGTCAGGTACATCATAGAAACTGAAAAGAAACCTGATATCTCTAGGTACCCTAGATGAATCAGGCTGTAGTGTAACGCCCCACTTGAGGTACGTAGCTAAGTTATGGTGTATTGCTTGAATGTTTATTGTTTTGCTTTTATTTGGGTTGATATATTGTTAATATTGGTTGGTTGGCCCTTAGTTGAATTTTTGTTAAAGTTATTTTGAGAAAAATATGAAGAAAATCCCTTAAACTTTCATTAGGGGTAAAATGGTCTTTTTACTCAAAATTAGTTGAAATTGTGGGGAGTGAAAAGAGATAGAATTTCATAGAGAATGCATTAAAAATGAAAGCATTATTGTAATTGACTAAGGGACATAGATGAAATTTCTAAGAAAGAGCAAGGGCAAAATGGGAAGACATGTGTTAATTGTGAGTTAATAAGGGTTTGGGTCTAGAAAACCCTTCATTCTTTTTCTCCACCGCCAACTTCTTCTCACCACTTCTTCTCAACTCTTTTTTTCAACATTTCAAGATATTTTAAGAATTTTAGAGAGCTTTTTGAGTAGTTTGGGATAGAAACTTAATCTAAAGCACCCTAAGGTAAGGATTTTTGCTTTAGATGTGAAGTTTTGCTTATATATATATATATATATTGAAGTCTTAGGGTTTTATTGTTTAAAGGTGTAGAGAAGAGACAAGCTATCAAAGGAAAGGAAAAGTGTTAGTGAAATCTCTCCATTACAAGGTAAGTAAATCCAACCAAGTTGAGATTCAAGAAAAGTAAATGAGTAGAGATTTATTTTAATTATGTATATATATGTTATACATACTGAGAAATTGAGATGAGATGTGTGCTTAGTCATAGTTGTTGGATATGCTTAAATTATGAGAAGTGTTTTTGAGATGTGATGAGAGGATGTAGTTTGAGATGAAGTTGGAGAAGATTGAGTAATTTCTTTGGGAGTGTTCTTTTATGACAGGAATTATAGCTATGTGAGGGAGTTTCCTCTCATTTTGGATGGTGGAAGAGAGGAGTAGAGTTATAGATAAAGTAGCATTTGTGTATGCACATTAGTTGTTTGATGAAATGCCTAAGTGAAAAACTGCCCTATCACAGCCGTGACTTTCTGTGTGACTTTTAGGCATCTTACAGGTTGAACTGGGTTGAGACCAAAACATAAAAGTTATAGCCCTGTCTCTAAGCTTTAAAACGAGACCAAAATTGTAGCAATCTGATGTGTATAACTCAAGTTATGCCTTCTTGAGTGTGACCTGCACAGAATAACTATTTTGATGCAATATTGCATTTGTGCATTTCATAAGTGCACTAAGTAAGAAACTTTAAGCATGAACCATCCTTATGCATTAATTGTGCATTGAGAAGTAGTTTGAGAAAGAGTTGAGAACTTTGTGAATGGGCTACTCTAAAAGTAAAGAGAATGAGAAAATCTAAGAATGGGTTGGTGCTTTGTGAACTCCACCCGAAAGTTATGAAGAATGGGTTGGTGCTTTGTGAACTCCACCCAGAAGTCACGAAGAATGGGTTGGTGCTTTGTGAACTCCACCCAGCCGTGCCTCCCGTAAGATGAGGCCGTGACATTCAAGTGACAAAGAATGAGAAAATATGAGAAAGAATAGAGGAAGAGAATGAGTAGAAGTCACGAAGAGTGGGTGGATGCTTTGTGATCTCTACTCAGCCGTGCCTCTGGTAAGATGAGGCCGTGACATACAACAGAAAGTTAATAGAAAAGAGCTTTGTGTAAGAGAAATAGAAAGAGAAAATAAATGAGATGAGAAGAGTGTAAGGAAAGAATTACGAGAAAGAGTTACGGGGACAGACAAGTAGAAGATTTACTTACTGAGCATTATTTTGTGCTCACCCCGTTGTTTCTCTTTGTGTTTGCAGGATCTAGGTGAGGACGCGGTCGAACGGGCGTTGGCAAGCGAGGGGCAATAGCTACACTGTCCACTGTTTTTGATAACTTTTACAAATGATACCTTACTTTGTATAAAGAATGATTATATGTATTAAAAGAAAATTTTGGGCCCATTTACTTTTGCTAATATAAATGTATTTTACTTGATGTATTTCTATGAGTATCCTAGTATGAAGCAGTTACTACATGTAGTTATAAGGCAGAGAATGGAAGCCTGAACATATACAGAAATAGGAACCTTATCCTAATAGGAGATAAAAAGAATGGGCTTTATATACTCTGTGGGAACATATCCTCTAATTGTTTGAACTCTGTGATTAAGCCTGCCAACCTATCCAACATAGAAAAGTGGCACCTTAGACTAGGTCACATAAGCCAAAGAGGTATGGATACCCTGAACAATCAAGGTCAGTTTGGTAAGGATAAGATCTCTTCACTAGATTTCTGTGAAAATTGCATACTATGAAAACAACATAGAAACAGTTTCCAAAATTGGGTACACCAAGCCACTAGTCAACTTGAATACATTCACTCTGACCTGTGGGGACCTGGGAGGATTAGAACCTATGGGGAAAACAGTTACTTTATGTCCCTAGTAGATGATTACAGCAGAAAGTTTTGGGTTTACCTATTAAAGACTAAGGATCAAGCCTTAGAAAAGTTTAGGGAGTGGAGACTCTTAGTTGAAAATCAGATGAATAAGAGGGTTAAGGTTCTCAGAACTGAAAATGGGTTAGAATACTACAACCAAGAGTTTGATAAGTTCTGTAGTGACCAAGGGATCTTGAGGCATAGGACTGTGAAACACACCCCTCAACAGAATGGGGTGGCTGAGAGAATGAACAAAAACCCTCCTGGATAAAGTGAGATGCATGCTTATCACCTCCAAACTTCCCACCTCCTTTTGGGGAGAAGCCCTAACCACCTCAGCCTACCTGATAAATAGAAGCCCCTCCACTGCTATAAACCTAAAATGTCCAGAAGAGATGTGGGCTGGAAGAAAACCTGATCTGGGACACTTGAGGGTTTTTGGCTGTGCTGCATATGCACACACTGTTGGTGGAAAGTTGGAACCAAGGTCTACAAAGTGTGTTTTTCTAAGATACCAAGAAGGAACAAAAGGGTACAGGCTGTGGGACAAGGAGTCCCCTGGGGCTAAAGTTGTAGTAAGCCAAGATGTGATTTTTAATGAGGGTATTTTTCCCTGTAAAAGTACTAACTCTGATGTAGGTCCAAATCCAAGTGTAAGGGAGAGTTCTAGTCAGCCTGAGACTACACAAATTGAGGTGGAGCTTCCTGCCCAACCTCAACCACTGCGGGATTCTGAAACCATCCAGGAAACTGAAGCTGTTCCTGAACGTGGAGGAGAAGCTAGCCATTATGATCCAAAACAAGAGGATGAGACAGAAACAGCTGAAGATACTGAAACTCAGCTTGAAAACTTGTAAGATTACCAACTTGCAAGAGATAGGGCCAGGAGATATGTAAGGATTCCCATAAGGTTTTCATATGCTGACCTTATTTATACTGCCCTTCTTGCAGATACAGAATTGCAGAGAATCGAACCAGAAACATATGAGGAAGCGGTAAACTCTAAGGAAAGGGACAAATGAAGGGTTGCCATGGAAGCTAAGATGAAGTCTCTAAAGGTGAACAAAACCTGGGTTTTTGTACCAAAGCCAAAAGGGTAGAAGGTAATCCAATGTAAGTGGCTGTTCAAATTGAAGGATGGAGTAACAACCAGAGAACCACTCAGGTATAAGGCTAGATTAGTGGCCAAGGGCTTCACCCAAAGAGAGGGAATATACTTCAATGAAGTTTTTTCCCCAGTGGTTAAGTATAAAACAATTAGATTAATGCTATCTATAGTAGCTCACCTAGATTTAGAACTTGAACAATTAGATATGACTACTGCCTTCCTTCATGGGGATCTTGAGGAAGAGATCTATATGAACCAGCCTATAAGATTTATAGATCCAAAGACCCATGACCATGTCTGCCTTCTTCTCAAGTCTTTATACGGCCTAAAACAATCCCCCATGCAATGGTATAAAATATTTGACACATTCATTGTGAGTATAGGCTTCACTATGAGTAAATATGATAACTATTCTTACTTTGCCCTAAGTGGTAACCTGCATGTGTACTTACTATTGTATGTGGATGACATGTTAATAATTAGCAAGTCTAAGCCCTTGATTTGTGAATTAAAAGAAAAATTGAGTGCTAAGTTCGAAATGAAAGATTTAGGAAATGCAAAGAAGATCCTAGGAATGCAAATTGACAAAAATAGGCATAAATGTGAGCTGAGAGTGCACTAGTGTTCATATTTGCACAAACTAGTAGAAAAATTTGGTATGGCAAGTGCAAAACCTGTTACAGTCCCACTAGCTAGTCACTTCACACTGAGTAAATCACAATGTCCCAGAACTAAACCTGAAATGATTAGGATAGAACATATCCCATATGCCAATGTGATAGGATCTCTTATGTATGCCATGATTAGCACTAGGCTTGACTTAGCCTTTGTAATTTCCTTACTCAATAGATATATGTCTAACCCTAGTATGGATCACTGGATTGCTGTAAAATGGGTTCTGAAATATGTAAATGCTACTTTAAATGTTGGACTGCATTACTGTAAAAGAACTGCTTCACTTGAGTTTGTTGAGTTTGTAGATGCAGACTTTGTAGGTGACACAGACACTAGGAAATCAACCACTGCATACCACTTCACTTTAGGAGGCAACTGCATTAGCTGGAAATCCTAGTTATAGCCAATAGTTGCATTATCCACTACTGAGGCTAAATATGTGGATGTTGTTGACATATTCAAAGAAGCCATCTGGCTAAAAGGAATTCTCAATGAAGCCAAGTTAACAAGTCAGAGGCCTGTAATCTTTTCTGACAGTCAGAGCG
This sequence comes from Pistacia vera, assembly GCF_008641045.1. Classification (NCBI taxonomy): domain Eukaryota; kingdom Viridiplantae; phylum Streptophyta; class Magnoliopsida; order Sapindales; family Anacardiaceae; genus Pistacia; species Pistacia vera. The sequence goes on along the minus strand of NW_022196346.1, from coordinate 1,006,287 downwards.
CAATACATTTGAGCAAGAATCTGGTGTACCATGAATGTACGAAGCACATAGATGTAAGATATCACTTTGTGAGAGACCTGATCTTAAGAGATGAGATAGCACTTCTAAAGGTTTCAACCGAAGAAAATCCAGCAGACATGGGTACCAAGACAGTCACTCATACCAAGTTCAAGCACTGCTTGAATTTGTTATCCATTCAGTAGTCTAGAGTGACCAGAGCAATAAAGGATCCCACAAAGAGCAAGCTGCACTACAATCACGAATAAATCCATCAAGGTGGAGATTGTTAGGGTGATGGCTTTATATGGTGATGTTTTATCATTAAGTGGGATGACATCGTTTTAAGCCAAGTAAAGATCAATCCTGTTCGTTGTCTGGCTGAGAATCCAACGATGGCAAGTCAGTCTGATGGTCAACAATATAAAAGCAGTGCAATAGTCCATTCTCGAAGGATTGAACCTGTTTTCATGTTTTTCCCTTTCTTTGTAAAACGAACTGCCTCTTTTAGGGTTTGGATATAGTTTTGATCTTGAATCTTGTAACAGGGTGTTGAGTGGCTGGTTTGCAGGCCACTTGAGGGTGCTAGAGTTTGCAGTGTATCTTGGGTACTAGATCTGTGTCTCTAGGGTGTTAACGGTTCTGTAAAGGTTTGGGAAAGGGTTCAATTCTTTGGTCGAGTTGTGTTCTGTAATCTTGATCAATATAGTGCAGCGAGCTCGCTGGTTTCCTGAGCTCAACGTGGACGTAGCTTGCTCAATTCGAGCAAGTGAACCACGATAAATCTTGGTGTGTTGTGTGTGTGATTCTGTCTTTTTGTGATGTGTGTTTCGTGGTTGTTTTGGTTGATTTGTTGCGAGTAGGTATAACAGCTTTTATTCAGGATTCATGTTTTTTAATTAGTGTTGTTTGGAAGGTGTTTTGAATATATGTTCTTTTGCATAACATATATGCGTTTGTTTATATTATAGAACTATTTTATTTTGATAAAAAAATTTATATTTTTGATAAATAACTTACAAATATTTGATTTTATTGTGGCATGAGAAACATGTTGAATCATATTCTGGATTTGTGGAGAAGTGGAAGGATATGTTTTTGAGTTCAAATGTTTCAAAATCTGCTAAAAAGGCAATGGATATACCTTGTCAATCAAAATCGGGGAAAAAGCTTGGTCGCAAACCCAAAAATTCAACTATCCAGTAAAAGGAGTTGGATATATAAGTTATATGTAATTAGTTTTTGTAATACTTTGTTGTTTTTTATAAGGTGTAGTGTTGAATATGATATTTACATTTGTATAATTATGAATTTTTCTTATTTATTTATAATTTATCATCCTTAAAAGTAATTAATAGTTGGGTTATTTGTTATCGTAATTCATTTTAGGTTATAAAAATGATTTTAAGATTAAGCAAGTATATATTTTGATTTTTTTAGGTTAATGTTATGTATATGTTATTTTTCATTGCTATATATTTCATATTAATACTTATTAACTTGTTGCTAAAATTAATGTATGACATATTTATAACATATTATTGTTCGGAATACGGGTTGTTGACAAAAAAGAATAAAAAACTTAAGATGATGTTGGAAAATCTGAATATTGTAAGTTAATGAGAAACAGAAATTGTTGTTATTGTACTTTGGAATTCAATATATTGTTATTTTATTTATTATATATTAATTATTAAATAAATGTGTACATTCGCATTCTTCATTTCTTATCGTGATGATTTGCCAGTTCCATTTCGTTTGCAGCAATATGTAACTCTAATGTCATCATATTAGAAATAATAATTATTGTTGAATGCATGACATCCACCAACCTGTCAATGAGATGTTTCGCTTTCTGTCTTTTGGTATTTATATTCTCTACGTTGGTGCCAACATTTTCTATAATCTATCTCAATTCGTATTGTCTGTTAAGTATTGCTGATTCAACTGTTGAAAAAATGAAAAAAAAAAATTAGTTTATGAAAACCAAACAATTATAGAGTTTATGTATATAAAAAAAAATATAACAAAATGAGTAAAATATCTGATACCGCTTTCAAAGTTCTTTAGATCTGACGTTTTGTTTGGCATTGCGAATAAATAGTAGAAGCAAAAAGCATCAATAAAAATTTAGTACTTTGTGAATGCATTACGAATACAATTTTTCTTAACCTTATAAATAGATAAATATCAAGAGTCGGTTTTAATGGCAACACAAATTGAATGAATAGAAAACGAAACGACATATTTTAAAAAATAATCACAGGGATTAAAGAAGATAAAAAACTGTTGGATAGTGTGCAATGAAACGATAATAAGTATTTATTTGGTAGTTTAATTATTATTATTAAAAGGTTTGGTAAAAATATTTATGGTAGTAGATCAAAACAATAGTTTGAACAATGTGCAAAGAAACGGATTCAATGGTTTGGCACAGACAGTTATCAAATTAGATTAATAAACCGTTCATATAACGTGTAGTTAAATGCTGATAATTGTGTATTAAATGTAAATATTGATATATATTTATGAAACATATTAATATGAATGTGTTAATAAACATTATACATTTTAAATTTGAATGTCAAATGTTTGTTTTTATGTGTATGTGAGTGAATTAAATATATTGCACAAATTTTTAGGTTATTGAATTGTTCACCGGCAGGTTGAAGAATAAAGTTTACCACAATGAAAAGCTAACAATTGGTATTCGAACAATCAAGTTTAATAAATAAGTAAATTTGTTTAAGAAGGTGAAAAAATGTTTCGTATAACGTGCCCATTAACTGCAACATGTGTTTATTAGTTATAAAAATATTATTGAAAATGAATGTGAATCATTTGTTTTTTTCAAACTGTGCATATTTACATTAATATTTGTAATTCTTCACATTGTTATCAAATGAATTTTAGGTATAAAACATTTTAGGTTTATCTAAATGAAAATATTTAATGTCAATGTGAAGTTCGCCTTTTAAATTAATAGTGACATACATGATTGATCAAGCTTCAATGATTAAGGTTATTAATATAAGTTATTAATACCAAAAAAATATGAAACACGAATTATATTAAGCTATATTTCATAGCAAATCATTTTTATGTATATATTACAATCATTATCAATGACGTGCAATAAAATCTAAAACTTATAACATGGTATCATGTGTTTGAAAATCGTTTGCATGTTATGTTAACAACGTACTTTATTATTATGGTTAGGATATAGGATTATGCAATTTGAGATTTTTTGTTCAACAATATAATTTGGAATCAGTAAGATTAATTCTGAATAATCACTGGTATATTAAAATTCAGTAAAATATTATGAAGATTCTAATTTGATGTCCTTATATTTCTATTACAAATAGTATTTTACACATACTATTTGGTAATCTACACAACAATTTTGGCAGGTGATATTTTCCAGTGTTGTTATTTTGTCCCAGTGCACAACACTTTCATCTTGTTTGTCACAAATCCCAAATATCTTTCTTTTGATGAGAATCATTGCTGTTGGAGTCAATGATTTGAAGGTTTCTCTGAAATTTCTCATCCTGACAAAATAGTATGGTTGTTGTTTGACCAACTTGAGTAGAATTTGTATTCCTTTCCTTTCATATATGGTTAGCAGAGCAATTGCGAAGTGATATAGTGCTTTCATTGTATTTGTTCTACAAGCTGCATTCAGCATCGGTAAACTATGTACACATCATGTTCAATGAAGACTGAATGTGTTCCAAGCAGTAATAAAGCATGTATATTTTCTGCATTTGCAAACGTTTTTAGAATTGAAAGTCCTTGCAGCGTGATTGCTGGTAGCTTGGATCTTTGCTTGTAGATATTTCTTTAACACAATACTTTCTTTGTATTTGCATATGCAAAATGTTAGATAAATGAAGTGTAATTTATATCTTGTGATAGTATTTTAATATATTAATCAATACTATTGGGGTTAGTAGTACTTACGTCAACTGAATTGCACAAAGAGTCCGGGTGCTTCTTTGGGTTGCTTTAACAATGATTTGTTGTAGTACATCTACCGGTAGTTGTAAAATATTACTGATTTCTGTTGTTGAATCTTCGTCAGCCATTGTAAGGTTTTTGAGTGTATGAAAGGTTTAGATTTTGAATATTTGCATTGTGGTTTATATAATTTTTTGGTTGATAGTGAATAGTCATTATACGTTATTGTTTTAAATAAAATTGTCCATTGCATCTGGCTTTTAGTATTTTTGAACGTTGATTATGGTATTGAATATTTTATTGAGCATTGAATTATATTTGGGTAATTGTATATCATATGTCAAACGGTTTATCATGTGAAAATGGTTCGACAAAGACAATCTCCCTATGTGTCAACATAAACGTATCCTTGAAACATTATCATCAATATTACCTGATTATTAATGTTTATTAATTATTGTTCGGCGAATGGTTTTGTAATAATGACTTGCCATGGTTCGCCAAAGGCAATTATACATTAACAACATATCTTGATATAGGTGTGTTACCAAAACAGTATGTAATAAGTAACGGTTATTGTAAGATTCGTTGTAAATATTCAGAATACATAATACAATTGTTCGACAAAACATTTGTATATGTTATTCTGTAATTGAAATGGCTAGAGTATTGTTTATTAAAATTGTTGACATATACCATTGATAATCCCAAGTTTTAATTTTATTTAATAAAGTGTTCAGTTTGTTCAACTTGTTTATTGAATACATAATTGTAATGTTGATGTATAATATTTTATTAGAATTGTTTGATTATAATGCAATTTGATAATCTACATAATAAAATAATGTTTATCATATAAGAGGTGTAATTATTCAAAGTTAAAGATTCTTTTTAGTTTAAACGCTGTTGTTAAATTATTGTTCAGCATGTAGGTTATTATACACTAAAATGGTTAAACTTATATTTATAATATTTACAAATAATGAGTTATTTTTCTTAGTTTGTTGTTTTAAATATTATTGCAAATTTGGATTGTTGCTATTGTATTTTTGAATGGAATATATTGATATTTTTATTAAATGTATTGTAAACATCAAAAGATTGTGTACATGGGAATTTTTTATTTCTACTGCTGATGAATTCCGAGTTTGAATTCCTTTGCAGCAATCCTAAACTCCCTCTTGGTTAGATCAGAAATAATATTGATGGTTGACTGCATGATTTATAACAGTCCATCAATTGTTTCTTTCAATTTTTGTCTTGCAGCATTTAGTTTCTCCATGTTGCTTTTGACATTGTGAAGAATCTCTTTCAAGTCTTCCTGTTTGTCGATTGAATCAGGTTCATCTGTTAAGTATAACAATCAAATTTTATTAATTTAAAAAAAAAAATATAGAGATACAGAGTTTCTATATAGACATGAAAATATTAGAATGGTTTAGATGTTTGTTATCATCTGCAAAGTTCTTTGGATTTGATGATTTGTCAGCCATATTGAGATAAGCAGAGAAAATAAATCAAGTATTTTGTAAAGGCAAAACAAATACAAATTTACTTATCCTTATATAGATATTAACATGAGAAGACGTTTTAAATGAGAATAGAATATGAATAGTTAGGAACCCAACAGGTATCTTTTCATAAAGAAAGGCATTAGTTACTAAAAATGATTTAAACAACTCTTCGTATAATGTAGAGTGTAAAAGTTGGAATATTAATAGATTTCTGTTAAAAAATAATCACAGGCATTTATGAAGAAAAGGAAAAAAAGTTTTTGATAACATGTAATTAAGCGATAATAAGTATTTATTGTACATAAAAATTTTAAAACATTACAAATGCATATTGATATTGTTATGTTTTTAAACTATATATATATTATATATATATATATTATATATATATATAGAAAAGGAAAAAAAGTTTTTGATAACATGTAATTAAGCAATAATAAGTATTTATTGTACATAAAAATTTTAAAACATTACAAATACAAATTGATATTGTTATGTTTTTAAATATATATAGATATATTTACTTTAAATGGTTTGTATTTTTGTGTATGTTATGGGATTAAACACATCTAAAATTTTTTTAGAATAATACAATGGTTCGCTAAAACACAGTTATGGAAGTAGATGAAAGCAAACGTTCAAACAATATGTAAGAAAATAGGTATATAAATATATATTAAATGAATAAATTCGAAAACATTTACAAAACTAATTAATAATTGTTGTCAGTGGGTTTGCAAGTACAGTTATTAATTCAAATATGTTTGCCAACAATTGAATATTGTTGGGAATGAGTTATACTTTTTTTTAGAAATAAAATTTACAACACTTAAAATTTAACAGTTGGTATTCAAAAATGAATTCCAGTTTGACAATCAATTTTTACAGAAAAAAATTACTATCAGATATTTTATAATGTTTTATGAGCAACTGTTATGTTTGCCTTTTATAAAATTGATTTGTCTATTTTCCCTTCTTGTTGATTATGTTGTATACCTGACTTTATTTGTATTGATATATTCATATCTTCATGGTATTGCTTGATTAATTGTTTGATATAATTAAAACTTGCTCATTTTTTTTTTTATTAGTTAGTATCATTGATGAACAATATCAATTATTTTTATTATAGTATGTTAATGTTTGATATTGTATGTTAAATATTGTTGAAGATATTGTTTGAGAAAGGAAAGAATTGATGTTAAAAGGTGGTATTAGACTTGACCAAGTATAAGTTTAGGTGTTTAAGAGTGCATTTTGTTATGCCAAAATCTAGAATAACACTTGGTTATGTTAGTTCAATGAAATGAATGGCTTTTAGTGCATGATTCAAGTTGCTTGAACTTTTAGCATTAGTTTGAATGGCATATTATTTAGTCATTGAATTATGAGTTTTGAAACTTATGACTTTAGAAAAGTGATGGCAAGAATTGCATATTAAATTGTTGCAATAGTGTAGTATTGATGATAGTAAAAGATGGGTGATTATATTATAATATTACAATATGCCACAATAAATTGTCAACCTTATATGCTTAAAATTAGAAAGATCATCCAAATAATGGCTTGGCCAAATGAGTATATTGTTGTTTCTTGTTTTGAGATTAGTTACAAACAATATGTAATAAGTGATTTTATTGTATAAAGAATAAAAAAGGTTTCCTAAGTGTAGATATCAAAAGAAACATCAAAGAAATAGAAGTTTGGTTTATGTATTAAATGCATGACCATTTTAGAAATTGATTGGTATGAGTATAGTTTTCATGCCTTATTATATATTACAAGCTATAGAATTGTGCTAGAAGATCTTGAGAATATTTTGTATTGGCCAAAAGTTTAGTTAAGAATGTGAGAAAGAAATTAGAATTATATATATTTGAGAAAATCTAGTAGCATAATTGGGCAAGTTAGTAGACTTAATACCTAAGTTGTGGCATAGATTTTTATAGAATAAATTAGATTGCCCAAAATGTAGAATTCATTCCCTAGTTGAATTGTGCCGTTTTGATATCTCACTAATAGAATTATAGAAGAGTAGAATTTGCGAGAGATAATGTAATTGTGTATGTGTACATTTTATATAGCATGATAGAATTGAAGAATTACAGAATTATGTAGAAATTATAGAATCGCGTACGTACACACGATACATAGAATTCATAAATAAAGAATAAAATATAAAATGTTTAAGTTAAGCATGTTACTAAAATAGAACTTTGCGCTTTCCAGAAAAGTATAGAAATAAAAGTCTTAGAATTAATAGAATACATGCCAGAGTCAGACACGTATTTTGGGATCATACATAGACAGCATATAAATACATGATATAGCATAACATGTATTTCAGAAATTTTAAAATTATTGGAAAATGTCTAGCTAGTTATTTTTCAGATTTACAGAGCACGTTTTCAGAGGGCTGTTGCGATGGGGAACCTGTAAACATTCGCTGCATTAGTTAGTGGCGACAAAGATGCAAAAATTTTCCACATGCACACCACCATTAGTGAGCAGCCTCAGAAAAGAAAATAGAATTGTACAATCCACTAGAAGTGGATGTGGATGAGGACTGTACCCAAAAAGAATTTAAGAATACGCTTACACGGCCAGGGTTCCAAATCCATGCCTCAGCCTAGTCCGATTGGTAAACCAGAACAGAATACAGAAAGAGAAAAAGAAAGAAAAATAGAATAAGAAATAGAAAACAAAAAGAATTTCAGAAAGAAAGAAAAATAGAATAAGAAACAGAAAACAAAAAGAATTTTAGAAAGAAAGAAAAATAGAATAAGAAATAGAAAACAAAAAGAATTTCAGAAAGAAAGGAAAAGAATTTCAGAAAGAATTAGAAAAGAATTTTCAGGAAGAATACAAACATGATCATTTGCATATGCATCAGACATTTTATGTGTATTGCATCTTATGCATTTATGCATAAATTAAAGAGCTTATTTTATTATTGCATGTCTGACTAGCCAAGAAAAGAAAATAGAAGCCCATGAAAATAGAGAAGAAAAGAAAATAGAATCCTATGAGAATAGAAAAGAAATTAGAGATATACGAGAAAGGAACAGAAATTAGATATATGCTAGAAAAAAAATAGAAAATTAGAAACATGACAAATAGCAAGGAAACTTAGCGATTCGTTGAGTAGAGAAGGAAATAGAAAGATGTAATCTAGCAGAGAAGAGAAATAAAATGATAAAGAATGACACAACACTAGAAAGATTTAGAAAGATTTGAGAAAAAATAGAAGACGGCTAAGTAGTACGCCTAAGAATAAAGAGAGAAAGCAAGCAGTATAGCGAAAACAGGGATAGTGGAGTAAGAGAGGTTTGATTTACTTACTGAGCATTTATAGCTCACCCCGTTGCTTTCTTTATTTTTGTTGGTATTAGATTGTAGCGGTCCAGAGACGTCAAGCTAGCGAGAGGATTGTACACACTGTCTTAGTGAAGAAATTAATGTGGATTTATGTATGTAGTAATAATATTTAGAAAAATACCTTCACTCTTTCCGATTCATTAGAAAATGATTCTTATTATTTTTATATATGTGAGAAATAGTCATTGTGTAAAGTATTTTATAACTGGATTAAGGATAAAAATTTTAGACGAACACCCTTTTTAAGCTAGCAACTTTCTGGATTCTCTCTATAGGATACTCAATGAGTACTTGCCTAGTGAGAGATTACATTGTATCTAACAAAAGTTATTTAGAACAAGTTATAATAAAAATTTTAATCAGTTAAACATTTGACAATGAGACAATTGAAAAAGAATTTTATTTATTATATGTATATTGTAAACATGGTTACATCATTATTTTTTACTATCAGGTATGCTTGGATGATGTAGAGGAAAGATCTTGAACTTTCTATTTAAGAATTTTCAATTCCTCTTCAACGACCAAACTCTCCTGTTTATTTAGATCAGAGATAATGCCCATGCAAGAATCTATGATGTTACCCATTTCATTGGTAACATCTTTCAGATCAAGTCTTGCCACATTTAAATAGTCTAGATTTGTCTTGACTTTCTACAGAAGTTTCTTCAAGTCTTTCGGTTCATCATTTTTATTCACCAGCGAACCAATTGACAAAAATAGATTCATGGAATTGTATCAATTTACAAAAAGCTATAAATAAAAAATTCTTTGTACTTTAATTAAGAGAAACATCATCAATGCAAATGCATTCATTTCTTACCTTTTTGTTTTTTTGTTGAAAAACTTGAAATATCTTCGTCTGCTTTCTTCTTACCTTTATCCGCCATTTTAAAAAATGTGAAGAAAGCTTGAGCAGATAATTAAACTATAATAAAACTTTATATAACGATACAGATGCAGTTTTAGTAATCCTTTTATATTTATATAAGCATGAAAGTATCATTTTAATGTGTATGGAAATCGAACAGTTAGAAAACGAATAGATGTATCATAATAAATAAACTGGTCGATTGAAGAATGTGCAAAACAACGGTCATTGATATTATATTAAATTTAAAACCAAGTAAATGTTAACAATTTATATTTAAATTGTAATCAATATTTTTATTTATTATAAAAATAATGTTTCTTTCAAATTACTAATTTTTTTATTCGAATTTGAATCTAATGTTATTGCAATGAAAGATGAAAAGAAAATCAAACAACATTTTCATAAGATATTATATTTTTTTCACTAATTATTATATTTGATTAGTGATAATCATGTTTATTTTATTTTACATTTTTCTGTGGCAATTGGATTTCAAGAATTTATAATTGTTCATATGATAAATTATTCAGTCAAATTTTTTTTTTTAATAAGAATAATATGCAATTATTATGATACCGTGTGTATTCATTAAGTTTAAAATAAAATATGCTGTTATTGTTATTATATCTTAAAGAGATTATTATTTAACGATAAAAACACTGGCATTATTATTTTGGTGGCATCGCTTAGATTGATAAAATTTATATGTTGTTTAAACGTTATCATTCAATATGTTTATTGCTTTTAAGGACATTTTATTGATTAAGAGTATTTTTTCAGCCTGATTCAAACCCTCTAACCTTAACGTATCTATTTTTGTTTCTATTGCATCGAATTTGTTGCTGTGATTTGAAGCAAATTTATAAAATTGAATAGTTTCGTCAAAAATCTTGTCAGTTTGCACAAATTTACAATGGTAAAAATTATTTCTCTATTTATTTGGACATTCATTTACACACAATCTATTTAACAGAATATCAAAGTCAAAATGAGTCAAGAATTTCTAGATTTGAATGATTTGTAATCACTTTGAACTCGTGATTGTCTGAAATTTTGTTTATAGTTTGTTGTAGTATTTGTTAATGCAATTTTTTAAGAAGGTACGAATAGATCTTTATACTATTATTTTTCTTTACTGACGATTTTAGGCAGTTTGGAAATATTGTTTTTTTATGTTGACTGATGACTCAATTGTTCTTTTTTCTATAAGTCATGAAGTGTGCTTTTCAAATTTTAGATATGGCTTCTGAAAAATTGTTGAAGTTTATGGATAGAGTCAAGGCCAAATCAACATTTAATACATGACCAAGCATTGCTACGACAGTGAAGTTGATAAATCAATTACAGAGTTATGTTTCACTTGTATCAGTGCCTAATCCTATTGTATCTTCTTTTGGTTCATGTCATGTTGAAGTTATTGAAGAGAAAGATGATGCAACAGAAGAGGTTCCATTATGTAGGTTTATCAAGCAACAAAAAAATCTCAGCAAGACAGTAAGAATATAAAGAATGATAGGAAATTTATAACACTATCTACGAAAGAATTAGATAGTAGGATATCTTTTGTTGGTAGTCATGTATTATTTTTTTTTTTTGGGAACAATTTAATGGTCAATTAATTTTATACTTTTTTTAAACGTGTCTCATTGAGATTTTATATTGTTCCCTTGTATTTATGCAATAAGGTTTTGAACTTTGGCAAGAAGCCGAGGAGCATTGGCTAGCAGCAGAGAATTTTATTTCAGCATTGCAAAAAGAAATCAAAGTTTTGAGTTCTGACAAACAAAAATTAGAAGTGAGAAAGGTTTTGAAAGAGAGGGTAGATAAAGTTGAAGATGACTTGAAACATCTTCACGAAGCATTTAAATCTATTGAACAATCTATTGAAAAAAAAAAAAAAAAAAAAAATTGAATGAATTGTCTAATGAGAATACAAAAATCCGATCTTTGGTTGTCAAAGTTGAGAAAGAGAAGAATGAAGCTGAAGATTTGGTGGTAGACATGTTTATGGTCGCCGGAAAAGCTTGTGTAGATGCTTTCAACTCAAAATTTCCAAATGAAGACTCTGAATTTTTGGAAAAAGTTGTGTTGAAGGAAGGGCGGAATCCTTCTAATAAAGTTTGTATTAATGATAATGCTACTAAAAAGGTATCTACACCATGCAATACTACTTGTACAAATAATGAAATAGTATAATGGTGTTGTGAAATATTTGACAAATATTTTGTATTTGAAACTTTGCATTGTTACATAATCAGTATCATATCTAATTTTCTATCCTGTGGAACACTTCTTTGCAAACAATATTTCGCGACTTTTCTTTAGGTTCATCTTGTTGTTGGGCTAATAAGATTTTGATACCTTTTCTCAAAGTTACTCTTGATAAAGCAATATATAATTGTCCATGGGTAAATGTTAGAGGAGATGCCCTAAAGCCAATCAATTATTGTAGAATTGACTCTTTGTAATAATGTTCATTAATCGATAAAAGACATTTTATTCTATATCGCGTAAATCATTATTATTGTAATATGTATAGATATATGTCCTTAGAATGGTAGAACTATGACGAGGGTATCAAGTGTTTCAAATCTTGATAGTGAGAACCCTATGAGCACATATGGTGGCCATTCTAGAAATGTCCGTAGCCCTAGTATTATTCTGAAGTAAGGGCATAGAGAATACGGTAAGGCTATCATAGTGTTAAACAACCCTGTCAAAAGGCAGTGACTGATCTCACTTGTCAAGGTTGTTTGGTGACAAACTGGTGCAACACATGGGTGCTTGCTGTAGGCGAATACACCACAACAAGTTCACTGGACTGACCCACCAAAGGATTCCATATGGATGGTAACCCCAATGTCTATAGAATAAATCCTCTAGCGAATGGTGGTGCATGTGATCCTTAGACTTGAGATCACCGGAGCGCCTTGTGCACCGATTGGTGCAGTTTGACACTAGCCTAACGCAGTTCTATTCAGAGCTGTCAATACATTAGTGATTGGCTGCATCAAGGAGTGTATCAAGACTATGGTGGATAGACAGAGGATTCATCACTCCCGGGTACGGGAGAAGTTATCTCACGGCGCAATTCAGTATACGGCAATGACACTAAAACTGTGGCCACAGTGGGATTGAGTTGTTGCTCTATCCAGTTTATAATACAGGTCATTAGTCCAGAAACTGAATACATAATATCGAGAGTAACCGAAGGTTGACACTAGTTTTATGCCTTCGTCTCGTCGAGATAACGTATGATGAAAGTATCGAATTGTATGGTAACCATATCGTTGACAGGTAGCTACTTTGCTGAATTTAAATCTATCGAGTGGCCATGATGCCTTGCTAGGGGCCAATCTTGGTATGTGTATAGTGAGACTATTAATTGGTGTTAATCGCTATACTATACATTGCCGGTATGATGAGAAACCTATGGGTCACACACATAGAAGATAATTTAAGACTCAGGAAGAAAGAAGAGCATTTTCGTCTTTTTAGGTAAAATGGTATTTTGGTAATTTCACAGTGCAATTAAATTTGCTGAGGTCGTAGCCTTTATTTAATTTATTAGAAAAATTAAATAAGTGAAACTACGTTTACATACGTGTTCACATATATTTAATTAAATCATCATTATTGTTAAATGTTAATATATAGATTAAATATATATTAATTGATTTGAATTGAGATAATGATGAAATAAAAATAAATATTTAATTGAGAGTGTTTGGTAACATGGGGTGTTTGGGTTGGAGCCCAAGCCTATTCCATATGGGAATAGGGCAACTAAGTTTTCAATATAAAAGAAAAGAGTTATTTGTTAAAAGGGTGTTAATTCATTATTCACCTTTTTCTTCGTAAAAGAAAAACACAACAGCCCCATTTTTCCTCTCCCACGGCAGAATTCATTTTTGTCTAAAATCAATCTATTTGATTTTTCTTCTTTGATCTTAAAGCTAAAGAGGATCTAGCAAATCCCTCTTTAGCTCTTTGTGATTGTCTTCGTGTGGACTACGTCGATTCGATCCTACACTTGGGTAGGTAGCAAAAACGTTCATAGACAAATTTGGAGGAGCCTCCGAACGTGCATATGTTTTTCTAAACTCATGATTAATTTCTGCAGATTTCTACTTAAACATAAACTGTAAAATTATACCTTTGATCTTGGCTCTTTGGAACAATCCTTGTATTATGATTTTTGTTTTCCGCTGCGTATATGGATCATTTCCTAACAGTAAATACTTGGTGTTTTATGTACAATCCCACTGTTTTGAGCGATTGACCCTGACTTTTGTTTATAGTCATACAAAAGCTAATTGCAATTGGTAATTGCCTTCTCTTCAGTCTAAAAGGCCATTTCATATCTGCATTGGGCATTGTTATTCTTGGAATCACAACATTATCACCAATATTTGATCCTATAATAATTGTTGCTTGTATGCACCACTTCCCGATATGAGTCACAATCAATCTCGTCCCATTGCAAAGACCATCTGATTGATTTAGATTTCGAGCAACATAATTGGAACTCCAATTTTTAATTGCAATTCATGTGTTGGCATACTGGAGCACATCAAAGAGTTAAGGAACTCTATTGGATATAGAATGTCATCATCATTTGAAGTCCCTACTGCTTTGCAAGTGTTATCTGAACTGTAATAGGTCCTCGATTTTGATTGCAATTTTTTAATAATGTAGTAGTTCAATTCATGTGCTGTATCATTTCTGGCTGTCAATATTGCCCTATCTTTGATATAATCAAACTTACCTATCTCAACAGATAGATTTGGGAAAACAGCATTCACAATTCTTTCTTCTGGATTTTTGTGTTGAGAAAGTTTCAAATCTTCAGGAATTTCTATAAAGCTTTCATCTTCTGATACTCTTGTTCCTTCACCAATTTGCAGTAACCATCTATCAAAAGTAGTCAACTCATCCAATTCTGCATCGCTTTGGAAATTCTTCTTCAATCTCATATTTTATGTTAGCTTCAACACTGTGACATGTTCCCAAAGGGGGAATGAAGATAAACATGCTTGCATCACATCATATTTTTCCCCCTTTGGTATAACTAGTAAAATCTGTTTGAAGTCTCTACCCAGTGCAATAGTTATGCCTCCAAATATTCTATTAGCATTTGACGGATCTTTATCAGACAAAATGTCCCTCAAGGATCTGTCAAGTGCTTCAAAGCAATACCTATTTGCCATCAGTGCTTCATCCCAAATTATCAAAGATGTTGTCAAAATCAGTTTTGCCAGTTGCATTCTTTTTTTTATATCACATGTACTCTCTTTAGTTGCATCTAAAGGTATCCTAAAACGTGAATGGGTTATTCTTCCTCCTAGTAACAGCAAGGTAGCAATACCTAACATAGCAACAACAAAACAATTTTACCTTCAAACCACAATTTTGCTATTATTGTTGACCATAGGAATGTTTTGCCTATTCCACGATGCCCATAAACAAAAAACAGCGTTCCTCTTTCATTGTAAACTGAATCGATAATTGAATTGTAAATGTCTCTTTGTCCATTGTTTAGACCATTGTATAAATCATCGTGCAGGATTTTGTTGCTGTCAATATCGTAATTCAACTCCTCGTCAATCAACTTATTCTGCATATTTTCAAATTTAGCACGATTTGGAATTGGCAGTCCATGAAAATCAGCCATTGTTTTCCCTCCTTTTTTAATGAAGTCTTCAATCTTAGTCAATGCATGATTGTGTAACTACTCTGGACTGTATCTCATCGTTCTCATTCTTGTTTTTTTCTTGAGATTATATGCAATATCTTCAAATAGTCGATCTGCATTTGCTCGCCACAATTCTACTAGGTTTACAACTTCATTAAATAAAAGAATTGTTACAAATACTTGTAGTAACTGTGTTCCAGTAGTCCACATTGACGCTTCAGCCAGGCAATCATTCCATTCTCTATCATCATCCAGTAAACCTAATGCATAACATGCATCTTTGAATGTAGGATATATCCTTCCTTTAATAATTCTAATATTTTCAAATGATGTTGCTCCTCAAACCAAATTTAGCAACATCCACAAATAATATTTTTCACTGCTGCCTGGAAATGCAAAGTAAATTCTGCCAATGCATCTTCTACCTTCCCGTTGACTCCATCTCCTTTCTTTGTCATTCCAAACCCATTGTGTTGGGAAGTCAGAATAAGTCAATCATCTTGCCTTTTCATATTATTGATTACATTTCATCCACTCTGTTAATTTTGTCTTAATAACAACATTGCTCTCCAAATATTTTACTAAATTCTTATTTGGATCGAAGACGACTATTTGTTCATTCTCTAAGTGGAAAGGAAGCCTTTCAACAGCTGGTTCTCTATAGTACATATCAAATTGATATATCCTCCAATAAGCCTCTATGGCAGAAATATATCTGTAAATGTAGTAATTGCATTTTTCAATACTATATTTACAACGAATAACAACAAATATATTTTATTTTATTCTTTTATATACATGCTTGCAATCAACATAAGCTTTAAGTTCATCCTTCTCTGTAATATTCATGCATCCAAAATTCCCTTCGTTAGTTTTTGCAACCTCTATAGAAACTTTGATTTTGTCGAGTCCTTTGTTGACATACTTGAATAGATACTTGACTGATCTATGCTGGTTACAGATCTCAATGTTTATGTGACCATCGTACTTAACCGTCAGATTTCTATTATACAGAACAACAAAACAGTTGTCAATTTTGACACATTTTTTCTCAATAAATACTCCAGTATCTCGCCTTCTATATATTGGGTACCCTTCATCATCTACAGTTGTTGCATTCACAAATTTCTTTGGAAAATGTTTTTTGCATTTCCCGTTCTCCATGCAGGGTGAACTTGTATTTATATTTCCACATTGACCATGGATGTTGTAGTTCCCAATAGCTACATAAGTAAAAGGATCGTTTTCTTTATCTGGTAATTCATCAGATATTATCCTATCAATCTTCGATGGCGAATGATTCTTATATTCACCGCAGAGAAAAATCAATACATGTGCATGTGGGAGACCTCTTTTCTGGAATTCAGTAGTATAAATTATTGGGAAATAAAATACAATATTGTCAATAATTGTTTATAAATCATAAATGAACAAATAGTTTAAAAGAAAATATACATATTATTTATAACAGTACTTACTTGCCAAAGTTTTACCAAAATATTTATCATTCTATATCTCTTTCTTCAGTTCAAGCAATTTCATCTCGAACACTCTACAAACAGCAGTTACTCTTCCTTCTTCATCACATTGACCAATAGCCTTCTGTATATATTGTATCTTCGACCACTTTGGATTACATGTGAATGTCAAAAAAACATCAAGATATCCATGATATCTGCAAATTGCCATAGCATCTTGATAATTCTGAATATGATATTGTGGGCTGCCAGTGTGAGAGGGCGATAGCAATGTACACTTGCCTATATTCTCTGCATTAACATTAGCTTTTGAAATAGCATCCATCAATCCGCAATACAAATCACTTCTTAATTGTTTTTTTCTTATCCAACGAAACCTTTCCTCTTTAATTGCCATATATGCATCTACAATGTATTGTTGCAATAGTCTGCCAGATTTCATCAAAGTGTGTCCTTCATTCAATCTGTACTACAATCGAAAGGCATAAAATTGTCTCATAGTTAGTTTATGCCTTATAGAAGCTTCTGTCGCTTGATTCTCTATGCTTAATACCAACCTTGTATTCATCCTCTCCATACCTTAATGCCATAAAACTGGGATGTAAGTCAGTAATTCTTAGTAAACCATTCTTTGAATGATAAACAATAACATCCTTTCCAACATCCGACAATCCAACATCACCAACAATTATTCCTGCAATTTTAGATGCAGTTGGCAGATTATACTATCTTCCATCTTTTTCTCTATGGATTTTTAACTGCAAGTGGAGTTCAGGAATATTATTTGATTCAATATAGTCTCTGGCAAACCGAAAACTTTTAACCAACTCAATGTTCCTATCATGCTCAATTTCAATTCTTCGATCAATTCCTTGTCAACACTATTGTAAGTTGTTTTTCATCCCATACAATTCAATCTATGACTAATTTCACATTGTGTATCATAGATGTAAAGCTGTGCAAAAGTAGGTTTCTTTCCAGCAGGTGGAAGCAATGTCCCTATATGGTGATAATTTTTCCCACAAAGTCTGAAAACATATGGACCACTATTTCTATTGATAGCAATATCAATATCCCCTCCAATTGATGTAAATGAGAATATCGAGTCGTATATTCTTATCTTGTTTCTGAATATTTTTCCTTTAGAACCATTGTTTACATCCAATAATTCTTTCAACAGTTCAGGTGGTTCTTTCAACAGTGGTAACTCAGTTTTCCCATCCATATAGCATAACGAAAATACAGGAGAACTTATCTTTCTACTCTTAATTGTACGCTCTTCATACCACATGATTGCCCCGCAATGCTTGTAATTGTAAGATGGTACACCAAAGTTCAATGGTTCCAAATCCACTAACAATAGAAATAACACTAATTTTAAACAAATATCAAATATAAGGATATTGTTACACAAATGAACAAACTGTAATATTTGTTATGCAAATATATCTATAAAGTTTATAACTTACTGTTACATATTTCTGAAGGAGTAAGCTTTAATTTTGATTTTTTTCTTACATAATAATCAGCACCTGCAAAATTTTATATATAGTTAGTCAGATTTCTCAAGAAAATGAAAAGAACATAATTATATAACAACATAATTTTCCTTACCTCTCTTTCTTTTTAATATAGACATTCTGTATCTTTTGTTTTCTTTGTATATGCGATCATTATTTTCAGAAGGGCCTAAGCAAATTTGCGAACCTACATTTATTTCCAACACATATTTTGTTTCATTATTCGATACTTCTACACTTGTTTCCAACACAGATTTTGTTTCATTATTCGATACGTCTACATTTGTTTCCAACACATATTCTGTTTCATTATTCGATGCATTTCCTAAAATTAAAAATAACAGTAGTATAATTGTCATACTATTACAGAAGGGATAGGTAAACAATAATTGATTTATGTAATGCTTTATTAATTACCTCTTTTTCTCTTCGATCCAGACCTTTTGTCATTCGTACTATCCCCGTTTCAATTCTAGCAGCTTTGCAGCTCTTTGTTGTTTCAATACAATCATTCTCAATTTCCTATTTTCCTTCATACTCTTCTTCTCAATTCAATAGCAGTTATATTTCCAGAATCAAATTCCAATTTATAACTTTCTATCGTTTCGAAATATAACTGTACGCTTGCTGAAACTCCATCAACAGTTTCTATACTATGTTTTTCCACATCAGCAAACAAAATTAGACTCAAACAATTTAATATTCGCTCTTTTTATTTTTATTTTTATAACACAATTATACACCCATGCTGATAATAATTTAATACAGTGAAGAAAGCAAACAAACATCATATCTTTTAGAATTGCAAAAAAAATTCGGTTCAGCAACAGCTTATGACATTTTTATATATCCGTATTATGGTTCGGCATACTTATAAAAATAAATTTATAAATGATTATTAAATAGTTATATTATATATTATCGTTCAGAAAATAATATAGATATAATACTATACATCAGTTATATTTAAATCATAGGTCAGTATTACCTTAACACAATTCTAAGGATCTAATACATTGTTCGGTATCCGGCATATCAAAAATAATAATACACCAAATAAATGAATGGACGTTGAAAATGTTAATTAACAAATCTATTACAATCAAAACAAAAATTATCGTTTGGTAAATGGTTTACTACAATTCTATAGAAGAATTGTGGTCGAGTTTATTTAATATTTTCATATATTGGTGAACATATTGCAATCCTATAATCTAACCAACATAATTCTATAACCAGTATAGAAAATTACATAATACAATGGTATACAAAAATTAAAAAAAATAAAAATAAAAAGCTTCATTACATGTAAAAAGAAAAATATTGCAATAATAAATTTCAAATTATCTTCGTTGATTGTTTATACATACATCAAATAAAAGCAAAAGATGTTTACAACACATGGACAGGAATGAAAAGCACATAACAATCATCTATAAAAGCTTCATTACCTGTAAAAAGAAAAATATTGCAATAATAAATTTCAAATTATCTTCATTGATTGTATATACCTACATCAAATAAAAACGAAAGATATTTACAGCACATGAATAGGAATGAAAAGCACATAACAATCATCCATAAATTGTTATATATATTACAAATTTAAAATGTAATACATATTGCATTTAAGTATTAAATTGTTAAAAGAATCAAGACCATTACATTACCTTTACCAGAAGATATATTGTAGCTACGAAGAACAATTTTTATCTCGTTCTATAGATATACTAAGACCAAACGATCAGGAAAAGAAAAAAACAATTATCTATCAATCTAATATTGATTACATAATTATATTTATATGTATACGAAGTACATGAATTACATAATAAAATGTATGAATCACTAAACATTTAATTTTTGCAATAGTACAACGTATCAGTCACTTCATATTAACATAAATACTTTGAATGTTTTCTATTAATTTCACATAACAATAAAAACAAACAATTTTTGCAATAGTACAACGTATCAACCACTTCATATTCACATAAATACCTTGAATGTTTTCTATTAACTTCACATAACAAAAATAATTAACACATACAACGTATACGTTCACGTTAAGAAGCATTAACTAAAAGCAAATCAAAGAGACCGGATACAATATACCAATGGATTAATATCCAACAATTTATAAAAAAACATTACAATAACAAGAACAACATATAAATGCTTTGACATCCAAATAAATATTTATATATCAATTAATTTAAAAAATATTTTGTTAACAATATTTCATTAATGACATAATTAAATTCATTAAGTAAATAAAACATTAAAGTATCAAATATGTAATTAATATACTGTCAATACAACAATTATTAGACAATATAGTTGAAAATTTAAGAATATTTACAATACCTAGGCTTAATCATATACAATTTGAAGGATTTTGTATGATCATTAATCAGGGTTTAAGAGAAGAACATTGTAATCATTAATGAGGATTTAAGAAAACAACTTTCGCAGTTTTAAAAAGTTGAAGATATAGATCAATAAATTGAATTTCAATTTGTTTGTGAACACAAATAAAAGAAAAAGAAATTGCTATATATAAATCAATGACATGTTCTTCTGAAAATATATACCTTTATTAAGTATAATAAAGTTTGGAAATTTGTAAAATCTACAGTTCAATAGAAAGCTGCCGTTTAGCTTCTTGCCATGTATTTAAAATAATTTGAGAGATTTAGGGTATTTGTTCTTGTTCTACGTATTGCGGATTCAAAAATTTCGTTCTTACATTTGACTAAAATACAAAAGTATCAGTATTTTCGTTTGTGAATACAATTTGTATTTGTGGTTCAATGTCTTTAAAACCAATTCGTAGGTAAGTGAAGTTATTTCCTATTCCATTGGTTTTTAATATAATTTTTCTTCTTGACAATGTCTTTTTTAGAAATTAGTAGCACTCTTTCTAATGAAGAAGTTCTAAACTTCCGAAAAGAATACAATATCTTTGACGATTATGATTTATTGCCTAGTGATTCGCTTGTATTCCTCCTTTTGGGTTTTTTACCTTTTTTGAAATATTTTAGCGATCTGGCGTAGTTCCTCCATTCTCTCCATTTGCAGCAGAAGTAATGATGGCTTATAACATAGTGCCGAGCTAGCTCCATCCAAATGGTTGGAAAATTTTTATGGCTTTTGAAGTTATTTGCTTGATGAATACAATCGAACCAATGTTTGCTATTTTTAACTATTTTATGCAATTAAAAAGAGACCTAATAGTCCCCTTTACTTTATCAAGAGTAGGAAGGGTAAAGTCTTGTTAACAGGTTTGAGCAATAATTTGTGAGGGTGGAATGATAGGTACTTTTTATTAGGTTGTAAGAAAGGTTGGGTGGATTACCTACTAAGTGGTCAGATTCAAAAAAAGGGACAATGAAAGCGACAATATTAAGGAAAATGAAACTGCAATCAAAAGATTGGAACTTCTTATCCAGAAACAACAGACTTTTGACATCTACAATATGCTGAGCAAATACTCGGATTTTAATTCAAAAAGCAGTATTATGAATTTTAATATAATTGCATCTTATTTTTGTTAGAAATTTATTGTTTTTTATTTTGTTGATGAAAATTGTATTTGTGAAAGTAGCTCCAATTGCAACAGTTGTAGCAACAATTTCTCCAACCAAATTGATAGTTTCTGCACATCCTACATAATCTAGATCTGAAAAAATATATTCACCAATTGAACCGAATGATGAAGATATAGAAGAGAGTCAATTATTAAAGAAAAGGAAGCGTAAGAATGACATCCAGGAAGTAAATATAGTTCCTAATTGTGGAAAGAATTTGAAGAATATACATGCAACAGATCTGGATAGACTTACACCAGATGAGGTAACTTTGCTGATATAAAATATATCATTTGTCTTACTTTATTTTTTTGAGGATCATATAATTTTTTAATTGTTTTGTCTTGTTTTATTAATAGAATTTGTATAGTTTGCTCGAAATGAAGCGACGTTGGTGGGGGTCTGGCAATACCATTGTTAAACTACAGAAAAAGAAAAAAAAAATCTAGACATTCACAAGCAAAAACTTACAGTTGAAAACACCTATCTACAGAATAGATATGCAGAAGTCATAATTGAATTAAAGGATTATGAGGAGATAGTTAAGGTTGCTGGAAAAAATTGTGAAAAAAATCATGAAGAAGTTTGTCTTCTTAAAAGAGAAGAAAAAGAATTATTTGACTCCAATACTAAAATAGAATCTGTTATTGCTCAAGCTGAAGCAGACGGAATGAAGCTTGTGGTTTACTAACTCAGATGTTCTTCGAAACTCGAGTAGCCTATGCTAACGAATTTAAGTTGCGGTTTCCAAATGAAAATCCTGCTTTCTTGGAGCAATTACAATTGCAAGCAAAACAGAGAAATCAGGTTGTTTCTGACATTACGCCAGATGTTGTTGATACTTGATCTATTGTATTTAATATAATATGTACAAATACTGAACATTTGTAAATATTTTATGTGTTTTTGCAACAATGTTTATAATATGTTTTAAAATATATATTACTTATGCCAAAAGTACTGTTAAAATAATTTTTTTTTTTAAACCCTGTTTCGTTAAAATATAATAATAATAATTCTATGAGAATGTTAAAAAATTATTATTGAATGTGGTCATGAATAACATTCGTGCAAACTAATGCTTACACATTTTATCATGACTTTTGCTTTTCCTTTTCATTACCATGATAATTTTGCTTTGCAGATGTATTTTGTTCAATCCTATCTTTTTTCAGTTCACTTTGTTCTTCTTTTCAAACTGTTATATATGTCTTCTCAAAAGTTGATTTGTCTGTTGCCGTGTCATGGTCACGATGTTCAACACCACGTTTAGTAACATTTGCCACTAATACATGTAATTCATCTTCTTCTTCACTTTTTTGGTCTGTGCCATCTTCTCCACCCGTTGCCTGTTGTTTAATACAATATGTTCATATTACTTGAATAATCTGGACAAATTAACAATTTTTTATCAAAGTCTATACTAACTTTGTCCAATCCCTATAGTTTGTATTCATTCTCCAGTTTATGATTGACTAGAAATACTTTCACTACATTATAAGATTGATTTCCTTCCTTGAGGTTTGAATCTCCCAACCTGATCTTGAAAACAAATGCCTGGCCGCACAGTTCATACAAATGTTTCGGGATTGTTCCTGGGTCATTCTCTTGTTTGTTCAGCAATTGAGAGCAGGATAGTCCAATCAATTTCTAGGCTATTGTATCAAACAACAAAAAAGTTGTTTCTGCACTTTCATCTGTCACTAATTCTATCTTGTACCTACTGTAACATTAACAATAATTCCATTAACAATTGAAATGTAATCTACAATTTAGTGAGGGAAAAAAAATACATACCTCATCTGAGGGAATTTCGATTCTTTTCTGCATTTCTGACAATGCAAATTCTCTAGGATCTTTTTCTTGCAAAAATTGCAAGACAAATAGCGCCAACCAAATCTAGAATCAACTTCACTTAGCGTAGCCTTTATTACGAAATCAGTGACCTAATCAAATGAATTTTTTATATAAAAAATAAAGGTGTAATGACCTATTCAAATGAATTTCTTATATAAAAAATAAAGTTGTAATAATCAGTTTGATTACATAGTAAATATTGTACCTGATCATCATTGTTATACCACACCAGATCGGTAATATGCTTCAATGTCACTCTATTTTGAAACATCTCCTTTTCTACTGGTACTTCATTGAAAATTCTCTTTTGCAATTGAACAACTGGCATATTTTGGTTTCTATATTAACAATGCATAAGATATCAATCATAGACAACATTTAAAATTATAATATACAATTTCTTGATATCTTACATTTCTTGCAGGGAATTCACCTCCTCAATATCGAGATTTACATAAATTCTTGATGCCGAAGTTGTATTCAAAAATAATCACCCTGCATGTTAAAAAAAAAAAAAAAGTTAATTATTCACAATATAATAATTTTCTATAATATGTTTAAACTACCTTGAAACTCCTTAACATTTGTGATGTAACAATCATAACAATAGCCTTGCCATTTTCCATTTGCATAACTTCATTGATTTCATCACAAATTTTTCCCCACAAAGATATAGTAATTGTTTCTTTGAAATTAACAGCGATGTAAGTTATATCAATTGATAGCAAGATGTATCATTATTGAAAGAAAAAAAACTTACTGTTTAATCTATAGTCTAATGTCTCTTTTATTACTCTTTGTTGATACAATTTCTTGAGTTTCTTCTATTCCATTCAAAATACCAATCACATCTGCATATCATTATTTATGTTAAATATAATATATAACTTCATTTTTCACAGATTTGAAGTATTTATAAGTAAAACTAAATATACCTAACAACAAAGTAGTATCATGTGATCTATTTCCAAGATCATGAGTACCATAAAATTTAAAATAAAACTTTGGAATGGCTACTCTTGGTTCTTTGATCTCCTTCAAAGATGTGGTCATCAGAAATTGTATACAATATGTGCCTTCCACGACTCTGTAAGAAGCAACACATCCTATAACCCTTACATTTCTGATGAGATATATACAACCTTTATGAATTTGGCTTCTAAACTTAGGAACCCTATTTTTTGGTATAGTTACATGCATCACATTGCTCTGTAAAACCAATGGAAATGAAAAGTGTTAACAAATGTGTGTAATTTATCAATAATAAAACTTTTAACTAATATAAATATTTATATTTTGTGCATGTTCATCCATCAAAACCTTATCAATGCTAAACACATTGTTATTCATTTTAAAATTAATTCATTCCCAACATCTTATTACTCTAGCAACGATTATCCAATCATCATGTGATTAGTTAAGATCTTTCAGCAAACAATAAGACATTGCAATGAATTGTCTACAGGGGAAAAAAGACAATTATCAATAATGTATAGTAATGGTGCAACATTGTTCGACAGCTAGATTTTTACCATATAATAAAAAACTGGATGTTTCACTGTGTCGAGTTCCTGTGACATAAAAGCAAACATACTAATGATACATTATGGTTCGAATGCTGAACCGTAACTATAATATTAATCATTATAGTTCATTCTTGTAAATTTTTTTCTGACAACATCGCTATGGTTTGGCATATAAACATTAACTTGTTATATATGTAATTATAATTCAGTCAACTGGATTTTTAATGAAAATAAACAAATAAAAATAGTCATTTCCTTCACAGGGATATATAAGCAATAGCTTTGTTTCTTCCAAAGATCGTATATACCTAAATCAAATTTGATGAAAAAGTAGTTGTTATATCAATAATAAACCAACATAATTCGGTTGTGTGACGCCACTGTAAACATACTAATGGTCCATTATGGTTTGGCTGTCAAACCATAAATTATAACATAAATCATTATACTTTGGTTGCTCATGGTGCTTTACATGATTCGTCGTGTGGAGTTCATGTGACATAATCACAAACATACTAACAGTTCATTATGATTTGCATGTCGAACCATAACTTATAATATAAATCATTATTAAAAATAAACTGGAACTGGCAAGAACATAAGTGAAAATATATAAACAATAAATTGGCAAGAACATGACATATAAACATATAAAAATTACAATATCGAATAACTATACCTCTGTTTCTTGCTCAGTTTCTTGCTGGTAATAAAGTGCCAAATTAAACTAATAATTACATACTATGTACATCCAATTAAAGTATACAACTCTTCACATTCTCATAAATATCTATAACTGTTTATATTAAAGAGCAACACATAGCACATACAATGTAACAAAATAAAAACTTAGTATCAAACCATTCATATTCACGAACCCCTTAAATTCACATAAATGCATTGTGAATTACATTCACATAAATTTATAAACTAACAACAATCAATAATGTTATGTGTATAAGATTATGTAAATGTAAATGACAATATTTATTGTCAATGTGAAACAAACAACAATCAATAAGGTTATTAATATCTGTCATTAATAACAAACAATATCAAACACCAATTACATGAAGCCACATATACCATCAAATCCAATTCATCAATCTATGCCACATCATCACCAATAACATCTAGCCAAATGTCAAGAATCCACATCATCACCAATCAAATGCAGCCATGTGTCAGGCAATCTACAGAGTGGCAAAATGAAAGAATTCTAGCTCCTCAAAATGGCAATCATATAGCCTATGTCTCATATATATATATACATCATTGGTATGCAAGCCATGGATGGATTGTAATAAAATGCTATGTCTCTGACATACTTTGTTTTGGTTTTGTTATTTTTGGTTATGCCAGAAGTCCTTGTTGAACATATTTGGTAATTTACTTTTATGGATGGTATTATGATGATTATTGTTATGATATATGTTTTAAGTATTGTGTTGTTTTACCATGTTATTGTCAGTTGTGAAATTTGAATCGTATAATTGTATGTCGAACATTGACAAGAATACCAACTATCAGGAAAGTTGTATGTCGAACCATTCAACCATTATTTTCAGTATTTTTTACTTTTGAGATAGTTTAGGAAAATTGTATGCTGAACCATTCATCATACATTTAATGATGTCAGATGCCGAACATCTTAATCTGTGTTCCAAAAGTTTTCAAAATTCTATTGAGGTTTAAAATCTTGCACTCCTCTTTAATCCTACAAATTGAAGCTTAAAGTTTTCTTTGAAAAATTCTAGCCCAAAAATCCTTGAATCGCCAAGCGAGCAACCACACACGGCCCCCTCCTCTTTAATCCTTAAATCATAACGAACTTGATGTGGAAAAATTATTTATATTAATATTTTTCAGTACTCTTTCATGTTGAGCTTGGGAAATGATTATAAAATACAGAGATATCAAAAGCGCTTGCAATGCATGACAAAATTTATGTTTATCAAACATCTCTTACTATTAGATCCCGGAACCCGTATTAAATTCTTAAATCTTAATGAAATTGGTGTGGAATAAATTATTTATATTAATATTTTTCAGTATTCTTTCATGTTCAATTTGGGAAATGATGTTAAAATACAGAGATATGAAAGGCACTTGCAATGCTGATCATATTTTATTTGCACATCAGTCTGATCCAAAACTCTAAATCACTATGGTTATCCCTTAATGATGCTAAAATTAATTGTTAAAAAGACTAATGGTTCGGCAAAAGCATTTCAATAGTTCGACGGCACAAGGGATAATATTGTTAAAATATATTGGGAAATGAAGATTTGTTTAGGCTATGGTTCGGCGCAACATACATCAATATGGTGGTTTGGCAGCCTATTTAATATTTTATTTGATAATTGATAATGAACCACCACATACATCAAATTGTGAACTATTAACAATCAATTTTGGCTGATGAGCTTAAAACACATCATTATGGTTCGGCAGCACCATTCATAATATGTTGAACAATATGCTAGAATTTCTGTTCGCCGTCACCCGACAAATCATCCTATAAAATTTATGTTCATAGCCTTTAAAGAGCCTCTTATGAACCACATATATCAAAATTTTAAAGAGCCACTTATGGTTCGACAGCATAACTATCAAATAAATATTTGAAGATGTGTTTTAAGCTCCAAAAATGATGTTGTAGGCTGCCAGTATATTACTATAATTAGTTAAGTTTTTGGGCATAACAGTGCCCATGACTTTTTGTAGTCACCCATCTCTATTAATCATTGATTTGATCACTATGGTTTACCTCACCATTAATATGATTCATTTCAATAGTTCGACAGCATAAGGGATAATTTACCCACTGTTAATATAGACTAATGGTTCTGCACAACATATTAATATTAATATGTCCCACATATTAATTGTTATTTGAAGATGTGTTTTAAGCTCCAACAATGATGTTGTAGGCTGCCAGTATATTACTATAATCAGTTAACTTGTTGGGCATAACACTTGCTATCAGTGACGGATCTAGGGATTTCACTCTATGGGGACAAAATACAAACCAACAAAAAAAATTAAAACCAATCATAACCACATTTTTTTTTCATTACAATGAGCTTCAATAAAAAGTTACAAAATACAAATAAATATTTTCAAAAAACACAATTTTTGTAAAAATAAAACAATTTTTCTACAATTGTCCTTGACAAGTTTTCATATTCTGAAAACGTTGGATAATCATCTCATTGTCAATTGTATCAAATACATCTTTCTCAATATAGGTGACCAAGCAATCATTCATCCATTGATCTCCCATTCGATTGCATAACTGACTTTTCACAAGATTCATTGTAGAAAAAACTCTTTCAACAGTCGTAGTCGCAACTGGTAAAACCAATGCAACTTTCACAAGCTTATACACCAACGTATGCAAAATATGTTTTTTAAACTAAACTAAATTCTTAACCAAATCACCAATTCCTTGTAACTCAGCAAATTCATCACAAGAACATATGTCAATAACATAAGTCTTAGCCTGGTTCTCAAGTACCATCAACCCAAGTGCAGAAAAATCAAATGGATAAAACTGACCAGACCCATTCTTCCCTCTCTTCTCCTTCTCCTTTTCCTTTGCTTCTTTTTCCTTTCTTCTTTATGGGTTTTTCTCTCTTCTTCATTTTTGACTAACAACCCAGTTTATATATAAAACAAATTCTTTGAATTATGAAAATGCCCCAAGATTCTCTCATTCTCACCATGACCTCGCCACATCAGCTTTCTGGTGTAAAATGCCCAGATTTCTCCCCTCAATTAAATGCAAACCTAGCAAATCTTATTCCTTTCATTTTCGCTCCTAATAAAACTTTTAAAAACTAATAGATCCCCTTGCATAAAAATAAAAATCACAAAAAATATGAAATATATATATTAGGACTAAAAACAGGGTTTTACAAAAACAATATCCAAACTTGTCGTGGGGGCTGCTCCGTTCCCAAAATCTCATAGTTCTATAAGTATAAAATTTAAATAAATATAAAATCTGAAATTTTTTAAAAGTTGAGTGGGGACTGTGGTCCCCACTAGTCATTAATTGGATCTGCCACTGCCTGCTATTACTTTTAATTATGTAGTCATCCATCTCTATTAATCATTGATTGGATCACTATAATTTACCTCACCATTGATATGATAACCAAAATTTGAAAGAGCCAATTATATGTTAATATTATTATATTCATGCATCTGTATAGCATATCTTTCTATGGATTTTGACATGTTGGGTGATTGTTCAACATGTGGCTGCATGTAATTGGTGATGATGGGGCATATGTGTATTTGGTTGCATGCAATTGATGACGATGTGGGATATGTGGATGTGTAGGATTTTGGGTTACATGTGGCTTAATGTAATTGGTGTTTGATATTTTTTAGTATTAATGACACATATTAATAACAATATGATATTAAATAGTGATTATACTTCATTGGGCATCCCAAATGTCTAATTAAAACTTTGTTGCAATCTACCAACACATACATATAAATATAATATAAGAAAAAGATAAGATTGCCTATTCCTTTTATCATTCATACTCAATAGAAAATTTTTGCAATACAAATTTAAAAACACAAAACATATTGAATATTCAAAGTTATTAGCAATACAAAAATAAATTGTAAAAATATTTTCAAACCAATGTCTGGGAACATGCAACAAAGAAAATGGAAATATTATACACTAGGACACAACAACTTTAAATGGTTAGGGATGCTCCTTCTATTGTAACTTGTATTGTTCAGTAACACATCCCCAATAATATAAGCTAGTGGTCGAGCAATTGTAATATGCTGAACCATTTGTAATATATTGAACCATGATAAGAAATCCACCAATCACCGATGCTATTACATATTCAAAAAATACATTGAACCATTTTTAATTGTAATAAACCACTTGCCGAAGGTAACGACTTCTTTCTACTATCATATTCATATAATATATTAATGAAAACACAAGTATACTTATCAAAATAGTTGGGCCCAAAAATTTTTCTTTACTTAATATATATATTCTTTACATAGTACAATATCATTTGTACAAAAAGACTCTCAAAACAGTGGACAGTGTAGTCAAGTCTCCCCGCTTACCGACGTCCATCCAACCACGTCCTCACCTATGTCCTGCAAAAACATAGAAAACAACGGGGTAAGCACAAAAATGCTCAATAAGTAATCCTCTACTCCGCTATCCCCATGTATCACCTTTCAATTCTTTCCTTACTCTTGCCACTTTCTCATATTCAATCTCTCTTGTTCTTTCTCTGTTTCTACTGTTCTTTTCTTTCTTTCTATCCTTTCTTTCTCTCTATTCTCATCAGCCATGAGAGATATCATGCTAACATGTACGGATGAGATGCATGTGCACTAATGCAAGGCAATGCATTTTCTTTCTTTTCTTGTCTTTCTCATTCTTTATTCATTCTTATTCTTTATTATTCTATTCTTTGCCGATCGGTCTTGGTCGATGCATGGATTCGGAACCCTTGACCATGTGAGTGTACTCTCTCTCGTGTATAGCTCTCATCAGCATGTATTCTCACAGCTATACAAATTCTTTTTCTCATTCTCATTCCGCTCTCTCAAGGCGGAGACTGCTCTCTCACGGCGGTTTACATGCGGAAAATTTCTACACTCACGGGCTCCACATCGCACAACCTATTATCTTTTCTCTTCTTTAGCACTTTTTATTCATTTTATTCTCTAGTGCTAATTCTTTCTTTCTCTTTATTCTAAGAGAATTTATTCTTTTCTTTATCTCTATTCTTAGAATGTTTCTTTCTCATTACTCATATTTCTTTCTTTAATGATTACACATATTAACATATGCATATGGATGGCTCATGCCTAGAATCTTTCTTATATGCATTCATGAAATGCAAATATGCTATGTTGCATAAAGTAAGGTTCTCTACTTCTACTCATGCTTCTCTTAGGCATTTCATCAAACATTATGTGTGCATACATAAACCCTACTCTCACTATAGTTCTACTTCTTTCTTAACCATCCAAAATTGGAGTTCAACCCCTTCAAATTATCACACATCCTACAAAGAAAATACACTTCAAATATTCCTCTCAAATTCTTCTAATTCTATCCATACTTCCACCAAAATTTATCAACACAATCCACCATTCTCATGGTGGAAATTTCTCCATAAATCAACATTAAACTCATTCAAAAATCCATCAACTCATTTCAAACATAAAAATCCAAGCATTAATCATATATAAAGCTCTACACATCATTCAATCATGCAAATCACAACTTAGGTGGATTTACTTACCTTATACTCAAGTAGAATCCACTTAAGCTCTCTACTCTTAATGGCTTGATGCTTTCTCTTAAACCTTCAACACAAACTTAGTAAGGATCCTACTCTTACACCAATAAAATTCACATCTAGAGTAAGGATTCTTACCTTTAAGTGCTTAGGATCAACTTGAATCAACTTCTAGTCAAAAGCCCTCCAAAAATCCTTGGAAAAATTGAATGAAAACTTGAGAGAAATGAAGGATGGAAAAGGCGTGGAGAAGAATGAATGAAAGAGTTTCTAAAGCTAAACCCTTAATATCTCATATTTTCTCAACTCTTTCCCATTTTACCTTTACTCTTTCTTAGAATTCCATCTTTGCCCTTTAATTCTTTGCAAATGCACCCCCCATTTAAACTATTCTCCAGAAAAATTTCTTACAATTCACTCCCTACTTTTCTTGCTAATTAGGGGTAGAATGGTCATTTTGCCCCTATGGAAAAATATCTAAAAACTTCATTAAACTTTTCAACTGGACCGTCGCCGCGGCGAAGAACTTTCTGTCGCCCCGGTGAAAAATTACAGAACCGACACAGCAATTACAAAGCTAGCGTCGCCGCGGCGAAGACTGAAATTCAAACATTCACCAAGCCTCAACCAAAATCAGGGCAAACACTTAACCAAACCAACTCATCCATCTAACTAAGGGTCAACCAACTGAAAATAACACTATGCAAGCTCAAATGAGAACAATTCAATAAACGTTCAAGCAATACAACACAATTTAACTACGTACCTCAAGTGGGACGTTACACTGAACCATAACTTAAATGGAAAATAAAAATGGGCCTTACTAATCTAATACATTAACTACTTAATTAATATAGTATTGTATGAAAATGACATTTCATATTGTTATTATCTTTAAAAAAATCCAACATTTAAATTACTATTGCCTATCCAAAAAATATGATGAACAATATTTAATTGAAATAAGCAAGTTGCCGAACCATAACTTAAATGAAAATAACAATCTAATAAAATCTAACAAATCTAAATGGTAAGGCTTCTTGATGTTTATAAACATCACATTGTTTAACAAACTATTACAATCCTATGACTGCTGTATGAAAGATAATAATACTTCACTGTAATACAACATTGTCCAGCAAATTGTTACAGCCCTGTGACTGGTGCATGAAACAATTGTTGAATCAATCCAATTATTACAATTGTTTCTTTATGATTTAGATTTTGTAATTTTGATTTATAATTCATATTTAATAAGAATTATATATGATTAACCATATTGCATAAATGTCATATACATGTTGTTTAGCAAACTGCATAGAAACATAAAAATTAGTAATGTGAAAACCAACAAACAAGTCTAATAAATAAACGCACCGATTCGAATTTGTATTTTTAATGTTTTTTTTTTCACTTTAATATTTAATAAAATATCTATTACCATTTCCTTTCACGTTGTCTAAAGAATTCTTTTACATTCTTGAAGCAGTGTGTTTATTTATTAGGAGTTGTCTATTGGTTTTTCGGTTGTTCATTTTCTATTCTCATTTAAGTTGTCCTTTGATGCTTATTTCTATATAAGGATAAAGAAGTCTATATTTGTATTGCTTTTATAAATTGTAGACTTTCATTGTTTGTTTTTTTTTCCCCGGTTGATTTTGCAATGGCTGATAGTACATCAAAGTTGAAAGAGATTATAGCCAATATTAGCACCAACATCGACAATTTAAATATTACGAGAGAGAAACTAAAAGATAGGAACTCAGAATCAAAAAAGGTCAAAGGAAACATGATACAAATTAGGCCATTACACTTGTCAAAAACCTTTGTGAAGGTTCAGACCAAGAGGACAAAACCCTTAGTGAGAATTCAGCCCAAGAGAGTAAATTGGTACAAGGTGGACTCAAATGGCCCAAGGTAAATCAAACCCAACACTTAAGCCCAATTCCTTTATTTGGATATAATCTCATTCCTTGAGATTATTCCCACCAAAAAGACTAAAGCATCAAGGAATATTCCGAGGATTAGACGAAGAACCATGTGGGGAGCATTGAATGCAAGGGAACAAGGAAACACATGGGCTGTCACACTCCATACCCGATTTGGCAAAAACAAGGATGAAAGACTTGGCGGCTCCTTGCCCCTTTCCTAAAATGGAAAGTCACAAGTTTTTGAAATCTCCTAGGGAATTTGTTTAAGGTTTATTTATGTTTATTGCTTTTGCTTATTTCCATGTAACTTTGAATTCATTTGAATTAGCATCTCTCTTGACCGCCACATGTAAGGTCTTGATTGATTTTATCTTTATTTTTATGCCACATGGATGGCCTAGATTGAATGTTGTATTAGGGCAACTTGTAAGGCCACTTATAAGAGGCCAAATTTTCCCTTTGTATTTTCAGACTTCATGAATGAAAATTTCAGCTCATGTGAAAATGTTTTTGATTCCTCTATCCAATCTTATCTAAGGGTTAGTGGTTGATTTTCCTCGACTGGTGTAATGCCCCACTTGAGGTACGTAGTTATTGTTTCTTCTTTTGCTCTTATTTGAGTTGGTCTCTTGGTAATATTGTTTGGTTGACCTTTGTTTGAGTGTTGTGTTAAATACTTGCCCTGAAATTGTTTGAAAATAGAAGAAGTTCAGTGTGCCAAGCTTCCCCGCGGCGAAGAGGTGTTGAAACCACGGGGAAACATTCTGGACAGTTTCGCCGCGACGACAGAAGCTTCCTCGCCACGGCGACAGTCCGACCAAAATGTTTGTTAAGTTTTAGATATTCTCTTCCCTAAGGGCAATTTGACCATTCTACCCCTAATTAGCAGGAAAAGTGGGGAGTAAAATGTAAAGAAATTTCATGGAGAACATGTTAGTATGGGGGTGTGTTTGTAAGGAATCAAAGGATATGGATGGAATTCCATGAAAGGGCAAGGGCAAAATGGGAAGAATGAGTTGTTAAGAGATATTTAAAGGGGTTTAGTCTTTGAGAACTCTTCATTTTTCCTATTCCACCGCCTCCTTCATTTTCCAAACTCTCTCAAATTCCTTCAATCTTCCAAGGATTTCCAAGAGCCTTTTTGAGTAACTTTTAGTAGGGTTTTAATCTAAAGCATCCTAAGGTAAGGATTCTTGCTTTAGATGAGAGTTTTATTATGTTTTGATTAGAGTCTCATGTTGTGGTTGTTGGTTAAGTTGTAGAGAAAAGGCAAGCTCCCAAGGAAAAGAGAAGTGTTAAAGAGGCTATTTTATCATAAGGTAAGTAAACTCAACCTAAGTTGAGATTTAAGAACTCTTTTGAGTAGAGTTATATACATATATGTGTAATCATTAAATTGTTGAATGAGATTAGTAGTTATGATTGAGTTATGAGAAGTGTTTTATTTGCTTGATGTTGGGTTGAGTTTGATTGGAGTTGGAGGAAGTTTTGAGCAAGCTTATGGAAGTGTTTTTCTTTTGACAGGAAATTTAGAGTTTATGAGGGAGTTTTCTCCCATTTGGTTGATTAAAGAAAAGAGAAAAGCTAGAGTTAGAGTAGAGTTGTTTATGCACATGAGTTGTATGATGAAATGCTCAAGAGAATCATAAGTAAGGGTAGAAAGCCTTAATTGTTGCTACATGTCATAGTTACTTTTCATAAATGCATTAATGAGTATGAGTCATTTATGTGCATTAACTATGCTTTACTTATGCACTAGAAAAGAGAGTAGAGAAAGAGTAGAGACTTTTGAGTTTAGACTACTCTAAGAGTAAAGAGAAAGAGAGAATGAGCACTATAGAGTAAAAGATAGAGTAGTGCTTAATAAGAGAATAGAGTAGGTTGTGCGATGGTGAACCTGTGAGTACGGGTAGAGTATTTCCTGCATGTACGCCGCATAGAGAGAGCGGCAAGAGTATCAGAAAGAGAAGTGGTGTAGCCCGTAGAGTACATGCGGATGAGGGCTATACCCGAGTTTACCCAAGAGATTCTATGCACTCACATGGCCAAAGGTTCCAAATCCATGCATAACCAAGTCCGATCGGCTAGAATGAGTAAGAAGTCACAGGGAGTGGGAGTAGGAGCAAATCCCAGCCGTGCCTCCGGTCAGATGGGGCCGTGACTTACTAGAAAGAGAGTTAGTATAAAAGAGTTATGAGAAAGAGAAAATAGATAGTTGTATAAGAGAAAGAGTCAATAGAAATGGTAGGGAAAGAATTAGAGAGAGAGAGTTACGAGGATATTTGAGTAGATGGGTTTACTTACTGAGCATTGTTTGTGCTCATCCAGTTGTTCCCTATGTTTTGCAGGTTCTAGATGAGGACACAGTCGGATGGACATCGGCACACGAAGAGAAATGGCTACACTGTCCACCCTATTTTGGTAGTTTTCACATATGTTACAAATCTTGTGTATATTTGTATAAGGAATACATATGTTTAATAAAAGAAAATTTTGGGCCTAACTTTTTATGTTATTTTTACATGTACTTTTACCATGCATGTTTTTATAAGAATGGAGTCGTTACAACTGGTGGTTCGTCCTTTAGGCCATAGGTATTTTAGCTCATTTGTTTGTTAAGTTACTTTGTGGGTTTCTTTGTGTGCTTGCTTGTTTGGTCAAGTTTGGTAAAGGAGTGTGTTGGTTTGGCCGATTGTTCATGGTGTGTTCTTACATGTTTGAAGATTGATTGCTAATATCTCACTCTAAATTGGTCAAACGGTTCAAGTGGTATTAGAGCTTGGGTTGGTGAGTAAGATCTCTTCCTTCTTTCACTTTATTCTTCTTTAGATTTGTGTTAGTTGGATGGAAAATTTAAAGTTAGCGCTGGGTTTATAGTTTGTGCCTCTTTCATTCTTTAAACCATACAAACAACATCCATCCTACACCTTAAACACTATCCAAGCCTTCACCATTACACATTCACACGCAAACCAAACTTAAAGAAACTCTTTGCTGCCGATTTTGAGTTTTGAGTTTCTTCACACTATTTCAAACCCCAAACACTCACCACACGCCACAAATACACTAGCTACCATTATGTCCAACAAGACCAGCTCCCCTTCACTATCCCCACCATGGGAGTTTGCCAGCCATAGGCTATGAGAAAATATGAATGAGCTTAAAGAACAAATGGACACAATTGTCCAATTATTCAAAGCTCAAGACCAACACCAAAACCAAGAGCCCATTCCCCCAAACCAAAACAACCATAGACCATAACCACCCCCTAAAACACCCCCACGAGCATATTTTTTATTAAGAACCCATTAACCTTGATAGTGATTCTAATGGGTTCGAGATGAATGGAAGAAGAGGTAAAAGGTTTAGAGATTATGATAGGGGACTGAAAATCGACATACCCAAATTTAAGGGTAGTTTGAATCCAAATGAGTTCTTAGATTGGTTGTATGAGATAAAGAGGGTATTTGACTATAAGGAATATTCTTATGAGAAGAGATGCAAGGTGGCCATATTGAAATTTAAGGATTATGCTTCATTATGGTGGGAGAATACTAAGAAACAAAGGGCTAGAGAGGGGAAGAGTCAGGTGAAATCATGGCAGAAGTTATAAAAGTTAATGAAGAAGAGGTTCTTGCCTAAATCACAAACAAAACCTCTACTTGAAATTGCACACTCTTAAGCAAGGGGACAAGAGTGTTGGAGAGTATATTAGATTTTGAGTGACAAATGATGAGAAGTGATCTACTCGAACTTAAAGAACAAACAATTGCAAGGTTCTTCGGAGGATTAACCAAGAGATAGCCCATATGGTGGAGTTACAAACTTTTGCAGTTTTGAGGATATTTGTAATATGTCCATTATAGTGGAGAAGAAAAAAAAGACCATGAAGGCCACAACAACAAGAAATTTCACCAAGGGAAATTCCTTCTTCAATGGGAACTCCTCCTTTACCAAAATCGAGGCTTTCAACAAAGATAGGGGAAAGGAGAAGGTGGTATAACCACCTAAGACCAGACCTAATTTTGTGAAGCAAGACCATAATGATAAAAAGTGTATGGGCACTTTCAAGCCAATTGTCCAAACCAAAGAGTGATGACTCTTAAGAAAATTGAAGAGATTGAGGAAGCTATGCAAGAGGAGGGTATGGAGGAAGAAGTGGCCAAAAATGAAGAAGAGATTATAAAAGAAGCTAATGGTGGAAACATTTTCGTGATAAGGAAAGTGTTGCACACATAAGCTAGTCCTAATGAAAAGCAATGGGAAAATCTTTTCCACACTCACTATACCATCAAGGGAAGGGTATGCACGTTGATGGTGGATAGTAGGAGTATACAAATGTAGCATCATCAACCCTTGTGGAAAAGCTAAGCCTACCCACCTTGGCACATGCACCAACGTAAAAACTTCAATGGTTGAGCAATGGTGGCACTCTCCAAGTTATCAAACAGGTCATTATTCCTTTCTCTATTGGTACTAAATACATTGATGAGATTGTGTGTGATGTGATTCCAATGGATGCTTGTCACTTTTTGTTAGATAAGCCTTGGCAATTTGATAAAAGGGTTACGCATTATGGTTGGATAAACGCTTATTCTTTTAAGATGAAGGAGAAAACAATTACCCTAGCACCCTTAAAGCCATCCCAAATACACAAGCCCACACCTAGGACCAAGGAAAAGAAAGAAAACTTATTTTTAAGTGGTCGTAAGATTGAGCGAGCATTGAACAAACACAAACCAATCCTTACCTTAATTATAACCGAGAGGAAC
Source organism: Pistacia vera (assembly GCF_008641045.1). Lineage (NCBI taxonomy): Eukaryota > Viridiplantae > Streptophyta > Magnoliopsida > Sapindales > Anacardiaceae > Pistacia > Pistacia vera. The sequence continues at coordinate 967,878 of NW_022196346.1, read as the reverse complement.
AATGGTGAGAATGAACCCAAACCCCACCCATTAGTCCAACCCTTATTAGAGTTTCATGATGTCTTTCCTAGTGAATTACCCCCTAGCTTACCACCTTTGAGAGGGATAGAACACCAAATTGATCTCACTCCTAGTACTCCTTTATCCAATAGGCCAACCTATAGATGTAACCCGAAAGAGTCCAAAGAGTTACAAAAACGAGTTGATTAGCTGTGGGTATGTGAGGGAGAGTATGAATCTGTGTTCTATGTCGGCATTGTTAGTGCCCAAAAAGGATGGAACCTATAGAATGTGTGTTGATAGCCAAGCCATAAACAGTACTACCATCAAATATAGGTACCTTATTCCTAGGCTTGATGATATGTTGAATGAGTTATATGGTTCTAACGTCTTTTCAAAGATTGATCTTAGAAATAGGTATCACCAAATTAGAATGAGGGAGGGTGATGAGTGGAAGATGACATTTAAGACCAAAACAGGTTTGTTTGAATAGATGGTCATGCCATTTGGATTGTCCAATGCACCTAGTACCTTCATGAGACTGATGAATGAGGTTTTGAAACCATTTATTGGGAGGTTTGTTATGGTGTACTTTGATGATATTCTAGTCTATAGTAAGTGTGAGAGAGACCATTTGGGACATTTGGGGCAAGTTTTCCAAGTCTTGAGAGATAAGAAATTGTATGCAAAGATTGAGATGTGTGAGTAGTGTTTTAAAACCTAGCCCGACCTGGTCGATTTAACCGGTTCAACCGGGAACCAGTCACTAAGTCAGGCTGATTAGGATGAAAAATTAGCAATTTGAATTCACTCGGTATGACCCACGGTTGGATCGGTGTTACTATAGCAACCCGCCAGTCCAACCAACTTTAGGGCAAAATCGGGTTAACTATTCCCCAATAGTAAAATCTAATTGTAAATCCCTAATCACTGGACCATGGTTTTTGGCTCTCTAATTTAGGGTTCATTCTTTGTTAAAGTGAAGATGAAGAAGTAAGGGTAGGGGAAGGAAGAAATGGCTGATCCAATTTGGAGCTCATTTTGCAAGATAGCAATGGCCAAGGCCTTTTTGGCCATCAAGTGAAGTAAGGGGGAGGGGAAGGTAAAACAAAGAGAAGAGGAGACGAAGAGAAAAAGGAAGGAAGAAGATTAGAAGAAGGAAAGGAGGAGACGAAGAGAAAGAGGAAGGAAGAAGAAAGAGAAGATGAGAGAAAAAAGTTACAATAGAAAGAGGGGAAAGTGATGGGGAGAGAGAGAGAAAAGAAGAAAGAAGCAAGTGGCGGGGAAAGCGAAAAAAATAATTGATAATAAAAGTTACAGGGGTGTGTTTGCTAGTTTTCAAACGTATAAGGACTGATGGTAGTTGTTTAAAGATGTGTCTGTTGTACAGTAGTCAGACCAATCAACCTAACTGGTTGGACTGATCAACCCGAGAACTAGCCCCTTAAACAGGTCAAGGAGCAGTCCAATTTTTAAAACATTTACTGTGAATTCTTTTTTACCCAAATTGTGTTTCTAGGTTATGTTGTGTCTAATGAGGGTATAATGGTGGATGAATCCAAGGTGGAAGCTATCAAGAGCTGGCCCCAACCAAAATCCATAATCGAGGTTATGAGTTTCCATGGATTAGCCTTCTTTTATAGGTAGTTTGTAGCAAATTTCAGCACCATCATGGCACCCATCGTTGAATGCATGAAGAAGGGTCAATTTTGGTGGAATTTGGCAGCAAATGAAGCCTTTGAATTGATCAAGAAGAAACTTTGTGAGGCACTCATCCTTGCCTTGACCGATTTTAACCATGTTTTTTAGGTTGAGTGTGATGTTCGTGGGGTTGGAATAGGGGTAGTCCTTACTCAATCCAAGCATCCCATAACCTATTTTAGTGAAAAGTTAAATGACTCAAGGAGGAGGTAGAACACATATGACAAGGAGTTATATGTCATTGTGAGGGTCTTAGTTCATTGGAGCCATTACCAAAAGTCCAAACAACTTGTTCTTCACTCAGATCATCAAGCATTGAAGTTCATAAATGGGCATCATAAGTTGAGCTCTAGACATATCGAGTGGGTTGAGTTCTTGCAATACTTTTCCTTTGTTTCCAACTACAAGCAAGGAGTGCACAACATGGTGGCGAATGCTTTGTCACAGAAGCATGTCTTACTTGCATCTTTGGATGCAAAAATACTTAGGTTTCAATTGATGAAAGTATGTTATGCAAATGATAATGACATGAAATTGATTATGGCCGAGTGTGAGAAGGGTAGCTTTGAGGATTATACGGTTTAAGAGTGGTTCCTTTTTAAAGGCAATCGGGTTTGTGTGCCCAAGGGTAGCTATGGGAATTGATTGTGAGGGAAACACATGGAGGGGGCCTTGCTGGTCATTTTGGAGTTCATAAGACCTTAGAAATCATTAGGGAACATTTTTATTGGCCAAATATGGTAAAGGATGTCCAGGTCATTATTGCTAGGTGTGGTACATGTCAAAGGGCCAAGAGTCATTTCAAACCTGGCCTATACACTCCATTACCAGTTCTGGATCAATCATGGGAGGACCTAAGTACAGATTTTGTGGTAGCTTTGCCTAGAACTCAATGGGGTAAAGATGCAGTTATGGTGGTAGTTGATAGGTTCTCAAAGATGGCTCATTTCGTCCCTTGTCACAAGACCGAAGATGCTTCAAGTGTGGCTAACTTGTTCTTCAAAGAGATAGTGAGGTTGCATTGGGTTCCTAGGAGCATTGTTTCGAACCAAGACACTAAGTTCCTTAGTCACTTTTGGAGTACTTTGTAAAGTAAGTTTGGAACCAAGCTATTGTTTAGCACATCTTACCATCCCCAAACCGACGACCAAACTGAATTGACAAACTGAACTTTGGAGACTCTCCTTAGCACAATGGCGAACAAGAACATGAAGGATTGGGATATCAAGCTTGCACATGTTGAATTTGCTTACAACCGCTCGCCAAGTGCAACAACCAACCACACTCCATTTAAGGTTGTTTATGGTATGAATCCTATCACTCCAATTGAATTTATTTCCTTACCTATTGATTTTCAAATCAGTTTGGATGCAAAAGAAAAGGCTAAGGCAATGAAGAAGCTTCATGAATCCATTAGAGTGCAAATAGAAAAGTCCAATGAGGCTTACAAAAAAAGGGCCAACAAGAATAGAAAACCAGCCCATTTCCAACTGGGTGATTTGGTTTGGGTCCATTTAAGAAACCCTTAGTGAGAATTCGGCCCAAGAGAGTAAATTGGTACAAGGTGGATTCAAATGGCCCAAGGTAAATCAAACCCAACACTTGAGCCCAATTCCTTTATTTGGATATAATCTCATCACTTCGGATTATTCCCACCAAAAAAGATTAAAGCATCAAGGAATATTCCGAGGATTAGTCAAGAACCATGTAGGGAGCATTGAATGCAAGGGAACAAGGAAACACATGGGTTGTCACACTCCATACCCGATTTGGCAAAAAACAAGGATGGAAGACTTGGCGGCTCCTTGTCCCTTTCCTGAAATGGAAAGTCACAAGTTTTTGAAATCTCCTAAGAATTTGTTTAAGGTTTATTTATGTTTATTGCTTGTGCTTATTTCCATGTAACTTTGAATTCATTAGAACTAACATCTCTCTTGACGGCCACATGTAAGGTCTTGATTGATTTTATCTTTATTTTTGTGCCACATGGATGGCCTAGATTGAATGTTGTATTAGGGCAACTTGTAAAGCCATTTATAAGAGACCAAATTTTCCCTTTGTATTTTCAGACTTCATGAATGAAAACTTCAGCTCTTGCGAATGTGTTTTTGATTCCTTTATCCAATCTTAGCTAACGGTTGGTGGTGGATTTTCCCTAGCTGGTGGTTCGTCCTTTAGGCCATAGGTATTTTAGCTCATTTGTTTGTTAAGTTACTTTGTGGGTTTCTTTGTGTGTTTGCTTGTTTGGCCGAGTTTTGCAAGGGAGTGTGTTGCTTTGGCCGATTGTTCTTGGTGTGTTCTTGCATGTTTGAAGATTGATTTCTAATATCTCACTCTAAATTGGTGCAAACGGTTCAACTTTATGCATTTGCGGAAACTTAGAGTGAGTTAAAAATGCTTCAACCTAGCAATAGCAAATGATAACACAACTAACTCCAATCGACAGTCCAAACAACACTTAAAGCAACACAAAACACACACAATATACACAATATAACATAAAGGATAATAGCCTAACAATCCACGGCTTAAAGGCTACACCACTGACCAATGGAAAATAGACACAACAAACAATAACTTACAAACTAAAGAGAAGTGCCAATGATTTCCAAAGCGTAAAGGCTACGCCACCGGCTATGGAACATTACTAACAAGATAGAAGCCAAATTCCCAAGGCTTAAAGGCAACGCCACCAGCCAAGGGTCTCCAAAACGTAAAGGCATGGCCAGTGGTTTTGGATTCCACCACCAAGCATGGCAAGAACTTGGATAAAGGATAAATGATAAAACTCTCTCAAGAGCTCTCACATTTTCATTTCCAAAAATTTAAGGTACGGTAATAGATATTTTGTGTAATATAAAAGGCAAAATAAAAAAAGAAAAACCTACAAATTTCAATCAGTGTCTTAATTTATTAGAAATTGTCTACTGGTTTGTCGGTGGTTCATTTGGTATTAACATTTAACCCGTCTTGTTATGTTTATTTATATATAACTATAAGGAAGTCTGTATTTGTAGCGCTTTCATAAATTTATAGAATTTCATTGTTTTTTTTCCCTGTTGATTTCGCAATGGCTAACAAACCGTTAGAGTTGAAAGAGATTTCACCTAATGTTTGCACTAACTTAGAGAATTTAAATACTGCAAGACAAAAATTCAAAGATATCATTGATGCATTGTTTGATATCATGGATTCTGTCATGGTAATTATTTCCAATCTAAATACACGGGAATATTTGGTTGCTGCAAATGAAGAGGAACTAAAAATTCGTGAAGAGAAGAATAAAGAACCTCCATCTACACCATCGATTAGTATTTGAGAAAAATATAAAACAGTGTACAAATTTGCTTTATAATTAAAATATATTAAAATATTCACCTTAAAATCAAATAAATCAAATATTTTAAAATTATATTCCAAATTAATGATTTACTAATTGTCAAATATTCAACTGACTAATTAATTCTATATAACATACTCTATTTTGCTTTGACAAACACAATAGCAACCGTTGGCATTTTCCCATAAGTTTCACTAGACTTCTATGAGATAAATAGTCTTTTTTATGTGATTTAAAGTAAGTCTTCTTATCTTATTGGTAAAGTTGAATACTTGAAATACAAGTAATAAATAGTCAAGCGGCCTTTACACCTAGTTTTTAGTTAAGGCTAAACTTGTCAAAACAAAAATACATATTTAAAAATGGGGGATACTAATCCAGGGGGCTAAAAATCACTTTCCTAAAGCGAAAATTTTATTGGGTATGGAACTTTAGGCTATACGAGAGAGCTGGTAAGTGGTAATAGAGTGGACTCAGTTCCTAAGTGGGCTTGGAACTTTAGGCTATACAAGAAGGCTGGAAATAGAGTGGACTCAGATCCTAAGCCCAAATTAAACTATATGTGTGCCAAAGCCCAACTGCCCATTATCTCCAGGCGGACGTTTGCAATACGTCATGTAAAAACTCTATATAAATAACCCGTACCTATATATACGCACCGGAGTCTGGAGCAAAACGTCTCTGCATCTCCACCTAAAGCTTCAGTGTTTTGTTAACAATGGAGATAGAACAGAAACAACCGCAATTGATAGAGCAGTTTGTAAAACAAGCTTCCATTCTCACTCTCTCCTCTTTGCCTAATCTCATTGTCGAAGCCACCTCTCACCCTTCTCTCTTCGCCTTCTCCGAGATTCTAGCTGTCCCCAACCTCCTCCAGGTTTGAATTTTTTATTCATTCAATTAAACAGAATTTTCGTACTTGATATTCTTAATTTAATTGATGTTGTAGATTGTATTTTTCTGATTATTCTTAAACAATTATTCGTTTAAATGCAGCTTGAGGGAACGGAAAATTCGACCTACTTTGAATTGCTACGGCTTTTTGTTCACGGTACATGGACCGATTACAAGAGTAAGAAACCTTTTTACATCTTTTCGTTCTCTTTGTAGCACTATTTTTGCAAAAAGAAAGAGTTGGAGGTTCATAGATTTGAAAACTATCCATTTAGAGCACAGTGCCGAAATTTTAAACAAGATAGGATTATGGCTAAATCCGTATGAGATCTAGACTCTCAGCGTCAGTGTTCCTTAATGTACCCTTTAACTGGAAGCCATATTCTTAGTAGATTTTATACATACGTATATAAGTATTTGTGTGCGTTCGCTTGCTTATTTGTTATTTTTGCATAGTAATGCTAATTAGAGAATGAATGAATAATTCTTGCTATTTGGTAGCTCTTTAAGAACTAGTTCTTTTTTTTCTTTTTTCTTTTTTTTCAGGAAAACAATACACCTAATATCTTGAAAAAATGACACATTAATTTTTTGTTTTAATTTTACAAAAAATTGTTGAAATCTTATTAAATGCCTGTAAATATACTTTAAGCAAGCTGACATGACACATTGAGACTAGATATGGTAGGCTGTATATGATGGAGGAAGAGGATCATGACACAAACACTAATATCTTTGATCAGTCTCTTTAAGTTGTTATATTTAATTACTTAAACATCTACTTTTGGAGTTTTTGATTTTCTGTCTATCTTGCTCTGGTGACATTTAACTTGCACAATTTTTCTTACTAGTGGATTTAATTGTTTGTATATTTACCTAGGTAATGCAGCCCGTCTACCACAGCTGGTACCGGTTCAAGTGGTGAAGCTTAAACAACTTAGCGTGCTTACTCTTGCTGAGACCAATAAGGTATCCAGTTAACCTATTCCTGAGCTCTGTATCTCTGGTTGCTTGATGTTGCTCTTTCATGAGAACTAGATTTGTCAATTTTCCTGACTCTCCAGAATGATGGCATCTGTGCTTTCATGGGAGTTAATAAAATTTGATTCTGCACATAGGTAACGTTGACTTTTTGGCATTTGTTTTATGAGACTTAATTTCATTTTGGTTATTTTTTATCGGCCTTGTTGCAAAAGTAGCAATCTTATATTAATGCTGTCAAGCCATTTTACTCACCATAAAAATGAAAAAAAAGGGACACAAACACGAGTAAAAAATAAGGACACAATCAGTCCTTCATTTTTTATTATTCTTATGATCTCTCTCAATTACACTGATTTTCTGACCTGTTGGCACCGTTTGACCAATGACATACGATAAAGTTCAGACTTGAAAACTAATTGGGATCGGAATGGGGTGTAATATTAATTTTTCTATTTATTAACTTTCAGCAAGAAAAGATAGGTCTTTGTGGTTAGGTTTAGGGTTTAGGGTTGGGAATTTTAATTTCAGCTTGAAATTTCTTGATCTATTCTGAATCTAATTATGAATTTTTCATGTTGTGCCACAACTAGAAGGAAAATCTTTGAACGATGTATCTGTTAAAATTTGCTTTGTCCACACGTCAGGTTGCTGGTGTTATGGTGTTTATATGTGGTTTGAGCACCCTCTTTTTTGAGCTAGCTTTCAGAAGTGAGTTTTACTTAAACATGGAGGGTGTTAGAATTTGCATTTGTTTGAGTCAATGCTTGCAAGCAATGTTGGGTTTAAAACCCAGCCTGGACACTACACGTGATGGAGGGTGTTAGAATTTGCATTGTCCCACATCGCAGGTTATTGGGCTGTTATGGTGTTCATATGTGGTTTGGGCAGTCTCCTAAGTGAGCTAGCTTTTGGGAGTTCTACTCATGCCTATTTTATAATATCATGCCAGACCGACCTAATATGTTGGATTTTTTGTCATTCTTTTGTGAAAATATATGCTGTTTGATCTGTGCAAAATTTTGCTGAAGCTATGGTTGAACATTTCCTAGGTTCTCTAAGATGACAACTTCTACAAGAACGGTTGCTAACGTGCGTGAACTTGAAGACTTCCTTATCAATGAGTGCATGTATGTGGTAGGTCTTCTTACTGCTCTTCTGCGGCTTTTACTAAAGCATGAAGCCATCACGAATACAATTTAGTGGGTGTATTGGTCCTTTTGTCTTATTCTGAAAAGATTTACTAACCAGTCATTTAAGAATCTTATTTTGAGAGATTGCTAGTGCATAATGAATATGTGAATATTAAGTTTTCATAAGGATAATATAAGTTGATTACTTAAACTGGTATACAAAAATGACAATATGAAAATCATTTAAAATTGGTGTATATATTGATACAATTTACGAGACCACATGTATCCTTATGTTGACCTCCATGTATTACTTTGATTGACCTTTCATTCCGAAGATCTGGTAAATCTGTATTCTTTCTTTGGTATACTGCCACTTGCTTTTTCATTATAAGGAGAAAATTCTGATTATCTTCAAATGGTTTCTGTAGGGCATAGTCAAAGGGAAGTTGGATCATTCAAGAAGATCCTTGAGGTTGAATCCTTCACCTTGGTTAATTTTTTTAAAATTTTATGATTGGGGTTCCTTTAGAATTAATGTGGACAACTCAGTGATTGTAGTGATTTCATAATTTTGTAGGTGCAATTTGCGGCAGGGAGGGATTTGAGACATGCCAACTTGACATATGAGCAGAAGCTAAAAATTGGTATGTTTCAGTTCACTCTCTTTTCAAATACTATCCAAGTTCAAGTTACGGTATTGATTATCTTAGTTGGTGCAGTGTTAAAAAGACTGTCAAAAACATCTCTCTGTTGGTATCAATATGCATATTATGTTTACCAAAAGTTTTTTATCTAGTGGTGCTTTATCATGTTCACACTCACTAGGACTCTGCAGTACATTTTTTTTTAAAGAAAATGAGGTTTGCCCCATATGAGTACATTTTTGGACTGTGTAGCTATAAATATCCCTGGTAGAATGGGGTGATGTGACTCGATTTTAAAATTTATTGATTAATGATAGCTACTTTAAATTGGTTGAGATTCAATGTATGTGCTTCTGCTTTTGCTGCTTCGCACTACTGGTGAAAAAGTAACAGGCTGGATATACCAAAAAGTGCAAGAAGCTGTCTACCATATGCAATATCATTTCCAGACTGTGAAGCAAAGGTGTGCATTTTTAGCTGTGTAGTGAGAAATTCCTGCGAAGTGTTTAAGGTTACAGACATGACCAACTCTGCCTATAGGGTCCTACCCCAGGAGAAATTTGAATTAGGATAGTATGAATGAATTGGAGAAATGTTGAATTAGGGAAGTATGAATGAAGTGGAGAAATGTTTTGTCGTATACCTTTTAAGCGGAAAAAGAAAAGTAATCTAATAAGCTTTTAGTGTTACTTTATTGGCTATTGTGGTCTCCATGCAGAGAGGGAAATAATGCTAGTGAAGATTGGCATACTTTTGCGTGGATCCTACATTGATTTAGTTCTACCTCTTCTCCTGTAAAACGTAAATTAAAAAGAATGAGTGATCATTATTTTCAACAAAATATTGCAATAATACTTTCACACACTACTATGTTTTGAACGCCTTGGACTTATCTTGTTATTTGATTTGTTGAATTTAAACCGGGATTGGACCTTGCTAATGCCTAGACTGGGTACTGACTGGTAGAGATGATTTTATATCTATGAAGTAAGCTGTGTCATATGTGATTCCTGCTTTGTTAATCTCATGATGAGCTAAAGCTATAAAATTTCTCTCTATTTCTTATAATCTTCCTGTCTCTCTTGATTATTATTGGTTTCCATGATGTCTCATTAAGGTCTAAAGGATTTACTAATTTGAAATTTTAGGTTGGACAATTCAGACAATCTCCTTTCCACGTTAAGAGAAGATTAAATGGGCTGAAATGATGTCTGAAGCGGATAAAAATCACAAGAAGGAAGTCAAAATCGGCTGCAAGAAGCAAAGAAATCCCTCATCACAGGTTAGTACAATCAATCGTCTGCCAACTTCTTGTTTGTAAGCTAGCTTCTATGGCTTTTAGGTATGCATTTAACTCCTAATCTATGGAAGTTTAGATTTTTTTCGTCTACTGACATGGTTGCACAAGTTTCCTTTATCATAAATGAAGTAATTTTGGCATCAACTTACGTACAAGAGTTCTATTTTGACTTGTTCTGCATGATAAGATTACAATAGTTGATTCCTTTAAAGCGGTTTTGTGTTCAGATTCTATAATTGATGGTTATAAAAAACTATGAAATTACTTCGCACAACATAAGAAGCTTAGTTCCTATATAGTTATTATAAGATATTAGATTAAAGCTTATGGCCTGGGCTTAAGAAAAAGTGGCTTTTGAAGGTGCAAAACTTTGAAGAGTGGTGATAATTTATTGGAAGAATTTGAAACTTGACAGATGGCTTGGAATGAAATTGTATTCATAAAGCTAAAAAAACACCTTTTTTTATGAATTTTGGGGATAGGTTTTTTTCTCATCTCTCCTTAATATTTCTCTGTCCAATTTTCATGATAGTTTCCGCATCTTTTCGCAGTGTTTTTCTCATAGTATTTGCATACATAGCAAAGTAATTTGTACTTGCTGCAATAGATTGGTCGTTTGTCTTACATGCTTACTGAAGTTTCACAAAACATCCAGGCTAGTAAACAGTTTGAGTGCTCAAGAATCTTTGTACTCTGAGTTTGATGGCGAAATGGACTATGAAGAAGATCTAAGCCGATCAAAGAGGTATTTCAGTTCACACCTTGTGCACCGAGCGGATATTTTAGTTGAAAAGGACTAAACTAACATCTATTCACTTATTTACATTGTAATTAGAAGGTCCTTTATCTCATTCACTTTGGTAAAAATTTGAGAGTGAATATTGGGATGAACAATCAAGTTGATTATGGATGCATTGCTCGCCATGTTTTTTCTGGTTTGTCATTCAAATCATCATTACTTGTCCAATGCAGGAGATGGTCGCCAAGGTAAGTTTTAAGAACCAAAGATAATTCCTTTCAATGTTATGAGTCCTTGATGTTCTTTCCAGTGCTTGCCTGATTTCTTAGCCCTTAGATTAGTATCTTAATATGCAAGAGCAATTGCTAAATTATTTATTGTTTTAATTTAGTCCGGATGATTGAACAAATCCAAGCTACTGTTGCAGCCAAATTGTTCAAACTTTAGCAGAATTGGCTTAAAGTACTCTTTAATGAATAGAGTTGCAATATGACAGTGTTGTATGTTGAAAACTCACAAGCCTGCTGATATATAACATGAGTTTTCCAAACCCAACTTTCCTATGGTTGTTTAGTGTGCACTTGCATAAATTGTAAATGTCATGAAAAATATGATGCCGTCTTATACGCATTTCACCGTAACTTTACCATATTGTGATATTTATGGTGTTCTCAATAGCATCTTGATCCTAATTTATTTATGATTTTTTCCCTTGTACTCTAGCAAGATAAGTTGTAAGTGAGGAAATCACTCACTCAAGTTCAGGTAAAAATTGAAAATTATGTGCAGCTCAATGTTTTCTTGGCATGCCTCCCTAACTTTGACAAAAAGCCATTTGGAATGCACCCTTTCAATTCAAAAGTATAGAATGACAGTTACCCCTTTTGGTATTGAAAGTTAAACAGGTTGAACGATGTTTGAGCAGATGGTTCCTTCATACACCATTTTTGTCTTCTTACTCACCCATTTGAATTGTATAATGTAGTTACATTAGACAATAAATGAAGGAACAACGACATAAGTAGAAAAGTCAGAAAATATCATTACATGATGGCATTTTTTAAAGCGGTCTCTCTGAAATGTTGAATAATCAATTAATCTCTCTGTAGTCAAGTCAAATTTTCAATTGCAAAGCTGTTGTAAGTTGGACCATATAACAATCTGAGAATCCCGCACGGGCAGCCCCACCTTCTGTTTGTGGTTGACACGACCCACTTTGGGGGCTGTTGTCTACTCGCTATTAATGCAGAGGATCTTTGATTCTTGAATAACTTGACAAATAAACAATATCTACCATGTATCCCTAAAGGGAAATAATAGGTTAACAGTTGAGAATGAGAATACGATAGGTGTAGCTATATTAAGAAATAAATATTTTGAAGTGGTTTATAAGTCCATGTCATTAGACAATGTGCTAGATGTCGCCATCATCTTATCCAAAATGTCACCTTCAATTCGTTACCCTTGTAGCGATTACGAATAAACCTGTGGTGACAAATTAAAAGGCGAGATCAAATGTGATGTCGTATTAATTGAACTCAATTACGTTTAGACGAAATTAATTGATCAATTTGCATTTATTATTATAATTGATCAAATTGCATCTATTATTATAATGGACAAATGACATACACCTATCCATAATTTGCCGTAAAGATTTATGATACCCAAAAAATTTGAAAATAACAAATTGCTATTTTTCGTTAGATTCTGTTAAGGACTTCCGTTTGTTAAAGATAACAGTGATGTAAAAGACTGAAATGCCTTTTTATCTTTATCTCTGTCTGTGTTTTCATCTCTTTATCTTCCTCTTTTTACTTTAGCAGCCAATAATTCCCTCTTTCTCCGTCCCTAATCCACAGCCACCGTTCATTTCTACCCTTCCCTAGCACTACCTCCAACACCTTAAATCCCACCAATCCTCCTCTGTCTTAAATCCCACCAACGCCTCCCACTACCTCCACTCCACTTTATTCGCCAGCCACTAATATTAATTCACTCTCTCCTCCCTCAATCAGCCACCGTTGTTTTATCCTCTATTAATCTCAGGGCACAAAGATCTCCACACCCCTTCTTTTTTCCTTTTTATTTTCTTAAAAAAAAAAGCCCAAAAGAATTGATTGTGACTATTTTTATTTTTTATTGAGGATTACGAAGCTGCAGGTTGTTTTGCGCGGTGAAGTGGGTGCGGATGATGTCTTTTTGGGGTTGTTGGGCGGGCTGATAGGTTGCTGGACATGAGGAAAGGGTGAGGTGGGTTTGTTGGGACGGGAGCAAGGTGAATGGGGTGGGTGGGTTTGCTGGGTGAAAGAGGGAATTATTGGCTGCCAAAGGATGGTGATATTCGCTTCTGAAAAAATTCTTCAAGGTTATGAAAATGGGTTTGTTGGTGGTGTTTTGAGAAGTTTGCAACGGTGGAGGATGGGGGAGATTGGACTGGACTGTGAAGTGGTTGTGTAGATGATTTTACAAGAAAGAGATCTTGTGAGAGGTTTTAGGAAATTTAATTTTAATTATAGTAAACATAATCAATAAAATTTATCCCTTTACCATTTGAATTCTGGCAAAATCCAAGAGAGAAGAAGAGAGAGGAAAGTAAAGAGATGGAAGAAAATATAGACCAAAAAGACGAAGAAGAGAAGATAAAAAAATTTTCTAACACTATTATCATTAAGTAAACGGAAATCTTTAACAGAATTTGACGGGAAATAGTTGTTTGTCATTTTTAAACTTTTCAAGTACCATATTGTCTTTACAGCAAATTATGAGTGGCGCTTTATTATAATTGTTGTTTAAAAAACAGTCAGAGATGGGGTCATCTTCTTCTCAACTCCCACTTTATCTTTTATCTTAACAAAAACGGACCAAGCACAGTCTAATTAGAATCGAATCCATCTTTGATTTAAACATCTTTTAAGAGATGAAAACGGGAAAAGCAAGACATAACAGTCTCGTATCTATTTTTAATATAGTCAAAAACATTAAGACATAAATATGGATTAATATGAAAATGTTGAAGCTCCTATGTCAAGTTAACACATTTCATGTCATTGACTTTTGAGCAGTGATTAGATGGATTTCCAAATTATGTGCTTTATAATTGGCGTTCTTAATAATCAAAGACAATATAAGTGGCCAACAAAAGAATTAAATATTTTTTAAACAGTGGGAGATATTTAATTTCATAAAACAATTAAAAAAAAAAACAAGTTTTTGTATATTCACAAACCAAAACAAACTCATCACTAATTTATTTTTGTCCCTAAAAGAAAAGAAGCTCCAAAACTTTGGTCACCCAAAAAATGATTATACCCTCATACACTACATACAACTCCGGATACCATCAATTTTTTGAGTCACTCAAAATATCTTCCACCTCACCATTATAAAACCATTAATTCTTCCACACGTGTACTCGATGCCACTTGTGCAACTCCACCTCCCATTTCCAACCCGGCTTGAGCCGCCGCTGACCTACCACCACCCACCTTTCTCCTCCTCTTTGGCGACTTACTCTCCGATGAAGAAGTCGGCTCCGGCGATGATCTCTTCGACGTAATTCTAACCGGCTCTGGTTCGCCAGAATTAATCCTCAAAGGAAAATTCAACAAAGCTCTGGAACCCCTCATCCTATAAGCGGCTCGGTCATAAGCCAAAGCGGCATCCTCAGCCGTCTCGAAAGTCCCCAACCAAACCCGGGCTCCATTTTTCGCCGGGTCCCGAATTTCTGCGGCGAACTTCCCCCAGGGTCTCTGTCTAACTCCCCTGTAGTGCTTTCCCTTGGAAGGGACAGCCACCGCCGGAGCAGGGGCCGCCGCTGTGGCAGCAGGAGTTGCTGTAATCTGTTGTTCGGGGGCCACAAAAGGCTCCTCCTTCACCGGAAAATTAAGCTGACAGCTTTCTGTAACCTCCTGTGGGACGGGGACCCAACCTTCAGTGAGGGCATCCCGCAAGAAATTGTAGACAAGCATATCCTCGGAATCGTTTTCCTTCAAAGGAAGATCCCCCCAGGTGTCAGTTAAACAAGGGTCCAAGCAGCCAAAGCTGGAACTCCGGCAATAAGCAGTAGCAGTAGGAGGAGGCGCAGTGGCAGTGGAATTACAAGTAGCGGTTGAAACAGTGAGTCCAGGGTCGGATTCACCGAGTAAATGACGGCGAACTGAGTCTAAAATTGCAAAATCAGATTGGGCAAAGCTGTGTCCGTACATTATAATTGGTTGAATTGGGTATAGAGAGGAAAGGAGAGAAGAGATTTGATTATTGTGCTTGTGAGGGGAAGGGGAATTTTTGGAATTTAAAGAGAAGAGGGAAATATATAGGAAGGGTAGGTGCATGAATGAGGGAATAATATAATAATAATGTAAATGGAACTTGGTTTCTTTGAAACTTCCATGGTGATGGTGTATACTGTAAAGTAGGAGAAGGGGATATATATCACGTGGTTTTATTTTTTCTTTATAGTGACGTCATCATTGTTAAAACAGCGACGTTGTTTGTCGTTTATTGTGTCCACTTGTCTAGTTGTTTGTACATTATTGAAGAAGAGAGAGTTTGTATTTATTTTTATGATTTCATAATAACTTACGTTATTCTAATGATGTAATTTTGAGATCAAATTCTAATAATTATTTTTATTTTATTAATTTTAAGAAAGGAAAAAACACATGGTAATTATGATGGATGAAGCATCGGGATAGGTCGGAATAGAAAAGTTATTTAACACAAAATCAAATACATTGTTTATAGACAAATTGATACAAAGGATAGGGGTAAAGTCAATCTCTCAACTTATGATATTCATTGTTGGTGGCGTCCCACCATGATCAACTTGCAAATGCTGCTTGTAGTTGTCGACTTCTCCATCTCTCTTGTTTTCTTTATTATTATTATTATTTATAATTAGATGTTGGGATTAGGTGTAATCTTATTCATTACTCTTAACACCCACCTGTTTTCTTCTCTATTCTATTGGCCTCAGCTCAAAGGAATCACACTTCACTTTTTATTTATCTTGTTCTCATTATTACTCTTAATAATAATAATAAATTTATAAAAGAGTAAACAACGTGTTCCCACCCAAGCTTTCAAGAAATAGTGAGTTTCCATCCCTGATTTTATAAATTTTATATTCACACACTTAAAGTAGGCACTGTTAATGATTTTTAGGTTTTAAGTCTTTTGACACATATGCAGAAGATGTTATTACTATATTGTCCTTGACAAATAAATTAATAAATTATTTTCTAACCCCTAAATTAGTATAATTATAAAAATAATCATCTTACTTTTAAATTTATTTCAATAACACCCTCTTCATCAACCTTCACATCATCCCATCTCCAATCACCCAACCATTGCCACCACCACCTAGCCACTGCCTCCACCCAACCATCCGCTCAAATCCAACGTTGTTGGCCTTCCTTGACCCCACCACTAGCTTCTGCGACCTCCATTGACCAAACCCCCCAAGCCTCTTCTCCCATCATTCATCAGCCAACGCAAAGTTAGGGTTTTGCTGTTTTAAGCCAAATTCGGACGACTAACAGCTAACGGCAGCCAAAACCCAATCCAACACCACCATTTGAAGCACCAACCTCCACTCTATAAAACCCCCCTAATCTTGATGCTTGGTAACCCACCAATCATCAGTCGTGACTTGCCACCAACCACCACGGCTAGGTTATTTGTTCCACCGATTTGGTTTCGATTTGATGATTTTTTAGGATGATTGGGCTTATTAATTGATTGGTGATTGATTGTGTATGTTTTCTAGGTTGTTTTCCTTGCCAACGACTACCATTTGCTTCTCCTTTGTTGACGCACACCAAGTGCTTAACGTTTTTCCCCACTTAATTTTTCCCTGCCTCAAGCGTGCGAACCTTTCCAACATGCCCCAGTGCGTAGCCTACCCCCTTGTGGGCACCTGCTGGCACCTCCCCACCCAACCTCTCACCAACCGGCCATCTCCTGCCCTTTCCCACACACCACTTGCCGCTCAAATCACCCCAAACAATTTGAGTGGCTAGTGGTTGTTGGTTAGGGAGAGAAATAGGAGGTTGTGGTGAGGGAGGGAGAAAGAAGCGATAGAAGAGAAGTTTTAGCAAGAGGGTGCTTGTGAGAAAAATTTGAGATGTGGAGGGTTATTTTAAAATTTTCAATTTCATTTCAAATTTAATGTAGTGTAAATGACTATTTTACCTTTTGATTGTTACAAGGCTAGGAATATGGAATTTATAAAACCAAGGGTAAGAACTTGTCTGGTTGAGAACATGTCGCTTACTCCTTATAAAACATATTGTTAAGGATAATATTATACTTACAATCCAATCTCACAAACTTTCTCTCACAACCCTAACATGACAGCTTGTAATTGGTTTTTAATGAATTTTCTTATCTAACCAATTGCGAACTATCATGTCGGGATTATAAAAAAGAGTTTGAGAGATTAGATTGTAAACCAATCTTTATTATATTGTTATATGAGAGCTAGATATCAACCATCCCTCTATTTTGTTACAAAATAATTGTTTCATTATCTATTGCGAACTAGAAAATAAGAAATAAAAAGAGAAGTCAGCAAAACTTGACCATCCTGTTCAAATGTGACTTTGACCAAAAACCATTATCCTTCTATCCTCGTCACACGTGACAACCGCCAAAACGTGCACTGCACCGCAAAACTAGACTCAATTTTTTCACCAACGACAAGAATTGTCGTCAAAATGAGTGAAATAAAATAATGAAATAGTGCACGTGTTAAAATAAGAGGCTGCATGGTAGCTTCTTTTCTTGTGAAGCAAAGGTCTGACTCAGCAGTGTTTATAATTTAATTTTTAGTATTACATGAATGTTGAATTCAAACTATTTAATCAATAGGTTGAATTAGAATATAGTTTGAACTCTGATATAGCAGGCTCCAACAGAAATATTTAAATAATCAATAATATTGTTTATACATTAGATGATGAATTAAAGATGTTCAAGTATAATAAAATAAAGAGATTTGACTGATGACCAGTATGATATGAGGCGAGCCGTATGGAATCTATATACTAATACTTTTATTTGATATTAAAATGGATGATGGCATTGGCCATACTTAATGAATATTAACAACATAATTAGGTTATGGTATAATAATACATCTTCATAAACTAATAGAATAATATCTTAATGGATTCACATTCTAAACCATTCAATGACTACAAACAACTGCTCACATTTACCATCTAGTAAATCATGAGAAACTAATAGCTGGATCCATAGTTCTAAACAAATCGGGTCATGGCTTGACCCAATCGTGATTGAATTGTGGCCCACAATTAAAAAGCTTCCACTTATTTGTTATGTTCTCCTCATTTTTATGTAACAGCCAACGGCTCCAGTATCCACATGGACTGAGCTTCTACTTATCTAAATCATTTATATCCTACAACAAAACAGTCAAGTTTTAGTATTTGATTTGATTGCAACTACCTTTCCTCCAATCCTTTGTACAGATTAATACCTCAATGACTACCCTTTCTCCTTCAGTATTTCCAAGATTTGAATCCCTTAATGGTTTCTTTCCAAGACCCATTTGGGTTCAGATAGAGGAAGCTCATAAAGAATTGCACCGTACACTGTTTAGGCCCCAGCTCTGGTTGTTTTGGATCCATGAGTAACTATACATTATTATATATCTCAAACAAATAATGTAATGAACTTGGCCCAAGTGAAATCTCTCCAAAGATGAGAAGACCACCATTCTACCGATGGATATGAAGACCTTTGTTTACCAAAAGACAAAAAAAAAAAAAAAAAAAAAAACAGCAATGTTGTAACGGGTTGGAGAATTGCTAGAAGGTCAGATGAAGAAGAAACACAATCCAAAATCCCATTACAAGATTATGTGTGTTCCTGCTGATGTAAATGTGGGACTTGTTTAAGTTTTTGATTCCTACTAATATTACTGCATGGTCAATGAAAAAAGGAACCTGAGGGGAAATGGCAGAGAAAGATGCCAATCCTTTCAAGTGATGACGAGACTAGCATAACATTACTACTTTCTTATCAGAAATCCACATAGATTTGCTAAACTAATACCCCACTATTTCAAGAGTATCGAATTTTAGGGTTTATATTGAAGCAAGGATATTGTAACTGATAGAACAGCACCTTGAAATGAAAAGAAAATTTTCATAAACTTAATATAATTTTAATGAAATGACATTGCAGAAAATTTACTTCAACTGAAGAATAGTACTATCAAGAGTTCAAATTTTATAAGCATTAAAAAGGTGTATTTTATTTGATGCATTGCCAATTCAGCCATGCATAATTATACAAACTCTAATAATTGAAAATTCAAGGAAAATGTTTGTTTGATAAAATTTTGGGTAAAAAACTCATTACCTGAAATTAAATAAACAACTACTAGCGTTAAACTTTAGCAAAAGGTCTACATACCTCAGATGGACAAAGATGACAGGAAAGTGCAAAATAAAGAAAATCTTGACCACACACTGGACCATTGTGCACAACCAAAGATAGTCTAAATGCAGCTGATCAATGCGTGCAATCAAGTTGCCTGAAGCAAAAGATATCCTAAACACACCTGTGTTACAAAAAGATAATGAGTTTCAATAAGAGATGATAAATGGAAGCTAAAGCTAAAACAATGGTTACCTATTCCACAATGCTGCATCAATCCTGAAGCTTTTTACAACCTCCAATAAGAATCTGGACATACAAATTACTTGGGCCTTCTCTATCATTGGACGACATCTAAATCATGTGTATGTTATATGAAATCTCTCTCTCTCTCTCTCTCTCTATACATATATTAATTAGCACATATCAGTATCACTGAGGATGGACCATATCAAAATGGCACTTCCACTGTTCCACATTAAGCATTTTAAGCCGAACCTTTATTTCAAGGCCTCTAAGGAAGCTTAAAATCCATGACCTTCTTTAATTATGATTAGAAAACATAAATGCTAAATCAGTAACAAAGATATGTAAATAACATTATCATCTACAGAAAGGATTTGCTACAGATATCATAATCTGAGAACTGAACAGTATAAAATGTTTGAACTGGTCCAATTGCACCACTTGTTTGTATCAGCGCAAATGCTTTTGAAAAGATACTAGATAGTTGACGTCAGGCCTCAACATTGGGAGCAATTCTTTTTCTAGCTTGTGGGTATTATCAACAGAATGCCGCTAAGGACTTGTCGTGGAGTTATTAGGAAGGTCAATCTTTGAAGAGAAACAGCTTCTGGAGCAAAAGAAAGCTGCTTCCCTTTGATGATTAAAATTGGTTAACAGTTCCAAGGGTCTCCAAGAAAAGAAAATTCTGTTTGTGTAATCCATGACCCTTCTTGGACTTTGAGGAAATCAAAACAGAACCGCTCCCACAATAGCAAGCCTCAAGGTCAACCTTAAGAGTGTTTCCCCAAAAATTATGAGCGTATTAGTTTCTGAATTCAAGAATACTCTAAAACATGCTATGTTTAAAGATGTTGTTTCAGGAGATTCCAAGACTCGAAAATTGTTAAGCATGGAAAGTATTTGTTGTTTCAGGAATTGACTCTGAGGTGGAAATAATTCTGATTAATGTATAAAGATATTTAACCCCAGGAATTTGCCTCGAATATCTAACAAACAAATTTGCAGACTATTTATGTTATTCGCAAAAAAAAAAAAATAAACTAAAAAAATTCTTAGGGTCTATGAAGTGCCAGATCAAATGATCAACTACAAAAGCTACAATAATATATCATTAGGACTAACAGTCAAAGTTCAAGCTCCAGTCATGACACAACTTATGGGAGCCTTGAGCTTGTCAATTCTGATCGAGTTCATTTCAGAGCGTAAAGTGAATTTCTTTATTATTCAGCTCAAAAACTAACTGCACAAGTGTTTGTTACAGTTATATACAATCTGCAGTAACTATGGTTAAGTTAACCATAGTTAAATATTTCTAACTAACCATAACAGCAGTTAACTAACTATAAAACTAATTAACTACATGGTTAACTAATTGCAACAATTAATGAATAATCCTAATAATCCAAGAACCCCCTCAAGATGGTGGGTGATGAATATCAAGCACCCCCAACTTGGACAATAAATGGCGATGAAGAGAAGTAGGAACAGCCTTAGTAAACAAATCAGCAGGCTGCTCTTGTGTGGGAACATGGACAGGATGCACCAAACCCTCCTTAATCTTTGTACAAACAATGTGGCAATCAATGTCGATATGCTTCGTCCGTTCATGGAACACAGGATTGGAAGCAATGTGAATGGCTGATTGATTGTCACAGCCAAGGGAAATGGGCAACTGTAGTGAGAAACCAAGGTCATGCAAAAGCTGAGTAAGCCAAATAATTTCACAAACTGTGGATGCCAGGCACGATATTCAGCTTCAGAGGATGCTCTAGAAACTACAACTTAACGTTTAGATTTCCAGGACAGCAAAGAATTTCCCAAGAAAATGTAGAAACCAGTCACTGATTTACGAGTCATAAGGCAAGAAGCCTAATCAGAGTCACAAAATGCTTTAAGATGCAAGGAGTCATGTGCTGGGAAAAATAAACCCAAACCTGGAGACCCTTTCACATATCTGACAATCTTAAGGGCAGCATTGAGATGTGATTGTTTAGGTTTGTGCATAAATTGGTTGAGGAGGTTTACTGCAAAACGGAGATCAGGTCTGGTGAGACACAAATAAAGCAATTTTCCAACCAATTTTTGATATACCGAGGGATCAACTAAGACTAGATCTTTTTGGCTAGGAAAGGCTGCATCATACTCTACATTAGTGAGTTTTAGATGAGGATCAAGAGGAACCAAAACTGGTTTGGCAGCAACTAATCCCGAATCAGCTATTAACTACAAAGCATATTTCCTTTGACATAGACTTATACCTTTGGAGGATCGAGCAACTTCAAAACCTAAAAAATATCTAAGAGAGCCCAAGTCCTTTAGCTTGAAATGAGAATGTCAGAGATCCTTAGTAGCTTGAATCAGGGAACTGTCACTGCCAATGATGACCAAGTCATCAACATACACAAGTAAGATAACAATGTGCCCATTATGTTTCTCAAAAAAGAAAAAGAGTGATTCGATGGGGATTGCTAAAAACCACCTATCAACAAGGCATTTGTGAGCTTAGTATTCCAAGCCCTGGAGGCTTGTTTTAAGCCATATAAAGACTTATGAAGTTTACAAACTAAGGGCTTGTCAGGTTGATTTGAGAAACCTTGTGGTAAATGCAAGTATATTTTCTCTTAAAGATCTCCTTGTAAGAATGCATTGTTAACATCTAAATGAAAAAAAGGTCAACCTTTCATGGATGCAATGGCCAAGACTAACCTCACTGTCACCATCTTCATTATTGGAGAAAAGTCTCCTCATAATCAATTCCAACCTGCTGAGTAAACCCTTTGGCCACTAATCTGGTCTTATACCTTTCCAAAGTCCCATCGGCATTATACTTAAGCTTATACACCCATTTACACCCTATTGGAATCTTACCAGGAGGCAAGGGAACTAGAGACCAGGTCCATTTATTTCCAAAGCTTGAATTTCCTATTGCATAGCTTTAATCCAGTTGGGATCTTTGGATGCTTGGGTAAAGGATGTGGGTTCAATGATAGCAGAAATACTGGATAGACACTTTTGGTAGGCAGAAGAAAGATTAGTATAGGCAATGTAATTATGTATGGGATATTTGACAGTAGATGTCTTATTTGACTTGGACAAAGTAGGACACACAAAATCAGTGGTCCAAATAGGAGGTTTAGTGGGTCTGTTGGACTTTCTAATTTGGTTATGAGAAGGTAAGGGTGTATTAGGCACAGAAGAGAGTGAATGGGAAGCTGAAGAACTAAGTGTAGTTGGTTCTGTCTCATGAAGATCATTTGTAGAAGTAGTATGCAAAATTGAATCAGAGGATGTATTTACTTCTTCTTCCATGAAATTTTCAAGAAGAAAGGGAGGTTTAGTGGACTGGTGTAAAAAGAAAAGGAAAAATGTACTCATGAAATATAACATCTCGATTGACACATACTGTCTTGGAGTGCAAATTATACAGTATATAGCCTTTCTTAGTAAAGGAATAGCCAAGAAATACACAAGGAATGGATCTTGGAGCAAACTTATCCTGGATAGGCAAATTTGTAGCATATGCCAGACAGCCAAAAGCTTTCAATCTAACTTAGGCTTGTGACCATAAAATTTTTCAAAAGGGGAAAAACCATTCAAAACTTTGGTAGGCAGTCTATTAATAATATAAACAACTGCTTTGACTGCATAGCCCCACAAGTAATCTGGAATATGAGATTAAAACTTAAAAGCTCTAGCTATATTAAGGATGTGTCTGTGCTTGCATTCTACCACTCCATTTTACTGTGGAGTGTAGACACAAGTGCTTTGATGTACATTGCCTAAGCTAGACAACAAATCATGACATTGTTGGTTGAAAAATTCCAAGCCATTGTCAGTTCTAATATATTTAGGTGTTTAACTGCATTGATTTTGGACCATATGCAGAAAGTTTTTTAAGGTTTGAAAGTCATCAGACTTGAATTGAATAAAGTCATCAACAATCGTAGAAAAAACCTTGCATTACCCTAGGTTGCAACTCTATAAGGGCCCCAAACATCTAAATACAGCAGTTCAAAAACATGTGATGTGGTTGTTTCACTTAAAGCAAAAGGTAATCTAGTTTGTTTAGCTACGAGACAAACATCACAATGAAACTTGTGCTGATCATTAAGTCCATGATGTAATGTTTGTAGAATTGGCAAAGATGCATGTCTTAACCTTCTATGCCAGATAACAATATCTTTAGCTTGAAAAGGTTCTTTTATTGACGAATCAGTAGCTACATTGATAGAATTGCAAACTGACAATTTATTACAATCAAACTTTTGTATGTCTAAGCCTTTTCCTAAAGTTGAAACAAAATTAGGAAAAAACAATTTTAATTTTGAAATTGGTATGAAATGAAATAACCCCTAACATTGCTTACCAATCCCCTTCAGTTTACCACTTCAAAGATCCTGGATAACACAAAAATGTGGATAAAATGTGACGGAACATTGATCGGTAGTAGCCAATTTAGACACTAACATCAAATTGTACTTAAAATCTGGTATGTATAAAACCTTTTCAAGAGACAAATTTTCTTGCAATTTGACAAAACCAACATGTTCAATTGAGGTTTTTGTTCCATTTGGGAGACCTACATAACTAGCTATGGATGGTTTACTAGCAATAGAAGACTCAAAATTTTGGAAATTATGGGTCATATGGTCAGTAGCACCAGAATCTAGAATCCAATCATCAGCAGTATTGCAATTTGAGTACAAGGAAACGATTTTGCCTGCCAGATTAGCAGATGGTGCCCCCATGTTCTCATTTCCCAGTAGCTAAAGCAATTGTGCATACTGTTCTGGAGTCAAGACATTGCCTAGATTAGCTCCTCCTTTGTTATTGTCGGGTGCAGATTCAGTGTTCAACACTTACTCTTGACTTGAATGAACATGATTAGCTTTGACCTTCGACCCTGACTTTCCTTTATTAAATTGGAAATCTGCAGGATAGCCATGCAATTTGTAACAAGTATCCCTTTTATGCCCAGCAATATGACAATAGTCACATTCTATGTAGGGTTTCTTTCCTTTGTATTTCGAATTTTGAGTTTGATTCCCTTGTGAGTACAGTGTTGTAGTAACTTCGGTATTATGATTGAATCCAATCAATACCTTTTAACTCTCATCTTGACTCATTATCGAATAAGCCTGTTTAACTGAAGGCAGAGGAACCATCAACAAAATCTGACTTCACACCAAGGCATATGATTCATTAAGTCTCATTAGGAACTGTAATAGCTTTTGTTGGTTGAGATGAGCCAAATAAGCCTTGGCTGACTCACTATCTGGTGGCGGTAGACTCACCAATGAACTCAGTTCATCCCACAGAGTTTTCAATTTTTTGTAATAAACTGCAATCGTATTTGTTCCTTGTACCAAATTAGCTATCTCTCTGTGAATACCAAACACTCTCATAGCATTGATTTTATTGTATTGTTCTTGAAGATCTTGCCAGACCTGATGCGCATTGGTAGAGTACACAATACTGTTAAATATCTCATTCGACACAGTGTTAAAAATCCATACCAAAACTAAGGAGTTACAACATTCCCACTGTGCATGCAGAGACTCATTGAATTTTGACTTCTCACAAGATCCATCAACAAAGCTCAATTTATTCTTCGCCCTTAGAGAGACTGTCATCGCACGACTCCATATCCCATAATTCTCTGTTCTAGTAAGTTGTTCTGAAATCAAAGTTGAACCTAGGGGTGTCCGACGGATGAATATAGAGAGGCGAACCTGAGTCAGTAACATTCGACATGTAGAATCGATTGACTTTAAGATATGTGTAGAAATCAACTTAATCAAGAACTGATTTAGCAGAAAACCAGTTTAATCAAGGACGAAATTGATGATGAAGATAGAAGAAATCAACTTAATCAAGAATTGATTTAACAGAAAACCCGTTAACTCAAGGAAGAAATTGATGACAAAGATCAACCGGTCTTGAAAGATGATACAAATACAGCTTCTATTTGAGCTTGATTCTTCGATTGAAGTTTGTCAATTTCGCAGCTTAAAACACTGCTCTGATACCATGATCAAGTTCATTTCAGAGAGTAAAGTGAATTGCTGTAATATTCAGCTCAAAAATTAAACTGTACAAATGTTTATTACAGTTATATACAATCTGCAGTAACTATGGTTAAGTTAACCATAGTTAAATATTTCTAACTAACCATAACAGCAGTTAACTAACTATAAAACTAATTAACTACCTTGTTAACTAATTGCAACAATTAATCAATAATCCAAGAAATTTGACAAACCACAAAGTCCTTTATATGAGGTTTGCAACAAAGATTTCCATCCAAGTTACCATGTGCATTTGAGTCAACTTATGAAAAAAGTATGCTCATTTATGATCATTAAAAAGGTTTTAAATATAAAGAAAAAATAATTTGTATCGATTACGATAGGTTTAAGGTTCAACATCAACTAAATATTCAATAGTATGATTTTTATTTTTGGTTGAAATTGATACTTGTAAACGTAGCCAGTCAGAATTATCGTTTATCACACAACAGTTGAATTGACATTTCACATTAGGGTTGACATTGCAATTGCACCTTACATCTTCTTTTGTTTGAAGAAGTATTTAACAAAACACGTGAACTTTAGTTGCAGTCAACCAAGGGATATTGGAATAATCTATATAACAGGAAAAAAAAAAAATTCCAAGTTTGGAAGGTATTTATATTACCTTCGTTGCCACCTAAGAAAGTTTCTTCCTGGCAATGGAGATTTTTTACTTTTTTTTTTTTTTTTTTTTGCAGATACATTCTAGAAGATGATCTATTCCAAAGCATTCTACATGTTTGTTTTTGTCCTTCCAAAAACTAGTAACAGGGAAAAATTCCACAGTAATAAATGATTCACATTAGCTGTCAATTTCGGAAAGTATAAAATTTGTTTTATGGACACTATTATTTTTTATTCATTACATGTAACAAAACAAATGCCTAGTAAGGAGCAGCTGATGCATAAAGTTTTTGTTGAGTTCTAGTGACATAAAGGAAGATAAAAATTTCCAAAGCATTAGAGTTAATTTGAGCAAAATATGCCAATTTAAAGAGAGGAAAAGTTTCCCCCTAAGTTCAGCACATATTTAAGTTTATATATATATTCAAAATCCCTCAAAGATCATAAATCCCTTTAGTAAGAGTACAAATACCACTGTTGGTGTCATTAATATTAATCAATGATAAGGGAATATATAAACAAAACCTCATCAAGAAGTAATAAATACTATAGTTTCAAATCAGAAAAATTACCTTTCCAGGAAATTTTTTCAACATTGATACAATTTTTTTTTATTTTATTATCAATGGGAACTAAACAATTATTTGACTCCTCTTGGCCAATTATTCTGTTTTGAGATAGGGCGTCATTTCAGTAATACTGGTTCAAACTTATCCTGGGAAAAAACTGTAAAACTATTATGCATTTAACATTCCACTCTTCCTTCCTGTGTTAAATGCAATCGTGCAACCTCTTTGATGCTCTAATTGATTAAATGTGATTTTTCATTATGCGCACCAAAGATTGAGCACAAGGTTCAGCTTAGACACACAAGACAAGCTATTGCTGTAAGCTTATGCAGTTAAATTTAGGGTTCATACATAGAAGTTTAGCTGAAAAAACTACTGTTGCAGAAATTTAGCGAAACAAATGCTCCAATTTATTGCGTAGCAATAAGAGAACTAAAGATAATTGATGATATAATTAAGCCATGAAATATAGTAAATATATGCATGCTTCAAAATTGCTAGAGTTATTCTATGTATGGTTAACAGAACAATCACCAATTGCCACTTAAACAACTATTTTAATAATTCATAGTCACTATAAACATTTCCAAAGCTTCCATGTTTTGGAACACTGTCAAAAAGTATACAACGCGATTTTTTCACTATTTAATCTATCTTAAGGTACGACAAATTCTTGGACTTGGTTAAAGTTTCAATTTCAATTGCTTTTTGAAACATGAAAAAGATACTTTAGGAATTTTTCAAATCATTCTCAAATCATATTAACTAATGAGTGTGGTTAGGGTTTGAGATTGGTTGAAGAAAAGAGAGTTTGAACCAGCATTCAACTGCATCAATTGACTGTTTCCCGCTTTTTAAATACATTAATTGGCCTTTACCATAACGTCAAAGTAGCATTAAATCACAAGCAGCTTCTACCTTAGGGATTTCCAAGCCACAAGCAAAAAGAAATATTCTAGTTCATGCTTGGTCAAGCAATGAATCAAAAGAAATGCCTCCCTTGCACCTTCTCAATGGTACAACACAATTAGGCAAGGGCGAGGTTACAGTTCCACAGTTCTAAAGCCTAAATCCTAATGAAGATGGTATAAAGCAATTTCAGATAAATGAAACAAAACCCAAAAAAAGACAAGGCTAGATGAACCTTGGATTCCAAAAGTTAATCTAAAAATGTTGATTCAGGCAAAAGAAATCAACAAGTTATGCATCTGGCTTCTGGAATTTTACTAGACTGAAATTCATTCCGAGTATATTATATTCTATATTGGACTATGAAACAAGTCCTTGCTCATAACCCATAACCTCACTAATCAACCATAAATAAAGAAACATATTAATTATCTTTCTTCTTTTGACATTCAAGGCACGAAATCTAATATGAATCATTCTAGGAAAAAGGGTTTGAATTTATTAGGAGTACAAATTGAGAAACCAGGTAAATCAAAATCAAAATCAAAAGATAGAGATGAAAGTGTAACTTAGACTTGATTAAGTTATTTAATATTAGTTGATAAAAACCACTATTTGTTGGCCTGATGATAAAAGAGTAAAGGATGATCTATCATGATATCTTAATTTTGAATCTCTTTGATGGTAAAAGAGTAAGAAAAATATCTAATATTGTCTCCTGAGTTCGAGTCCTTACGATCCCTAATATGGGTTACCATTATAGTTCTTGTTCTCAAGTTGGTCTAGACACCCCATTCATAAAAAAGAATAAAAAAATATTAGTTGATAAAGTTATCTAATGTTTGTTGATTAAGTCTAATGATTCGTTTTTCACTATGCAACTTTAATCCAAAACCTAGAAATATATGACCAAGCTTCAATCATAAAGAAGCGGGTGCCTTGTCAACAGCTACGACCAAATCTATAACCCATTTGCAAATTGCGTAGCTTTGTCTTCACTCTCTTTAACCCCATAAATTAACTAATTCAATGCACCATCATTTTTTACTTTTTTTTATCCACTAAATTTCAATACTCCTTTTTAATATTCTATCCAAACGTGCACTTTATGGAACCATCTTCGAAACACAAAGACTAAAATACAATCAAACAAAACAGTGAAATACAATAATGCACGAATCCAAAAGTGTACCTTGACCATCAGCCGTCCGATGCTTTCTTTGACCTCATCTGCAACTTGATCCAATGGTTGACATGAAACAAGAAACATGAAAGCCAATAAACAAATGTGAAAACGAACCTTCCTCCTTCTCGCTTAAAAGCTCCGTTGGAAAAAGTCGCGATTGACATTACAATGTCCAATCTATATATACGTTGCCATTCTCATTCTTTCCCGTATTCAAAATCTTCCACTTCCACTTCCACATTCAAACTCTTCAGAGTTTTCAAGATTTAAAGCTTTCCTAAACCGCTTGATTGCTTGCTCAGTTTCTATGGCCACGCCTAATGTATGTGTCCGACGGATGAATATAGAGAGGCGAACCTGAGTCAGTAACATTCGACATGTAGAATCGATTGACTTTAAGATATGTGTAGAAATCAACTTAATCAAGAACTGATTTAGCAGAAAACCAGTTTAATCAAGGACGAAATTGATGATGAAGATAGAAGAAATCAACTTAATCAAGAATTGATTTAACAGAAAACCCGTTAACTCAAGGAAGAAATTGATGACAAAGATCAACCGGTCTTGAAAGATGATACAAATACAGCTTCTATTTGAGCTTGATTCTTCGATTGAAGTTTGTCAATTTCGCAGCTTAAAACACTGCTCTGATACCATGATCAAGTTCATTTCAGAGAGTAAAGTGAATTGCTGTAATATTCAGCTCAAAAATTAAACTGTACAAATGTTTATTACAGTTATATACAATCTGCAGTAACTATGGTTAAGTTAACCATAGTTAAATATTTCTAACTAACCATAACAGCAGTTAACTAACTATAAAACTAATTAACAACCTTGTTAACTAATTGCAACAATTAATCAATAATCCAAGAAATTTGACAAACCACAAAGTCCTTTATATGAGGTTTGCAACAAAGATTTCCATCCAAGTTACCATGTGCATTTGAGTCAACTTATGAAAAAAGTATGCTCATTTATGATCATTAAAAAGGTTTTAAATATAAAGAAAAAATAATTTGTATCGATTACGATAGCTTTAAGGTTCAACATCAACTAAATATTCAATAGTATGATTTTTATTTTTGGTTGAAATTGATACTTGTAAACGTAGCCAGTCAGAATTATCGTTTATCACACAACAGTTGAATTGACATTTCACATTTGGGTTGACATTGCAATTGCACCTTACATCTTCTTTTGTTTGAAGAAGTATTTAACATAACACGTGAACTTTAGTTGCAGTCAACCAAGGGATATTGGAATAATCTATATAACAGGAAAAAAAAAAAATTCCAAGTTTGGAAGGTATTTATATTACCTTCGTTGCCACCTAAGAAAGTTTCTTCCTGGCAATGGAGATTTTTTACTTTTTTTTTTTTTTTTTTTTGCAGATACATTCTAGAAGATGATCTATTCCAAAGCATTCTACATGTTTGTTTTTGTCCTTCCAAAAACTAGTAACAGGGAAAAATTCCACAGTAATAAATGATTCACATTAGCTGTCAATTTCGGAAAGTATAAAATTTGTTTTATGGACACTATTATTTTTTATTCATTACATGTAACAAAACAAATGCCTAGTAAGGAGCAGCTGATGCATAAAGTTTTTGTTGAGTTCTAGTGACATAAAGGAAGATAAAAATTTCCAAAGCATTAGAGTTAATTTGAGCAAAATATGCCAATTTAAAGAGAGGAAAAGTTTCCCCCTAAGTTCAGCACATATTTAAGTTTATATATATATTCAAAATCCCTCAAAGATCATAAATCCCTTTAGTAAGAGTACAAATACCACTGTTGGTGTCATTAATATTAATCAATGATAAGGGAATATATAAACAAAACCTCATCAAGAAGTAATAAATACTATAGTTTCAAATCAGAAAAATTACCTTTCCAGGAAATTTTTTCAACATTGATACAATTTTTTTTTATTTTATTATCAATGGGAACTAAACAATTATTTGACTCCTCTTGGCCAATTATTCTGTTTTGAGATAGGGCGTCATTTCAGTAATACTGGTTCAAACTTATCCTGGGAAAAAACTGTAAAACTATTATGCATTTAACATTCCACTCTTCCTTCCTGTGTTAAATGCAATCGTGCAACCTCTTTGATGCTCTAATTGATTAAATGTGATTTTTCATTATGCGCACCAAAGATTGAGCACAAGGTTCAGCTTAGACACACAAGACAAGCTATTGCTGTAAGCTTATGCAGTTAAATTTAGGGTTCATACATAGAAGTTTAGCTGAAAAAACTACTGTTGCAGAAATTTAGCGAAACAAATGCTCCAATTTATTGCGTAGCAATAAGAGAACTAAAGATAATTGATGATATAATTAAGCCATGAAATATAGTAAATATATGCATGCTTCAAAATTGCTAGAGTTATTCTATGTATGGTTAACAGAACAATCACCAATTGCCACTTAAACAACTATTTTAATAATTCATAGTCACTATAAACATTTCCAAAGCTTCCATGTTTTGGAACACTGTCAAAAAGTATACAACGCGATTTTTTCACTATTTAATCTATCTTAAGGTACGACAAATTCTTGGACTTGGTTAAAGTTTCAATTTCAATTGCTTTTTGAAACATGAAAAAGATACTTTAGGAATTTTTCAAATCATTCTCAAATCATATTAACTAATGAGTGTGGTTAGGGTTTGAGATTGGTTGAAGAAAAGAGAGTTTGAACCAGCATTCAACTGCATCAATTGACTGTTTCCCGCTTTTTAAATACATTAATTGGCCTTTACCATAACGTCAAAGTAGCATTAAATCACAAGCAGCTTCTACCTTAGGGATTTCCAAGCCACAAGCAAAAAGAAATATTCTAGTTCATGCTTGGTCAAGCAATGAATCAAAAGAAATGCCTCCCTTGCACCTTCTCAATGGTACAACACAATTAGGCAAGGGCGAGGTTACAGTTCCACAGTTCTAAAGCCTAAATCCTAATGAAGATGGTATAAAGCAATTTCAGATAAATGAAACAAAACCCAAAAAAAGACAAGGCTAGATGAACCTTGGATTCCAAAAGTTAATCTAAAAATGTTGATTCAGGCAAAAGAAATCAACAAGTTATGCATCTGGCTTCTGGAATTTTACTAGACTGAAATTCATTCCGAGTATATTATATTCTATATTGGACTATGAAACAAGTCCTTGCTCATAACCCATAACCTCACTAATCAACCATAAATAAAGAAACATATTAATTATCTTTCTTCTTTTGACATTCAAGGCACGAAATCTAATATGAATCATTCTAGGAAAAAGGGTTTGAATTTATTAGGAGTACAAATTGAGAAACCAGGTAAATCAAAATCAAAATCAAAAGATAGAGATGAAAGTGTAACTTAGACTTGATTAAGTTATTTAATATTAGTTGATAAAAACCACTATTTGTTGGCCTGATGATAAAAGAGTAAAGGATGATCTATCATGATATCTTAATTTTGAATCTCTTTGATGGTAAAAGAGTAAGAAAAATATCTAATATTGTCTCCTGAGTTCGAGTCCTTACGATCCCTAATATGGGTTACCATTATAGTTCTTGTTCTCAAGTTGGTCTAGACACCCCATTCATAAAAAAGAATAAAAAAATATTAGTTGATAAAGTTATCTAATGTTTGTTGATTAAGTCTAATGATTCGTTTTTCACTATGCAACTTTAATCCAAAACCTAGAAATATATGACCAAGCTTCAATCATAAAGAAGCGGGTGCCTTGTCAACAGCTACGACCAAATCTATAACCCATTTGCAAATTGCGTAGCTTTGTCTTCACTCTCTTTAACCCCATAAATTAACTAATTCAATGCACCATCATTTTTTACTTTTTTTTATCCACTAAATTTCAATACTCCTTTTTAATATTCTATCCAAAC
This sequence comes from Pistacia vera, assembly GCF_008641045.1. Lineage (NCBI taxonomy): Eukaryota > Viridiplantae > Streptophyta > Magnoliopsida > Sapindales > Anacardiaceae > Pistacia > Pistacia vera. The sequence goes on along the minus strand of NW_022196346.1, from coordinate 935,229 downwards.
GTGCACTCTATGGAACCATCTTCGAAACACAAAGACTAAAATACAATCAAACAAAACAGTGAAATACAATAATGCACGAATCCAAAAGTGTACCTTTACCATCAGCTGTCCGATGCTTTCTTTGACCTCATCTGCAACTTGATCCAATGGTTGACATGAAACAAGAAACATGAAAGTCAATAAACAAATGTGAAAACGAACCTTCCTCCTTCTCTCTTAAAAGCTCCGTTGGAAAAAGTCGCGATTGACATTACAATATCCAATCTATATATTCGTTGTCATTCTCATTCTTTCCCGTATTCAAAATCTTCCACTTCCACTTCCACATTCAAACTCTTCAGAGTTTTCAAGATTTAAAGCTTTCCTAAACCGCTTGATTGCTTGCTCAGTTTCTATGGCCACGCCTAATGAAATATCTGCGCTTGATTTCATTGAGCGACAACTTTTTGGTGAAAATTCTCCCATGGCGAGATATAATTCGAATTTTGATATGAGTCAGAGGATAAACGAAGTCAAATCTGAAGTTTCGACTTCTGTGTCCGATTCTTGTTTAAGTTCACAAGCTTCTAGCTCTAATTCCTCGAATAGTTGCTTCAACACTTCCCCTTTCTTTGAATTTGAAACCAAACCTCAAATCATCGATCATGTTTCGCCAAACTTCTCTCAATTGGCTGGCGATTTCTTTGAATTTGACGTCAAGCCTCAATTTCAATCGAATATTTATAACTCCGAATTCGAATCCAAGCCAAACGTTTCTCGGAATTCAACCTCTCAAGCCACTCGAAAACCTTCTCTACAAATCTCACTCCCGAACAAAACCGAGTGGCTCCACTTTAGTAACCAAGAAACCCAACCCAAACAGGCGAGTTCAGACGTTGTGGAGGACGCAAAGCATTACAGAGGCGTTCGACGGAGGCCGTGGGGAAAGTACGCGGCGGAGATCCGGGATCCTAACCGGAGAGGATCACGTGTCTGGTTGGGGACTTTTGACACCGCCATTGAAGCCGCCAGAGCCTACGATAGAGCGGCCTTCAAGCTACGCGGCTCAAAAGCCATCCTCAACTTTCCATTGGAAGCCGGCAAGTGCGACTCGGGAGCCGAGGCTGGAAAGTGCGACACACGCGTCGAGGCCAGCGCGTGGGAGAGAAAGCGGAAAAGAAAGGGTGAACATGAGGAAGAAGAGAAGAAACAAATGAAAGCAGTTAAAACGGAAAGTGTGGAGACAGTTAAGGATAGTCCGTGGACCCCGTCGAGCTTCAGAGCATTGTGGGATATGGAGTTGGAGGGTGATGTGAACGGAATTTTCAACGTCCCTCTATTGTCGCCGTTATCGCCTCACCCGCCGTTGGGTTACGCGCAGTTAATGGTTCTGTGATGGGTTGTTTTGAGTTTGTAGTAGTGTTTGTCTGACGTGGAATTTTTGGAGGGAATGTATATAGATTCAAGAAATTGACAAACCACAAACGTCCTTATATGAGGTTTGCAAACAAAGATTTCCATCCAAGTTACCATGTGCATTTGAGTCAACTTATGGAAAAAGTATGCTCATTATGACATAACTTAAAGTGTAAATATAAAGTAAAAAATACATTTGTATCGATAAGATGCTTTAGGGTTACACATCAACTAATATCAATAGTATGATTTTTTTTGGGTTGAATGATACTAACGAGCCAGTCGAATTATCGTTTATCACACAACAGTTGAATTGACATTTCACATAGGGTTGACATTGCAATTGCAACGTACATCTTCTTTTGTTTGAAGAAGGATTTAACAAACACGTGAACTTTAGTTGCCAGTCAACCAAGGGATATTGGAATAATCTATCAAGGCAAAAAAAAATTCCAAGTTTGGAAGGTATTATATTACCTTCGTTGCCACCTAGAAAGTTTCTTCCGGCAATGGAGATTTTTTATTCCTTTGTTTTTTTTTGCAGTACATTCATAGAAGATGATCTATCAAGCATTCTACATGTTGTTTTTGTCCTTCCAAAAACTGTACAGGAAAATCCCATAAAAGATTCAATTAGCGTCAATTCGGAAAGATAAAATTTGTTTTATGGACACTCTTATTTTTTATTCCATACATGTAACAACAAATGCTAGTAAGGAGCAGCGAGTTATAAAGTTTTTGTGAGTTGATAGTGACATAAAGGAAGATAAAACTTCCAAAGCATTAGAGTTAAGTTTGAGCAAAATATGCCAATTAAAGAGAGAAAAGTTTCCCTAAGTTCAGCACAATTTAAGTTATATATATATCAAAATCCTCAAAGATCATAAACCCTTTAACGAGTACAAATAATGTTGGTGGATAATATTAATCAATGATAAGGAATATATAAACAAAACCTCATACGAAGGAATATAATACTATAGTTTCAAATCAGGAAAAATTCCCTTTCCAGGAAATTTTCAACATTGATACAATTTTTTTTATTTTATATCAATGGCACTAAACAACTTATTTGGCTCTCTTGGCCAATATTCTGTTTTGAGATAGGGAGAATTTCAGTCAAATACGTGGTTCAAACTTATCCTGGGAAAAAACTGTCAAACTATATGCATACATTCCCCTCTTCCTTCCTGTGTTAAATCAACGTGCAACCTCTTGATGCTCTAATGATTAAATGTGATTTTTTATTATGCCGCAAAGATTGAGCACAAGGTCAGCTTAGACACACAAGACAAGCTTTGCTGTAGCTTATGCAGTTAAATTTAGGGTTCATACATAGACGTTTAGCTGAAAAACTACTGTTGCAAAAATAGCGAAACAATGCTCCAATTTATTGCTGTGCAATAAAGACTAAAGATAATTGATGATAATTAAGCAGAAATATAGTAAATATATGCATGCCATCAAATGCTAGAGTTATTCTATGTATGGGTAACAGAACATCACCAATATGCACTTAAACAAACTATTTTATTAATTATAGTCACTATAAACATTTCCAAAGCTACATGTTTTGGAACACTGGCAAAAGTATACAACGCGATTTTTCACTATTTAATCTATCTAAGGTACGACAAAGTTTTGGACTGGTTAAAGTTTCAATTTCAATTGCTTTTGAAACATGAAAAGAACTTAGGAATTTTTCAAATCATTCTCACTCATATTAATAATGAGTGTGGTTAGGGTTTGAGATTGGTTGAAGAAAGAGAGTTAGAACCAGCATTCAACTGCATCAATTGACTGTTTCCCGCTTTTTAATAATTAATTGCCGTTACAAACGCAACGTAGCATTTAAATCAAAAACAGTTCTAATACTAGGATTCTCAAGCCACAAGCAAAAGAAATAGTTTGTTCCTTGTACCAAATTAGCTACCTCTCTGTGAATACCAAACACTTTTGTACCATTGATTTTATTGTATTGTTCTTGAAGATCTTGCCAGACCTATGAGCACTAGTAGAGTACACAATACTGTTGAATATCTCCTTCGACACAGTGTTAAAAATCCATGCCAAAACTAAGGAGTTACAACGTTCCCACTGTGCATGCAGAGACTTATTGAATTTTGACTTCTCACAAGATCTGTCAACAAAGCCCAATTTGTTCTTCGCCCTTAGGGAGACTGTCATCGTATGACTCCATATCCCATAATTCTCTGTTCCAGTGAGTTGTTCTGAAATCAGAGTTGAACCTGGGGTGTCCGACGGATGAATGTACAGAGGCGAACCTGAGTTAGTAACATTCAACATCTAGAATCAATTGACTTTAAGATATGTGCAGAAATCAAGCTAATCAAGAACTGATTTAGTAGAAAACCAGTTTAATCAAGGATGAAATTGATGACAAAGATAGAAGAAATCAACTTAATCAAGAATTGATTTTGCAGAAAACCAGTTTAATTAAGGAAGAAATTGATGATGAAGATCAACCGGTCTTGAAAGATGATACAAATACAGCTTCTATTTGAGCTGGATTCTTCGATTGAAGTTTGTCAATTTCGCAGCTTAAAACACTGCTCTGATACCATGTTCAAGTTTATTTCAGAGAGTAAGTGAATTTCTTCATTATTCAGCTCAAAAAATTAACTCTACAAGTGTTAATTATAGTTATATACAATCTGCAGTAACTATGGTTAAGTTAAATATTTCTAACTAACCATAACAACAGTTAACTAACTATAAAACTAATTAACTACTTTATTAACTAATTGCAACAATTAATCAATAATCCTAATAATCCAAGAGTTTATAGAGTTAAAGAACGTCGTTGTGGTCAATATTATAAAGTATCTCATTTACAAGTAGGAATTTGGGGAATGGGTGCTGTAGGGAAAACAACTATTGCAGAAGTTGTATATACTAGAATAAAATATCGATTTGAAGCTTCTTACTTTGCTAGCTCTCTTGAAACAAGAAATTTTTTCTGCAATATTAGGAGATAGGCATTCCAATAATAATCTCACATTCACAAAAAGAAGGCTTGGCTTAAACAAAGTTGCCCTTGTTTTTGATGATGTGACACATTTAAGTCAAATAGAGTTTTCGATTGGAGATCTTAATTGTTTGGGCAAGGGAAGTCGAATTATTATTACAACAAGGGATAAGCAAGTGCTTAGAAATTGTGGAGTGGTTGAAAATCATATATTTAAGATAGAGGGATTATGTGAATATGATGGTCATTGGCTTTTTAGTAGGTATGCTTTTCAACAAAATGATCCTTTAAGAGATTATGATGAGTTATCACACGAGGTAATAAGGTACGCTAAAGGTGTTCCATTAGTTCTTAAAGTGTTGGGTTCCTTTTTATTTGGCAAGGCAAGACATGTTTGGAAAAGTGCAATAGAGAAATTACAACTAATTCCGCATGAGGATATTTAGAAGGTGCTAAAAATAAGTTATGATGAACTAGAAGATTTTGAGAAGAACATATTTCTAGATATTGCATGTTTTCTAATATCGGTAGACAGAGAGTTTGCAATAGCATTCTTAGATGCTTGTGGCTTCTTTGCAGAACTTGGAATAACTATTCTCATTGACAAATGTCTCATAACCATATCATGCGATGACAAAATAACAATGCATTATTTGCTTCAAGAAATGGGTTGGAAAATTGTGCGGTAAGAATCCACAAAACATCCTGGTGAATGTAGTCGTCTATGGTATCATATATATATATAAGGTATTAGAAGGAAATACAGTAAGTGTCAAAGAAAATATGTAATTTTTGAATTTTTTTTAATCTTTTGTAAAGCTTAGTTACAAAAGAAAACCACAAATCTTAGACTGATTTTTTTTATATCTTTATTTTTAAACTACACCCCTCCCTTTGATTTCTATTTCATACATGTGAGATTTAAGAAAACATCAGCTATGAGAATTTTGTTTCAAATTTTCCTTATGCATTAGCTTACGCAATAGAAGGAAAGCATCCCTCCCTTTGAATGGTACCTATTAATTTAAACTTTAAATGTTTATGATTAGCTAATTATCATATTTTCTTGATTGTCAAGGGACTAAAGCGATAGAAGGCATACGTTTGGATATGTCTAAATTAGAAAGAGAAATCAAACACTTCCAACCTAGTGCATTGGCAATGATGCATAATTTGAGATTATTTAAACTACATAACTCAAACTATGAAGAGAATAACAGTATTAGGGTACATGTTTCTGAAGGCCTTAATTCTACTTCTATAGAGTTAAGGCACCTTTGTTGGCATGGATGCTCGTTGAAATCATTGTTGTCAAATTTCTTGCCGGAGAACCCTGTGGCACTTGAAATGCCTTATAGCAATATTGAACAACTTTGGCCTGGTGCTCAGGTAATATGTTGATATTTATGTGATTATCTTTCTGTTGTATATTAAAGTTATTAACTGTCATTTCTTTCCTATCATACAGCTTCATAAGTTGAAATTTATTGACCTTAGTCATTCCAAGCTTCTAAAAGTTCAGGATCTTTCATTGGCCCCAAATCTTCAAAGTTTAATTTTAGAAGGTTGTACAAGTTTGTGTGAGATTTCACTGCAGAAGTAAATCTAAATATGATGCTTCTCCTTTGCTATTTCCTTCCGATATCTCAAAAGTAAATAAGGTAATTAATGTCCTACTTTTGAAATTTCAATTTGCTTGGTTAATTTTAAATATAAACATCTACATGAGAAAATTCTATCGGATAGGAGCAAATAATGTAGTTACAACTAATATACCAACTCACATAGTGTCATTATCTTTACATCATTTTGTTCTTTCGTTTGCAGCTTATGATGATTTTTTTTGTTTTATCTTTTTCTGAATGTTTTTCTCTAAGCTCTCATTATATCACGTGTATGTTAAGTTTTTAATCGAAAATGATTTTCTCTTATCCTTTTTGCCAAGTGAAGTATAAATTTAGTACTAGAAAAGAAAAAATAAAAAAGAACCTATTCTTAATCGCATATTGTTCCTAGTGTACAATTTAGGAAGAAACAGATCAATACTGTGATACTAAAATTTTACGGAGGGATGGGACATCTTAGCTCACTGGATAACACTCACATGCTTCTAGAAGGAAGTTGATCGACTGTAGAATTGAACTTGGCAGCAAAACATTGAAATGGTCAGGGCTCTGCTCAGGTCAATAAATCCTTTACTTTGCTTCTTGTTTGTACTCTTGTCAGATCTAATCAAATTATCTATAACATATTTATCTTTTCAGATCGATATCTTTCTTTGATTCCATAATCAAGATCTTTCGTATGTTAAATAAAATTTGAATTGAATGCTATTATTGCTCCTAATTTGTTCGAAATTTGTGAGCTTTAGCAAGTTTATTATTTAAATTCTTGAAAAAAAAATTAGAAAAAGAAAAGGTGTTCAACAAAAATTTTGTTGAAGGTTTCTGTTATTTAGCATAATCTATTCTATATGAAATGTTTGTTTAAGTCTTGTCTATGTACTGATGACATATTGAATTTTGACTTAGATGTATAAAAATTGCGTATAAAAATTACATTATTGTTCCCTCATCTTTTTTGGGTTAAATTATTATGTGTAGAGATTTTAATTTTATTATGATTTTCATTAAAAGATGACCACAAATCAATGGGAATGCAGGTTTTGGAACTAGAGTGGATTATGAATATACACTTTTTTCTAATTTAAAATTTTGGAACTTGATGCAGGAAAGTTACAGATATATGTGAAGCAGATATCCCAGTAAAGCAAAGATTATGTCAAGAAGATACTGGTTTTCTTTGCTTTAATGTTCTGTGATGTCTGAGTGCTAAACTGCAATGTTGGTCCAAAGATATGTAGCGTGGAAAGAAATCTTTAGCTTTTATTCGACTACGCAAATCCAGTTGATAAGAGTTGGATGAACTTGCTTCATTTGATACAAAACCGAGATGATGTTTGATATGATAATGGTTTAATTTTTTAAGATTTTGGCCTGTGAGGCTAAGTTCTGGACTTCTTTTAATGAATTAAGTGGGTTTCTAGTCCGTTAATTCAGTAGCAAGCATTTTCCTTTAATGAAAGAACTTGAACTTTTGTTGACAGATTTTCATGCATATACTTGCTGTGCTTCAGATGTAGGTTCATTTAGAAAAAATTCTTATTGACTTATATATATATATATATATATATAAACATTAGAAAAGCATCAATAGATCTAGTTAATTAAACTCTGCTCATCTGCAAGCCATATTTATACATCCGAAACAAGAGCAGCATCCCTCCAATATTTAACTGTGAAAGAATTTGCTAAGTGAAAATGTTTCTGAAAAATTGGTGGTTCATGTATATGGTATTAATAATGTTTTTGAAAGAAATTAGAGTTGAAATACAAAATAAAACCAAGGAGATAGTGGATTTATGTGCTATATAATGTGAAATCAGAAATTGCCAGCATATTCGAAGGAACTATAACAAGAACTACATGGTTGAACCAGTAGAATAGGAAGATTCACATTCAACAATAACTTGTATATGGTGAGTGAATCATATTTAACTTATTTATTTTAAAGTTTATGAGTCAACATGTTTCTTTATAGTGTTTTATTGGTATAGTATTTAAATAATTACTTGCGAGCATACTCGTGAAATTAAAAAAAAAAAAAATTGTGATAATTTATTCGATTAACTTAAAAATTCATTAGACTTTATGTGATTTAAGCACAAATGATGACCTACGTAGTTGAATTTCCAATTTGTGTAAAGCTCTACCAGGGCCGAAGGTGTAAGGGCTTAAAAAAAGCGGAATCATATTCCTTATATCAGCCCAAAAATATTAAATGGAATATAGTATTGTCTAGTTGGGGTAACAAGAAGGGCCATGCCATGCAGATATGGTAACGGGCATCCAGAAGCCCAGACCAGTAATAGGTCATAAGAAGTATCAATGATCAGAAGAATCCAAATGAAGAACTTTATATAAGTAAAAGAGTAAACGACATCCACCCAAGGTTTGACGAAATCCCAAGTAGTACCACTGGTTTCATTTATTCCAAATTCCCACCCTTAAAGTGAGGGAAAAAGTTTGATGTAACGGTAAAGGGGTAAATTGGTCATTTTACATGGGCGGCGACGTTAGCAGACCACCGCCTCTAACAGTCCTCCGGCGCGTTAGCAACCGTCGTTCCCGACGTTTTTCGCTCTTTTTCGGCGATTCTTCCACCCAAATCACCCTAGTCACCACCATTTGAACCCCCATCCTCCCCTCTCAAAAACCATACCATCCACACTCATCACTTGCCGATCTGGCCACGGTAACGAAAACGGTCGATGAACACGAACTCTCGGCCGGCGAATGACGACGAAACGGTTGTAGAGACATAGGGGTTTTATAGATTTGGGACGGTGGTTGCATTGGTGGTGTCCAATTGGATTTTCACCACCGGAATCGACCGAAATCCGGTGAAGAACACCGAAACCCTAAGCTAACAGTGCGGCGATTGGAGGGGCAAATGAGTCGGGAACTAGAGGGGTTTTGGACGACGGACTACGGGGAAGGTGATGGAGGTGACCAGGGGGTTCGACGTCGTCGGAAACAGCCCAGATCGGGCTGTTTCCGGTGAGGGTGTATAGTGACCGAGGGTGTTTTTGATATAATTTGAAAATAAAATGGTAAGTTTTGTAATTCTACTATTTTAGGGGTTAAAACATAATTTTAATTAATTTAGGGTTAAGGGCATTATGGTAATTGTACCCTCTAAACCCTAAAAATTCATAACACTGTTACTTTAAGGGTGGGAATCTAGAATAAATGAAACCAGTGGTACTAACTTGAGATTTCGTCAAACCTTGGGTGGGAACATGTCGTTTACTCAAGTAAAAATGATAAACTAAAGACACCTTAACTCCAAAGTTGAGAGAGAGGCTAGATCAAATGCATACCATAAACTAAATGAGGGATTATTATGTTTGGATTCGACGTGGCGAAGAATCTTTTGGGAAGTGAAATATTAAAAATTAATTGAAGACTAAGATAGAGAAATTAATTTAGAACATTTTTTAACATTCACATAGTTTCCCCGTAAAAAACCTGTATGCTTTTGGCTGTAACGCTGTGATCCAAGTTCATTTGGTAATAAATAGTATTATTGAAAATGATAATCTTGTTATCAAGAGAAAAGTAAAAAATAACAGTCTTTTTATTTTATTTCAAGGTAGTAGCTTAGCAGATTTGAAGACTGATTCATTTGAAACTTTAATGTCATAATAAATTTTGTTAACTGCAAATTAACTTCAGCTAATTATGTATAACAGTAAAAAATAGTTCAACATATATATGAATTTTCGCCTTTTTCCGGTTTATTGTGGTTTTGAAATGTGCCCCCAATTTTATTTTATTTTATTTTTCTTGCCTATGCCAAAAGACTTTGTCAATCTATTATTAACTTTTTCTTTGTTGTAAAGAAGCTAAAACAATTTAGATAATTTTTGGTCATATGACTAATCGCTCTTTGTCATATTACTCTGATTTTGGGTCTTCCATTATCAACTAGAAAATCTGTAATCCTGTAAATAGTTTGTTTTTCCTATGTTACATCCAATTTATTTATTTTTTTTAAAATGCAAATAATGTCGATAAATATAAAACACATAGTTTCAGTGCATGTATTCCAATTAAAGTTGAAATTTAATTTGACGACCTAATATTTGATCACTGAAGAATAATTTCTTATATGAGCAACTACAAGTTCATTATTTTTTGTTACTACGGAGATGAAATTAATTACTTGCATAACATGTAACATGTTCTAATTTTGTTGTTAATAATTTATATAATATTTATATTACTAATTGCTGAAATTAATTTATTTTTAATAAATTGATTTATTATCTTTTATATTTATAATAAAAAATTAAAACAATTTATATTTGGTTTGGTTTGGTTTGATTTGTCCTCTTATTTCTTATTTTTCAAAGAGTCAGGTTGTCAGCAAAGAGTCAAAGAAAAAACCCCTTATATATATATGAAAAATTAAGAGCCCTGAGAAAGTTACTGATACAAAGAGAAGTTTCTCTACGGCTTATCTGCCTCCATCAGCGCCACCGTCAGTGGTTTCTCTTGGTCGAAGTGCCAGTGCTTTTCTTTAGAGATGGGGCAGGTTTTCTCCCCTGGTCCCTTTGCTTATGAAACTAGGTAAGGAGATTTGGGATGGATCGGGGAACAAGGTTCAGTTTTTACATAGGGTGAGGAAATTTGGCGGAGGCTCAGGTAACCGATCTGCGCTCTTGGAGGGTGATGACAAGATGGAAGTGAAGGAGGGCAGTGGCCTTGTTCTTCATGATGGTAGCCTTGGTGATGAGCCTCTTGTGGGTACTGTTGATAGGAATTCTAGTGTGGGAGGGGCATTCATCTCTCATCAGAGTTGTCAAGGAAGATGGGGTGATTGCAAAGGACTGCGCGGCCGATATAATTAGAAACAATTGCCGCATTGTTCTGATTCCGACAGAGTCGGAAAATAAGGGGACTCCTGGAAACAGCTCGGCTAAGGGACAAGTGTTTAGGCCATCGAATGAGTAAAGCGGTCGTGACCGCTCTCATAGCCGCCAGTGAGGAAGTTCGGTGAGATTGGAGGGTGTGAGCAGGATATGGTCTCCGGTGCTGCGGTTTTTGCGATGGACGAGGGTCAAGGCAGGGCAGACAAGGTGAGAGGTCTAGATTCGGGGTGGGTTCGTTTCTCTTGGTAATGCTGGGCTGGGGACGGTTAGTGGGAATAGGCCAGATGTTGAGGCTAGTGGGCTATTTAATGTTAGGCTTAGCTGAAGGGATGATGATTTAAATGTTTCTAATGAGTTGGGCTCCTCTTCTGTTAGCTTTGTTGGTTTTGGTTTGGATAACCAGGCCACCCCAAGGACTGGCAAGGTGGATAAACCATTTCTATGCATGAGGCAGCAACCAGCAAGCAAGTTTGGAGTCCAAGAGTCTATCTGGTGGAATGTTACTCCTAATAAGCAGATTTATATATTACTAATTGCTTAAATTAATTTATTTTTGTAAATTGATTTAATCTTTTATATTTATAATAAAAAATTAAAACAATTTATATTTGGTTTGGTTTGGTTTGGTTTGGTTTGGTTTGGTTTGTCCTCTTGTTTCTTATTTTTCAAAGAGATAGGTTGTTGGCAGAGTCAGAAAAAACTCCTTATATTGCAGCCAAATTAAGTAGAGCTGAAATTAAGAAAGTTAGGTGGGGAGCAAATACGTAGAAGGTTCAAGGAAGTTGCTTATCCGATAGCAATCATACGCCTCCTGTTGATATGTTTTTCTACTTTTATTTTTCTTGAGAAGGCTTCGTTCTAATCTTCTTCTTCCACTATTTCTCTAGTATTGAAGCAGTCTGACGTTTTCATTAGTTGTAGAGGTAGCAAGAAAGGGGAAAAACATAGAAGAAGAGAAATAGGAGAAAACAAAGTTTGGCTAATTTATAATAGTCTATATATGAAGTAGGATGGCTTCTTCTTCTTCATCCATCACTGTTGGAGAAAAGAAGTATGATGTATTTCTTAGTTTCCGTGGCGAAGACACTCGCAGCACATTTACCAGCACTTTACATGGAGTTTTGAACAGTTTTGGTATAAATGTTTTCATTGATTATGAGCTTAACAGAGGAGAGAACATTTCGCCATCTCTCGAGAATGCAATTGAAGAATCAAAGATTTCAGTTATTATTTTTTCAGAAGGTTATGCCTCTTCAAGATGGTGTCTTGAAGAACTTGTGAAGATATTGGAGTGCAAGAAAACGCAAAAAGAGGTGGTAATACCCGTTTTCTATCACATAGATCCATCGCATGTGAGGAATCAAACGGGAACTTTTGGGGATGGATTGGCTAAGCTTGTAGAAAGCTTTAACAAGGAGAAGTTAAAGAAGCTTCAAATCACAGAAGAACAATTGAAAGATAAGGTGCAGAAATGGAGGAATGCTTTGACAGAAGCAGCTAATCTATCTGGCTGGACATCACAAGAAGAACCGTAAGTTTTCTTCTCTTTAATTTAGTACTATTTAGTTTCACCTGATTTTAATTTTTATATTATATATCAAGTACTTCACAGAGATTCGATATATATTGCACTTGATTAAAATTCACGGATTAAATGGCTAATTACTAACTTACCGTCCCAAAATATTTTATATTTCTCAGATCTCTGATTACTGAAAGTCATTAATTGACAATCTGATCAAGTATCATGCATTTTATAATGTTTTCAGCTTTGAGTTATGGAGTATTTTTTTTTTTTAAATAAAGGATAGTCAGAGTCAAGGATCAAATCCCATCTAATGAATTTAGTTAATTTTGAACTAAGCCTTTTCACTGATGATTTACTTATTAGATTCATAACTATTCTTGATCACAACTTCACGCGTATAACCACCAACTAATTATACATTATTGCCACATAACATTTTAAATTACTAACTACCAATCACATTCATGATATAAATTTATGAGAGAGAAAAATTAGAGGTGACATAAATTCATTGGGAGGTGGTATGGCTGATGTGATATTTCTAAAGTTTTCTGGAATTTTTAATATATATCTATGTATGTTTGTTATTAAATAGGTGCATGAATATCTCAGACGTGTTGGCTAAGTTTTTCCTCTCATAAAATGAAAGATACAATTATTTGATCAATGTTCCATTGGTCAATTGAAATTAGCTAGTATTGGACTTTTGTTTTTTTCATCTATTCATGATTTTGTTACAGTTATCAACCTTCTTTTTTGTTATTGGTAGGCATGATTATCCGCTTGCACAGAAAGTATGTAAGGATATTTTGGAGACATTAAATATCATGGCCCCATGTGTTAACAAGAACTTGGTAGGAATAGAACCAATCATTCTCAAAATTGAAGATTTGATGAGAATTGGGTTGAGAAAGGTTCTCGTTGTAGGAATTTGGGGAATGCGTGGTATAGGCAAGACAACTATCGCAATTAGTGTATTCAACAAAATAAGGTGTCACTTTGATGGTTCTTATTTTGCTCGAAATGTTTGGGAAGAATCATTGAGTCCTAATGGGCTAAGTCAAATCCGACAAGAACTTCTTTCTACGATATTAAGGCAATCTGATTTCGTTATGAATTCTAGCTTCACAAAAAAAAGGCTTGGTCGAAAAAAAGTTCTTATTGTTTTTGATGATGTGACGAGTTTAAGCGAAGTAGAATATTTAATCGAAGATATCAATTGCTTGGCTCCTAAAAGTCGAATCATTATAACAACAACAGACAAACAAGTGCTTTACAATTGTGGAGTGGATGACAATAATGTATACAAGATGGAGGGGTTATCTCATAATGAAGCCCTTCAACTTTTCAGCTGGTATGCATTTCGACAAAATCGTCCAAGCTTAGATTATGGTGACTTGTCAAACAGGGTAATAGAATATGCTAAAGGTGTTCCATTAGCTCTTAAAGTGTTAGGTTGCTATTTACTTGGCAAACCAAAACAATTTTGGGAAAATGCAATAAATAAATTAAAAATAATTCCTCACGAGGATATTCACAAGATACTAAAAATAAGTTATGATGGACTAAATGATGATCAGCAAAATATATTTTTAGATATTGCATGTTTCCTTAAATGGGAGAATAAAGATTTTGTGATAGACTTCTTGGATGCTTGTGACTTCGAGGCTGATATAGGACTAAGTGTTCTCATTGACAAGTGTCTTATAATCATATCAGAAGATAACAAGATAACAATGCATGATTTACTTCAAGAAATGGGATGGGAAATTGTTCGACAAGAATCCACGAAAGACCCTGGTAAACGCAGTCGTTTATGGTATCATAAAGATATCCATAATGTATTGGAAAAAAATAAGGTAATGCCTACCTGCATTATATATATATATATGACCACAAACTGTTTAATAAGTTCTTAATAGTTTATAGCTGATTATCATCTTTCTTTGGTCATCAGATTTCTTATGCAATCGAAGGCATATGTTTAGACATGTCTAAACGAGAAGAGATTATATACTTACCACCTAATGCCCTACGAAGAATGCATCAACTCAGATTTTTTAAACTACATAACTCACAGTATGAAGAGAATAATATCAATAAGGTGCATCTTTCCCAAGGGCTCAATTCTATTTCCACTGAGCTAAGATACATCGGTTGGCATGGATGTCCGTTGAAATCATTGCAGTCAAATTTTTGGCCAAGGTACCTTGTTGCACTTGACATGCCTTATAGCAATATTGAACAACTTTGGTCTGGTGTGCAGGTAATTTGTTGACACTTATAATATGTTAATCTTTCTTTTGTTAGTTGTCAACATCAAAGATACTAATTTGTGCTTCTAATTATTTCTTTCTTACTTACAGCTTCATAATCTCAAGCATATTGATCTTAGTTACTCTAAATATCTGAAGGTCCAAGATCTCTCACTGGCCCCAAATCTTAAAAATTTGATTCTACAAGGTTGTACAAGTTTATATGAGATTTCCTCATCTATTCATGGTCTCAATTATAAGTTTCTTATCTTAAATCTAAAGCACTGTAAAAGCCTTAGTAGTCTCCCAACAGGCATTAGTCTAAAATCTCTTATAAAAGTTATCTTTTCCGGCTGCTCAAATCTTAAGAAGTTTCCACAGATCTCATGGAATATAAAATGGTTATATTTAGATGAAACTGCAATAGAGGAGTTACCGTTGTCAATAAAGAATTTATCCGGACTAGTTGTACTGAATCTTAAAGATTGCTCGATGCTTGAGAGGCTCCCAAGCGACATCTGCAAGTTGAAATCTCTGAAACATCTCAATCTCTCAGGGTGTTTAAAACTTCACGGATTACCTGATGAATTAGGAAATTTAGAATCTTTGACGGTGCTCAGAGCAGAGAGGGTCGCTACAAGAGAAGTACCAACATCCATTCTAAATTTGCGCTGTCTAGAAGAACTAGATTTGACCAACTGTTGTATTAAGGAGTTGCTGGATAATCTTGGTCAGTTATCCTCACTAAAACGTTTACTTCTTGGCAGAAACTTCTTTCAGAGCATTCCAGAAAGCATTGTGGAGCTGTCAAAATTATCTTATCTTGACTTAAGCTATTGCGAGAGGCTTCAAATCCTACCCAAGCTTCCAAGTAAATTAGCAATTATAAATGCACACAATTGCACAGCATTGAGAGGATTAACAATTTTGTCATCTCCATTCGGCAGACGTTTTCCTCAATGCGTTAGTTTCAACTTCGGCAATTGTTTCAAACTGGATCAAAATGCTTGCAGTAAAACTATTGAAGATATTTTACTGAAAAGACGCTTTACTCGGGAAAAGGTATTTATGGTTGTGAAAGACTGAAAGGTCTCCCTCGCTCTTTCTTATTTCATATGATGCTGATTACATTTTTAATTTTTTTTTCTTTTTTTTTTAAATTCAGGCACCTCCTTCAGATAGTGGTTGTATCTGTTTCCCTGGAAGTGAAATTCCGGGGTGGCTTATCTGTCAAAGTGTAGGATCTATTATAACCTTGGAGCAACCAAAAAGTCCTTACTTTGATGACACCGGTGCTCTTTTTTTCGGCGTTGTTGTGGAGTTTCGAAACTTCCATAATAAAAGCCAAGGTCTGGAAGTTGGCTGTGAATGTATGCTCACAAGTAAAGATGGTGAAACGGAATCCTTCCATGTCAGTTTAAGGTTTTGGAATTGTGGCACTAGACCTGACTATGTGGACTCAGATCATGTATTCCTGGGATATGGTCCTGCTACCGAGTTGTCCAAGTCACTTTGGCAAAATATTTTCCATAAAAAATATTGTGAAATGACCATCCGATTTTATGTTGAGGATTTAATTCCTGGAAGAGTAGATTTTTACCCCGTGAAGAAGTGTGGAGTTTGGTGTCCGAACTTACAGTTAATGACAAGGGAAGAGAAACCTGAGTCCAAGAGATTGAAAGGTTCAAGTTTCTATGGTGGAGAATCCAGCTCATGGTAAACAAGATGCTTAGTTTCCTTTTCCTTTATATCACCTCAAAGTAAATAAAGTAATGTCAATCTTTTTAAGAATTCATTTTGCTTGGTTATTGAGAAATTTATATTGAATAGAATAGCTATACTACCTTTTATATATATATATATATATATATATATATATTCACTACCATAATATCATTTGCTTTTACTTGTTTGGTTTTTACGACTTCTTTATCATCTCGTCAAAAATTGTTTGACGGCGATGACAAATTGTGTAGTCTGGATTTGTTTGTTATTATTCTCTTTTCACCTGCAACCGAAATGACACTGTTGTGTACCCTCTTAAGGTAAAACACAAGTTTTCTCTTGCTTTAAAATGTTAGCATCCACTTTTGGCAACAAGAAACCGAAGATAGCAATTTTCACGAACGGTTATGTTTGTGGAAAAAGGCTGAATTGGTTTTCTCAAGATTCATTCTATTTTCTTACTAACTTCCTATTAATGTTAAAATTGTTTATTGAGTTTGATTTTTTTTATGCCGTACACAATGGGGAAGATGATGAATTGGAATTGGCGAAGTAGAGGCTCAGCATTTTGGTTCTGACGATGTTCAGAGGTATTCTTTCTGTATTCTCTCCCCCAAATATAATCTTCATTGCCTTTTTTGTTGTTCCGGAGATACATCTATGACTTTTTGCTGCGCTTCTATGTTAAGATTTGTTATTTCATATATGATTTCCTAAGTAAATAATAAATTCATATATATATCAGAATAAAATTTGGAATGAACACTATTATTTTCCTTTAAGTTGTGAGCATTTTTCTCCGAGTTCTTTCTGAAGGGTCTTTTAACAAAAAATTTAAAACAATAGTACTTTTTTATTTTTTTTCCAGAATCTCAGAATCTATTTTACGGGAAATTTTTATTCAAGTCTATATAAATAGTGATGATATATTGAATATTCTTCCTCTCGAATATTGATGTAGGGAAAATACTTAAAAACCTTCTGGTGAGGTGTTCCTGCAGATACAGAAAACATTCGGAGATCTACCGAATTAACTCCTTTAATTCTGGTGAAGGGAGTGCTAAAACTTGCAATATTGGTCCAAAAATAGCTGGGAAAAGCATTCAGCTTTAATAAGACTACCCGAGTTCATTTGTTAAGAGTTTGATTAGACTTTGATTCAGTTAATTGTCAAACCCAGAGGAAGTTTGATATTAGACTTTGGGGTGTGATCAAGCTGAATTAATTCTTACTTGTAGACTTTTCTTTTCTTTTCTTTGATCGTAATGTCTTTCCCAAAAGCCACGCAGGTTTCATTTCCTTCATTCAGGTACACTACTCTCCAAACCCAGATATAAAATTTTTGTTCAATGTTTGAGGAAAGCAGGAAGAATAAAGAAAATTATAAAATGTTCAAATAGATGGACAGTTGGATTGACAAAGTGTAGTAGATGATTCAACAATTTAATTATAACATTAAAAACATAAATGATAAATTTATTGCAGGCCTTTTATTTACTTATATCTTTGGAATGAGTATTTAGGCACCTTCAGAACCATAGCTAAATTTCTAATGTTAAAAGAATTTTCTTGTAAAAATATGACTTGTAAGATAACATATCAGATCTGAAAACTGTTACCAAAAGTCATTAAAATGTTATGAATTTTAGGCGAAAGTATTTACCAATCTAATCAGATAACAAAAAACATGAAATAAAATAATTTCTCAGTCTCTCTCATACAGTCAAACGCACATCAGATAACGAAAAATCGGATTGGACTGTATATGATATTGACTATTGAGTACTGGTCTGGAGTGTACGAAACCAAATTAGCTAAAATCAATGCCGTTTGGAGAGAGTAAAAGTCCTGCACGGCTTATTTGAAGTTAGCACAATTTTCGACATTTCTACTATATCGAAGTCTTTAATCTTTACGCTTTATGCTTAATGAATCTTGCGAATTAGTTGAAGCATACAAAAGTTGATTCGGAAATCAGTTACTCAAAAAACAAAAAAAAAGTCATTAGATATTGTTGATGCTGGATTTTGCACCAACGAAACGCACGTGTAAAATGGTGCAGGGGGCCCCGAAATCACACGTAAAATTAATGGATGAAGGATAATAAATGCAATAAAGACAATTTTTAAAGTAATTCGGATGCTAAGGTAGCAAATCCTATATCCACTGATGCTTATATTGATGATAGGAGTCAGGTCACTATTAGCTGACTGACGTTACAATGATATTACAAGATATTGTTTGCTGAGAAAAGAGAGAAAGAGTAATTAATCGAGTGAAAAAGGTGCAAACCCCTTTAATGAGAGATGAATTCCTAATTTATAGTCAGATGCCTTGAGGCAATCATCACTAAATCTGCGAGTTTGTGGGATTATCCGTGCAAATCCTTCTGTATGTCACATTGCCTACCTTCCAGAGTTATTTGCGCGATTTAGAGCAGGGATTGGGCACGTGGGAGTGCCACAGCCTCCTGACTAGCCTGACGCGCGCCCACTACCCTAACAGACGTAGATGGTGCCTGTCCCAACGGTCTGACTTTTGCGGGCTAAAGGGTCCTGACGTCAGCCCTTATATTTTTAGGAGTAACAGAAGCCCCCTAGTTTTTAAGGTTTGAGGATTGAACCTTGGAAACTACAGGTCGTGCCACGGTTAGATGATTCCTAAAAACTTTAATCTGTTCAAAAATAAGTCGGAGTGGCATTTGTACTAGCGCGACCTCGCATGCCCAAGGACGAGCGACCTGGTTTTGCATGATGTCACCCGTTTATTCTGATAACGGGAAGGCATTTAATGAAGCCATTCCTGCGCTGACAGGTGTACCCCTTACGTGGTGAATGCCAGCTAATCACATTTAATGTCTTGCATGCTGAAACAGTGCGCTTTATCAGGGCATTAAATGCAACATGTGTTGGAACGGTGCACCTTACCAGAGCATTAAATGAAGATTTGAGACGCAATTAATGCTCTGAGAGAGATATGGCTGTTGTTTAAGCTTTTCAACTGGAGGGGTGTAAGTTTGACTTCATCCAGTCGTATCGCTCACTCTTCCTCGCTGATGAGTGACACATGGCCAAGATCTACAGTAAGAAACCTTTACCGCTCGAATGTCGTTTCAATTCCGGGAAATACAAACACCGATCCATGCACTATAAAACCCACAAATCGCGCTCAGGCAATGTTACCAAAGCCTTTTTCACAGAGAACAAAAGATTTTCGTAGGCCAAGAACCTTTGTCTTCCAGACTTGCATTTTTCCAGCATCTGAAGCAGACACCGTCATCGTACTCCAAGAGGTAAGAGTTTTCTGGTCATCATCTCATTTTTTCCATGAGTTAATAGTGTTGGTCCTTTGGTAACCCATCGGAGACTAGTCTGTGTCTGGTTCGAGCCACGAACGGCGGCTCAAACCATGTTGCTAGGGTTTTTATTTAGGATTTGAGGGAACGTATTTCCCCCCATGTCATCGTACAATATAACTTACGGAGACCGAATAATCCTTCTGCTTGTCGCTTTTGCAAATTGGCAAAATGGACCACTCTGATACCAGACCTGAGCAGGGAACCAGCTCGTCCCCGCATGGTGCTCCTAGCATCCCTCTTGAGGTTTTCTCGGTACTCACCGAGGAAGAGCTTGAGAGGGTAATAAGCCAATTCGGCATCGAAGTGGACGTATTCCACGACCTGACGCACTCGTCGCGATACCCTTCAAAAGGCTTGGCCGCGATCTCCGAGGAGATTATCAAGGGTGGAGGACTTATCCCCCTACACCCTTTCATCAGGTTGTTCTTGGACCACTTTGGGGTCGCACTGATGCAGCTGACCCCGAACACGTACGTCATTGCTGTTGCAATGCACATCGCGTGCCGGGAGAACGGATTGGGCGAACTGACAGCCTTGAAACTCGGCTGCTCGTATTATTTGAAGAAAAGCAAGGACAAGGATTCGTATTACTTATCCAGGCGACCTACCATTGCCGACGGGATACACAGTTATCCCAGCAACGCGGGGGCCTACGAAACGAAGTTTTTCTTCTTTCGTTACGATGGCCATTGCCGCTTCCAGGATCCGAGTAGGCTTCTTTCTCTTTGTTTGTATTTCTGTTTTTTTTTTTTTTTTTTTTTTTGGCAAACTTATTGAGCTCGAAGCGTGTTCGCTCTAACGACCTAATTTCTCTTTCTGGACAGTTAACAAGACAACTGAGCTAGGGCTGCTCCATAACAGAAGAAGAATCTTGCAGTTCGGCTCCCTTCCTGAAGACAAGCGCGACGCGAGGACACTTGTGACAACCGCGAATTTGCGGAAGTACGGTTTCTTTAACGCCAGCGTGTCGTTAGAACCCCCACAATGTAAGTTTCCTTAACTGACTCTTTTCTTGGTCATGGAACAAAATACCTTCACTAACCTCGCCTTGCATGCAGCAGCAACCATGCCGCTAAAGGAACCAGAGCAACCTCGCCGAAGGCCCATCAACTTTCCTCGAATGAAGAAAGCAAAGGTGGTCGAAGCTACACGAACAGCCTCCTAGGCTGAGGGCGCGACCCCAAGCCAGCCACAGCCGGCAGAGGACGCACCCACGCAAACCACGAAGGTCGCCCAGCCGTCGCCTGCTCGGCCAAGGACGAAAACCGTGGCCCAGTAGAAAAAGAAAAAACAGATTCAGGCTGAGGAATCAGATACGGAATCTGAAGGCGAGCAGCCAAAGAGGTCGCAGCCGGATGCGAGCAAGTGGGGCAAGGCGCCTATGGACGACACGACGGCTGCTGAGGCCGCGAAGAAGGGTCCATCAGTATTGGACTCGCTGGGGCATCTGCCAAAGTACCTGCAGCCGGTGGTGTATGCCCTGCTGGAATGCGGACTCTCGGAATCTTTCGAGCAGTTCGCAAGTTCCAACGACGTGGACCTCATGTCCACATTGATCCAGCATATGAGCAAGGTGAGCGAACTGTCCTCGACGAGGACTTAACTTCTTTTGATTACCTAACTCTTTCTTCTTTTGTTCGCAGGCTCTCCTTTCCATGAAGATGTCCATGGAAAAGGCACAATTGGGAGCTGCGAAGGGAGGTGCCACCCTGAAGGAAGAGAAAGCAGTGCTTAAACGAAGCTTGGAAGCTGCCGAAGCAGAGAGAAACCTATCTCTCGAATCGGCGAACACCTATTTGAACGAAAGAAATGCGGCTCTTCACACGGTGGATTTCTAGAAAGTGCAGCTTGAGAAGCAGAGGGAAGAGATAAAGGAGCTGCAAAGGACTATAGCCATTTTCTCCAGACTGGCCGGGGAGAAGGACCAGGAGTTGAAAGCGATCTCCTTACAGGTCGCGCAAGCAAAAAAGGAGAGAGAGGCCTCAGAGAAGCTAAGGCAGGCTCTTGAAGTTGAACTTCAAGAGAGTCAAGGGAAAGTTGCTTCCTTGACAGAGGAGGCTGAGGAGAAGGCTGCCAAATGGGCAATCGACTCTATTTATGCCTTGCGACCAAAGAATCCTCATTTAGACATGTCCGACCTCCCGGCAGACTGGCAGGAAACACTTATGTCCATGGCACGGGAGGATGATGAAGCGGCGACCTTCCGACCAGAAGGTTCGGGTCATGCAGCGGATAAACCCTCAGCCGATCAACCCTAGGACGAGTAGGTTGGCCCCGTAGGGGCTGGATTTTAAGTCTTGTAATCATGTCTTCCTTCCTACTGTACTTTATAGCAATGAAATACATTTTTGCCTTTACAATTTTCTGTTCGCTTTATCATACATGAGTTCTTTCCAATTGTTTACATTCATTGAGTCAAAGATGACATAACTTATTCACACGAAATGGATTATACATAGAGATCATTTACAGACGCTCAAGATAAAAACTTTACAAAGAAATGACTTACAAAAAATCAGAAATTAATTTACAAGGAAAGCTAAGTTCGGAGTTACTGGTAGTATGGCCGAAGATGTTCAGCATTCCAGGCCCGAGGTACCTTGGAACCGTTTAGCCTTTTGAGATGATAAGTCCCTAGTCTGATTACTTTATTAATGCGATACGGACCTTCCCAGTTCGGCCCTAAAACTCCCGCGCTTGGTTCTCTGATTCCGAGGAGAACTTCTTTTAACACCAGGTCGCCGACCTGGAAGTCTCTTCGCCGGACCTTTGAATCGAAGAATTTCTTCGCTCGCTGCTGATAGGCTGTTATCCTTAGCGAAGCCTTGCTGCGATGTTCTTCAATAAGGTCCAGGCTCGCCCTTATGAGCGCTTTGTTATCTGTCTCCTTGTACAAGTCTCTCTGAAGCGAACCAGTTCCTACCTCGACGGGAATCGTTGCTTCACACTCGTATGCCGGTGAAAAGGGCGTTTCCGAGGTGGAGGTCCTTGGAGTTGTTCGGTACGCCCATAGGACTTCGGGGAGGTTGTCGACCCAATTTCCCTTAGCTGCGTCAAGCTTTGCCTTCAGAGTGTGCTTAATGATTTTGTTGACAGCTTTAACTTGGCCATTTGCTTGCGGTCTCGCCACAGAGGCGAATTTCTTATGGATGCCCAACTCGTCACAAAACTGTTTGAGTTCTTCATTGTCAAACTATTTTCCATTATCTGAAATGAGGGAATGAGGGATTCCAAAACGGCACACAATATTCCTGAAAACGAAGTCCTTCAGCTTTCTGATCGTGATCGCGGCTAGCGGTTCGGCTTCTACCCACTTGGTGAAGTAATCTACCGTGACCACGGCATATTTGAATCCCCCTCTTCCAACCGGCAAGGGGCCCATGAGATCGATCCCCCACATGGAAAAAGGCCAGGGGCTAGTCATAGTTATCAGTTCGTGGGAGGGAGCTCGCGGTATGCTTGCGAACCGCTGACACTTATCGCTTCTCTTGACAAAGTTGTGAGCGTCGTCTTGAATTCGGGGGCAATAGTACCCTTGACGAACAACCTTGTTTGCAAGAGATCGCGCGG
Organism: Pistacia vera; assembly: GCF_008641045.1. Classification (NCBI taxonomy): domain Eukaryota; kingdom Viridiplantae; phylum Streptophyta; class Magnoliopsida; order Sapindales; family Anacardiaceae; genus Pistacia; species Pistacia vera. Next base: position 911,913 of record NW_022196346.1, on the reverse strand, counting down.
CGGTGTGATTATCGCAGATCCCTTCTTGAATTTCCCTCATAATGTAGTCCGCTTCTTCGCTGGTTACACATCGAAGGAGATGGGCACTAAATCCTCTCCTATACAGCTGGTCCTCGATGAGGGTATAGTGAGCGGATCTTGTTCGCAGGACCCTTGCCTCGACCTTGTCATTCGGCAAGATCCCATTCTTGAGGTACAGAAAAATGGGAGTCATCCAGGAATCAGAATGAGTCGCATTCACAGCCTGTTCGATCGGGCTGATACTTGGGGTTTCGACGAGCCGAACAGGAATGCTTTCTGGTGCCTCTGAGTCCAACGACGAGGCTATCCTTGCCAGGGCGTCTGCCACAGAGTTGTTGTCTTTGGGAATCTACGTGATTTTATAATGTTTGAACGGCTCGAGTGCGGCCTTGGCTTCTTTCAGATAACGGACTATGTTCTCTTCCTTGGCTTGATATTCCCCCAAAATTTGGTTGACGACCAGCATGGAATTGTTGTATACACTGATTGTGGTTGCGCCCATTTCTCTGGCCAACCGCATCCCGGCAAGCAGAGCTTCATACTCAGCCTCGTTGTTGGTTGCTTCAAATCCAAACTGAAGAATGCCATGAATGTGGGCCCCTTCGGGGCTCAAGAGAAGGAGACCGGCACTGGCCCTTTTTTTGTTCGATGACCCGTCGACGTAAAGGCTCTAGGTCGACAGGTTCTGAATATCTTTCTGAATGGCTTTGCCAGAATGTTGCTCGCTCAGAAGATAGGAAAATTCTGAGATAAAGTCAGCAACTGCCTGGCCTTTTATGGTCGACATCGGCTTATACTTGAGATCGAACTGACTTAATTCCATGACCCATTTAAGTAATTTACCCAATGCTTCTGGCTTTTAAAGGACTTGCCTGAGTGGGTAATTAGTCATCACATGAATGGTATGGGCATGGGAGTAAGGTCGTAGCTTTCTAGAGGCGATCAGCATGGCATAGGCTAATCGCTCCATTTCCGGATACCGCATCTCGACATCCGTCAGTCGCTTGCTCGCATAGTACACTAGCCATTGTGCCTTTTCCTCTTCCTGAATCAAAGCTACACTGGCCGCGAACTGAGAAACGGACAGGTACAAAAGTAGGATTTCTTGCGAAAAAGGCTTGGACAGGGGAGGTGGTTTCCCGAGGTGTTTTTTTTTGCTTTGAAACGCCTGTTCGTACTCGAGTGTCCATTCGAACCTCTTGTTGGCTTTTAGGACATTGAAGAATGGCAAGCAGCGATCTGTTAATCTTGATATGAAGCGACTAAGTGTCATTATTCGCCCGTTAAGGCACATGACCTGCTTTTTGCTGGTCGGGCTCTCTATGTCGAGTAGAGCTTGAATCTTCTCGGGGTTTATTTCTATCCCCCGCTGATTAACCATGTACCCCAGGAACTTTCCTGATGATACTCCGAATGAACACTTGAGAGGATTCAGCTTCATCTTATACAACCGGAGGATGTTAAACATCTCAGCGAGATGCGCAATGTGCTCTAAGGCGACCTGGGATTTGACTAGCATGTCGTCCACATAAACCTCCATTGTTCTTCCAATCTGGTCGGAGAACATTCGGTTAACCAATTGCTGGTAGGTCGCGCCAGTGTTCTTGAGGCCGAAAGGCATAACTTTGTAACAATACAGCCCCCGGTCTGTAATAAAGGACGTATGCTCCTCGTCCAGCCCATACATCAAAATTTGATTGTATCCCGAGTATGCATCCATAAAACTAAGCAGCTCGTGCCCTGAGGTGGCATCCACGAGCTGGTCAATTCTTGGTAGGGGGAAGCTGTCTTTAGGGCAAGCCTTATTGAGGCTGCTGAAGTCGACGCAGGTTCGCCACTTGCCATTTGGCTTCTTTACCAGGACTGGGTTGGCGACCCAGGTCAGGTAGAGTGCCTCTCGGATGGATCCATTTCGAAGGAGGTTGTCCACTTCTAATTTCAAGGTGGCATACGGCTCCGGATCTATTGCTCTTCTTTTCTGGCAAACTGGTCTGGCTTCACCGTCGATGTTTAACGCATGGCAAATGATGTCCGGGCTGATCCCGACCATATCTGCATGCGATCAGGCAAACACATCGATGTTTTCGACCAGGAAGCTTATCAGTTCGGACGCGACCTAGGGGTTGAGACAGCTTCCAATTCTTAACACTGGGCTCGGTTCTTTTGGATCAACCAAAACTTCAGACAGATCCTCAATCGGGCCGCTGGGAGGGATCTCCTGGATTCGAGGATCTATATTATCCTCTGCTGGGCCAGGCTGCAGTTCGATCCGGCTGATCGCCATAGCCTGGCGGGGCACACATCGTGAAATGCCCTTTCCTTTATATGTCATCTGCACTGCTTTTATGTAGCAGTCGCGAGATGCGCTTTGCGATCCGCTCACTTCCCCTATCCCCGTTGGAGTTGGGAACTTCATCTTGAGATAGTATATGGAAGTGACTGCCTTGAAGCTTCTCAACAGAGGTCGCCCCAAGATTCCATTGAAGGCCGATGGGCAATCCACGACCAAGAATTCAGTAACCCTAGTCACCTCGTCGTAGTCGCCGAGCGTGGCTGGGAGCTGGATCGTTCCTTTGGGGATCAGGTGGTCCCCTATAAAGCCGTAAAGAGGGATCGAAGCGGGCTTCAGGTCGGCCTTGTCCAAGTTCATTCTTTCGAAAGCGGTCTGGAACAGGATGTTCACAGCGCTTCTGTTGTCCACGAGCATTCTGTGGACATTATGGCATCCTATTAGGGGCGTGATCACGAGGGCATCGTCGTGAGGATGATGCAAACGAGCTGCCTCCTTTTCATAGAAGGCAATCGGCTCCTCCTTTCGAGCCTTTTGTGGTCACTGCGATATGCTCATCACCCTAATCGGGTCGTGATGGGCTTCGCGAGCGTAACTTTCCTGCGCGCCTCACGTGTTTCCCGCGAGGTGCGGTCCTCCAAAGATTATGTTAACGTTGCTATACCTACGGCGATCACGACGCTTTCTTCCTTGTTTCTCTTGGTTCTTCTCTTTTACAGGAGCGGAGTCATCAATATACTCCTTGAAGTGCCCTTTCTTGATGAGCTCTTCGATCGCTTGCTTTAGAGTCGGCACTCATCTGTGTGATGCTCGTTGTCCCGATGAAAGCGACAGTATTTTTTATTATTTCTAGCTGTCGCGGGAGTTTTCATGGGCTCTGGTTCACCGAGCAGACTGGCCTCCTCGGATTTATCAAGAATGGCTAATATGGACACATTTAGTGGAGTATAATAAGCCCTGTCGCAGTCGTGACGAGGAATAGGAACATAGGACTTCTTGTGCTCGTAGCGAGGTTTCTTCCCTTTTCGCTGATCGTCAGCGTCCCCTCTGCGATCAGATCTTTTACTTTCCCCCCGACCAGACATACTGCTCGATCCGTCGGGGTCACGACGGCGTAGTGCCGCCAGCGAATTTTCTATTCGGAGGTACTTCTCCGTAAGGTTGTAAAATCCAGTGAGGGAGACATCGTCCTCAGCTTGTAGTTCCTTCCACAGGTTAGTTTGCTGGCGAACCCCGGCTATAATGAGAGTCCGAACAGACTCTTCGGGGGTATGAGCCACCTTGTTGAGTTCCCTGTGAAAACGGTCAATGTAAGACTGGAGTGATTCATCCCTTTCTTGCCTTATGTTGCTAAGGTAGCTCAAAGGCATTAAAAACTTTCGATTTGCTTGAAAATGTCTGAGGAACGTCGTGCTCATCTGAGGTCACGAACTGACCGACCCTACTAGGAGCAACCTGAACCATCGTTTGGCATGGAGGTCAATGTTACTGCCAGACAGTGGCATTTTGCCAAGTCTGAGACCTGGTGAAGCTCCATCAGGTCGTTAAATTCATATAGATGATCCTGCAAATCGGAGTTTCCATCAAACGCCCGCATGTCGGGCATCCTAAATCCTGGCGGGAGTGGAGCGGCTAACACCTCTGGAGAGAAGGGGGATGCAGATGTGACCTGTCCCTGCTTGTTATGCTGGGCCCTTAGCCTGTCTAGAGCTCACTGCAGCTCTTCGATTAGCGGCAGCGGAGCCGCTTGGGGGTTGCTTTCACCCACGCGAGTTCGATTCTCGCGGTTACGATTGAGGAATGCCCGGAGGTTGACTCTTCTTCGCCTCGGCTGGAGGTCCTAGCCACTCTCGACACATGCTGACTAGAGGCGTGCGATGGCGATGAGAGGTGCAGGATATTCTCACGACCTTCGCGGTGGTAAGAACCGCCCCGTGAAGTGTGGGACCCTCTCGCACGGTGGCGACCAGGATTGGCCTGCTGACGGTGATAAGAATCGACCCGTCCAGCACTCTTATAGGTATGTACCTGCGACGTGGCGTGGGACAGCTTAGGCTGCGTCTTTTCACCGAGTCTCAGCGAGACTGGTATTCTGCTTAGGACGCGGTCGGTGTTTGCTGGCCCTTTGGAGCCCGTGGGCTTGCTTTTTTGCCACTTGCTTACCCTTTCGCCTTCGCACTGCAGCGCTCACAGCACGGGCTATTTCCCTTTGCCGCGCTTTCGCACGACCTGCAGGCATTTTTGGCGGTTGTACCGCTGCAGCTGACTTGGATGGCACGCCTTGGTCCAAACGGTCCAACCTTTGGTTGACCGTCTAGAGAGTATTGTCAAACCTCTCCAAGTAGCTTCTTATAGCGGGGTCAAGCTGTGAGCTTGACGGGATATCTCCCGCAACATTCTGCGGGGCTGAAGGTTTTTTGGAAGAGGTATCCCCCTGAACTTGGGGGGACCTTTGAGTACCCTGGTTGGTTTGCTCATGTTATGGTTGGCAGGCCATTCGTTGCTGTAGAACCAGTAGGTTGGAGACTCTCCTGATGAAGGATGAACACTAAATCAAACCCTCCTTCTAGCGCCAAACTGTTGATAATGGATTTTGCACCAACGAAACGCACGTGCAAAATGGTGCAGGGGGCCCCGAAATCACACGTGAAATTAATGGATGAGGGATAGTAAATGTAATAAAGAAAATTTTTAAAGTGGTTCGGATGCTAAGGTAGCAAGTCCTACGTCCATTGATGTTTATATTGATGATAGGAGTCAGGTCGCTATTAGCTGACTGACGTTACAATGATAATACAAGATATTGATTGCTGAGAAAAGAGAGAAAGAGTAATTAATCGAGTGAAAAAGGTGCGAACCCCTTTAATGAGAGATGAATTCCTAATTTATAGTCAGATGTCTTGAGGCAATCATCACTAAATCTACGAGTTGGTGGGATTATCTGTGCAAATCTTTCTTTATGTCACATTGCCCACCTTCCAGAGTGATTTGCGCGATTTAGAGCAGGGATTGGACACGTGGGAGTGCCACAGCCTCCTGACACACGCCCACTACCCTGACAGATGCAGACGGTGCCTGTCCCAATGGTCTGACTTTTGCGGGCTAAAGGGTCCTGACGTCAGCCCTTATATTTTTAGGCGTAACAGATATCAATACCAATTCACAATGGTACAATTCAATATCTAATACACATGGATATTGATACTTCCTGCATAACTTGTCGAAGCATTATTAATACCCAAATTCTCAAATTTAGATACTCCATTAATAAAACCCCAAATTCTCAAAAAACCCAACAAAGAAATGAATATAATCGAAATTAGCCCCAAGCCAAGATTATACCAATAAAATCATGAAATTCATAATAAACTATTTCAGATTGTGAAATTTTAGATGAAAAGCAAAAGAAATTAAAGAGTGGTCAACTTTTTGAAGAGGAATTTGCAGAAAAAATACCTGATTTTAATTGATTAAACTAAGAAATAAACACAAAATACACAGTTTGAAGACTGATTTATTAAATTTCTGTTAACTTCGATGATCAGCTGTATCTGGTAAAAGATTACATCAGATGAATCTTAAAACTAAGCAATGAAATTCTTAATCTTGGTAGATTCTGAATCAAGAAACTAAAACTCTGTAATTGTTCATGAAGACTACGAGATTGTTGAATGAAACCCTTTTTCTGCATAGGATGTTTTGACAAATAATCCAACGATGTGGGATATTAAGAACAGCCCACCAATCAATCTCTCTGCTTTGGTTTTCTTATTGGAATGATCAAAGTGAATACGATACACCTGCAAGTGGCGATCAACACATTCATAGAAAGGATCCAAAAGCTTGGCTGAAAGAGGCCACCTATAAGCATCAAGCATCACTTCTGTCATCTTTGTATATAAAACTACGAGAAATAGAGGTTCAAGAAGAAAGAATCACCACGCCATTTTCTTAAAACACTCCGAGAAAGAGAAAACAAGGTATGCTCTGTTTTACAAGAATTAGGAAACTCTTGAAGTTACTTAATTTACGCTCTAAAAGCATTTGCAGTTACTTAAGCATTTGTATTTCTTGGAACAGAGTTTTGAAAGCAGGCGCCAAAATTATTGTTAAGTCTCATAATTTACTTTTGTGGACTCTTGAAGTTTTTTAAACTTTTTGGAGAATTGGGCCTGTGGACTCTTAGACTCTTAGTAGACCACTAACATTCGCCTCTATTTAGTATTTAGACCCAGTTCATGTACACATAAATTTTTTTAAAATTATTGAATTTCCAAATTACATTTAGTATGCTTGGGTGCAAAAAAATATTATATTTTAATTCATTTATACTTGTAGGTTATCATAGTTTTACTTGAGGGTATTTAGTAATAATAATAAAATAAAAAAAGTGGGTTGAGAAATGAATATGAATAATACTACTCTTACAAAAACAAAATGTATATATGTATTACAAAAAAAAAATATTATATTTTAATCTATTTATACTTGTAGGTTATCATAGTTTTACTTGAGGGAAGTGGTTTTTAAACCCCATATTTTTTGTCTTCAGCCCCCATTTTCTATCTTAGATAGGGGTATAATAGTGTTTAGAAAAAAAAATATATGAACATCACATATTAATATCTTCTATTTCTAAACTCTAAAAACACTCCAAAAATTAACATAAACACCTTGCTTTGCTCAAGTTCTAGTAGTCTTTGGTTATATGATTAGTTAATTTTATTTTTTTTTTATTTAAAAAAATGTAATTCTCAATAGTTTTCCCAAATATAAAACTTAGAAAAGAAAACGAAAAGAAGAAAGAAACTAATAAACTCTCCAAAAGAAGAGATCAAATGGAGTTGTGTTTGCTTTAGGTCTAGGATGACATGAGATCTGAAAATTAATTCATGTCGTGAAGAAGAAATATTAAGTAATTCTAACAATTACCATGAGCTTCAATTTAGTAGTGAAATAATCAATTCTTATTGACTTAAATTCCATTTAATTTTTCGATAGCTGTAAATATTAAGTTTTGGGAATAAAGTGTAGAGAAAGAAGAATAAAACTTTTTATTATATTTATATCCTCGCCTAAAGTTGAAGATGGGGACTAAAGAAGAAAATGGTGGGAGCTAAAAATCATTTCTCTAACTTTAAATGTGAGGTAATGAACTTGTACCTCAGTACAGTTTAAGAATGAGAAAATTTGTCTTGCTCTTTAAGGTTCGGGCACTGACACTGAACAGTGCTTTGAACATTCATTTACTATCTATGAACTTCACTAATCAACTATATTTGAAGTTGCAATATGTAGATCTCCTCATATATCAAACAGAAGTTGCAAAAACCACCTGCAAATATTGGATGTCTATAGGCCACAAATTCTAAGGGAGAAATAAGATATTACGAATTAATATCAAACAGAAGTGCACAGATACAGTAAATGCAGATCAAGTACGGAAAAATTGGCTTAAATTGGCATGAAATAAACACATACAGAAGCATTATAAATATGGTATTTCAGATGCTTGAAATACATATTGATCAATTTTTCATGTTATCTGCATTTCTGTTCCTGGCAACAAATGAATTTAATATGCTTGACCTGAAAATCCCCTCAATGCGCAATATCTTGCCTCTAATTTCAAGCAGGCCCCTTAAAGTGCTAATGACTGAAACACCAGCAGCAACATTTGCTTCACAAAGTAATGAGTACAGGATTTCCTTTGAAGACCTCACAACTTTAAATACTGGATTTACACAAGAATTACATTCTAATACCCAAAAAAAAGGGAACATCAAAAGAACAAGAATCAAGCAGGGATGAATAATCTTGAACAAGAATTGATTACGAATTCATCCAGAATGAGGACTTTGTAATTATCGATATCCAAATAGCATAGCCCAAGTTAATATTACCTTTTCACTACCGATCATGGCAAAAACTGGAAACATGAAATTCTGCTGCACCAAATTTACCAGCATTAGCTGTATTTTTACTTCTTCCACATGCATATCAATGCACACAGAATGTTCACTGCTGGGCTACATCATAATCGATCACTAAATATTGAATTTATAACAACGAATAAACACATGCAGCTCAAATTGTTCTATTGTTGAAAACCCTTCCACAGGACCATTCACTGTCCACAATCATGAAACCCATACCAGAATTCACAAAAAAACGAACCTAATTAATAAATATCCCAAGCTCCTACCTATAAAATCATGAAACCCAGACCAAAATTTATACCAACGCACACCCAAATTGAATGAAATGGATAATTTAATAATGAAAAGATGAAAGGAATGAACAATAAAATCAAATTTCATATATTTTGGTTAATTACTAACAAGAAGATAATCAAACTATAACAATTTTAACTTCACCTGTAGACAATTTCTCTACTAGATAAACTTACAAAGTCATCAATACCCAAACTGATTACAACTTACAATCTCATATAACCCACCAAACCCAAATTCTCAAATAAATCCAACCACAAAAAAAATGATCATAATTAAAACCCAAGCCAAGCATACACAAATAAAATCATAAAATCAAGAGAGAAATCACAGCCAACCTCTATTATAAAGAACAAAGACAACCTCAAAACGACTTTATAGCTTACAAATTCCAGTAAAAACAACTTTTATAGCTTTTGGTATACGGCTTCTTTCTTTAACCGCAGTAATCAATAAAACCCATTTTTCACTTTATTTATAACTTATTGAAAACACTAAAAAGCAAACTGATATTAAAAAATAAGCTTTGGAAACAGATTCATTTGATTTGTATTTACTTGGATCAAGAATATATCAGATATTTGGTAATTCCAATGAATGAATCCTAAACATAAACAAAACGCCTACACGTTTATTTTCAATTGTTAAGTGATTACACGAGGAGATTCCTGATCAAGAAACTAAAACCCCATACTAAGCGCATTCCCATGATGATCACGCAATTGTTCAACAGCAACAAGACTTTTTTGCTTCATCAGAGGTGGTTTTGGCCAATAATCCGAAGACTCAAGTAGCTTGAAACCGGCACGAACATGATAATTCGACCGATTCTTGTCTTCTCCAACGATCTCCCAAGCTGTGGTTATGAGTTTCATGGCTCCAGGTGCCGCAACGCAGATAAACTCATCAGGGTTTATCATCTTTCCAATTTTGACATACCGATGAGTGATGGATTGACAAGAAAGCAACTCATCTCGGATGTTAAGAACACCGTACCAGTCAGTCTCTCCGGTTTTGGTTCTCTTATGCGAGTGATCATAGTGTATACGATACACCTCCACATAGCGATCAACAGATTCGAAGAAAGGATCCACAAGCTTGGCCGAAAGAGCCCACCTATACGCATCTTTGAAATTGTTCTTCAAGAACTCCTCCTTGGCAGTATCAAGCATCACTTCCGTCATTGTTGTTTCAACACAAACAGAGGAATTATTAAAGAAATAGGAGAAACAGAGGTTCAAGAACAGAGAATCGCAACTCGAATTTCTGAAAACACTCAGAGAAAGGGAGAACAAAGGAAGCTCTGTTTTAGGAAACTCTGGTTTTTGCAGACTTGGAGAGTTCTGTAGAAGATAAGTAAGAGTTTGATATTAATTGCGTTACAAGTAAGTCGATTGTCAAACCCTAATTTCCAAAACTAAAAAGAACCGTTAATTTGCCCTTAATATATTCTACACGTTCTATTTCTTGGAACAGATTTTTGAAATAAAGGCGCCAAAATTAAAGCCGAGAGGAAGTTACCGTTACTTTGTGGGCTTTTAAACATTTAGTAGATCAATAACATTTAGTCCCTATTGACAATATAGTTTTAGACCCCAATTCTAATAAGTAATGACTGCATACTTTTTGAAAAATTAAAAAAAAATTAATCATTTTCAATGGTTTAAATTATTTAAGAATTTTATTCCGAACAAATTTTTTTACTAAATTAACAGTTTTTAGTTTTTAGTTTTCAAATAAATTCTGCTTCCATTTTACTGCAGTTTAAAAATGTAGGATCTTTTGAGTTTTCCACTCTTCATCAAGGATTGATCGAATTTATAGAAATAAAAGAGTATGTTGATTAATACGAAGATAAATTCAAAGTAAATCAATACTGAAATGTATGTTAATAATTCATTGTTATATTCGATCATACACAACATAGCAACTGTAACATTCAATATTGATATTAATTAGACACATGTTAAATATAAACAAAAAATTGGCAATACTCCACATAAAAAAAAAAAAAAAAAAAAAAAAAAACATGGTTCAACCCTAAAATAAACTAAATTAAAATAAGTAATACACATACCTAAAACTAATAAAACAGAAAACAAAGCTAATTGTGACACCTTGAGCAGTGAAAGCTTCAACAATTTCAATCTTTAAAAGTTTTAAGATCGAATATCATGAGGAAGAGAAAAAGAGAATGAGACAGTAAATAATTTTGAGGATAAAATCATAAAAAAGTAGGTGGAGCCATGGAGAAGAAGAGTGGAGAAAGTATTAAACTTTTAATATAATGTGAGCTTGGAATATATATTAATAGCAAGTTTTTTGTGGGCCTTAGATATATGTATAATAATTCTCATTTTTTAAAAATATGAGAGTGAGCCTGGGTATATATATTAATAGCAATTTTTGTGGGTCTATATATTAATAATTTTTTTTTTAAAACTTGAGGCCTGCCCTCAAAAGGGGTTGGATCCGCCCCTGAATGTAATTTTATATAGATCAAAATTTTATTCGATGGATAAACCAATGTTTTAAAACCCGACCCGGCCCGACTGGTTGAACTAGGACCCGAAAGCTTCAACGGGTCGGGTTTATATTTTTCTTATTCACCCAAAACCCTAGGATTTGGGAGGATGATCGGCGAACAATTGATGGCCGGGATGTTAGGGCTTTTGAAGAGAAAGTGCTAGTGAATTGGTGAATGCAATGGTTGTGACGGAGTTGATTTCCGGTGAGTAAATCAATCGGAAATCGAACAAAACTGGCAGCGAAAACAATTGGCTTTTGCCGGCGATTGGCGAGACTAACAGGGGTGGGGTGAGATGGGTTTTGGTTAGAAGGAAGAGGGGAGTAATTCTTGGGTGATGGGGAGGGTTGTCGATGCTGACATCGATGAGATTTGGCCTGGAATGCCGACACCGACGTTGGTGAGATCTGGCCGAAATTGAACCCATTTCGGCCAGATCTTGGGTATATTTTAATGGGAATGGGCTCAAGGGATGAATGGGGTTGCATTGCGGTGTTGCCGCTGCCAACCAATCATCGGTAGATTTGTATTTGGGGTGTGTTTGCTAAATTTCAAATCTATAGAGACTTAATATAATTTTTAGGGGTTTATTTGCTGAATTTTAGAAGTTTTTGTCAACCAGTTTGACCAGTTAAACCGGTCAACCCCGACAACTTTGCCGGGTTTCACCCCGGGTTGGGTTTTAAAACATTGGGATAAGCAGATAACGTGATACAATTGTTGCACTCGCGACTTTCTTGTATATATTGTATATCAAACTATATATAGTAGTTCAAATCATAAATCCATCAACCCATTTCAATTGTTTTTGTTTTGCACAAAGTTTCTGTTCTCCCCTTATATATGTATGAACAGAGTAAAGATAAGAGCGGTTTTTCTCTTTATATTATCCGGAAAATGTGCCATAAAGCAGCATACTTTAACATAAATATCATGAAAGGAATAAAGCAGAAGTGTACTTTTCCCATTAACTTTGAAGTTTATGCTATAACTAAGTTACATTAAATAATATGCTCCTGTAGCCTCTGTTCTGAGTTCAAAATTGGAGCCTCCACCGAACCCTGTTCATTTCACCCCATTCGCAAGCAGGAATTTTGATTTTCTTTGACAATGGAAACTTTTGCAGGATCTAACTTCTAAGCTTCTAGCATTGATTTAATTATCGATTTTCTTCGCCGTTTCACTACTCCCGGTTATCACCTTGGATGTAACATCCCATATCCACTTCCTCCTGTGGGGTTTGAGACTTGCGTACTTATGTATTGTCCTACCCATTTCGGATGAAATTCTGGGTTCAAACCAAAGGGCCGAAGATGCGCTTTAAGCCCCACCATGGAAGGTGAATAAGAGACAAATCTAAACCCCACAATAAGAAGTGGGTAGGATAGTACATAGGAACGTAACACTAAAGCTTCACAGAATGAAGATGTTGGAGATTAAACTAAGCTTATTTAGATTAGGGTTTGGCTAGTTTTATTGGCCTTGTAAAAGTAATACTCATCATAGTTTGTGATAAACTCCTATATTTGAGAAGAAAATAATTTGAGTTTTTCTTCTTTTGTCTTGTTAGCTTGATTTATTTTAGCATATATTTATTAATAGATATGAGATGTTACATTGGAGATCTAGCTGCTAACAATTATTCATTTTCTCCAAGGCTTGCATTGCCTTTCCCTTTCCCTTCGCTTGCCTGTTCAACATTGCTGCTTCTACCACCATTTCTTTCACTCTTTTCTTCCTTCAAAACACCATCTTCTTGTTCACCTGGAATCCTGACCACGTTCGCCGATTCACGAGGCTGGTAAGCTCTTCATTCCCAGCATCAATCTTTGGCGCGGGCGTCGAACCTTCATTAAAGCATCCAGGACAAATCTTCTGGCAAAACTTTCTAAGCCAATTTGGCTCAGAATGTTTTGTTTCAGGATCACTTCCTGAAACTTGGCCTGCAATATCATCACTTGACTGTTGTTGGCCTCCACAATGCAGTCAACAAGAAGCCATATTTTGAGATAATGCTGTGTTTTTGCATCATTTGCTTCTGATCTTAAATAGAATTTGATAAATTACCCTCATGTATCACAGTCAAATAGTACTGCTTCAATTAAATAATCATCCTGGAATGCTTTACAGAGACATATATATATATATATATATATGTATTGTTGGATGATGGCTTGAAACGCTTTCGTATTTGCACTTAAGTGGAACGACGTCGCTTTGATCTAAATGACAGAAACAATCCTGAGCGTTGATGAAAAGAAGATCCAACGGCTGAAATTCAACCCTAATGTCAACTATATAAAAGCAAAATTATTTTGGCAGTTTATGCATTCGATTCATTTTTGTTTACAAGTCTCTCTCTTCTTCGTTAAACACCATTGTTAAGCCTTTAGGGTTTTTCAGTTTTGGGTTGAGTGTTTCCTGTAACTTGTTTGTTGAGTGACTGGTCAGGTCATTCTGGGTGTATTGTATACGCTGTATTTAGGGATTCGAAGGGTGTAATCTCTAGGGTTAGTTACGGGTTGAAGAAGGGGTTTTTTGAGGGATTTGTGTTGCTGTGTGTGTAATCTGTAATCTTGACAGTATTAGTGCAGCGAGCTCGTGTGATTCTCGAGTTCAACGTGGACGTAGCTTGCTCAACCATAGAGCAAGTGAACCACGGTAAATCTGTTGTTCTTGTGTGTGATTCTTGTTCTTGATCTGTTGCTATTGTTGATTGATTCTTTCTGTGAGTAGTTATAACATGTATATATTTTTTCAGAATTGCTAGCTCTAGAATTGTATATATTAGTGCATTCTGTACTGTAAAGTTGTGCCAAGATTCTTCCTCATCAATTGTTTAAATTTCTTGCATAATATTATATATTCTCACATTTTTTAGACTGATTGAGATAGACTAAACTAATCAGAGAACTATATTAAAGAATATATGCCGATGAGCGATCAATTTTTCATCATAGAATAAGAACATAAACCAACTATTTTTCTTTCATATTCCATAAAAAGTTTTTAGAAATTGAATTATAATCAGTTGTTGAAATCATTTCAGAAACTTCTCCGGGACTGTATTTTAATCTTCTGTTGTAGGAAGGTTATTGACAGTTTTCAAACCCCTCTATGCAAAAATTAAACACCGTCTGTAAGATCCTACATCGCTAGTGAGTAGAGCCTAAGTTCATTGTCATAAGCACAAAAAACTAATCCATGCGAGTCTAAGCACAAAGCAAACAATATTTGGTTAGACATGGGATGTGCTGCCCAAAGAAACTTGGTTGGACATGGGATGTGCCATCCAAGGCAGACATTACTTGCCTGGACACGAGATATAACAATTGGTAATAGAGCGGGCTTTTCATCTGATGCTGCAGTGTGTGTGTTGCACATCATTAGTGAATGAAGTTTGGAGATGCTTGTGTGCAGCTCAAAAACAAATTCATACGGGCTTGAACTTGCTAGCAACTGGAGCCTATAAATGCTTAAGTGAAGTCCAAAAGCAAATCTCGTTAGTATCTATGACTAAATTTTTTATGAAGATGGCCAAACAAATAACATGATGGTAACTATTGCACTTATGGCTTTTTTTTTCTTTTTTTTGGCTAAGTAAGTGAATTGTATTAAAAAAGAAGAAAGATTTACAAAGGCCTACTGTTAGTGTTTGTACACCAGAGATAACAAAGAAAAGAAAGAGAGCTCAATTTTTGATGAGAAAGTTCAGTGTTTTTCTACATTGCAAAACACGTTTTCATTACAGCTAATAAAGCAAAGTGTTACACTGTTTTACACCTACTTTGCAGACATATAATAACATAATTTAATCTAAAGCCACAGACTTAATACCAACTAATCAACAACTATGCAGCACATCCCTTATAATCTGGAGCACATATCTGGTATTACAAAATAAGCAGAAAACTTTACAACATATCAAATGGACCCCCGGCAGATTGCCTTTCAGTTTTGCCGCCAACACACATTCAAAAACTCCAACTAAACTGCTGCATTTCCAGCCAAGTATCAACTTTCAACACCTACAAAAAAGGCGGCTAACCTACATTAGGACATCCCCGTGAAGGGTGCAAAAAATAAACAAATGCCTAAGCTTGACGTTACACAATTCTCTTGGAAGCCTATCTAAACCAACATGGGAAATAAGACCCAAGAGAAAGAATCTAGCTAAGAAATCAACAACAAAACACCACCCTTAGGACAATCCCTTGGGTTTGGCTCCAAAAAACACATACAATGAGACACAAAGAAGACTCAAAGCAAAGGAAACAAAGAGAGTGAGGATACACTGCAGCAAAGTCTTCACAATAACAACGAGCAAGTCAGTAAGTCTCTCATCAAAAGAACAACATCTCACCCGATCACATGGTCATCAATAATGCCAAGAGTGGAAACGGTGTCTTTGAAGATGGTTCTAGGAAGTCCCCATGTATCAGCCAACTTCCTATTTTTATAGGAAGATTTAATATTGCTAAGGTCTTGAAGGTTTTGAAGCTAGAGAATTCTAAGGAAATGTAGCTGTTATGTTGGGTCACATACACACTCAAGAATGTTTCACACGGGAATTAACTTTCATTGAACAGAAATGCTGAATATAAACATGGTTTGCACTGCAGTTACACCTACTTTGCAGCAGACTTAAAATCAAAATTTAAACAGCCATACTTTACTAACAACTACAAACACATCACATTACATCTGCACCTAATCAACAGCAGATTTCTAGCTGAATTCACCTAAGAAAAACATTATAAAAAACAAAGANACCATGGTACAATTCAATATCTAATACACATGGATATTGATACTTCCTGCATAACTTGCCGAAGCATCGTTAATACCCAAATTCAGATACTCCATTAATAAAACACCAAATTCTCAAAAAATCCAACAAAGAAATGAATATAATCAAAATTAACCCCAAGCCAAGATTATACCAATAAAATCATGAAATTCACAATAAACTATTTCAGATTGTGAAATTTTAGATGAAAAGCAGAAGAAATTAAAGAGTAGTCAACTTTTTGAAGAGGAATTTGCAGAAAAAATTCCTGATTTTAATTGATTAAACTAAGAAATAAACACAAAATACACAGTTTGAAGACTGATTTATTAAATTTCTGTTAACTTCGATGATCAGCTGTATCTGGTAAAAGATTACATCAGATGAATCTTAAAAATAAGCAATGAAATTCTTAATCTCGGTAGATTCTGAATCAAGAAACTAAAACTCTGTAATTGTGCATGAAGACTACGAGATTGTTGAATGAGACCATTCTTCTGCATAGGATGTTTTGACAACTAATCCAACGATGTGGGATATTAAGCACAGCCCACCAATCAATCTCTCTGCTTTGGTTTTCTTATTGGAATGATCAAAGTGAATACGATACACCTCCAAGTAGCGATCAACACATTCATAGAAAGGATCCAAAAGCTCGGCTGAAAGAGGCCACCTATAAGCATCTGAAGGTTTTTTGAGCTGGAGAATTCTAGGGAAAATGTAGCTGTTATGTTGGCACACACACACTCAAGAATGTTTCATGCGGGAATTAACTTTCATTGAACAGAAATGCTGAATATAAACATGGTTTGCACTGCAGTTATACCTACTCTGCAGCAGACTTGCAATCAAAATTTAAACAGCCATACTTTACTAACAACTACAAACACATCACATTACATTAGCACCTAATCAAACAGCAAAAATCAAGCTGAATTCACCTAAGACCTTTATCATAAAAATATAAGAAATTCAGATGCAAAACAGAAGAGACAAATTCCAGTTTTGCCGCCAGTACATGCAGCTCCAGCACTTCAAAAATATGCACCAACTTCATGAGCTTCCAGCATAATATCATTTGATTAACACTCCTCCTGGATATTCATGCTGGAAACTCCAAGTTTGAGTCTGAATTCTTCAAACTTGGACTTATTCAATCCCTTGGCCATGATATCAGCAACTTGGTTCTCTCCCAAGCAATGGACTAAGCTGATTTCTTTGCTTTGCTCTGCTTCTCTCACAACATGGTATTTAATTTTGATATGTTTAGTTCGACCATGGAGAATGGGATTCTTAGCAATTGCAACAGCTGACATGTTATCACAATAAATGGTGGTAGACTCATCTTGATTCAGCCTCAAGTCTGACAGAATTTTTCTCAACCAGACTGTCTAGTTTGAAGCAGCTGCGACAGAAATGTATTTTGCCTCAGCAGTAGATTGGGCAACTGTCTCTTGTTTTTTGGAGAGCCAACTCAAGGCACCATGGTTAACAAAGAAAACATATCCAGAAGTGCTTCTCATGTCATCAACTGAGCCTGCCCAGTCACTGTCTGAAAAGCCTATCAAACTGAATTTTTCTGCCCTTCTGAACCAGATTCCTAACTCAGTAGTCCCCTTAATGTACCGTAGCACCCTTTTTGCAGCCTTGTAATGTATCTCACTTGGCTTGCTTATGAATCTGGACAAGAGGCTGGTGGTGTACATCAAATCAGGCCTGGTTGCTGTCAAGTACAACAAGCATCCTATCAAGCTTCTATAGACCCCTTCATCCACCCTCTTGGCACCATCTTCCTTGTTCAGCTTTTGGCTAGGAATCAGTGGAATGTCAACTGATTTACAATTGTCCATATTGAACTTCATTAGCACTTCATTTACATACCTTTTTTGACACACAAATATACCCTTTAAGCTTTGGTATATTTCCATGCCAATAAAGTAGCTCATTTCACCCAAATCAGTCATATCAAATTCCATCTTCATTGCTCTTTTGAACTCTTCCAACTGATCAAGATTGCTTCCAGTCACCAGGAGGTCATCAACATAAAGAGAGACTATCATCACTTCTCCTCTTTGTTCCCTTACATAAAGGGTGTGCTCATTTGGACTTCTAGCATATCCTAGCTTGCACAAATAGTCATTAATTCTGCTATACCAGGCTCTAGGGGCCTGTTTGAGACCATACAAGGCCTTTTTGAGCAGATAGACCTTCTCCTCCTTTCCCTTGACTTCATACCCCTCCGGTTGCTCAATGTAGATTTCCTCATCAAGCAATCCATTTAAAAATGCAGACTTTACATCAAGTTGGAAGATTTTCCAACTGAATTGTGCTGCCACTGCCATGAGAAGTCGAATGGTGTCATGTCTTGCCACAGGTGCAAAAGTTTCTGAAAAATCAACTCCAAATTGCTGTGCAAAGCCTTTAACAACAAGTCTTGCCTTGAGTTTGTTCACTGATCCATCAGGATTCAGTTTCCTTTTAAATATCCATTTAACTTGTATTACTTTTCTGTCAAGTGGCCTATCAACCAGCTCCCAAGTTTGATTTTTCTGAATCACATTCATCTCCTCCTGCATTGCAGCCCTCCAGGCTTGAGATTTTGCAGCTTCAGCATAGCATGTAGGCTCCAATTCAGCCACATTACACCTCTCATATATGTCATGCAAAGACCTGGTGCCCCAGACTGGCATTTCATCTACTTCTTCAGGATTCAATTCTGCATTCTGAATTTCTGGATCTGTGTCATGTTGGCTGCTGATCCTTCTCTCAACTTGCCTCTTTTCCCAATTCCAAGTAGCTCCTTCATCAACCTTGACATCCCTACTAATCACAATCCTTTTGGAGCTTGGATTGTAAATTTGATAGGCTTTAGACTGGCTGCTGTATCCAATCATGATGCCTACTTCAGCCTTCTCATCCAACTTAGTTCTTTTGTTTGCTGGAACAAACACATAACACACACTTCTAAATACCTTTAAATGATCCACATTTGGCTTGACAACATACTAGGCTTCAAAGGGAGTCTTGTTATCAGTGCTTTGGTTGGTAACCGATTAAGAAGATAGATCCCTGTGTTAACAGCTGCTGCCCAGAAAATTTTGGGCAAATTTTTCTCAATCATCATGCACCTAGCCATTTCCATCACTGTCCTATTCTTTCTCTCACTCACTCCATTTTGTTGTGGAGTGTATGGACTGCTGAACTGATGCCAAATTCCAGCCCCTTTGCATGCTTCTTCAAACTCATTAGATGTATACTCTCCACCATTATCACTTCTCAAAGTTTTGAGTGTCAAACCTGTTTGGTTTTCAACCAACGGCTTGAACCTTTTGAATATAGCAGCTACCTCACATTTTTGGTTCAAGAAATGCACCTATGTCATCCTAGAAAAATCATCTATGAAAAGGATGAAATATCTACTTCCACTTAGAGAAGTTTGCTGCATTGGACCACACACATCACTGTGCACAAGTTGGAGCTTTTCACTTGATCTCCAAGCTTTATTTGTAGGGAATAGAGGCCTGCTGAGTTTGCTAATTTGACAGGTTTTGCACAATCCTTCACCTTGGTCTATTTCGGGTAGGTTATGGACAAGGTTCTTGTGTTTAAGTTCCTTGGGGCATGATAATGAAAGTGTCCAAATCTCTTATGCCACAACTCTGAATCATCTATCCTAGTTGAGTAGTTTTGAAAAGCAACCTTTCCCCATTCTATAGGAAAACTTTTTCCCTGCATTCTAACCTTCATCAATTCAGTCCCATCACTCTCTAAAATAACACAAGTGAGGTCCTTAAAATGCAGAGAGTAATTTTTCTCTAACATTTGTCCTACACTAAGTAGGCTCAAACTGATTTTAGGCACAAACAAAACATCAGCTATGAGTTTAGTACCTGTTTTGGTTTGGACAGCAACATCACCTTTGACTTTCACCTCCAGCAGTTCACCATTTCCCACCTTCACCTTGGATTGGTAATCCTCATCTAGGCTCACGAAATTGTTGGCATTTGGGGTCATATTGTTGGTGCAGCCACTGTCAATTAACCACACTTTAGGGCTGCTTGCAACCATGCATTCAGAGACCACAAACAGCTGCTCTGTACTCTCTTCTGTCTGCTGGGAACTTTCCACAGCTTCAGCTTGCTGTTCCTGTTGAATCCCTTTGTTCTTACACACTCTTTCAATGTGCCCAAATTGTTTACAAGACCTGCACTGAATGCTAGGCCTGAACCAACATCTATTTTCAAAGTGGTTCTTTTTCCTGCAGTAAGGACAAGGAGCAAAAGTTCTTGCTGCACCCACATTTTTTCCTCCTTGATTACTCAGCTTTTCTTTCCCCTTCTTCTCTCCAGCGTACCTCCTACTTTCCCCTTGAAATCCCTTCTTTTTTTAACTTGCAAACATAGCTCCTTCACCCAAATCTTCCTGCCTCAGCAGCCTTCTCTGTTCTTGTGCTTGAAGGTAATGCACAAGTTCAGCTAGGCTGAGGAGATTTTTGCTTCAAATCTTTTGGGTAAACTAACCAAAACCTTCTCCAAAATCCTCTGATCAGTCAGCTCCTCCCCAAGCAACTTAATCTTGTTTACAACATTCATTAATCTATCCACATACTCCTTAACATTTTCAATTTCTTGCATTTTGAGCACTTCAAACTCTCTCCTCAAGTTAAGGATATGCATGTTTCTGGTTTGGCTACTTCCCCCAAACTCCTCCTTGAGCTTGTCCCAAGCTTCTTTGGGAGTGTCACAAGCCATTATCCTGGAGAAGACCTGGTCAGTTACTACATAATGGATGCAGGGGAGTGCTCTTGGAGCCTTTGCAACCTCCTCTTCATGTATCCTAATCTGATTCAGTGTTGGGTTTGCTCCAAGTTGAGGGATTTGTCTCTCTTCCTCCACATATTGCCATAAGGAATGGCCTCTCAAATAGGTCTTCATTTTGACAGCCCAAACATGGTACTGCTCACCATTGAAGATAGGTGGAGAAAGAGATACTGGCTTTGTTGCCATGGAGGAGATCTTAAGGGAGTTGAGGTTTTTGGTCTGGAGGAATATGGTGGCTCTGATACCAAATGAAGGTTTTTTGAGCTGGAGAATTCTAAGGAAAATGTAGCTGTTATGTTGGCACACACACACACACAAGAATGTTTCATGGGGGAATTAACATTCATTGAACAGAAATGTTGAATATAAACATGGTTTGCACTGCAGTTATACCTACTCTGCAGCAGAATTACAATCAAAATTTAAACAGCCATACTTTACTAACAACTACAAACACATCACATTACATTAGCACCTAATCAGCAGCAAAAATCAAGCTGAATTCACCTAAGATCTTTATCATAAAAATATAAGAAATTCATATGCAAAACAAA
This sequence comes from Pistacia vera, assembly GCF_008641045.1. Lineage (NCBI taxonomy): Eukaryota > Viridiplantae > Streptophyta > Magnoliopsida > Sapindales > Anacardiaceae > Pistacia > Pistacia vera. The sequence goes on along the minus strand of NW_022196346.1, from coordinate 890,679 downwards.
AGAGACAAATTCCAGTTTTGCCGCCAGAACATGCAGCTCCAGCACTTCAAAAATATGCACCAACTTCATGAGCTTCCAGCATAATATCATTTGATTAACAGCATCAAGCATCATTTCTGTCATCTTTGTATATAAAACTACGAGAAATATAGGTTCAAGAACAAAGAATCGCCACACCATTTTCTTCAAACACTCCGAGAAAGAGAAAACAAGGTATGCTCTGTTTCACAAGAACTAGGAAACCCTTGAAGTTACTTAATTTACGCTCTAAAAAAGAGCCGATTAGTTTACGCTCTAAAAGCATTTGCAGTTCTTGGAACGGAGTTTTGAAAGCAGGCGCCAAAATTACTGTTAAGTCTCGTAATTTACTTTTGTGGACTCTTGAAGTTTTTTAAACTTTAAATCTGAGGTAATGAACTTGTACCTCAGTACAGTTTAAGAATGACAAAATTTGTCTTGCTATTTAAGGTTCGGGCACAATACTACGAAGTGAAAGATAAAAGAAAGTTGCAGATTTCAGACCAAATTCTCTAGCAAGAAATATCACCTGCAGAAATAAATAATAAATCAAGAAGGTGAGGCTTCTGTAGAATCATGCATTTTTAGATGCTTGAGCAACTTTGTATTTTGTATGCATTTCTACAAGTGCAAACACTGAGCACAAACTTAGAACAGAGCTTTGAACATTCATTTACTATCTCTGAACTTCACTAATCAACTATATTTGAAGTTGCAATATGTAGATCTCCTCATATATCAAGCAGAAGTTGCAGAAACCACCTGCAAATATTGGATGTCTATAGGCCACAAATTCTAAGGGAGAAATAAGATATTACGAATTAATATCAAACAGAAGTGCACATATACAGTAAATGCAGATCAAGTAAGGAAAAATTGGCTTAAATTGGCATGAAATAAACACATACAGAAGCATTATAAATATGGTATTTCAGATGCTTGAAATACATATTGATCAATTTTTCATGTTATCTGCATTTCTGTTCCTGGCAACAAATGAATTTAATATGCCTGACCTGAAAATCCCCTCAATGCGCAATATCTTGCCTCTAATTTCAAGCAGGCCCCTTAAAGTGCTAATGACTGAAACACCAGCAGCAACATTTGCTTCACAAAGTAATGAGTACAGGATTTCCTTTGAAGACCTCACAACTTTAAATACTGGATTTACACAAGAATTACATTCTAATACCCAAAAAAAAGGGAACATCAAAAGAACAAGAATCAAGCAGGGATGAATAATCTTGAACAAGAATTGATTACGAATTCATCCAGAATGAGGACTTTGTAATTATCGATATCCAAATAGCATAGCCCAAGTTAATATTACCTTTTCACTACCGATCATGGCAAAAACTGGAAACATGAAATTCTGCTGCACCAAATTTACCAGCATTAGCTGTATTTTTACTTCTTCCACATGCATATCAATGCACACAGAATGTTCACTGCTGGGCTACATCATAATCGATCACTAAATATTGAATTTATAACAACGAATAAACACATGCAGCTCAAATTGTTCTATTGTTGAAAACCCTTCCACAGGACCATTCACTGTCCACAATCATGAAACCCATACCAGAATTCACAAAAAAACGAACCTAATTAATAAATATCCCAAGCTCCTACCTATAAAATCATGAAACCCAGACCAAAATTTATACCAACGCACACCCAAATTGAATGAAATGGATAATTTAATAATGAAAAGATGAAAGGAATGAACAATAAAATCAAATTTCATATATTTTGGTTAATTACTAACAAGAAGATAATCAAACTATAACAATTTTAACTTCACCTGTAGACAATTTCTCTACTAGATAAACTTACAAAGTCATCAATACCCAAACTGATTACAACTTACAATCTCATATAACCCACCAAACCCAAATTCTCAAATAAATCCAACCACAAAAAAAATGATCATAATTAAAACCCAAGCCAAGCATACACAAATAAAATCATAAAATCAAGAGAGAAATCACAGCCAACCTCTATTATAAAGAACAAAGACAACCTCAAAACGACTTTATAGCTTACAAATTCCAGTAAAAACAACTTTTATAGCTTTTGGTATACGGCTTCTTTCTTTAACCGCAGTAATCAATAAAACCCATTTTTCACTTTATTTATAACTTATTGAAAACACTAAAAAGCAAACTGATATTAAAAAATAAGCTTTGGAAACAGATTCATTTGATTTGTATTTACTTGGATCAAGAATATATCAGATATTTGGTAATTCCAATGAATGAATCCTAAACATAAACAAAACGCCTACACGTTTATTTTCAATTGTTAAGTGATTACACGAGGAGATTCCTGATCAAGAAACTAAAACCCCATACTAAGCGCATTCCCATGATGATCACGCAATTGTTCAACAGCAACAAGACTTTTTTGCTTCATCAGAGGTGGTTTTGGCCAATAATCCGAAGACTCAAGTAGCTTGAAACCGGCACGAACATGATAATTCGACCGATTCTTGTCTTCTCCAACGATCTCCCAAGCTGTGGTTATGAGTTTCATGGCTCCAGGTGCCGCAACGCAGATAAACTCATCAGGGTTTATCATCTTTCCAATTTTGACATACCGATGAGTGATGGATTGACAAGAAAGCAACTCATCTCGGATGTTAAGAACACCGTACCAGTCAGTCTCTCCGGTTTTGGTTCTCTTATGCGAGTGATCATAGTGTATACGATACACCTCCACATAGCGATCAACATATTCGAAGAAAGGATCCACAAGCTTGGCTGAAAGAGCCCACCTATACGCATCTTTGAAATTGTTCTTCAAGAATTCCTCCTTGGCAGTATCAAGCATCACTTCCGTCATTGTTGTTTCAACACAAACAGAGGAATTATTAAAGAAATAAGAGAAACAGAGGTTCAAGAACAGAGAATAGCAACTCGAATTTCTGAAAACACTCAGAGAAAGGGAGAACAAAGGAAGCTCTGTTTTAGGAAACTCTAGTTTTTGCAGACTTGGAGAGTTCTATAGAAAATAAGTAAGAGTTTGCTATTAATTGCGTTACAAGTAAGTCGATTGTCAAACCCTAATTTCCAAAACTAAAAAGGACCGTTAATTTGCCCTTTCTTGGAACAGATTTTTGAAATAAAGGCGCCAAAATTAAAGCCTGGAGGAAGTTACCGTTACTCTGTGGGCTTTTAAACTTTTAGTAGATTAATAACATTTTGTCCCTATTAACAGTTCTAATAAGAAATGACTGGACACTTTCTGAAAAATAAAAAAAAATAAAAATAATCATTTTCACTGGTTTAATTAATTTAAGAATTTTATTCCGAACAAAATTTTTTACGAAATTAACAAATTTTAGTTTTTAGTTTTCTATTTTTCAAATAAATTCTGCTTCCATCTTACTGCAGTTTAAAAATGTAAGATCTTGAGTTTTCCGCTCTTCAGCAAGGATTGATCGAATTTATAAAAATAAAAGAGTCTGTTGATAAATATGAAGATAAATTCCAAGTAAATCAATAGTGAAATGTATGTTAATTAGGGCTGTAAAAAACCGGTTAACCGAACCGGATATGTGCTTTTTGTAATCGAACCGGTTTTTTGGTTCAAGCCATATTGCAAACCGAAACCGGTCTGGATTTTGGCATAAACCGGTTTGCAAACCGATCCGGATTTCTAGTTTGCAATCCGGTTAACCGGCTTTATTAATAATTTTTTTTTGCCTTTTTTTTATATGTTATGATAAAAAAAAAAAAAAAAAAAATTATATGATGGTGTCCCTGACTGCGTTTAAAGCTGCAGCTTGCTGTTCAGGTGTTCCAATATCTCCAGAGACAATGTCTATTATTTTCCCACCAAATTTCGGCTGCACAATTGATTCAAAGTTTAGAAAAACTCATCAGCACATATTTAAGAACCAGGTAAGTCATTCTAAATTCAACTTGAGAAAAGAAAGAGTACCAATACAAAGAATTCATACAATCAAGATACTAGACAAGGATGCAATCAATAGAGCTACTGTAGCAATTATCAGTTTCCCCGCATCAGGTTTTGCCTGAAATGTGATACAAGGTCAACAATTTCAACATTCTCAATGACTAAATTCTACTTCCAACAATAAACACCAGGAATCAGCCACTTACAAGAGCAAGTACTCTACAGAACCTCACGTTTGCAGCCTGACAGTTCAAGAATGAGTCATCCCTTCTTAATACAGTTCAAGAAAGAAAGTCAAAAGTAAGAAAACCTAAGAAATATATTTGAGACTATATAAAATCCTATTCCTACTGACCTAACCACCAAAATCTTCAGTTGTTGGAGACTAGAGAGGGCAGCGGCGACGACTGGAGTCTTGGAGAGTGGAGAGGGCGGCGGCAGCCGACGAGTTTGAGAGGAGAGGACGGGAGGAGGAGAGACGAGTAATGAAGAAGAAGAAGGACTTGGGAGCGAAATCAACAGGGAAGTGGAGAAGGCAGCGACGACTGGAGTCTTGGAGACAATGGAGAGTGGAGAGGGCAGCGGCGGCCGACGAGTTTGAGAGGAGGAGTATTGTCGAGTGTGAAGTTAGGGATTCAAGATTCAAATTTTTCAAACTAATATTAGATTTAGGTATATAGGATTTTAGATAATAAGGATTTTTAAAAATTAAAATAATATTATTATATGAATAGGATTATAGGAAAACCGGTTTATTAAACCGGTTATGAAAATGATATAAACTGTAAACCGAACCGGAAAATCGGTTTAGCCATTTTTTAAAACCGAAATTGAAACCGGTTAACCGGTTTTTTAGACCGATTAACCGGTTCGGTTTGGTTTCTAGTTTTTTTTTTTTGCATAATTGTTAATAATTCATTGTTATATTCGATCATACACAACATAGCGACTAGGACATTCAATATTGATATTAATTAGACACATGTTAAATATAAACAAAAAATGGGGAATATTGCCATAAAAAAAATTGCAATTATCCAGAAAATCTCAGGCCTATTTATTTTATTATTTTTGTCTTATCTTATTTTTATCTTACCTAAAATACATATTTGTTTTCAGATGTTTAATTACATTTGGTCATCAACGACAACCAAATATATGGTCGTCGTTGACCATCAATGAAGATCATATCTTTGACCATCATTAACAACCAAATGTGGCCATTAACGATCAAATCTGACTGTAGATATAACATTTTCCAACCAGATCCAAGGTGAATCTGACAAAAAAAGCTAGATCGATGCACTAATAACCAGATCCAACCAGTAGTGTGCTATTACACCAGATTCTAACCACCTTCCAATGGTGGTGACCGAAATCTAGCAAATGTGGATAAACGGGAGTGTGTTTGTCAATTTCTAAACTTTTTATTGTAAGAGTATTTTGATTAATTTTCAAATATTACCTTGAAATAACAACCCAACTCAATTTTTCCAAAAATCTTACTCAAAATAATAAAACAAACACAACCTCAAAAATTTCCGATAACATTATCAGAAAATATTGTAAATTACTCCACTAGTAAAAATGAAAATTGTAAAAGAAATATTAATATGATAAATAATCATCTAAAGATTATGAAAATCCCATAAAAGAGAGGCACTGAGGCTTCTTCATTTATGTAGCATATGAAAACATAAAATTTATGGAGAAAAACAGATAAAAAAAACTACAAAAGAGAAGTTAGAGGTGGGTTTGGGTTCTCAATTATACAGTTAAATTTACAACTCTATGTTTTACAATTTCAACTATCTTGTTGCCCAACTTAATTGGGCAGACCAATGCTTCCTTGTTTACTCAATATCTTTTACAGCATCCTGCACCATCAAAATATTCAATAACCAGTTATTGCACAAGGGAATGAATGTATATTACTATGCAACTTATGAACAATACAAATTTTAAAGGGAAAAAAAAGGCCAACGGAACTTTAAAAGATATGTAAAAACAGCAGAATCTAATTCGTTTCTATTCATTCACGGATTAATTGCTTGGAATAAAATATCTTAGAAAATCAAATTGCTACTAGTAACATATTCGTTGGGTGCCGATATCTTAGTTGGTAAGGTTTCTTGTGATTGTGCAAAAGCTTTATAGTATCTATTTCTGNCCAATAACATTATCAGAAAATATTGTAAATTACTCCACTAATAAAAATGCAAATTGTAAAGAAAATATTAATATGATAAATAATAATCTAAAGACTTTGAAAATCCCATAAAAGAGAGGCACTGAGGCTTCTTCATTTATGTAGCATATGAAAACATAAAATTTATGGAGAAAAACAGATAAAAAAAACTACAAAAGAGAAGTTAGAGGTGGGTTTGGGTTCTCAATTATACAGTTAAATTTACAACTCTATGTTTTACAATTTCAACTATCTTGTTGCCCAACTTAATTGGGCAGACCAATGCTTCCTTGTTTACTCAATATCTTTTACAGCATCCTGCACCATCAAAATATTCAATAACCAGTTATTGCACAAGGGAATGAATGTATATTACTATGCAACTTATGAACAATACAAATTTTAAAGGGAAAAAAAAGGCCAACGGAACTTTAAAAGATATGTAAAAACAGCAGAATCTAATTCGTTTCTATTCATTCACGGATTAATTGCTTGGAATAAAATATCTTAGAAAATCAAATTGCTACTAGTAACATATTCGTTGGGTGCCGATATCTTAGTTGGTAAGGTTTCTTGTGATTGTGCAAAAGCTTTATAGTATCTATTTCTGTTAACACACGGGATCAAACAAAGTTGGTTTAAATTTGTGGAGGAAAGGATAGACTTAAGAGAGACAGAAAAAGAGAAAGTAATACATTTTTGGTCGTAAATGAAAACCTGAGAACAGCGTAGAATTACCTTGGCAAGCCGCGTCACATAAGCTGCAGCCAAGGCTGTGAACAACAGTCCCAGGCCGAGAGTCAATAGCTGACCATTTCCTCCACCACCGATGGCAATTTCAGACTCTTCTTGCTGCAAGTAACGAAAACAAATTATTGTAAGTTAAACATCATAGTCAGCCAACCTATCGTATACACAAAATCTCATTCATGTTGCATGATCTTATAAACCTCAACCTTTTAACTTAAATCAGGTGTAAGATTAAATTTAATACACAAGTCAAGCAAGAGATTTGAAGAGAATGAATATGCAAAACCATAGTTTGCATTTCTTTTTCACAAGGTTGGAAGAGGGTGCGAGATAGAATAAGCATAGAACGTGAAAAAGGACAGTTACAGGGTGCAGTGGTAGTTTTGTACAATGTTAAGGTCCTTATTGTCACAGTTGTCCAACGGAGGGAAAATTTATAAGGACTAGAAATAATCTTTAGATATATAATCACACATGAAATAAACAAATCTATCATAAGATGACAGTTACGACATAAAAAAGAAGAATAATTAAAGGCATATTTATTACTAATTCAAGTCCTGTCACTGACATCTGAAACTGAATAGAGAAAGTGCCAGTTTTACTCATCCGTTACGTCGCTAGTTCTTGTCCCCTTTCTGACCACGAAAGTGCCAGTTTACTCAAAAGACAGTTTAGTATAAAAATCTAGTTTTCTGTGGTTGGAAAACCTAGCCAACATTTTGATCCAGCTCTACCCAAACTTCTCTGGTTCACCCCAACATTCCCCACTTGTCCAACGAAGAAAAAATTTATAAGGACTAGAAATAAACTTTAACTGTATGATCACACATGAAATTAACAAGTCTATAATAACATGACAGTGACAAACTTACAATAATTGCTCGCCCAAATGCTCCAGCACTCACATAAGCCCATGTTCCTGGAAGCATCCCCAGCCAGCTGCATGATAAAAGAAATTAATCAGGATGAGGACATCATTTTTTAAATGGTTCTAATTTTTCTTCCATAAGTTCAGATGTAATGCATAACATGGCCGATGAGTTCATTATATAGATCAAGTCACTTGACTCGGACACCAGGCTAACACATTCAACAGTCTAATCAAATATAAGCTTGCAATTGTTTTTAGACAATTCATTGGCAAATACCAAATCTCTTATAATTTTTGTTCTGATAGATAGAAGTTAATTCACGAAACCTTTTTGTCCATTTATGAAAAAGAAGAAGATTGAATAGAAAATCCTGAACAAATTTGAAGGTCTGAAAGAATACTTCTTAAGTTCTGGGACTCGTTTTATTATAGGGCAAGAATAATTCTAAATGAAAAACTAGAAACGTTGTTTGATAAGTTTTGAACAGGAAATATCCGGCCAAAATGATATAACAGCAGCAGTCTGCATTCCGATAAATAACATTTAGTGCAAATATAATCCAGTTTCTGAAAACCACTTGGGAGCACAAGAGAAAGATTAAAAGAAGCCATGACAACAAGACACCAACAGGGTAAAAAAATCACACCACAAACATTATTAGTTTACAATCTTCAAGCATAATTTATTAGTAAAGAACAAATCCATATAGGCAGCAGATAACAATAAGTTATAGAGCATAGCAATTCATCTTAAAAAGAGTAAATTAGATATGCTAAGAGCATTGAACAATGACATTAACAATGTAACAACAAAACTAGGCAAATAAAAGGATGGACAGTAGTCTGACCTTCCCAGAACATACGGAACGAACTTTACAGATGTCAATCCATATAAATAATTTCCCAGGGAAAATGGAAGCAAAGGACTCAAACGAAGAAGAGTGACAACCTTGAAGCCGTTTTCTCCAATTGCTTTGTCAATTGCAAGAAATTTTTTATTTCCTTCAACTAGCTTAAGAATTCGCTCACGGGCAAAATATCGGGCAATTAAAAAAGCAACACTTGCTGCCACCTAATAACAATAAGAGATTATAAGAATCAGTGTTAAAACACATGGTCATCATTCCATTATTTATACAATCGAAAAGGCCAACTCACCGTTCCACTGATGGATACTATGATGGTGCCAATAACAGAACCAAATAGAAGTCCAGCTGACATGGTCAATGGAATGGCAGGAATGGCAAGGATCTAGAAGATCGTATACTATTTAAAATCAGTTTGAGCAAAGAAAATGATTATATACTGATTTCAAACATGGAAAAGAAAACAGATAGTATATTAAAACCTCTGCAATATATTACACGATAACCATAGTACAGATGACATTGCAGGTCAGAGTGACTAGTCCATGATGAACAAATTGATTTTCAGCCCTTTATCAACTTGAGATCATGACAAAGAACAACTAAATAAGCTATTTTTTTTTTCCTATTTCTCATGAACAATCTAAATGCCTAAAGTTATTTGTAATGTACATTTATGATCAGAAGTAATACAAATGAACAAAAGATTACACAAGTCGTAATCTGTGACGACTAAGAAAAACAACAAGAAATGATTACTCAACTCATAATATGTGATGACAAAGAGAAACAAACTTAATATGCTATTTTTTCCCATTTCTCATGGATAACCTAATCCCCAAAAGTACCTATATTGAATATTTATGATGAAAAGTAATCCAAATGAACAACATAAGCCTGAATCCCAAACTTTTCCAAATGCATACCTCCAAACCTGCATACACTGCCACAAACAAAGCATATCCAGCAGGGCCATAACCTGTCCATTAAAATAAACGTACATCATAAAAATGGGGAAGCAAAGTTCTTCTGTAAAGGAAATATTTAAAAGGCTACTAACACCAGAACAAATTACATTTCTGTTTAAAAGATGCTTCCACCAAGGACCATAAGGAAACTAAGTTATAGGAGTTCAAATGGAATTTTAAATCCAAACTAGAATGTTCCTTGTCTGCACAGAAGTTTTGCACACAGAAGCAGCAAAAACTTTTTCATAACATAATGACTGGAAAGTTTGTCTCATAAGCAAAATCAAGTTTGCAGACATATATCAAAAGTACACTCCAAAACTACATAATTTGATATTTTAGAGCATATTTAGCATGAAATTCTAGTTTCCTTTTTCTCCACTTAAAAAAGGCAAGAATTCTAGGTTGCCATACAATCAGGTCATCCTCCAATGGTCAGCTACTCCAAAATTTGATTGAGTTTGAGTGATAAGGACCATAAGGTGCACAAGGGAAGCAACCAACTTTAGCTTTTTTATATATAAAAGAAGTTCCCAACTGTTTCCATTTTCCATGTTTTCCAATAAAAAAGAACGTCACAAGGTTGCCACAACTCAGCAGTTGAACTCCAATGTTAAGACTAATGGAAATTCTTTTCAGGGAGTGGGGTGTTAAAATTCACCAGAAAGTTCTCATGACCATTTTGATATTTGAGTTTTCTAAGAGACCTGTCTAAAAATTCAGCCGAAAATCCAACAGTTATACCACGTATAGGTTAACAGGAGCTTGCATTTCGAAATCCTAGCACAGCAGTACAATCAAAATATTGCCTTTGATATAATTGTACCTTCTTCTGTTAGAACTAAATTTCACTTCCTAACATTGGCATCAAAATACAGCTGACGCTTCACATTCCACAACCCTCAAATAGAGTAAACAACCCTAAAGGATATTCTCCAATTTGACCTCATTTTGCTAAAAAATTTAGACCATTCAAAAACTAACATGTTATGCTTTTTCTGAGACAAACTTTTATGCACTGTAATTTACATGCCAATAACCTACCCACAAGATACATACAGATGCATGCAACAACAAATTATGAATGCCGACTTTCTTGAACCCAAAAAACTTACTGGCATCATTTCAACTACATGATAAAATAATTTAGATGGAACCAGTTTCAATAGATTCTCTCATCAAAAGCTTTAAATCCATATTATTTGCTTAAATTTTGGATGAAAACCGACCAAGATGTAGGCACGAATGACTCTAACCTAGTTAGAGCACCTAAACCATGACAAGCAAATGGCAAAGAATCTAACAGAACACTTGTCATTTTAAGTCAGTGCCATCACAGAGGGTCAAAGCCCCAGAGTCTACCACAGAACCAAAAAAATTCAGGCCAGTTCCATTTAGCCCAACCTAAAACCAAATTCCCAATTACCATATAACCTCTTATTTCTCTCTCAACAATCTCCACCAATGTCCACTTCAAACTTCCCGTTATGACACACTCATTAAATTCCACAGCAACATCAATACCAAATTTTATAAAATGACCAATTCAACCACCGGAATTTTCACAATTTAAACATCCAAACAAGGTCAAAAAAACTAACGAAATTGACAAAATTGAACCCAAATAAATAAACATACCAAAAAAGAACCAAACTTTCAATACCAATCAATAAAAACCACAAAAGGGTGTTAAAAAGCGAACTTTACCTTCAATAAACCCAGAAAACTGGTTCAAAAACGCATTGATCTGGTCCTTATAAATGAACCCAACGGTCCCAAATCCACCAACAACACCCACAAGTAAAACTCCCGCCAAAAGGGTACCTTTTAAAGCAGCATCACTCTCCAAGCCCTCTCCTTTACCCTTATCTTCGTCATCATCACCACCACCACTCTTGGGACTCAAGAGCCACTTCAAACTTTGAGGGGCATTCCTCTTCTGAAGGGTCTGCTGCTTCTTGGTCTGTTTCAGGGAGGAGCATGGCTTGAGGAAATGGAAGCGCTTGTGGGGCTTAAAGGAGTAGAGAAAAGAGTTGCAAGAAGGGGCTAAAAAGCAAGACGGAGAAGTTGTGGGGGGTTTGAAGTAGAGTGCGTGCATTGTGGGGTGGGCGGTGGTGGTGGAGTTGTGGTTGTGGAGAGAAGAGTGCCATGTAAATGAGATGATTGTGTGGGCTGTGATTTGTAACTTGAAGGTTCTGAGACTCACTGGTGGTCAGGGTAAAGCGATGGCATTGATAAGAAAATTGGTGATTTCGTTACTTGGAAAATGACGGAGTTTTTGTGCTACAGGGCTTTGGTTGTGCCACGTTGCTATTGGGGGTATCGACTTTTGTGAGGTTTGATTGGTTTCGTAATTTTGAGAAATTAATTTGTGATTTAGTTATGAAATTATTCCTTGGTGAAAGAAATATTTTTGATAAATTTTTATGAGATTATTCAAGTAAGAAGATAGATTTTTTTAACAAATGTTGTGAAACATAGGGTAATACATTGAAATTAATAATTTTGATTTAGAAATTTAACCAAAATTTGGGATTAGAGATTGGCNGATAAGAAAATTGGTGATTTCGTTACTTGGAAAATGACGGAGTTTTTGTGCTACAGGGCTTTGGTTGTGCCACGTTGCTATTGGGGATATCGACTTTTGTGAGGTTTGATTGGTTTCGTAATTTTGAGAAATTAATTTATGATTTAGTTATGAAATTATTCCTTGGTGAAAGAAATATTTTTGATAAATTTTTATGAGATTATTCAAGTAAGAAGATAGATTTTTTTAACAAATGTTGTGAAACATAGGGTAATACATTGAAATTAATAATTTTGATTTAGAAATTTAACCAAAATTTGGGATTAGAGATTGGCCAAGTGAAAGTAATAAATGCTATTTTGCTGCTGTAATTAATTAAATCCTTTAAAAATTTTATATTAAGATAAATAAATGGTTACATATTCCAATATTGTTCCAAGTCGAAATTTAAAATTAAGCGATCATGACCCAAAATTATGTTTTCTCTAAATGACTCTTCAAACCTCAAACTATTATAAAGAGTTTATTCACAAAAATAAGAGTCTAAAATACTCTGTATCTTTAAAATATAAATTAAAGAGTAAATTTGATTTTCTGTATTTAAAAAGTCAAATTTCACTCTATATCCTAGTTTTAATTAATAAACTATAAATTCTTATGTATTTTATTTATTAATTATCTCTCCATTAGGTCTCTTTCCTAAAAATAAAAAACATCTTCATTAAATTTAAAGAGTCTATTAGATTTGAATAAAAATTATGTTTTTATCTCTGTTTTAAAACTCGAACCAAACCGACCAGTCTGACCAATTCGATTGGGAGCCGTCTTTTACTTCGGTCTGTGTTTACATAAAACTGGGAATGTTAATAAACCCGTTTTGAACCGGTAATAGATGATAAAACAGTATAAAACCGTCGAACCGGCTCGAGGCTTAAAACGGTTCGTCTAATTCAAAAAAAATCATATTTCTAAACTAATTTTAGCACCGTTTCATTATCTTCCATTTTCATCTTCAACTGTAAAGAAGAAGTAAAGGGAGGGGAAGGGAAGGGAAGGAAGAAGAAAAAGAAGAGAAGACATGAGAAAGAGTAAGGAAGAAAATTAGAAGAAAGAAAAGAGGAGATGAAGAGAAAGAGAAGGAAGAAGAAAGTGAAGAAAAATTACGGTAGAGGAAGAAGAAAGAGACGAAGAAGAAGGAGGAAGAAGAAAGAGAGAGAGAAGAAAGAGGAAGAAGAAAGAAGAAGAAAGTGACGGGGAGTGATGGGGGAGAGAGAGAGAGAGAAAAGGAAAAAGAAAAAAATTGATGGAAAGTGATGGCGTGACAAGGAGAGAGAGAAAAGTGGAAGATGGAAGTGATAGGAAGAGAGAAAAAATAATTAATAATAAAACTTGAGGGTGTATTTACTTTATTTTAAACGCACACAAAGGTTTATACGTAACTTTTAGAGATGTATTTGTTAATTTTCAAAATTATAATAATTAATAGAATTATTTAAAGATGAGACTATTACATATCGATCAGACCAACCGTTCCAATCGGTTGGACGGGTTAACCCACAAACCAACCCTTTAACCGGGTCAACGAACGATCCAATTTTTAAAACCATAATTTTTATATTTAAAAATTAATGAATATGTTTTTTATTTATATACTCTTCAAAATAAAGAGCACCCTTAAAAATGCTCACAAGCTCTTCAAATGAGCCCTCGTAGAATTTTCAATAAGGATGGTGATTTTTTAGTAAGAATGAGATAATCCNGATAAGAAAATTGGTGATTTCGTTACTTGGAAAATGACGGAGTTTTTGTGCTACAGGGCTTTGGTTGTGCCACGTTGCTATTGGGGATATCGACTTTTGTGAGGTTTGATTGGTTTCGTAATTTTGAGAAATTAATTTATGATTTAGTTATGAAATTATTCCTTGGTGAAAGAAATATTTTTGATAAATTTTTATGAGATTATTCAAGTAAGAAGATAGATTTTTTTAACAAATGTTGTGAAACATAGGGTAATACATTGAAATTAATAATTTTGATTTAGAAATTTAACCAAAATTTGGGATTAGAGATTGGCTAAGTGAAAGTAATAAATGCTATTTTGTTGCTTTAATTAATTAAATCCTTTAAAAATTTTATACTAAGATAAATAAATGGTTAGATATTCAAATATTGTTACAAGTCAAAATATAAAATTAAGGATTATGACCCAAAATTATGTTTTTAGAGCATTTTTAAAGAACTTTTTATATGATTTAAACTTTTTATTTTAAAGAGTTTATTTATAGAAACAAGAGTCAATCTGACTATTTATTCTTTAAATATAAATTAAAGAGTGAGTTTAACTCTCCACATTAAAAAAGTCAAATTTCACTCTCTATCCTAATTTTAAATAATAAATTACAAATTTCTGTGCATTTTATTTATGATTTATCTCTTCTACTAAGTTTCTTTTTTTGAAACACATATTCTCTTTCCTAAAATTTAAAAAGTCTATTAGATTTGAAAAAAAAAATTGTTTTTTATATTTAAAAATCAATAAAGATATTCTTTATTTATATGAAAAATGCTTTTTAAAATAAAGAACAACTTTAATGCTCTTAACTAATTTTATTGACAACACAATTTAATAAATTTTAATATAATGGTACAATCCAAAACCTCTCTTCAACAAATTGCTTATCATATCATTTCATCACTCTTGTGCCCTTGAATTGACAGGCTTGAGTTATCTCTAATTCTCTTAATTTGTCTCTAAAAGTTGGGCATCGAAATGGATTTTTACATGATTTAGAATTATGCAAACCATAGTTACTTAACCAAACTTATCCATAACTTCTCATGTTATTCTTATTATAAAGAAACGATAAGTAGAATATTTATTCTATTTGCAAATAAGAAGATCTGACATTTATCAATTACCCAAAATACTAACTCGTGAAGTGATAATATTTACCTTTCATTAAAGCGACCCGACCCTCTCAACATGGGATCACAGCAAATCGAAATAATCCCCTTTTAAGATTTTTGTAAAGGAAATCAACCCCTAACCTCCCAGGATATTATAAAAGCAATGTTGGGAACCAACCGAAATTCCCTTTTTCACTTGGAAATTTCAAACTCACAATGCAATCCAGATTGAGCATTAAAACAGATGAGATATCTTGCATAAACTTGTACCAGTGTTTACTCATAAACTGCAAAAATGAATTTAAACTTATACACAAACTCTTCAAATGAGCCCTTGTAGAACTTTCAATAAGGATGGTGATTTTTTAGTAAGAATGAGATAATCCGCATACAATGGCTTATACTTTCCGCTACTAAACTCACACTGCTTTATAGAATCAAAGAATATATTATGAAAATGATAATCGCAATACTAATAAATTTAATAATTACCAGCATCAAGAGCTATTCTAGCAAGTCCATCGCAAGGTATACCTTCCGGTGTTTCAGCTCATAAAAATCCATTTACATGCCTACATATACCTGCAACACTGATTGCCGTTTATAAGTAAAAATACAGGGCAGATGTTCATGCTTAATCCTTTTGTCATTCTCTGTTGCCGATATGCAGATGTGAAGAGTAAATAATAGAATCTGAAGTAGAATTTCCTTTGACGGTAAGACAGTTGAATTCTGGTTTCTGAACAAAAGATGAGATGTTGTGAATCCAACCATTGAAACTAGCCTTCAGCGACTGAGGAGAGAGGAGCTCTGGCCTCTCATAAACTTCAACAGCAGAGCTTGCTGCAAGGTTGATCTGCAGAAATTGCAGTTAAAGACACATAAATAAAAAAATATATAATATTTTTCATCATCAGTCGTGCAAATCATTTAAATGTTGTATCTGTAGGTGATATCCATCAGTGTTGTTAGAGAACATTATTTATGTGAAGATGCATTAAATTACTGCTTACGAAATTAAGCTTTGGAAGCATATGGAAACAAGAAAAGCAACAAGAAAACAAGTATGCTGAATGCAAAGCACTTGCAGAATGGTTAAATGCCAAATTCATAAACACAAGGGTAGGAAATGAAAATGCAAAGGACTACATCACAAGAAGGAAAGATATGCACAGCGTTAATTCATGTCAACCATATAGTTATAACTACATATCTAGGCATGAACATGAAGTATCTTCAGAGAAAAGGGACAGGAGAACAGTTTATGTGGACAGAGGACTAAATGGATTGATAGTGGAAATGGTCACCATTATGATTTTATCCTTTTACCTTACCCACATGGCAAGCATACTAGACAGGATGGTTATACAGAGACTCTGTAACTTTACATTCACTTTCAAGTGGGTATTTGGCTAGAACTGGTCATAGGAAATCAAAGACCTGCTTAATTAAAAGAACAACAGCAGGAACAAAGAAAACGGAAAGAGAGAGGAAATGAAAGGAAGAAATAAAGCTCATTCATAAATGACAACAATGTATGACGAAATACAAACCTTCAAACTTTGTGAGAAGATAGAAAACCATTTATAGATCAACTGAATATGTGCATTTATGTTTTAAGACACAGACAATGTTTAAGGTCAAAGAACAAAAAATGTTGACCACACTTAATATTTGGTTTTAATTTTCCAAAAGCATCAGCTGCTTGATCCAAGTCCAACTGTGGACTTAAAAGCTAAATCCAATAGTATAAACATAATTTTAAATATATTTAAAAAAAAAAAATTCCAAACAGAGATGGAAAAAACTGTCAAAATGAATCAGAACATATGTTTTAAAATAGGTCAATACACCATATCTGCAACATTAGAGTAATCACGACAATGTCCAACAACTCCTCAGTATCATTATCAAGAGATCTAAACTATTTTAAATGCGTGCAAAGTCATGGAAGATGTAAAGTTTGAACAAAAAGATGCTAACTACAGGAGGTAGCGCCTAGTAAATTCTTTCTAGATAGCTTTAACTGGGGCATTAATTTCTTATAGACTAATCTAACATCATAAAATTCATGGCCAAAATTGATATTCAGAGAACTCTCAAGTATAACTACCACAACATGCATACAAATCTTATCAAAACAAACAATTAATCTAAGAAAAAAAGCAAGGAAATTTAACAAAGAACTTTTTGGTGAATAAACCACAAAAAAGTCCAATCAGGACCTACAAGGTACCCTCTTTAAATAAAAAAAAAAAAAAAACTTCTCTTCACCCATTTAATAATTGACAACTTATAGAAGTCAAGCTCATCCCATGTGAAAATTAAAAACAGCACAGTACAAAGTTAATAGAATGTTATAAACCAAATAAAATATAAAATTAGAAAAAGGAAGAATAAAGAATGAATTCTAACTAAGAAAAATCATCATACCGAGTCTGAAGCCGTTTTTAAGACAGCTTTTGCGATAGGCAATATGCAAAACCTTTTCAAAAGTAAGAGAAATAAACATTCATTAGTGAGTGAATATTTAGGCACTAAAAGTTATAAAAAGAAAAATTAGCTACACTATACTAAAATCACAGTAACAGCGTTAGAAAAATGTCTAGTTGATGACATAGAAAAGTGATGCTAATAGCATAAGATGTTGCTAATAACATTAGATTCAGCTAATAACAAAATGTAAAATTGAAAGAAAGGCAATTAACTTCAGTCAGTTTCATAAGCAACCAAAAAAAAAACAACCTTCTTGTAGTATTACTACTCTTAATAACCATATTGATGGTGTCGCTGAACAGTTGACTTCTATGAAATTCTCTTTCCAGTCTTTCAGGCTATGAAACCAAGCGACAGGTCAGTAACCCAGGTAAGGTTACAAATGTTGGAAGATCAGATTGCATGTAACAAGTGTTGAAACATCTAACTGTATTCAATTTGCAATGTGCACTAGCCACTCAATAGCATGGAAAAAGTAACATTGTGCGTTAATAAAGTGAATTTATGTTACAATTCATATTCCATAATTAATTGGAAGTTGAATATTACAAGCATGACATTACTATTACTAAAACTCATTTAACTCATTCATGTTGCCTGATCAAATCCAGGCCTATACGTATCTCCACTACTGGGATTTTACATGCCACTTTCATACTACAATCCTTGAAAACAGCACTAAAAGCCCACATGTTCTAACTTAATTTAAAAATTAAACCCTAAATCATCCTAAAGTATTGATTCGGTAATGTGCAATGGCCAGTCAATAACGTGAAAACACTAACATTGTGCACTGATATAGCAACTATATGTTACAATTCATATACCATTATCAACTGGAAAATATTTCAATTCTTACATTAAAATTAATAAATCTCATTGAACTGGTAACGTTACCGGATTAAAACCAGGACTAAACCTATCTCCATTACAGGGATATCATTATTTTAAAATGCCTGTTCATAATACAACCCTTAAAAATAACACTAAAAACCCACATGTTCTAACTTCTTTTACAAACTATAAAAATATAAATCTACTAAATTTCTCAACTTTTCTCTTCGATTCTCAGCAAACAAACAGCAGGGTTTAAAGAGAAAATCAACAAAAGAAAAGAAAACTCACATTCCTCGGCCTCCAGCGAGAGCTTCTTCAGATGGGTCCTTCCATTCATCAAACCTACAAAATCAGATTATTCGAAAATAAAAATAAAAAATTAACCCCATTTTGTGTAATGTATATTTATATAAGTATACAATGAAATTGAGATATAGAGAGAGTGAAAGAAGGAAAAGATATTTACACCCAACCGTAGCGGCGGTCGAACAAAAGTCGTTTAGAAGATGATTGAGAAGGGGCAGAGACGCCTTTAGAGGCTTTGGAGTTTGCTGAATCCATTTCTATTGTCTTCTTCCTTCAGAATTTTGAGTCTGTTTTAACGAAGCGAAGTAACGAGAAATAACGGAGAAGAAGAAAGAGATAACAAAAAAAAAAAGAGAGAGAGGGAAAGAGATTTTCAGTTTATGGGCCTTGGAAGGCCCATAAACAAAAAAAAATATTGGCCTCGTGTAAGTACAAAATATTAAAAATGGTTTAAAAATTGCGTTACTTTCATCCGTCCTTGAAATATAGTTGAGACTTGAGGAGCGTTAAGACTCCAGTATCAACAATTTTCAAAATTATTAAAAATTTCTTAAAGTTACTAAATTTTTTTTTAAAATATATTAAAACGAATATCTATAAACGAAAAAAAATCTTCAATAAGAAAGATTAGATAGTTGAGCCTAATTATGGTTCAAATTTATTATGCCTGAAAAAGTAGAGCTGACGCAGAGTCCTGTCAGCACAGGCGATCAGAGCTTAGGTAAGTCATACAGTCATTTAGACGCAGCCATGTCGCACGCTGACACAAGCGGCATGCTTCTGCTAGTGTAGTGGGTATGGCCCAGACTGGTGAAAGGCTGAAGATGGTCCACGTGTTTAATCCCTGCACATGTTGCGTAAATCACTCGAGCAGATGAGCAACGGGACACAAAGAATGATTTGCACGGCAATCTGACCCACTCGCAGATTTAATAATCATTACCTTAACTCATCCCACTATAAATGGAGGGTTCCTCTCCCATTTGTGGGATTAACTAATTTTTCTCTGGAATATCACATATATATACTCTCTCTCTTGTAATCTCTTGTAAGTTTAGGGTTTAGAATTTAGGGTTTAAGGTATAAACCCTAAACCCTAATCTCTTGTAAGTCAGCTCGCTGAATGCGACCTGATCTCATATATTAATACAATACCAGTGGACGTAGGATTTGCTTATTTAAGCATCTGAACCACTTTAAACATTGCTCCCCATCCTTTATTCAGTTCAATACTTCCATACACGTGTGTCTTCTAAGTCAGCTCAACATTTCCCACGTGCGATTAGTTTGGGTCAAAATCAAGCATCAACAAAATTAAATATTCATATATAGTGAGACATCTCTATAGTGATATTCTATATATGAATAACTTTCATATAGTTATAAAAAAAATTAGTCATAATTTAGATCAATTATAAATGAAAATAAACTTCATTTTGTGATAAGTTATAATTTTTTATAGGTCATGTCTTAAGGAACTTGTCTTCACATAGTAATAATTATCTCTATATTGGAAAAAATATATTACATGTTATATTAAAGATTTAAGATAAAATAAAATATTTATCTAAAATTGTTTGGGACAATAACTTATGCTTTAGAGTTTTTATCACATCTTTGAACTTGCGGATACGTAATAACTCTCGGGCATGGACACCTTCTTGTTGAAGTCAAAATATTATCAAGTATGTTTATAGCTTACTAGAATGAAACTTTTTTGTATTTCGGTATTATCATTCTCAGGATTATCTATTTCATCTTCTTATCTAATTTAGCAATATTGGTTTCTTCTTCAGTTAAAGCATATATGATTTGTTGTTCATTTGAATGATTAAAGAAGACATTAATATTCATTTGATTAATGTAGTAAAGTTGTCGAATCTGATCACTCAATTCTGCAATGACTTTTTTATTCTCCTCATCAACTTCATTTGTAACTTGCAATTCATTGATATCAACGGTCCTAATTTTGCAGTGCTTAAAACAATTGGTAATTGTCTGTGACTTTATATCAATTGACCTTATAGTAACTACATTTACAATTTCATCAATGACACTTATCTTTGTTGGTTTCAAGACATGATCTTCTATCTATTTTAAAAGTACACGATTAAAGCGTTGACGATAATAACCTTTGAAATTTCTAATGATGCCTCCATCACACGACTTGATTTTGGAAGTATTATTTGGTGGTAGGAACAAAGCAGTTGTGCGATGAAGTGGGGGACATTCTCCTTTTTGCCATGTGCAGTAAAACGGGCCAATGTAGATCTTTGAACTTGCACCAAGAATAACTAAGTCAAAACAATAATTTTGTAACTATATCACTATTAAGTTATAATCTATACTTGTTTGATTCTACTATTAGTTTTATTATACCATTATGACTATAAAAAGATTTTATTGTACTTATTTTTAGTTGATACTATAGGAAACATAATATAAAATTAAAAAATTTAATAGAATTTGCACTTAGAAAATGGATTTATAAAACACTATTGGTTAAAAATAGTTCTACTATCTTAATATGGCAAAGCTTATTCTATTTGCGTAAAAAATATGTTCTCAATACCCATTTTTTAATATTTTTTATGCATTAATATTTAAATTTATTTAGTTTTTTTTTTTTAAATTATAAATTTTTTCGTTTAATATTTCTCTTTTATACTATCTTGCCAATCAAAAGATTATTTAAAGTGAATTGATAATTGATGTAATTTTTATGCATCAATTCTCACATTGTCTTATCATCGGATATAAAAAGAATTTTGAAAAAAAAAAAAAAAAAAAAAGGTTATTCTTTTTTCATTTTTTCCCCTTTTTAGCATTTTTATTATTTCATTTTGTTAAAAATATTTTGGACAAAAGTTATCAACACGGTCTTAAATTTTAAAAATCAAATTCATTTTTTATTTAAGAAAAAAAAACTTTGTTTTAGGTATTCTGTAAATACATAAACTTTAGGGCTTTGAGTTTTGCAGCACTACTATTTAAGTTGAGTTGAAACTAGAAGTCCCGCTTCACTTTCAAAATATCTCTCACTCTCAACAATTTTCATTAATTCTTTGAAAATGGCGCATCAAAAATCAAGCTAAGCGATCCAACGCCAGAACACATCACATTTCGCAAACTCAGGTTTAATTCTTTTGATTAGCTCCGTGATTGTTTGGTTTCCGAGAAAACGTATGTAATTTTATTTTCTCGGCAGCCAAACAAGAAATACAAGAAATTCGATTTCATTATTTTTATATTTTCATTAGTCTGAAAACGCAGAATAAAGAAATCAAAATTAGTTTCGAAGCTTCTCGTAAACGGATTTTTTTTTTAATTTTTCTTTTTGTTTGAAGAAACAACAAATTGAATAGTTTTTTTTTTCGAAAGAGAATGTGGTTATCTATTGATCTTTTTGTCTGAGAATCTCAAGAAAAGAAGAAATGATTAAGCGAAGAGATTAAGTGTTCGTTTTAAATACTTCAAATTTTAATTTTTTAGATTTCATTTTAGGTAAAAAAAGTTGATTTTTTTTTTTTTTTTAATACTTCATTATTTTAATTTTCAGAAAGAGGTTTTGAGTGCTTTCACATAGAGTACTCTATTTCGAAAGTGATTTCTAGTAAGTACTCTTTGGAAAGTGCTTTTGTAGAAAGTACTTTATTCAAAAGTACTCAAAGAATGTTTTCTACACAAACATAGGAAGGAAAAATTTATAAAGGTACTAGATAGCTGTTAATTGGTTACTAGATAGTATTGAAGTTACAGTTAAGGTTGATTTGATACCGCAATGCGAACAAGGATGTGAAAACTTTGAGCTCTGCTCTGTCTTTATTTCGTTATTTAGTCTTTCTCTGTGTGTATCTTTAAATATGAATTTGTTTCATTGATATAAGTTGACCTGCATAACAGAAAATTTCTTTTGTAAGGTTTACTCACAAGTTGCTTTAAGAATTCCAAAAGAAAACTTTTTTATATTCATTCAGCTTCTTGCTACATGTGTATGAGACACTAATAGAGATATGCTTTAAATGTTTGTCGGTAGACTTCACTGAGTTGAACTAAGTTATGTCTCTGATACCTTAGGGTGTGTATTTTATACAATGTCAATCTCATGTTCTGTGTTTGATTTCTTCATTCAAACTGTGAAAGACGAAAACATTGATATCATTTGTATAAAGTTATATTTACATCATTGGGGATGGATTATTTGGATGCTGATAATAGCAGGCTACACTAAATACTTGTTCAAAAATCTTTACTTGTTACATGTATGTCTTCCTGAAATGATGGTTTCAGTCAGTAGTATTTTGTGTTTGAAGGTGGTGCTGGAGTTTGTATGATGAGCAGCACATGGAGAGATGAACAACACCCATCATTCATCAATTTTATCTCTTCCTTCCTCAGTGCAAATTCTTTCCGCCTTAATTTTGTTCGAATAGCTCCTGTAATTACCTTCTCATTTTCCGTATGCATTTTGTTTTTAATTCATTTATCACTCAATTCTAGAGATTTTTTCTATAGGACTTAATTTTTAACTGTGGAGGTTTATCAATCTCATTCATCTTTGCAACAAACTGGAATTGCGACAATATTGAGCCAGTCTTTAGCAGGTAGTCTAGGACTTTTCCCTATTCAAGTTGTTTGCTATTTCATATAAGTTTGGTCAGGTGGAAATGCAATTAGCCCTTATTTGATCAGACTTTTGTAGAGTGAAGAAACTGAAGGAGCAGTTTGCTCATCTCTATGTTGTTGTCAGTCTCCCAACTAGAGACCAAAATGATTCTTTTGTTCGCTCTTACTTCAAGTGAGTTACCTGAACACAATGTTCAAGCTTATCTCTCTGTATTCTGATTCTTATTCTAAAATCCTGAATACCTATCTGCATTTAATGAAGATATAGTTTGGAACTTGGTAGACCAACATTTGTGCCAGTTCAAGACATAGAGATGGGATTTGAAAAGATTGTTAAAATAGCTCACTCTCGTGGAGGTATAGTCTTACTCTGTGAAGCTCGCTTCAGTTTCCATTCAGGTAGCTTATTGTATACCCGGTATTCTGCAGCATGCAAGCAGCGAGATGCCATATCAAAAATGAAGACTGAGGTTGGTGGAAGTTATTCACTTACTTGAACGTCTATTCTAGATTATTCATTAAATTCTTTTGTTCCTTCTATTGCATGTGAAGAGACGGCAATCAGTGCAGGGAATGGACATTTTCCTTGGAGTGGTCACATCCATACCATCTATAGATTATCATGATGCAAATGCGGTAATTTACTTTATTTTAATTCAAGCAACCTGTTCAATGCCTTCTTCCCATTTCAGTATTAGAAATCTTTTTGTTCTCCGCAAATGTGAGTTTGATCTAACTTTATAGAGTTACGTCATAAACTGTTGGTTATTTTGGTCATAATATGATGTTTACCACTGTTTGCTGCCATCTATTCTTATTTATAACCTGATAATATGCTGTTTCTTATTAATAACAAAATGTTGTAGAAAAACAAGTAAATTTTCAAAATTTCTTGAATTTAGTTAGTTTTAGAGCAAAATTTTTGACTTAATCCATCCCAGTGGGCAATATGAAAAATTAATAAAGAATGATATATTCATGATACAACTTCAAATATAATTTGCTTTCACTTACACAGGTTCTAAAATTTAGAAGCTCAGTCCAATTTCAAACAATTTGAAGCCTTTTTTTGTCTTGACTTGACATTCATTTCATTTTACAGTTCTGAATTTAGATACGATTAAGTAATAAATTATTGGTTTCTGTGAGCATTCTGAGTTCATATACATGCATGGAGGAGGTTTTCTGGACACAAAGTCACAAACATGTAATCAATGAACCATAATTGTTCATAAAGTTCGTATTTTACAAGCATTCTGATAAGTCGAATCTTGCATTGCACAATATCCAGTTCGACAATGGATATTGTCAACAATACTGCGAATTTTAAATCAATCAATAGCTTGTAAAATTTTGGCAGTGTAGCTATATTTTGTGACCATACTCAAAGATGAATTCCTGTTCAAAATGATAACGCCTTCTCATTCTTCTCTTTCAGCTTAATCAAGCTATTGGTTCAATTGAAGCAATTGCTAAAGCATCAAAGGAATACATTCTAGAGAACACAGACCTATCAGCAGACAAGGCTGAAATGATAGTCAGGTTCTTCAGAGATCCAAAGTTTTATCTCAATCCGAAAATCAATTAATGCTTCTCAAACATTTATTATCTCTCATGATTTTTTAGCAGTTTTTGTTGCTAGTTTAGCCTGATATGTGCTGCGAGGATTATAGTGACATGATTGCAGGTTGTTTGATTAAATACTTCCTTTGGAATGTATGTAGATAGAAAGAGGCATTAGATTTAGAATTTAGAATTTCTATATAAAACGTAGGTAAAAGTGTTCTAAATGCTCGTATTATATATGCTTTCAATGATGTCAAAACAAAATCATTCTCAACTATGTTTGGAATTTCACAGTATTAATGATATTTCAGACTGGAAATTCAAGATTTGACTTTGGAGAGGTACAGGATATTAGTCTTTTTCTTTTATATATATTTTTTAGAATTCAGACTATAAGAAAATGAGGTCCATTACACAAGTCTTAAGTCTAAGAACATCCATTAATACAACTCTTTTACTTCAGATACTTACAATATGTCCCAGAAGATGATCATGAATTAAAAGTTGTCCTAGCATTGGTGATTCGTACTTAGCTGAACATGTTATATTCATTAACAGTAAATAAAGCTCTGTCGACAAGAAAGTAATTAGAGTAGAACTCTGATCGATAACAAATCAATGCAGGATAAGTTGGTACAAATAAAGCTCTGTCAAGCAATAAATTTAGCATGATTTGAAAATTTTGTACAAGAATTGATTTCCTTCTACACCTCCACAGAAAACAAAAATTAGCCCACTGGAAAAAATCTTCTGAAATCTGATATACTAACCTCCTAATTTATCATGCAAAATTGTTTCAATTCTTTGGCGCAAATTTATTCACCCGTAATCTTCCTTCGCTTAAAATTCTCATGAATCTCTGCCAATTAAGGACAGTTCGTCACAAACTTTTGAAGATTGATTACCATGACTGTAATATCATCCATGTTGCCTCTGCTAGAAGATATCTCGATAAGCTTTTTGCAAGACTCTAATGAGTTATTGTCTCTTGAAACCACATCTACTGCCTCCTGTTCATTTACCTGATTAATTCACACAAAATTCATCAACTTGTGCTCTTAAATATATCATAGATAAATTTAGGAAACCAAAAGTCTTAAGCACAGTGTTTACATTTTTTTTTTCTTTTTTTTTTTTTTCAAATTTGATATCTTAGCTTCTAGTGCTTTAGTTTTAGGTAAACTTCATTCACTTTCGTTAGGCAAACACCTTTTTTATTAGTGAAATGTCTGATAAATTTTGTGAAACTTTGAGAGAGATCTTTGACAATTTGAAGGAAGGTTACGAAGTTTTTTTGATATTTTTTTAAAACCGTTAAGAATTTGTCAAAATTTTAGCCAAATCTCGAGAGAATTTTGGTGTTTTTTTATTTTTTAATTTGGTTTTGATGTTTTATTTTTAATTATGTTTACAACTTTTTTGTGTAAATAATTACATATAAGCAATTCAGCATACCTTATCCCACAATCCATCAGAAGCCATAATCAAGAACTCACAATCTGAAGTCAATGGAAGACTTCTAATTTCTGGTTCAGAAATGATCCATTGTTTCAAATGCAAATCTCCAATAGATCTAGAAACGGCAAGTGTACCTTGAACTCTCCAAACTCCATTACAATTATGCACAAAACCACCCTGCAATATATGTTAAAACTTAATAAGTATTGCAATTGATACAAAAACAATCCAATTCTATTGACAAAAAAAATTTACAGATTGAAGAACTAACTGCATTCTCAATTCGAAGTCGTTCATCTTCCCGGTTTAGACGATGATCCATTGTCAAAGAATTAGCTATTCCTTTCCTACTCAAAACTACTCTACAATCACCAGCATTTGCTACATGTAACTCACCATTCTTCAATAGCACACTAGCTGTACAAGCTCCGCTACTAACTCCCTGTAAGTGAAATAAGATCCCATATGAATACACAAAATAAACGTTTTTTTTTTTAATGAATATTACACAAAGTCAGACTGTGAAATTTATCTGTCTCCCCTAAGTTTTCAGTTTTTTATTAAACTTCATGAAACTTCAGTATTTTGCTGATTTTAATTTTAAAAATGTATCTGTCAATTTTGAAAGTAGTGGGATCGCTGTTACGTAGTGAACCAGCAAGGTCAATTAAATGTTCGACTCATAATATTTTACAAAGAGTAATACTGTATCAAGAAAAACTGAAAAACAAAACGCACATTCAAGACAATGCATATGCCAAAAAAACTTGTTTATGTATGTTATATGTAATAGAAAATTTACTCATATATTAACCAAAATTGATAAGAATATTGAGTATTGAATTAAGCAACAATGTGAATGCTTGTTGAAAACGGTGTAATTAATTAATCTTGTTAAAGACCAAGTCAATTTTTGTACACGCTTTTCAAAAGAGTGTTGAACTTTTCAAAGTTTACCTTACTAAGAAACTCTGTGTCTGTGATCTGGTAACCTTTCCGAATTGCATCTTCTAATTGTAAATTTTTTTCCCCATCATTTCCCAGCTCTTTCACTATGTTTCTTCCTAAATTTTCAGCCACGTAATCTGCCGCGGCTCGGCCGCCATGCCCATCAATTACAGCGAAAAATGCCTGGTGAAACCATATAGGTAATATTGTTATTCCAAACAAAACAAAAAGTATGTAAAGGAAAGAATTCAAACTACTAGTACTTGAATATTAAGTTAGATTATCTAATGCTTAGGTTAAAGAAAATTTTTAGCACCAAAATCGTAGAAAGTATAAGAATTTTACTGTATTGGGTACATTTAAAATGATATTCATGCATCAAAACTTACATTATGCACCGATTTTTGCCCTTTATAAGACTCTTGGACACCAAGAAATTAGAGTTTGAAACGTGATATACCTAGTTTTAGTTGCATCCAAAGTAGTCAGATTCTTATTGTAAAGACTATAGAGAGATTATTGTAAGTTAAATTACCTGTTTAGGATCTCCAAGAATATCAACCATGACTCCATATCCATCTTCCATAACCTCTCTTCTTCCTTTCTTACTAGCCAAAGTGAAATCTTTTCCTTCAACCTCAAACTCTTTCCTTTCCAACTTGTTATTCCTCTCTATTTCACTCTTCAATCCCAAGTTTGCACAATTCTCAGGCACAACAAGCCTCGCCGGCCTCTTCCTCAACCTTATCGCTCCTTTTCCACTACTTGCAGAAGCAGCAACTGACCCCTCACTCATAATAATAATAATTTCTTGCACAACTTTCCCATCTAAAACACAGGAATTTTCTTGAGGGTTTTTGTCATGAAAATTCTGCTGAGAATTTTTGTCATCATGCAAAGTTTGTGTAGCTTCTTCAGAAAGTATAATATTATGATTCTCTTGCCGGATTTCTGAATCCAAAGAAACCAAAGAGCCAGCTGCTCCTTGTTGGAGAAAAAGCTGGCCGACCCAGGAAAGAGGATGAAGAGAAGGAGAAGAAAGAGGAGAGTTAAGGCTTAGAGAGGCCATGGCTATGGCCTTTCTGAGACCACGGAATAAGTAAATAACAAGAGAAACAATGGAGAAACCCCATAGAAATTCATGCAAATCTAGCATACTTTTGACAAAATTGTTTTGTTTGTGTGATGCAGTACTACTTTTCAGCATGACTATATATAAAAGGTGTGATTCATACAACAAAAAAAATTTAAGTTAAATATTCGATAAAAGAGTTTTCAAAAGGTAGAAGAAAAAAGTGTTGTGTTGAGAGAGAAGAACAATGTTTTGGTGATGAGAAATGAAGTTAATATTGTAACATAACGTGTCAAAGGGGACGATTAAGGCAGGCTATTTATTTCGCTGCATTGAACTGTGCAGAAGACTTGTATGTTACTAAAATATGCATTACACCACATATCATCTAGACCCAGGCGGTTCGAGTCAACATCATTCGACACCTCTATTATTAATATGCTGTGTTAATTTAATTTACTTTTGTTTTTTTTTTTTTGATGTTTTTGATGACTAGGGGTGTTCGGACTACATTACACGCATCTTAGCTAATCCCTTAGGATTCTAGAATTATCGACTGGATAAGAATACTGATGACTACCCCTATTAGTAAGTAGCAATTAAAGAGGGACTCGAATTTAGGACCTCTTGAGAAATACATCCAAGAGTCTCTATCGAACCACTCGATCACCCAGAGATAATTAATTTAATTTTTGACTATTAAAGAATTTTTAGTAATACCATTTGCCCATTAGATTTTTAAAATAGTAACTTACCCTTTGGGAGTTGATTGTATTAAGAAAAATTAAAAGGGGCCAAAGTGATGTTTTTCCAAAATATTAAGTATTAACCGTGATATTTAATTAAATTTGACAAATTCAAAGGCAAGTGGAAGGGGTCTGATATGACAAATTCTCACCCAAATCTGGTAAATATTTACCTAAGCAGGAAATTAACAATTAATTGACTTGGTTAACAATGTTATGTTATGAGATTAAGTAATTTTTTAATTAATATTATTAGTAGATTTTTGGAGTTTTAGTTTGTCAGCCTGGATCCTTTCATTTGCTTAATACATCAATTATTATTCCATTTTTGACCAAATCTTCTGCGTGCTGCCTTTGTAAAGTTGTCTTTTTATATAGTATTTTGAGTTTTGACTCTAATTTAGCAGGCTACAACTAATGATTCACCATTTTTGAGATTAAATTAAAGCTTAGTATGCATCAACCTTACATTTTAATTCATATTTTGACACCTAATTTCATAGGATTATCCAAGGATGCACATTAAAAGAATGATTCTTATTGTTAATATATTTTTAAAAGATTAAAAATACTATAAGAATAATATTATATATATAATCGATCTTTGATCTGAACTATTTTAGTTTTTTATGAAGTGTGTACCAATGATCAACGGTTAATTATTGGTTTTAAAAAATACAAAATCAATATTTATATAAAAAAAATTTGATCAAGTTGTGAAAATAGTGTAAATTATCAATAAGCTCCTTATATAGATTATGTAATAGTTGATGCATTCATTTCTATACTTATTTATAATTTTTTTCCATAAGTTTAACATTATCTAATGTATTTAATTTGGGTAGGTGTATCATTTATATGCCCAAAATAAAATATTAATTACAATATATATTAAAGATTTCTCATGTTTTTATTCTTTATTTTTTTCCTTGTAAAATGACTTTCATGTTTTATTTACATGCTTTTATTATCTATGTTGATTCTTAAAAAAAGAAAACAAACACGTTTTCATTGTTTTCATTTTCAAATATTACTTTTAAAATATGTTAATGAAATAGTTTTTTAATTTTAAAAATAAAAAAATCAAACTTCTTATTTTAGAAATTATTTAAAAAAACTAAATAATAAACACCACCCAAATTTTTATCTATCGAATGTCAATGAACTTGCTTTATAACCAACCCAACGAAGTTCATTATTAACACTATTTAATTTTGTCAAAACCCAAACTTACACAAAATTTCAATATTATAAGTGGGCTTAAGTTAAATGGGCCCAAAATTTTGTATGAATCTCTTTCTATACTCATTTGATGTATCTAATTCAATGGGTCAAACCTTTCCTAATACATAAATTTTTAGCCATTTATTCATTTTTCTTTTCATATATTTTAAAAATTATAAAGTTGGCATTAAAAACAATTTCTTTCAATTATACTCAGGTCAATTTGATTGTATTGGATCAATTGCAAAGAATTAGTTAAAATTTATATGAATAATTTGTGTTAAATATCATAAAGTTTGTTAGTGGCGTCATGGATGTTTTGATGAATTAAAAACATAAAGATAATTAATTAAGAATTATTGATGACAGTTGATATTGGGGCCAATGATTATAACTTTAATTACATTATTTAAGTAGAAAAGTAAATAAATAGACTAGGTATAAGTTATATGTTAATACTTAAATTTTCAATTTTTTAAGCTGCCTACAAGTACAATTTGATAATGACAATGAGAAACTAGTTGTCTTGTGTTAGGAGTTTTTAATAATCTGTAATGAAAGTGAGGTTACGTTATTTAATTAAAAATTCACTTTGAATTTGAATGGGCATTTTCATGCATTCTAAAATCAGAGTAGAAGTGTTCCACATTCTATGTTGAATGATGCTTTTCACATTTACATAAATTAAACTTAATTAGAGATTTATATATTCATGTCTTATTCATGTTGAAGCATATACTCGAGGGTGAATTCATAACATACTTCCATTATAAATAAAGAAGATAAACAAGATTTGGTGATTCAAGATTAATTTTGTATTGTGTCTGTTAAATTATATAAGAATTTGTGAACCCAAAAATTAAAAGAAGAATAAAAATTTAAAATTGATAAATATAGACTGTTAATACAATAAAAACTTTATAAATATAGATAAATGATGTGATATAAATTTATAATACAAAGTCGGTTTATTTAGATGTGTAGCGTGAAGAATTCGAGTCAATATTTTTTATATAATTTTCATAAATAGTAAATTACAACCAATTAATTACTGCTTTCAAGATGTTTGACATTCAACTTTAAAAGGGCATGGAACAGCTTGGTCTTATTTATGTAAATTTGAAAGGGAGGCAAATCAATTTTGATTGAATTGTGTAGTATGAGACAGAACAAGAAAATTTCAATTTGATTAATTCATCTTATGAGACTTTGGAATAATATTTCGAAGGTTACAAAAATGAAAACATTGATTTTGGAAAACTACTTATACTATGCATTATAATATATTAAATTTAAAATTTTATTACTTTTAGCGATTGTGGTTGTGAAAGTCACACAAACTATTATAGTTCTAGGTATATTTTAAGAGTAAACGACATTTTCTCACCCAAGGTTTGGTGAATCTAAAGTTTCCATCCATGGTTTCATAAATTTCAGATTTCTACCCTTAAATTTATAGAAAACCGTTTAATCTAACAGTTAAAAGAGTAAAATAGTCATTTCAAAATAACCTTTCACTTCTTAAATTCACCCCACTGAAAAATTTCAAAACAACTCTTCACCAAATTCACCCCACCAGCAATTTCAGGTCATTCTGGCCTGTTCTCGGCGCAGTCGACCCCTCCTGACACCACAACTACAATCCTCTTAACCCTCACATCAAAACCTTTAACCTCCCCAATTGATTGAACCCCCCAATCGTCGGTCACCGCTCTTAGTTTCAATCACGAGTTTTATCCAAATTCCAATAGGTCTCGGCACTGGAAACCACCCCCGACACCACCAATAGAATCATCGGCTTCCCCTACCAAAAACCCCAACATCGCCAATTGCAATTGCCCGTGGATTGCATCCGCTTCTCCCTTAGGTTTTCACATGTTGTTGTGCCTTTCCAGCCAAATTCTGACACCTCGCCAAGGTGCACTCGAGTGGAAAAGTTAGGGGTTTTGGTTAGGAGGATAAGGGGATGCTGATGGTGTTGTCGGGGAGGTCCAATGGTGCCAGAATTATGCCGGATTTTTGGCTTGGCAGGGATCTCCTGTGGGGGTTATTTGAGAGAAATTTGAGATGTAGAGGTTATTTTAAGAGAAAACTAACTGTGTTAATTTAAAAGTGAGAATCTGGAATTTATGAAACCATGGGTGGAAACTGCAGATTCGCCAAACCTTGGGTGGGAATACGTTGTTTACTCATTTTAAAATAGAATTAAGATATCAAAAGTTTGAAAGTGGACAGAAAAATTTGGCATTTACTTTTGTATTTAATCTTTATTTTATAAGGACTAACATTCATGCAAATATTAGTACACAGTAGGCATCACATGCTTCATGGTTAGGTAGATTAAACAATTGCCTAAAATCCTATTTACTTAAAAATTCACTTGATATTCTTAATCAGGGCGATCAAAAAAATACAAAATTCTATATAGAATATAAAATAAATAAATAAATCACATTACATTACATTACATCACGTTAAATAATCTCTCCATTAATTAACTCCTTTACAACCTAGAATATATAAACCACATGTACAAAATAAAATGTTTGGTGGTGGAATCCACGTAATTTTCATATGGCCACCCATAATGTTAACATGTCCATCTAAAATCGAATACCACAATTGATTTTATTAGTGTAAGATGAATGTATCTCAACCTTTTGCAGTTGTTATAAACTCTTTATCATAATTTAATAAAATAATATTTTGTGAATTATTTATGTCTTATTAATGTAACATTCAATATTTCAATTAATATTATAATTTAGTTCTTATTAATGAAATATAATATAAGACATGATGTTACATTAAAAGAACCTAATTTATTCGCTTTATGACATAAGGAGAAAATAAAAATGATCGATGGTCACATTTTCATAAATCATGTTATAATATCCACACAAAAAAAATCCAATAACACAACTTTATTCTATGCGAAGATTTCTTTATGAAGATTACGGATGTGAAAGTGTTCATCGACATGGTGAATGAATCGTTCTTCACTTCAACAAAATTATTTAAACACAAAAATTATTATATTTACTAGTGTTAATATCCTCCAATATCCTAAAAAAAATAATATCATATCAATAAGATCAAATTATATAACTTGTTGTGAATAAGAATGAATTGATCTACTACCATAATTGTTCGATTATTGGTTCGAAATGAAAAAGGCATATTTTTTTAAACTATGACAATGTTTAAAATTGATTCATGATATGAACTAAAAATAAATCATATCAATTTCATGAAATTGGATCATAGCATTTTGTGATGTCCCTAAGAATTTCAGGAATAATTGTGACATTTATATAGGAATACATTTTATTTCAACTTATAAGACTTTGGAAAAATATTTAGAAAAATGAAACCATTGATTTTGAAAAATTGCTTATATTATGAATGACAACATTGGTTAAAACTTAAAATTAATTAGACATTTATAAATTAAAAATTGTATAGCATTTTAATTGTATTACTTTATAAATGTAAATTGTGATTGTGAATGGTTATTTACTTCTATATAAAATGAAATAGGGTAAATATGAAAGTGAACAGAAAAATTTGACATTTACTCTAGATAAATCATGGGTAAAGATACCACCAGTGGATTGAAGGTATGTATAATCCCTTAGTTCGCCTTTTTCCGCCTCTTTAATATAAATAGATAATAAAAATAATTGGGGGTGGAATCGACATAATTTTCATATGTTCATTATGTTATAATATCTATAGAAAACCCAATAGCACAATTTTGTTCTATATTGAGATTTCTTTATGAAAATTTCGGGTTTGAAAATAGATAGAGGAATGAATCATCCTACACTTGCAACAATAATATTTGAATATAATTTTTTTTTTTTTTTTGAGATTTACTAATATTATATCCTCCAATATCCTAAAAAAACAATATCATACAATAAGATCAAAATATATATTCATCGAGTATGGGAAAGAAAGAGGTAGTATCAGTCTTCAATTATTTGACTGAAATGAAAAGACATTCTTTTGAAGCTATAAAAATGGTGAAATTGATTGACCAAAATCGTTCAATTTCATGAAAATGATTGTGGTGAATCCATGCATTTTTTTCACATTTCATCTAACATGTTGTCAGTCCCTCGAAATTTCATAATAATTGCTTTCGTATAAGCTTGAAATTTATCCAAGAATATATTATGTTAATTATCATCTTTAGATTATTATCTATGAAATATAATTGTATATTCTCAAAACATCTTTGCATTCTATCTAATTATTATAATACAATATTATAATTATATAATATAAATTATGGAGATGACTTGTTTTTAATTTTTTTAAGAACAAAATATTTTGTGAATCGCAATCACTCTCTTTTGATTTATGGGTTTTATTATCATTTGATTGACTTTCATCTAAAAGATTTTTTCAGCTTATTCTATGTAAAATTTACTAGAGATGAAACACTGTTAATTATTGTGCAGAGCTACCAACCGTCTTACTATGAAAAGATAATAAGACGATCGATCTAATAAAAACGTTGCTACTCATTCATTGTTGATATATCAAAATCTTGAACAACATACATATATAGAGAAAAAAAATATGAAATAGGGTAACCTTTTCCTTATTGGTACATTATTCGATTGGTAAAGAAAAAAAAAAAAAAAAAATGATAGATACCAAGTAAAACTTATTTAATGGTTCAAAATAAGAGTAAGATAAAGGATACCATAACTATAAATTTACATGAATAAATGTTCATTTGTTGTGCAACTGAACATAGAGTTACCTACCCTCTTACTAAAAAAAGATAATATGACGATCCATCAAATAAAACATTGATAACTCGTTCATCCTTGATATATTAAAATCTTGAATATATATATAGAAAACAATTATGACACAGGGTAACCTTTCACCCACCATTGGATTCGTAAAAAGATGATAAAACCTATGTGTTTTAAATAGCGTGAGATGACGTAAATACCCTAAATGTACATTTTCACATGGAAAAATATTCAATTTACTAGTACAAAAAATTGGTAAGTGAGAATTGTCCTTAATTTATAATTTAATAATATTCATAAGAGACAAGTGACATGTGACAAACAATATGCTGCATGCGTATCCTCCAAGTGTTTGGTATCTTTCAGAGGTGGACCTACAAATATTTATTTTTATTTTATCTTCACTGTTTAGACGGACAAGAGTCTCTTCGCAGTGCGGACAGGCCAATTCCCTTTTGGTCTTTTTCTTTCACTTTTGTTTAGCTCTTTAGTTTTATGACTACCCTAATCAAATTATTTAATATTTTTTGAATTAATTTCACCAAATTATAAATTTATATAAATTTTTTGATTCATGTAGAAAAAACCCCTAAAATTTGAAAATCCCTGTAAATTTGTCATAAAAATGAAACTGAATCCAAATATGTTTGTGAAAAGGAAAATGTTATACCCAAGTTCAAATTTGGTTCTCCATTTTAGAAACAACCATTTTTTAGAACTTACAATATCATTTTCGTAATTAGTGGACTAATCTCCTCAATAATATTTTTATTATTAAAATTCTAAATAAGTTTAATAATTTCTTTACTCTATTGAATAAAAAGATTTTGTTATAAATATTAAAAAAAAGGTTTAAAATTTTTATTTTTATTATTAGTAGGTTTTTAGGTGATTAATTTACAAGGACAAAACTAAGACGTGTCATTAAACTAGTGGTCATCCGAATACGGTGATGTGCAGTTCGCATCTGATAGCTACCCACCAAATATCTTAGCATCGTACAGTGAAGTTGAAGCAGCTCTCTCTAAAAGAGCAAGCCGCCAAATAATAGCGACAAAAATTGCAGAGACCCAGCACCAACAAAGCACAACAATGCGTTTTCCGCGTCGATCTCTTCGCGAGTTCTTCAATCTTCAGCCGCATTGGCTCACCATAACAGACCAGATCTCTCTTCCTCCTTCTCAATGCCGCTCCTTCTCTCCTCTCCCTCCCTTTCATTCCCATCAAAACGGTGCGTCTCTGTGCTTTTGATGTCTTTGTGTTACCGTGTCTCGTGACTTGATTCTAAAACATTGCATTTGGTGCTATTTTCTGTCTGTGGTTTTGGATTAATTAGAGTTTTTGCTTTGAAAATAAGTTTCAAAATTTTTGGATTAATTGGAAGGCATAAGATTTCTTTCTCAACGATTCGTTTCGGTAATTATTTGTTGTTTAAGACGCTTTTGATAATTACTGCTTCTGATAATTATAAAGTAATTAGATTCTCTTCTTCCTTTCATTTTCTGGAAAGTCTCATCATTTGCTTCCACGACATTTAAATGCTGCGTTTTGATGCTATATGTGATTCTAAACAGTCGTTTTGAAGCTGTGGATGTCATGTATTTTGTAATTTGAATGATAGAAGACCCCGGTCCGGCTAGAGCTTTTGGTTCTAAACGATGTCTTTCTTTGATGATTTTAAGATTAGTTAGAGAATTGGCTTCGAAGAGATGCCCATAATCACTTCTAAATGTCTTTGATGAATTTCTTTCAAAGTGCTGCTTTTCTTCTTCCTTCCATTTTAAGGTTAATGTCGTTCATTGCTTAAGAACGGTGATTTTGATGCTCTTGATGTGTCTGCATTTGATATAAATTTTGTAGATGGTTATTTAATGAGTCCAGGTCCGGGTAAATTTTTTCATTTCTCTCAAACAATGTCTAAGCAATGTGTCTTGTACTCTTTGGTGACACTGTCTGATTTTTTATTACTTTTTGATTAATTAGAATTTTTTCTTTGAAAAGATGCGTCAGAATTACTTCTAAACGATGAGTTTTGATAATTTTTAAGTTAATTACTTGCTTTCAAAGTGCTTTCCTCTCATCTTCCTCCAATCCTGGTAAATCACTTTGTTTGCCTCAAAACTGGTTTAATCAATGCAGTTTGATGCTTCTGCTGTCAAAAATTAATCTTTTAAGTTTCCTTGCAACTGATACTTACTGATAAGCTTTGTCCTTATGCTAGCTGTACATTTGTAATTTTAGAGTTAATGAGAGGGGTCCTGGTGAATCATTTACTTATGTTAAATGATGCATTTGATGTATGTATAAGGTTTCACAACTTATAATCAGAGTAGCTCTTTGAACGTTTCTTGTAGATTGTAAAGTTTATATTTTTGTTTAACTTTATTTTTTTATGTTGTATGTTTCAGAATAGCCTTTGGACAGCAGAGAAAAGAGAGTCTTCAAATTCACACATTTTGGCTTCAGTTACAGGTTTGTTCTATAATCTAATTGAGTTACAATTGGAAATTGTAAATACAATTCAGTCAATACCTGAATTTTCTCATGTTTACAGATATTTCAGTGGAAAAATCAATGGAAGAATTTCAGCTTCCCGAAGGAGACTTATGGTCTGTTCATAAGTTTGGTGGCACCTGTGTTGGAGCTCTGAAAGAATCAAAATGTTGCAGAGATATATAAGGATGATACAAAAGGAAATTGGTAGTAGTTTCAGCTATGTCAAAAGTAACGGACATGATGTATGACCTCATCTTCAAGGCACAGTCACGGGATGATTCATACGTATCTGCTGTGATGCTGTCTTCGAAAGCATCGATCAACGCACATGATCTACTTGATGGGATGAACTTGCTGGTTTCTTGTCTCGGTTGCATGATGACTTCATAACCTCAAACTATGCTTCGTGCAATAAACATAGGTATCATTGTGCTCCTCTCCTCGTCTCTCATCATTCCCCCTGCCCCTTCTTTTGAGTCATGCTCTAGATTGGTGGAGAGTTATTTGTTTTAGATTGTGTGAATTTGTATTCATGTATGAGTGAGGAATTTAGTAAACCATGTATAAGTGAGAATTAATTAACCATGGCATAAGAATCATTATTTTGAGTCTCATTTATGTATGACTTGATCCCAATTTGATGTTGTGTCTTTCTGATCTTGTACCTAATTAAAGCTAACCTAGACTGGGCAGGAATAAATTTAATCTCATGTTCTTCTCTAGCTTCTCTATTTAAACTCATGTTGGCTTTTTGGAAGTGTTATCCCCCAGTTTCATCTAGTCTCTTTCCATTAGGTTGGAAGTGAAAATCTGACGTTATTTAATTATTAATATACTGTCTATGAAATCTTGATAAGCACAATTATGTAGATGTTCAGGATTTTTTAAAAGAACTCAACTGGGGCTTTATGCATTTTTCCATATCTTTTCCCTATATAAGAACAATTTGATTGATAAATTTGAAGGTATCAATTTCAGAAACAATATTTTAGAATTTTTATATTGATAGGTTAATCTTGATTTTGTTGTCTTACCTTAGTTTCACTCTTCAAAAGATCATGATGCAAGTAATTTTATCATAATCTATAAGACAAATTGATATAGGAGGAATAGTAAAGTTTTTAAGCCTATAAATAGGCTCTGTTTTAATATGCTTGATTAATTGATTATAGACTACAATCTTGGTTCTCTCCCTTTTGATTCTTTCTCTTCTCTCTGAATTCTTCTAGTTTTCTCCCCTTTCTTGCTGTTCTCCCTAATCTATCCTCTCTCCTTCTATCTATCTCTGTAATTTCTATTCTCTATCTCTTTTCTGTTCTTTATCTGTCTCTCCTCTGACTCCTCTATCACAAAGACATTCACATAGGATATGGGTTCAATGTGATATGGATATAAATTTCTTGGAAATATGCTCTAAAATCTGCCTACATGTACTTATATCTTTTGGAATCTCTTGTTTATGTAACGAAAGACGAGTCCTTGTGTCTAATATGTTTAGATTGTATAGGCATGTAGTAAATTGAATCCTAGCATGCTGACAGTCATGGGATTCGGTTATCTCTATTGTCATAGACCTTTTCCTTTTCAGCTAAACTTGCTGTGTGAACTCAGAAATTGATCTCTAATATATTATCAATCATTAATTATTTATTTATTTTCTGCAGCTGGTCATGCTACAGAATCTTTTTCAGATTTTGTTGTTGGACATGGAGAGTTGTGGACTGCTCAGTTGTTAGCAGCTGTTGTCAGAAAGGTCTGAGGGCTATTCACTCATTGCTAAAAAGAATATCTTGTTAATAGTAG
Source organism: Pistacia vera (assembly GCF_008641045.1). NCBI lineage: Eukaryota > Viridiplantae > Streptophyta > Magnoliopsida > Sapindales > Anacardiaceae > Pistacia > Pistacia vera. The sequence continues at coordinate 851,307 of NW_022196346.1, read as the reverse complement.
CCTTTTAAATATAGCCAGCAATAAGCTTTCAAAGCTATTTGAACTAACATATTATTTTGTTTTTGGTGCAGAATGGTATGGATTGCCAATGGATGGATACAAGAGATGTCCTCATTGTAAATCCAACCAGCTCTAATCAAGTTGATCCTGATTTTTTTGAATCTGAAAAAAAACTAAAGAAATGGTATTCTCAAAATCCATCGAAGACAGTAATTGCAACTGGTTTTATAGCCAGTACACCAGATAATATTCCCACAACCTTGAAGAGGGATGGAAGTGACTTCTCAGCTGCTATAATGGGTGCTCTACTCAGGGCTCGTCAAGTCACAATTTGGACTGATGTGGATGGAGTGTACAGTGCAGATCCAAGAAAAGGTTTGTATGGAGCCTTATATATATGCATTTTTATCCAAATTTGGGTTACCAATTATAGTCATTTTTTTTTTTTTGGTAGATAGTATTATATGCTTATCTTACAAATTCACTCCAATGTTTGGGTATCTTCTTAGAACTTTAAGAAAACATTACTATTTGGTTTGATTGTAATGTGAAAAGCTATCTTCTCTGCAGTTAGTGAAGCTGTGATACTGAGGACATTATCTTACCAAGAGGCCTGGGAAATGGTGAACTGATTACTACTCACATGTCTGTCAAAGTTCTGTAACTTTCTGACTTATGTTTCTAAATTAAATTCATGTCATTGTGCAGTCATATTTTGGGGCAAATGTCTTGCACCCTCGCACCATTATCCCAGTTATGCGATATGACATTCCAATTGTAATAAGGAATATCTTTAACCTCTCTGCACCTGGAACAATGATATGTCGGCCTTTTGTTTGTGAAAATGAAGATGACCAAATTGTGGACACTCCTGTCAAAGGGTTTGCAACAATTGACAATTTAGCTCTAGTCAATGTTGAGGGGTGAGCATTTCTGCTGCAATTTCCACTGCATGTTTATTTTTGAGGTTACAATTTGTTCATCTAAATTTTGTACCATTTATGTTCTTTTTATTTTCCTGTTGGCAGAACTGGAATGGCTGGCGTTCCCGGTACAGCAAATGCCATTTTCGGTGCTGTGAAAGACGTTGGAGCTAATGTCATCATGATATCTCAGGTAAATTCTTCCTCTAGTTTAAGTTTAATATTTTTTTATTATTTTATTATTTAGTACTCACATTCTTAGTGGGTGATAATGATGTAGGCCAGTAGTGAGCATTCTGTGTGCTTTGCTGTGCCTGAGAAGGAAGTAAAAGCTGTTGCAGAGGCATTACAGTCTAGATTTCGTGAAGCTCTGAATGCTGGACGGCTTTCCCAGGTGCTTTTTTTTTTTTTTTATTTATTTATAATGAACTTGTGGACTTGATAATTTGAAAAGCATAAAAACCATTACAATTTATTTTATCTTCTGTGTGGTGATTTCTGACATGGTTGTCCTACAACATTATTGGTAAGATTGTGTTTCTTATATAGTCTTCTCATTGTAAATTGACTTCTGTTCATTCTTTTGTTTTCTCATAACAACATTCTACTATGATTAAACAGTTGATATCCCACCCTGGAAAGTTGCTAAAAAACATTGATTAGTTATTTACTTATCCACCTATTAGTTAATATTATGAATTAGCTACAAAGCTCCTGGCTAAAAGTTTCATGTCTGCATAATTCATCATAGGTTGAATCTTTAGCTTGTTTCATGTAGGTAATCTGTGTTATAGAGCTCTTTATTCCTTTTCAGTGTTACAAGTGCAAGAGTTACCGAGTTCCATTTATGCCAAATTTGATGTTGTTCTATTTTTCCACTTAAAATATATCTTGAAGTTACTATTCTTAGGTGGCAATCATTCCCAATTGTAGCATTTTAGCAACAGTGGGCCAGAAAATGGCAAGTACGCCTGGAGTTAGTGCCACTCTTTTTAATGCTTTGGCAAAGGTAAATTATATCATGTATCTTGATAAATAAATTCAGTGGTTCACTCAATTTCCAGATTCTGCTTCGATCGTTAAATCTTGTGATTCCTTGTAATGTGCTTGAAGTATTATTGCATTGCAGGCAAACATCAATGTCCGTGCTATAGCCCAAGGTTGCTCTGAGTACAATATTACTGTCGTAGTCAAGCGTGAAGATTGCATAAGGGCTTTGAGAGCTGTCCACTCTAGGTTTTATCTTTCGAGAACCACAATAGCAATGGGGATTATTGGCCCTGGTTTGATAGGTGGCACATTACTTGACCAGCTCAGGGATCAGGTGCACTAATTAGATAGTTCACTTCAACTTTTAATTATATCATTTATAGTTTAGCATCTCTGATACAGGCACTGTTGTGAGTATGAAATGGAAAATTGTAATCTTTGCCAACACATATGTAGTTAATTATGGCATATACTAGGACAGTTAATTTGATAGTTTATAGTGGTGCTGAACTATGGTGGTTATGGTTCTGCTTTCATTATTATAATTTTTTATCATCTTTGTGATCAGAGGCATGGGATCACTAATCAGAAAGCTTTAGTGTTTTCCTTCATAGACATGAACTTGTTTATCATTTGTTTTTAGAGAGAACCCAAAATATTAATGCTGTTTATCTGTTTCCCACATCTGGTCCTACATGTGTAATGTTGGGCACTTTTTCAGATAGCACTGAACTAGGGATGTTGGTAAAATTTTGTGAAAGATGAATATTATAAATTGCGTACATACTACATCTTCTTGCATTAAAATTCAAAATTGAAAAATTATGGAAATAGTTTCAGTTTGATCCAAATTCAAAAAACCTGCAATTTGTTTCAAACTTCAATAATCTGAGAAATACGCATATAGAGATATAAGAATGTAACATGCTTAACAAAAGGAGAAATTTAATAATAGCTGTTGGAATGGTCTGTCCTCCCCCAAGTTAAGTTATGAAGCTATATGCTCTTTCATAAATGGCATCTCAATAAGTTTTGAACTTTTTCCTTTGGCAGGCAGCAGTTCTTAAGGAAGAATTTAACATTGACTTGCGTGTCATGGGAATTACTGGCTCGAGGAATATGCTCTTGAGTGATTCGTAAGTTTTAAGATTTATATGGATAATCCTAGGGGTATGATATCATGTTTGAGAAACAATCTAGTGACTTTGCTCTTCCTGCTGTGAATTAATCACCGTTCATAACAATACAAACTTTTTTTCTTGGTTGGTTGTTAGGAGCTCAATTTGGGTTTGTATGGTGGGATGGTTTGATTAATCAAACTGCTTGTTTTATTCATTATAAGCATATTACTCTGCAGCCTGTGGACTCATTTATCTTTCGTTATAGGGGCATTGACTTGCTGAGATGGAGAGAGCTATTAAAGGAGAAAGGAGAAGTAGCTGACCTCAACAAATTTACTCAACATGTGCATGGGAATCATTTCTTCCCAAATACGGCTTTGGTAGATTGTACAGCAGACTCGCATGTTGCCAGTTGTTACCGTGATTGGTTGTGTAAAGGGATTCATGTGATCACACCAAACAAAAAAGCAAATTCTGGGCCTCTTGATCAAGTAATGTTAACTTTGGCCAAGTCATTTGGATATTATGATTATAACAATAATATAGTAATTATGAAGTCCTCATTCTGGACGAGTTAGTGTCTTGGTCCACCTTTCTGTTAACTTAGAAGACGATAATTAGGACTGCTTAATCAACTCTTCTATAAGATTATTTATCCTTGCTTGAATCTTGTTGTATTGTCGATCCTTTTGGTGGCTTTTTATTGATGTAATTTCCATGTCAATCCAGTATTTAAAGCTGAGGGCCCTTCAACGGAAATCCTACACACATTACTTTTATGAAGCAACTGTTGGCGCTGGTCTTCCAATCATTAGCACTTTAAGAGGACTGCTTGAAACCGGGGACAAGATATTGCGCATTGAAGGCATTTTCAGGTGAGGCATATTTACTTTGCCGGGTAGCTAGAAACAGTCATACTTACAAAAACGAAGTTGGTTGAGCACCTAAAATGCATGTGTTTTACATAAGTTATACATCTACTAACACAAACCTTAACCCTCTTGATTTATTGTTGCAGTGGGACTTTGAGTTATCTATTTAACAACTTTATAGGCACACGAAGTTTCAGTGAGGTGGTGGCAGAGGCAAAAGAAGCAGGTTATACTGAACCAGATCCTAGGGATGATCTATCTGGAACAGATGTGGCCAGAAAGGTACTATGTGCATTATATGGTTATGTTATTTAAATGTGCATTAAAGTTCATAGGGGTGGGTTCCTTTTTCTTTTTTTTTTTTTTGGCCACCGCTATGGGCAACTCCCAAATGCCAAAAGACAGTTAAGACATATTGTCAACATTCTATAACAGCCTCATTGTTAAGGGATTTATAGCAAACTTTATTTGATGACTGATAAGTTAGCTCCTCACATTTTTTGTGAATTTCTTTGATTGATCATTTTAAAAACGATTCTTTATGTATTAGGTGGTACTACCGCTCTGGTCCAACCAGATGCTACGGTTGAATCAAACTGTTAATGATATTTATTGCCTCTGATCTTTTTGGTAGTTATGTCATCACAAATCAAATATGGGACGATTGTAAAGGCATGCTATATTATACGCTTCTATATGTATTTATTCCATGCCTCCATGCTGAATGCATTTAGATGAGAACAGACTCATAAGATGATTTTCTTTCTGCAGGTGATAATTCTTGCTAGAGAATCTGGTCTGAAGCTGGAACTTTCTGATCTCCCTGTTCACAGTCTTGTGCCTGAACCTTTAAGGGTAAGACATTTTTCTCAATTCCATATTGGATTAAGGAAGAAGTTCATCTTCAATGTGATGTTCTAATATTTTGCTGTAGGCTTGTGCATCTGCTGAAGAGTTCATGAAGCAATTACCACAATTTGACCAAGAACTGTCTAAGGAAAGACAAGAAGCTGAGGATGCAGGAGAAGTGAGTTTTCTATAAAACATTCTTGGAAGTTTAACCTTTCAGTAGAGCTAGACTCAAATTTCCTAATGACAATACCTCAAAATTGAGTCTGAATCATGTTTTAAATTCTAATAAGTCCCTAAAAAGTTAAAGAAGTAAGCTGGGCGCACATTTTTAATCCTGTGGAGAATAAATGGCCCTACAATCTTAGAGAATACAATACTTTTGATACAACATATCATGACTCCCTAGACAGAGAATTCTGAAAAATTTGAGAAATTTTTTTTGTTCTTCTTGAAGTATGTCTTATATTGGTCACAAGTTATGGTGTGGTCCTTTTCTCTGGAGCTGATTTACAAGAATAGGTTGCTTTCGTTTTTGCTTAACATGTAAGATCTTGTCTTTGCGTCAAATTGTGTATCTCAGGTTCTGTATGTTGGAGTGGTGGATGCTGTCAACCGAAAAGGTATGGTGCAGTTGCGAAGATACAAAAAACCATCCATTTGCACAGCTCTCTGGTTCTGACAATATCATAGCTTTCACGACAACAAGATACAAGGAGCAGCCACTTATAGCCGTGGTCCGGTGCTGGACTCAATCACAGCCGGTGGAATTTTCAGTGACATATTGCGGCTAGCCTCATATCTCGGTGCCCCATCATAGTGATGTCAATTTCTTACCTACTGTTTTAGCTATCCTTCTTTCGGTTATTTAAGACAGGTTCGAGTACTTTTGTCGATTGTATGCTTGAGTTGTATTCTAGTGTTCTTAGTTCGTAATAAATATGAAAATCAATCTTGTTTAATTTAGTTACTTAGCAGCTTAGATTGAAGTAGTGTTAGATTAGTATCGCATGTAGTGTGTTGTTTTGTTTTCTGCCCACAAGCGTGGCGGCTGATGCTATGTATGCCTTGATCTTATTCAGTAAGAGAGCTTGGATTTAGTCACGTATTGTTTCTTTTCGTATAATTTATTGGTATTTTTTTTTGTAGTTTTAGAATATAATTGAAATATATTAAAATAAACCTTCAACGCATTCCATTAAAATAAATATTAATTAAACTAAATAATATGTTTATTATTAATTACATTTCTACGAATTCAAACTTTTTTTCTCTTTTCATTATGATATACGCCACCTTTATTCACTTCAAAGATTTTATTTTAATTTTTTTTCACCGTAGAACTTTTAGGTCAAGTATTATTATGCTTTGTATTAAAATATTATAAATTTCTTGAATTGAACTTCAATTTTTTTTTTTTTTTTTTTTTTTTTTAACTACCCATTTTAAGTTGGATCATTATTCTTTAGTCCTTCTTCCAATTTCTTTGTTCTGCCATAAGGTGATAGCTCCTAGTTTTTGTCATCCTACATTTAAATTTTCTTCTTGAATTTGGTTTTTGTGAATCATTTTCAGTTCGGAGAATGTGTTTCACAGGAGCAAGATAAATTTTGGGGAGGGAATATGCTCTTTGCTGGAATATGACTTACAGTTCAGGTTAATTAAATGATAAAAAAAAAATATATTTTAATCTAATTAATTCTTTTAATGAAAGATAAAATCAACTAAATTACCCTTATGTATATACCTAAACAGAGTTTCCTCTTGTTGTGTCTTCTTGAGTGTTTTCAGAAATTGGATTTGCAATTCTCATTCTTGAACCTGAGTTTCTGTAATAATTTATACCTCTGTTTGGGTTTGAAACAACAATGACGGAAGTGATGCTTGATAGATACTGCAAAGGAGGAGTTCTTGAACAACTTCTTCAAAGATGCGTATAGGTGGCCTCTTTCAGCAAAGCGTGTGGTCCTTTCTTTGAATCTATTGATCGCTTCTTGGAGATGTATTGTATTATTCCCTTTGATCATTCCAATAAGAAAACCAAAACGGAGAGTTGATTGTCACGCTTGTTCTTAACATCCGAGATGGGTGCTTTTTTGTCAATCCATCCCTCACAGTATGTCAAAATCGGAAAGATGATAAACCCTGATGAGTTTAACTGCGTTCTGCACCTGGAGCCATGAAAACATTACCACCGCTTGGGAGACCGTTGGAGAGCCAAGAATCGGTGGAATTATCATATACTTGCTGTTTTCAAGCCGTCGTCGGATTATTGGCGAAACCACGTCCAGTGAAGAAGAAGAGTTTCGTTGGTGTTGAACAACGTCGTAGTCATCATGGCAGTGGCCTTATAGGATTTTAGTTTCTTGACTGATCAGGAATCTTCTCATGTAATTACTTAACAGTTGAATTTCAGTTTGTTGATGATAAATGTCTAGGATTTTTGCTTATTACTAGGATTCATTCATGGGAATTACCAAATACCTGATGTGTTATTGATTGAAGTTAACACAAATAAAATGAATCAGTTTTCAAAGCTTATTTTTATGATCATTTTGTTTTTAATTTTTCATCTTTTAATTTTTAAATTATCCATTTGAATTTATAATACACAATTAAGATAATTCAATTTTGACGTGCTTTGGTGTTAGTTTTGGTCTGGGTTTCATGATTCTATAGGTACGAGCTTGGGATTTTAATTGATTATGTTCATCTTTTTGTTAATTCTGGTCTGGGTTTCATGATTGTGGACAGTGGATACTCTGTAGAAGTTTTCAATAATAGACAATTTGGCTGTATAACGTTGAAGACTGAGCAATTTGAGCTGCATCTGTATATTCGATGTTGGATTCATATTATCCTGGGTAGGATTTTCCACAACATTAGTGGTATTTAAGGATCTGGAATTTATGAATTTCCCGATTTGGCTTAGTTTTTTCATCACTGCACTGTTTTTCTTTTCAGATTCAAGCTTTAAGAATTTTGGAATTCTGTCTTTGCTACCATGGTTGGGTGAACTGGAAGGAGTCATATTCGTGCAAAATATGTTAAGTCTTAAAGTTTTCTTTAATTAGTTGTAAATGTTTTTTATATTCTATATTGTTTTCTTTCATTAGTTAACATTATCTTTTATACGTATAATCAAACTACCTAGACTCATGGAAATGAAATCTAAGTGGCTCATGCGAAAGACCTGATCACACTCCGATCTAATATCAACTTCATCTGGGTTGTCACTAAATGAATCAAGTCAAATCAAACTCTTATCAACTGCTATCTGGGACAAATACAGCAAGTTTCAGTAGTCGCACCATCGAAGCAAAGAAAGTTCAACTAGGAGCTAAATGACAAATATTGGGCTTGTTGTGGCGTCTATTCGCTAGATCTCTGAATTTTTAGAATCTGCAGCAACACCTCGGGAAGGCTTTAAGTATTTTCCTACATCAAAATCCCAAAACTTTAAATTAGAAAAAGAAATTTCGTACATATTATCATTACTGTTGTGGGGAAAATGAGTCATGCCATTGGTGGCGCTGTTACACGAGGCTAACGACTCACAAGTGAGACGTTGCTAGATGCTGAGGGAAAATCGGTGTGCACGCCTTACAAACCACGTGTGCAAGGAGCGCACCCTTGCATGCCTAATGCAAAGGGTGTGGATATGATTTATACTTCTCTTAGTCTTGAGATTATTTCCCTACGGTGACTCATTCGGTTCTCGTTCGCTGGTGAGCGGGTGAGGGTGAGGGGGTAGGGAGCAGTTACTCGTGCACATAGCCGTGCACGCGCACTACAAAGGCATGTGGGCCGCACCACCCTATCCCCAAAAGCGGGGTTTAGTCCTTCGCATCCATTGCAAAGGGCAGCAGGAAGTACTGCCCCATGGCTCGAAACAGCCGGGCTCCAGCCTCTTGTGCCCATTGCAAAGGGCACGAGCGCACTGCCCCACAGCTCGAAACAGTGGGGCACCAGCAGTCTGCCCTGCCCCAAAACAGCGGGGCTTGCAGCGTAAGGTAATGTAAGTTTTGACAGTGTATGAGTAAGGTAAGGTTCCAGCGGCTACAGAGGAGACTTTTACCTGTTAACGCCCTTATTTTTTTCATTTTCAGTATTGACATAACTTTCAGACATACTTAAACACACATTCCACGTAAACTAGATTCTGTGAATCTGGAAAGAGAATTACAAACATTGTTTCAAAATTTATGCTAAAAGATCTTTCTTACAAAAAAAAAAAAAAAAAAACTTGAAAAGGAAGACAATAATAGTGTTCATATCAAATTTTATTATGATATATTAGAAATTATTATTGATGGAAAAACATATATAAATAACCTATCTCACCTGGAGCATATATACAAAAGAAAAAAAGCAATAGTTACATTTGGGAGAGAGAATACATAAAGAATTACCTATACATTGTTAGAAGCAACGCATAAATAAAATCACTCATACAATTTTAAAATTAATATGAAATTAGTAAGAAATAGAATGAATCTGATTCATAAAACAAATTTTACTTTTTCCAAACCCATAACCTTTCATGGGATTTCTTTGTTGCTTGAATAGTAGAGAGAGAGCCAAGCCTAAGAGTAAGAGGGTACAAAGCAGTTTCGTTTCGGTTGTGAGTGAAAAGAAAATGATAACAATGTGAGTGAAAAGAAAATGATACAAACAATCCTGACCACAAAATTTGTCACCGTCAAGTGTCAGGTGAAATTGATCAGGAGAAGATTCAATTACATAAAAAAGAGGTTAATGTTTATTAGTATGACAAGAACTTACCAAACAAGTAAAAACAAATGATATTAGATGTGTACAACCAAACCAAGACACTTTCCCCAAAATTCAAGCAAAATGCGAAAGAGAAAAAAGAGACAGCATCTTATTTACCTTGAGCTGGATTCGCCAGCAGAAATTTTCCCTTTCAATCTCTGGACTCTGGTTTCTCCTCCCTGTACAACCACCCAGACATTTTTCCCAAGAATTCAAGCAAAATGGAATCTTGAAAAGATAGAAAATAACAGGAGAAAAAAAGGAAGCCATATTACCTTGAGCTGGATTCGCCAACATAGAAATTTTCAGTTTTCAATTTCTTGGACTCTGGTTTTTCTTCCCTTGTTAACTCTAAGTTTGGACACCAAACTCCACACTTTTTCACATTGCAACAACCTATCTTTCATATTTAAATTCTCAACATAAAATCGGATGGTCATCTCACAATATCTGCGATCTTCATTAGTGTGCGAACAGAGAACTTAGACAAAATCATATCCCAGGAATACGTGATCTAGTCCACATTGTCAGGTCCATTACATAGTCCCATCCCCTCAAAGTTCCTGGGAACACATCGATTATACCATCTTCTCTTGTGAGCAAACACCAAAGCCAACCACCAAACTCTGGCCTTCATTATGATAGTTTCGAAACCCACAACAACCCAGATGAGAAGAAAGTCAGTCACTAGAGCGAAGATACTTTTTTCTCCAGAGTTAATAAAGATCCTATCTCTAAAAGACCCCAACTCTGGGATTTCCCATCCAGGGAACAGAAACAACGACTTCTGTTGTGTAAAAGTCTTCTCTGTACAAGACGTAAAAAAAAAAAAAAAAAAAAAATGAAGTCAACCACTTATGACATGGTTATAAACGTTAACATATATCATTAACAATTTTCTTTTTCTAACAGAAGTGATGAAAAAATCATATGAAAAAAGAAAGAGCGAGGAGCCCTTTTAGTCTTTCTTAAACATACATACCCATTCAACAAAATTATGATCTTGTGACGGTTGAAATACTTTAACAGTGTCAGTGATGGCCTCTTGATCCAGTTTGAAGCAATTGCTGAAGTTAACTCTTACGCTTTTAGAAAAAAATCTGCCAAAGAGAATCGACGAACTTGATGATGATGCTTCCAATGCTGTCAATTGTGTGCATCTGAATTTTCTAATAGACATGGAAGCTCTGGTAGGATATGAAGCCTCTCGCAGTAGCTTACGTCAAGATAAGATAACCAATAAAGCTGTTCAATGCTTGTTGGAATGCTCTCAAAGAAGTTTCTGCCAAGAAGTAAACTTTTTAGTGAGGATAACTGACCAAGATTCTTCGGCAACTCCTCAATACCACAGCTTGTCAGATCTAGTTCTTCTAGACAGCGCAAATTTAGAATGGATGTTGGTACTTCGCGCGTAGGGACCCCCTCTGCTTTAAGCACCCTCAAAGCTTCTAAATTTCCCAAGTTATCGGGCAATCCCTGAAGTATTGAACACCCTGAGAGATTGAGATGTTCAAGAGATTTTAACACAAAGATATTGCTTGGCAACCTCTCAAGCATAAAGCATCATTTAAGATTCAATATAACTAGTCTGGATAAATTCTCTATTGACGACGGCAACTCCTTTATGGCAGTTTGATCTAAATATAACTCTTTCATATTCCAAGAGATCTGTGAAAACAACTTAAGATTCGAGCACCCTGAAAAGATAACCTTTTTGGGAGATTCTAGACGAATGCTTGTTGGAAGACTACCAAGGCTTTTACATTGCCTTAGATTTAAGATAAGAAGCTTATAACTGAGACCATAAATGGATAAGGCAATCTCACGCAAACTTGTAAAACCTTCTAAAATCAAATTTTCAAGATTTGGGGTCAATGAGAGATCTTGAATCCTTAGATGTTTAGAGAAACTGAGATCAATATGTTTCAAATTATGAAGCTGTAAATAGGAAATAAATAATCAGTAACACATATTAGTATCTTTGATATTGAGAACTTAAGAAAGAAATATCGGAATATTAATATCACTACATTACCTGGGTACCAGACCAAAGTTGTTCAATATTGCTGTGAGGCATGTCAAGCGCAACAAGGTACTTCAGCAAAAAATTTGGCTGCAATGATTTCAATGGACATCCATGCCAAGATAAGTATCGTAGCTTAGTCGAAACATAACGAAGCTCTTGGGAAATATGCACCTTATTGATATTATTCTCTTCATAGTGCGCATTATGTAGTTTAAAGAATCTAAGTTGATGCATGGTTGCTAAAGCACAAGGTTCTAAGTATATGGTCTCTTCTTGTTTAGACATGTCTAAACATATGCCTTCAATTTTATTAGGAACCTAATACCAAAGAAAGATGATAATTAGCTATAAACTATTTAAGATTTTATTAGCTATTTTTTCGACTTTCTTCTAAAATGATTAAACACAAGCCAAAACTGATCCAAGCTAATTCAGATAGGAAAAGTGGAAACATAATTCTCGAAATAAATTTATAAAATATCAAAACAGAATATATACAATGTGTTTGACACTTACCTTATTTTCTTCTAATACTTCATAGATATCTTTACGGTACCATAAACGGCTATGTTTACTGGGATCTTTTGTGGATTCTTGTTGAACAATTTTCCAACCCATTTCTTAAAGCAAATCATGCATTGTTATCTTATTATCTTCTGATATAGTTATGAGATACTTATCAGTACGTGAGAACACTTAGTACATATTCAGTTCTGTAATCACAAGCATCCAAAAAGTTTACCACAACCTTTATTCTCCCATGAAGAAAACATTCAATATTTAGAAATATATTCTGCTCATTATAATTTAGGTCCTCATAACTTATTTTTAGTACCTTGTGAATATCCACATGAGGAATTATTTCGAATTCTTGTAATGCACTTTCCCAAACTTGTTTTGATTTGCCAAGCAAGCAACAACCCAACATCTTAAGAGCTAGTGGAGCACCTCTAGTATATTTTACTACCCTATTTGATGGGTCACCATAATCTATGTTGGGACGATTTCGCCGAAAAGCTACCAACTAAAAAGTTGAAGAGCTTCATTCATAGGTAGCCCCTTCATCTTGTATATACTGATGTCATCCGCTCCACAATTTCGAAGCACTTGTTTATCTGTTGCTATTATAATGATTTGACTTCCTGGACCCAAGGTACTAATTTCAATTAAAGATTCTACTTGTTCTGAAGTAGTCACATCATCCAAAATAATAAGAACTTGTTTACGACCAAGCCTTCCTTTTGTGAAGCCAATAGGATGCTTTAATATACTAGAAAGAAGTTCTTGTTGCATCCAAGTTAGTCCATAACGACCCGTTGATTCTTCCCTAATATTTCTAGCAAAGTATGAACCTTCAAACTGATTGCTTATTTTGTCGAATACACTCTTTGCAATAGTTCTCTTGCCTATACCACGCATTCTCGAAATTCATACAATGTGAACATTTCTCCCCCAATTTGCATCAAAGATTCAATTTTTTGAATGAATAATTCTACTCCAACTAATTTCTTGTCATTATTACTTGGGGACATGAAATTTAAGATCTTCAAAATATCTTCAATAACTTTTTTTGCAAGATTATAATTAAGCCTAACAATAATGAAAAAGAAAAACTGTTAAATCTGTAGTAAACCATTAAGAATTAAAAAAAAAAAAAAATCCAACAATAGTTGATTTTAATGAAGTTTAGCATGGTGATGACAACTTAACATGACATCATAGGGATGGTAGATCAACATTATATCAGAGGCTTTTAGGTAACATGGTATCAGAGGACAAAACTGAGACCATTTATGTGAGATGACAACATGATGTCATAATAAGGATGTCATATCGGCCTTTAGGTGTGATAACAACTTAACATGGTAATATATTTTTCAAATTCTAACAAACATGTAAAATATTTTGCAAAAAGTAAGTAACTAGCTACTTAATTTGTGAATTTTAATGTGAGAGTATCTTCTATTAGGTATTGAAAAAAAAAAAATGGCCATTAATCCAGTAAAATATATATATGGAATCTCTCTTAAACTACTTGATGTATAATGTGAAAGTTAAAATCAGCTAAAACTGCCAGAGTATTAAATTAAAGGGTAGAGAATTACGATCTCTTATTTGATGTCCTGCCACATAGGTTGGCTGCATCTGTCAAAGCATTCTTCCATGTCTGAATCTTGTCTTTAAATTGTTCTTCTGTCAATTTGTAGGTTCTCTAACTTCTCCTCATCAAAACTTTCTACAAGCTTGGCAAATCCATCTCCAAAAATTCCAGTTTGATTCCTTACTTCTGATGGATCCATGAGATAGAAAACTGGTATTACCGACTGTTTTTGCGTTTTCTTGCACTCCATGATCTTCACAAGTTCTTCAAGACACCATCTTGAAGATGCATAACCTTTCGAGAAAGTAATAACGGAAATCATTGATTCTTCAATTGCACTCATAAGAGATGACGAAATCTCCTCTCCTTTGTTAAGTTCATCATCAATGAAAACATTTATACTTGTCTCGTTCAAGACTCCATGTAAAGTGCTGGTAAATGTGGTCCGGGTGTCCTCGCCACAGAAACTGAGGAAAACATCATGCTTCCTCACTTCAACAGCCGTGGAAGAAGAAGCAGAAGAAGCCATCGTACTTGATAGGCTTTCAAAAACGAAGCAGCACCATCTCAAGAAGCAATACGAAAAGTTTTATCATAAAAGTGTGATTGCCTGATCTGCTATCTCGAACCTTCCACAAAGTTTAATTAATTATTTCTTATCTCTTAGTGTTTGATTGAAATTTCTCGCATTTTGACCTCCCAAAAGATTTATTTGCCGCGTGGGAATCTACTCCCACATTTGTATAACATATTTAATCTCTTTAATCTTTGATAAGTTAAAGGGAGAACGACTTACACGTATCCAAGGTTTATCGTAACGACAGTTAGTACTCAAAAGATTTTGAAATGATAAATAGGTACTTTCCGTCATGTTCTGTTAGTGATTTCTGTTTATTACTGTTTATTAATAGTGAAAAGACTAAAATGCCCTTAAAAGTTTGAATTTTAGTTTTTTATAAATTTAAAAATTTCTAAAAAACCCCCTAAGTTTACAAATTTAACTAAATACCCCAATATATAAAAATTTTATAAAATAACAAAAACACCTCCGTCACCCGCAGTGCCAGATTCCGGCCAACGCCGCCGGAATCTGGCCGGAAAGTTGCGTTACGACACAGACCCATCGGATTTGTGTCGTAACGCGTCAATCTGGCCTGTTCCGGCCAGATCCGTGGCTGATCTGGCCGGAAAAGGCCAGATCTACGCCTAGATCTGGCAGTCGACGCCGCAAAACTCCATCTGCGGCGTCGACGGCCAGATCTGGCACTAGATCTGGCCTTTTCCGGCCAGATCTGGCTGCTGCTTCGACGGCCAGATCTTGCCTTTTCCGGCCAGATCCGTGGCGGATCAGGCCGGAAAAGGACAGATCGGCACGTTAAGACACAGATCCGACGGATCTGTGTCGTAATGCAGTTTTCCGGCCAGTTTTCGGCGATGGTGGCCGAAATCTGGCACGGGGGTGGTGGGGGTGTTTTTGTCATTTAACAAACTTTTTATATATGGGGGTGTTTAATTAAATTAGCAAACCTAGGGGGTTTTTTAGATATTTTAAATTTATAAAAAACTAAATTTGAAACTTTGAAGGGCATTTTAGTCTTTTCACTATTAATAAACAAAAATCACTAACAGAACATGACGGAAGGTACCTATTTGTCGTTTCAAAACCTTTTGGATACCAACTTGTCATTACGATAAATCTTGGGTATGCACAAGTCATTTGGCCTAAGTTAAATTATAAAATGCTAACAACTTTCGGCGAACCTTTCCCCTAGTTCGATGAACTTTTCTCTTGATACCATGATCATTTTGATAATACTGTTTATCACCAAACTGATTTTCCTAGTATGTTTATCCAAAATTAAATAGCTTTTTCATTTGGGGAGACCATGTGAATGATTAATAATTTTCCTAATTGATTAATTTCTCTGTCTCATACTTCAATTAGTTTTTGATTGTCACTTCCCAAAAGATTCTTTGCCGCGTGGGAATCTAAATCAATTTACTAGTATAAAATATTTCTACACTACATACAAAAACTGTCACAGGTTGGCAATCCATATGATCAGTCTAACTAGTAATCACAATCGCACAAAAAAACACAAATTGTCAAAAGCTACACCGTTGAATCATCTTCTTCAAGCTGTAATTCAAGCGAAGCAACAACACAAACCATGTAGACTTGAATCCAAAAACAATCGCTCCTTCATTTGTAAATTTATTTGTATAATAAAACCGTGTCATTCAAGTATTCAACTTATAAAAACTAACCGACTTTAACAGAACTATAGTGCCTTTAGTGAATTTTAGAACCTTTAACGGACTTCATTATATCCTCTGTCAAGCTGACCGTTGATTGTTTTAACAAACATTTGAACTTCAATGAACTGGAGTTCTTCATTCTCTTTTCTTCAAAACACAACCAACTTCTGATTCTGAACTTCTTAACATTAATTAGTGTACCTATCATTCATATAATTTTGCATTTTATGTGTGTGATTATATATCTAAATATTATTAATAGTCTTCAATTCTGACCCATTCTCCATCTCGGACACCTTGTCTTTCAGTCGTGTATGCATTATCAGTGATAAAATTTAATAGTAACAATTAATAAAGATGTCTTTAAAGTATTATTGTTGATTATATCGTAATTAACCTTAGTTGTTTTTCCCTTGGAATCTGTATTATTCATCCGATTTAAAATACTAGCTATATTTTCATTCCATTAAGTGATGCATGATTACTTGAGTTTTGGAAATAAGAAGCATTTGTTTGCCCAATTAAATATACGAAAATATAGTTGAAATTGTAGTTGTAAATAAATATGTATAATATGAACCAACACAGGTCTTACTTCTCCTTTATAATTTTTTTTTTAACCATATGTTTTGTTTTATATGATACATAAATAAAGCTTCGTTTGAGTTAAGATTTTGGTTCTTTTATGTCAATTTTTAATGACATTTTTTTCCAAGTTAAGCAAGAATTATGTCAATGGGTCTTAAAAATATAGTGAATTTTTCCGTGGTGAATGGGTGACTCACTAAAATTGAAATCGATAATGACTAGTACGTCAAAGAGGAAAGGTTGAAGTGTACATTAGTAGTGATTGTGAGAGGAATATGAGAGTTTAGTGGTTATTGGAATTCTAATTTTAGATTGAGTTTGTGCAGTATTTAATGTGAGACTCTGACTAACTTTATCATATAAATTATGCGATCTCCATCATGTTTAGACTTGGAATTATAGAGTGTACCAAACTCAATATCCTTTAATTTTGACCATTCTATTTATAATATTGTATGAGTCTCTTTTCAATTCTAATAATATTATATATATAAACTTTGTATACAAAATTATATACACATTACATGATGAATTCAATAAATGTGAATGAATGGTACGACATTGAAAAGCATTACTACGTTTACATATATAAAAATGCTTGTACACTTTGTCTGTATAAGTAATATTACTATTTTGTGTGAAGATCGAGTTTCTATTACTGTATGGGCTTTTGGTTGCCCGTTTGATCCATATCTGCACAGAAAGTCCCTTCTTGAATAAATAGGGCCTGTAGTACTGACGTCACCAGAAGCAAAGCAAGTTCAGCTAGGAGAGGTGACAAATGTTGGGCTTGTTGTAGCGTCTAATTCGTCGACCATGAATCTGCAGCTCCTCACGAGAGTCTACATCGAAATTCCAGAGATTTAAATTTGAGAAAGAAAATTCAATACATATATTACCACTATTCAAACAGACATAAATAAACATTACCTCGTCAAGTAGATTCTTTGAATGCAGAAAATGAATGACAATTGACAAAGTAAATTTTCTTTCAGAAAAAAGTCACAACTGCTTTAAGAAGTTGGCTCCTATAAGACAAATTAGAAAGGTTTCAAATAAGTAATTTTTACTTAAAGATTAACATCTAACTATAATATTTATTCTTTAATTTATAATATTCATTCTCTTTTGCTGGTTTTTGCTCTTCTCTTATCTTAAATCTTCTTAAAAATTTTAAAAATCTGAATTTCTTCCAATGATCATATCCGGGTCTGTAGACCCGGAATCCGAACCCGTTGTCTCATTGTTAAAAATAAAAATTTTCCAATAATATGGATTGCCAATGGATGGGTAGAAGAGATGTCATCATTGTAAATCCAACCAGCTCTAATCAAGTTGATCCTGAATTGTCGGAGTCTGAAAAAAGGCTAAAGAAATGGTATTCTCAAAATCCATCGGAGACGTTAATAGCAACCGGTTTTATGGCCAGTACATTTGATAATATGCCCACAACTTTGAAGAGGAATGGAAGCAACAACTCTGCCTCTATAATGGGTGCTCTTCTCAGGGCTCGTCAAGTCACAATCTGGACTGATGTGGATGGAGTGTACAGTGCAGACCCAAGAAAAGGTTTGTATGCAGCCTTATATATGCTTATCTTGCAAAATCACTCTAATGTTTGTATATCTTCTTAGAACTTTAAGAAAACATTACTATTAGGTTATATCGTAACGTGGAGAGCTATCTTCTCTACAGTTAGCGAAGCTCTGATACTAGGGACATTGTCTTACGAAGAGGCTGGGAAATGGGGAACTTGATAGGGTTTGGGATAGGATCTGTTTATATGAGGAACAGAGACCTCCCAGAACAATAGATAAAAATATTAGTTGACAAAATTCATTTATTCATTCCCACAATCTGGATTTAGGCTATTATATAGCCTTACACTTGACTATATTGACTCTCAAAAGAACTCTAATTATAAAGGGATGATAAGATAATCGTAATTTTATCCTAATAAGATAATAATATAATTATAAAAGATAATTATAAAAGACTTAACATAATCATAAAAGACTTAACACACTTATCCTAATTCTAATTAACACACTTATCCTAATCCTAACATTGTCTTCCCCTTCGCCTCAACCTTGTCCTCAAGGTTGCAAGGTACGACACCATCAACAACAGTTATCCTGGTTCATCCTCGTGCTCATCATCATCATCCCCCTCCATCAGCAAGAGAAAGAACTTGGCCGTGCAGCGATGCCCAGGGTGAAAGCGCTCATCGCAATTATAGCACAAACCTTTGTTGCGTCGTTCTTGCATCTGTGTTGTTGTGAGTCGCTTAACAGGCAAGGAATCCGATTTGTTTGGAGTAGGCAAAAGGGTCTGCTGCACTGAAGGAACATTAGGAGTTGATTTACTAGGATCGCAAGATACGGGGTCGACAGAATGCAAGTATAGGTGTAGATCCTGTAGCTTGTCCTCCTGTAAGCGGGCAAGACTCATGGCATGGTTGAGGGTGTGAGGCCGAAAGGACTGCACCTCCCTTCGGATTTTTGGTTTGAGCCCTGATACAAGGCAACTTAGAAGGAACGTACTTGGAAGTCCAGAAACTTGATTAGAGAGTTCCTCAAATTTTGTTTGATAAGCGACTACAGAACCTGTTTGAGTAAGTTTCGCCAACTGCCCTTGGTAATTCACAAATTTCGAAGGCCCAAAACGAACATCTAAATCCTGTAGGAAAGAATGCCAAGAATGGATCTGCCCATTGGAATGCATCCAACGATACTAGGAGAGAGCTGGCCCATCCATGTGGAAGGAAGAGATTGTCAATCGTTGCTCAGTAGAGATATTATGGTAATCAAAGAATTGCTCGGCTTTAAACCTCCATCCACGTGGATCCGTGCCATCAAAACAAGGGACTTCTAAACGGAAAGACTTGGGAAAAAAACTCCCGGAAGTCGATCCACCTTGCCCAGTCAAATTTGAAGATGATTCACCGGAATGTTGGTTTTGTTGTTGGTTTTGCTGGCAGGTTTAATCAAACTTCTTGTTTAGAGCTGAAATCTGCAAAGTAATATCTTGAAAACCAACTGTCAAAACTTCTAATTTCTCTGTTAAAGAAGTGAGAGTCTCTGCCTGGGCAGATTGTAGAGCCATAATTTTAGCAAGCTGCTCATCCAAAAGACGCAAGCGAGTGCCTTCAGCCATAACTCTCAACGAGAGCACCAATGATAGGGTTTTGGATAGGATCTGTTTATATGAGGAACAGAGACCTCCAAGAGCAAGAGATAGAAATATTAGTTGACAAAATTCTGTTATTCATTCCCACAATCTGGATTTAGGCTATTATATAACCTTACACTTGAATATATTGACTCTTAAAAGGACTCTAATTATAAATGGATGATAAGATAATCCTAATTCTATCCTAATAAATTAATAATATAAGTATAAAAGATAATTATAAAAGACTTAACATAATCATAAAAGATAATAATAAAAGACTTAACACACTTATCCTAATTCTAATTAACACACTTATCCTAATCCTAACAGAACTGATTACTACTCATATGTCTGTTAAATTTGCGTAACTTTCTGACTTCTGTTTCTAAATTAAATTATATTTTGGGGCAAATTTCTTGCACCCTCGCACCATTATCCCAGTTTTGCGATATGACATTCCAAAGGGTTTGAAATAATTGACAATTTAGCTCTAATCAATGTTGAGGGGTGAGCATTTCTGCTGCAATTTCCACTGCATGTGAAAGATGAGGATTATAAATTGGNATCTGTCATCATTTCAAATATTTCTATTGAAACTTCCTATGCTCCCACAATTTCCATACATGTCTATTAACACATAGAACAAAAATGTGTCCCAACGATTTATGCCAGTCTTTATGATGAGAGCATGAAGCGAACAGCCCAAAGCAAGGTTGCATAGTTTGGTGCAGGCACTCGAGATGCTAACAAATGTCCAATTGGATGGATGGATATCAGCCACTTGCATGTAGTTAAGTTCTAAAACTTTGTGTAATGACCATTGTGAGCAGAGGCTGCAATCGCATTGTTCCAAGATACTAGGTCCAGTTCTTCAAGTAGAGAAAGCAACTTTAGTGCTTCATGATACCGACCAGACCTGTTATAAATTCCAGCAATGATGTTAGAGGGGACAACAGCAATTGGTGAATTGCTTTGATTGGAACTTCCAGTTCCAGAACAGGAATGCGGCAAGAGCCATGGCATTTGATTTAAGACCATTTTTGGCATATGAACTCATGAGGGAGCTCAATATATAATCATTGTTCTGGTATGCCATTCTTATAGTCAACCAACGAAGCTGCAAAAGCTCTAAGGTCAATAATGATCTAGGAACATGAGATAATGTAAACGCATTCTGTTGGTAACCTAGTTGAAGCGTGCCAATCGATAAAAAAATTATCACAATTCACATAGAAGTCAGCTAATGCACTGCCCAAAAAAACATCACATTCTAAACCCTTTTTTTATTGTTTTAGCATGGACAGATTTGCACACACTGGGATCTCAGATCTGCAGAGCACCACAAGAATTAATAACGAATGCCAACGTGGTATCATTGGCAAACTCTTGATCCAAAGACATTCATAAGAAAAATTCCAATACTTTTTCAGGTTTTTCGCTCTTTAACCAATCCACCAATAATTGTATCCTAAGTTACAAAATGAACATCCTCCGCTCCTTGAACATTTTCTCCGCCAGGCAGATGCGCATACACTTCTCATACATATTAATAACAGAATTCACAACCAAAAATTGGTTATCAAACCCATTTTTAATCAATAACCATGTATCTGTTCTCCTGATTCCAAATATTGTTCACTTATAAATCCTGATAAAACACCAACAAAAGAACCTTCAGACAAAGGAATCTTTTCCCTCGCAAGATCACGAAATAAAAACATGCAGTCCTCAACAAATCCACGTCGCCCAGAAAATAGATATTATCGAATTCCATGTCACTAAACTCTTCTTAGGCATATCCTCAAATGCACAAACCGCCTCATCCAAGCTCCCATGTCTTCCATATAAACCTATCAAAGCAGTCCTTACAAAAGCATCAACCTTTAACAACCCATTTTTCACATAACCCACCGAACGTGAAACCCACAATTTTTCATATCAAAAGACATTCTCCAAGCTTCCTCAACATATCCGCATCTACAGTAAGCACTAATTATGCTATTAAACGAGACTAGGTTCTATTGAGCATTTTTTCGAACACCTTATGTGCTGATGATAGTTCACCCACTAATGCTTACAGAAAGATGACATTATTGTAAAGAAAGGTGGGTTGGGTACATTTCGGGCCCAAAATGTGGTTGGGTACACTTTGGGTCCAAGATGTGGCCAAGTACATGAAGAGATTTTGTAATGTAAACTGAAGGAGTTTTTGAACAAGATTTTAATAGTAGCCTCATAAGAGAAGGAATCTCGGTTAATGCTAATAAAGAGCGCGAAAAATTCTCTCGGCATAGTAGACAGTTAGTTAGTTGAGAAAATCTAAGGAATACCATGCCACCTGTTTTATTTAATAAACAGATTTATTCAAGTTATTAATCTAATGTTACTAAGATGTATCATGGTTTGCTGCAATCAACCGCCATCACCTCCATCGTGGGTACCGCCTCCACCATCACCATCACCATCACCATCACCATCACCACCGCCACCGTCACTCTATTTTCCGAGTTACTCAATTTCATTTTGGAACAAATGCAATCAATCAAACCCGGATCCTTTTTTCAATTTTTTATCCCGGTATTTTCAGCTTTAAGTTTCTAACTTCAAACTAGTTGAACTTAATTGTTCTGGGTTTAACGGCCATGAAATTGGGCTTCCAAAATTATCTTTATTGAAGGAGTGAATAATTCTGCATACGAGCCATCCATTTTTAAGCAAGTTCGTTTTGTTTCTGTTAAAAGAAGCGTCTAGTTAATTGCTTAGGCCTTGGCCCAACGTGATAGAATCCAGTCAGTTGACTGTGGAGAAGTGGCCCAAAGGTTGACATTTCATGTTTTACTTTTGGCAAAATTAAATGGCTTTGTTGACATCTATACTAGAATAATAATTATATTTTTTTTGTTTTAATTTAGTTAATTTTCAAAGACAATCAATAATGTGATATACTGTCGTAAGAATCAACTGAACGTATTTTTATTCCTGTTGGATAATGATATTTTGTCTTAAAAATTAATTGAGTGTATTTTTATTCATGAGAAACTGTTAAAGTTTGTTTTTAATAAATAACCGATGTCCTATTCTACAGGAAGTAGTTTAGTTGATTACCTATTCTTTATGAGAATTTCAGCAATAGAAGAGTTTGTTATTCATGGACTTAGTGGTCTTATTTTTTTTTATATGCATGTTGTTTACAATTACTATTTAAGACTATATTCGGCTAATGAATAAAAGTGGTTCTTTTCATCTCTCTAAGTCTTCAATATTTTCCTCTTTTTTCTTTCACAATTGGTATTAGAGCCATTTGAGTGAAACACGTGAGGTGTGAAAGACAGCAGTCAGAGAGTTGAAGCTCTTCTTTCCTCATAATTGCAACAATGATCACATATGGCGTCTGAAAGTTTTGTGCAACCTGCAATACCCCACTTTGATGGTCATTATGACCATTGGAGCATGTTGATGGAGAATTTTTTGAGATTGAAAGAATACTGGAATCTTATAGAAGACGGTATTACAGAACCTACAGCAAGAGAAGCATCAACAGAGGCACAAAGAAAGGCATTTGAAGACCAAAAATTGAAGGATCTTAAAGTAAAGAACTACCTGTTTTCAGCAATTGATCGCTCAATATTGGAGACTATTCTTCAAAAAGATACATCCAAACAGATTTGGGATTCCATGAAGAAAAAGTATCAAGGCGCAACGAAGGTGAAACAACATCTTCAAGTACTCCGTAGAGATTTTGAGACTCTTCAAATGAAGCCAGGAGAATCTGTAGATGACTATTTCTCCAGGACAATGACGATAGCTGGTAAAATGAGGCTACATGGTGAAAAGATAGAAGATGTCACACTGGTAGAAATTTTTTTTCAATAAATGACGGTGAAGTTCAATTATGTCATTTGTTCAATTGAGGAGTCCAACGATATTGATGAGCTTTCAATTGATGAATTGCATAGCCCCTTGTTGATTTATGAGTAGAAAATCAAGAATCAAGATACCACATTTGAAGAGCAAGCTTTACAAGGCACCACCCCTCAAGGTCGAGGGCCGGGCAGAGGTCGAGGACATGGAAGAGGCAGAGGTCAAGGATGAGGATGAAGACAAGGTAAAGGAGATAATCATTCTGACTTTCAAGGCAGAGGTTGAGGTTCCTTTAATCAGATGCCAAAGTTTGATAAGTAAAAAATTAAATGCTTTTGTTGTGATAAGTATGGGCATTATCGCTCTGAATGTTACATTAACATGTCAAAAGCACAGACAAAAAAGGCAAATTTTGCAAAGAAAAAGGAGGAAGATGAGGAAGAAGCCACTCTTTTAATGGTGTGTCAAAACATGGAGGAGCCAAATCAAAATTTGTGGTACCTAGATATTGTCTACAACAATCACATGTGTGGAGACAAGTCAATGTTCTCCTACTTAGATGAATCATACAAAACTATTGTGAAGTTTGGAGATAACTCCAAAGTTTCTGTTATGGGAAACGGGAACATCAAAATTCGTATAAAAAATAACACCCTACATACCATCTCGGGTGTTTTCTATGTTCCAAAGTTGAAAAGCAATCTTCTTAGTCTGCCAGCTTCATGAGAAGTGTTCTTCCATCATTATTAAAGAAGGAGCCTGTCAAATTCAAGATCAACAAAAAAGGTCTGATTGCAAAGGCCCTCATGATAGCAAACAAGATGTTTCCTTTACACATCGAGAGTGATATTCAAACTCGTTTCTTTGCAAGGGAGGATGATTCAGCATGGCTATGGCATGCTTGCTATGGTCATCTGAATTTCGGAGGTTTAAAGACAATTCATGATAAAAAGATGGTTGCTGGACTTCCTTAGATCAATTGTCCTGACAAAATTTGTGAAGAATGTGATGTTGGCAAGCAACACCAGGAGTCTTTCCCAAAAGGAAAGGCATGGAGAGCTGGTAAACCACTAAAGCTGGTCCATTCTGATTTTGCCAAACCGATCAATCTGGTGTCTAATGGAAAGAAAAGATATATTTTTTTTTTTATTGATGACTTTAGCAGACAAATGTGGGTATATTTTTTACAGGAAAAGTCAGAAGCTCTAGCAGCATTTAAAACATCTTTGTTGAGAATGAAACATGGTCAACAATTAAGATTCTTCAAAGTGATTGAGGTGGTGAATACAATTCAGAAGAATTTGTTAACTTTTGTGCCTTGTATGGTATTCGGAAGCAGCCTACAACATCCTATACACCGCAACAAAATGGTGTGTCCGAAATGAAGAATCATACCATTTTAAATATGGTTCGAAGCATGCTAGCCAATGACAGAATTCCAAAGACTTTTTGGCCTGAAATCGATAATTGGAGTATTCATATTCTGAATAGAAGTCCTACATTTGCTGTCCAAAATATGACACTTGCTGAAGCTTGGAGTGGTCACAAACCTATTGTAGATCATTTTAGAATTTTTGGGTGTCTTGCCTATTGTAACAAATCCCACATTGAAAGCGTATTGAGGAGGTCTTGGGCTTATAAATGGGAGGAGTCCCTCCACCTAATAGGGTTAGCCTTTTGGGTGTGAAACTCCCAGCCCGTGACAAGTGGTATCAGAGCAGACCCAATCCGTCTTTCGATGTCCCGTCAAGCGTCCACGCAGGGGCGTCCACGTGTGATTGTGGGTCCACACGAGAGTGAGGTGGATGGACAAGCAGGGGGCCCCACCTGTGACGAGGGCGTCACAGGATTGGGTGGGGGAAAATGTAACAAATCCCACATTGAAAGTGTATTGAAGAGGTCTTGGGCTTATAAATGGGAGGAGTCCCTCCACCTAATAGGTTAGCCTTTTGGGTGTGAAACTCCCAGCCCGTGACACTATGCACATATTCCAGATTAGAAAAGAAAGAAGCATGATGACAAGGGTAAAAGGTGTGTCTTTCTTGGTGTAAGTGAATCTTCTAAAGCTTACAAGTTATTTAATCGCATTACTAAGAAAATTGTTATTAGTCGTGATGTTATTTTTTATGAGAAAAAGCTGTGGAATTGGACTAATAACAATTTGGAGCAGCAACCCAATCATATTTTTGTAAGTTTTGATGAAGAAGAAGGAAGCTTAGAATTTGGACATCTACAACAATCAGCAGTTCCTCCTGAAGTTACATCTGAAACTTTAGCAGTTCCTCCTAAAATTACATCTAAAATTTCATCAAGGGAAGTCCAGCCACCAAACTTGTTAAGTCCAAAAGAGTCACGTCCAAGGAGAAGACCAACTTGGATGATGGACTATGTAAGTGCAGATGAACTATTTGATGAAGATACAATTACTCATTTTGCTCTATTTGCAGAGAGTGATCCTATAGCATTTCACGATGCTATCAAAGAAGCAAAGTGGCAAAAGGCGAAGAAGGAAGAGATCAATGCAATTGAAAGAAATCAGACTTGGGAGTTAGTGAATCTTCCAAAGGGGCAAAAAGTGATCAGTGTCAAATGGGTCTACAAGACCAAATTAAATGAGAAGGGTGTAGTGGAGAAACATAAAGCATGTCTAGTGGCAAAAGGCTATAAGCAAGAATTTAGAGTTGATTACAAAGAAGTGTTTGCTTCGGTTGTAAGGCATGACACCATTCGGATGGTTCTTTCCGTTGTGGCACGAAACTCATGGCCTATTTTTCAACTGGACTTGAAGTCAACTTTTTTACACGGTGACTTACATGAGCATGTGTATGTTGAGCAACCTCCAGGTTATGTGAAAAAAAGGAGATGAGAACAAGGTGTACAAATTGAAAAAGCGCTATATGGATTGAAACAAGTGCCTAGAGCTTGGTACAATTGCATAGAGTTTTATTTTCTGAGAGAAGGCTTTCCAAAATGTCCTTATGAGCATACTTTTTTTTTGTAAAAACTGGAAATGGAAGGAGATACTTCTAGTGTGCTTGTATGTGGATGATTTGATTTTCACAGGTAGTGATCAGGACATGATTTCTGATTTTAAGAGATTAATGATGATAGAATTTGTCATGACAGACCTAGGATTAATGCGCTATTTTTTGGGCATTGAAGTAATTCAATCACCTAGTGGCATATTCATCACACAGAAGAAATATGTTTAAGAAATTTTGGATAGATTTCAAATGAAAGATGGCAACTTAGTCAACACCCCAACAGATCCTGGTGTGAAGCTCAAGAAGAATTCTGAAGGAAAGAAAGTGAATGCTACTCTCTATAAGCAAATTGTAGGGAGTTTGATGTATCTAACTACAACTAGGCCAGACATAATGCATGTAGTAAGTCTCAAAAGCATATATATGGAATGCCCAACGAAGCTTCATCTCTCTGAAGCAAAGAAATTTTTTTGATATTTGAAGGGGATAATTGATTTTGGAGTGCTGCATAGAAAGAAAACAATATTATGTGTGCTTTTGGATTTATATGGCTTTATTGATAGTGACTATGCTGGTGATGTAGATGACAAAAAAAAACACATCTGGTTATGTTTTCATGATGGAATCTAGCGTTATTTCATGGTCATCTAAGAAATAATCAATCGTGACTTTGTCCACAACTGAAGCTGAATTCGTTGTTGCAACATCTTATGCTTGTCAAGCAATTTGGCTAAGAAGATTACTTGAAGTATTGGGTTATGATAAAAAAGGTCCAACAATAGTTTATTGTGATAACATGTCTGCAATTAGACTCTAAAAAAATCCCGTCTTTTATGGTAGAAGCAAGCATATAGATGTACGGTATCATTTTCTGCGTGATCTCAGCAAAGATGAGGTAATTGATGTGGTTTCTAACTGAAGTGAAGACCAAATTGCAGATATTATGACAAAGCCTCTTAAGCTAGTAATCTTTATGAAGCTTCAGAATTTGCTTGGAGTCTATTCAATGAAGGAAGTGTGTGGTGCACAAGTGCTGGAGTAGATATTCATTTTCTAAACTGATGTCTGAAGACATCCAGTTTAAGGGAGGGTGTTAAAGTTTGTTTTTAATAAATAGCTGATGTCCTATTCTATAGGAAGTAGTTTAGTTGATTACCTATGCTTTAGGAGAATTTTAGTTGTAGAAGAGTTTGTTATTCATGGACGTAGTTGTCCTAATTTTTTATGATATGCACGTTGTTTACAATTCCTATTTAAAACTATATTTAGCTAATGAATAAAAGTGGTTCTTTTCACTAAGTCTTCAATATTTTCCTCTGTTTTCTTTCACAGAAACACCTTATTTTAATCTGTATTTTGTAAGAGCAGTAATCTAAATTAGTGGGTTTGATTGTTGTATCTTTTAGTTGGGGGAAATGATTAGATGGTTGATTCACTCTTAACTTTGTATTCTCCAACATTCTCTAAAAGCAATTATTTGTTTATAATTCTTTGGAACTTGTGTTGACAAAAGTGTTTAATTAATTCAACCTCTAATGTTCTTTAAAAAAGGTCTAAAATTAGAAGGTAGGCATGTTTATTAAAGTTACACTTACACCCTCACAGAATAAAACTAATATTTGGACGAATAATAGAGATTCACACCTAATTAATTTGAAATGATAATAATTAAATATTTACACACATCATGCTCTAAACACAATCATCCCCTTAATTATAATCTTAACAAGTTAAGTGTTCACTTACATTGCATATCCAATAGTTTTGTTGCAATTAAAAGTAGGTTGGCCAAGTCAGGCCTACTAACTCTTCAATAAATCCATATCACCCAAAAATAGACCTCACTAAACTTTTCTTAGGCATATCAACATTAAGTATGGGTCTAGTCTATTGCTAACTTTTGGTTTTGTTGACACTTCTGATGTTTTAAGGGTTACCCCTTCAATAGTTCAAATGTTCAATGCAATTTTCTCCCCAAATATTTATTTATTCTTTTATATTTTATTATTATACTTTTTCCTAAAATAACATTCTTTATTTTAAATTAATATTTTCACTACATAATTATGAATGGAAATGAATTATTAACATATTTAAGACCAGTTCATTGAGATGAACAAAATAAGTGATACTTTGAATATGAATTATTGGTTGTGCAAACAATAAATTTCATATTTTTGTTTGTGTTTTCAAGAAAAATAAGTTGAATACGCTTTTATTTTTTGGGTTTTTATATACTGTTTTTAACAAACATCTCAAACGTATTTTTATTTTTCATATTTTTTAATTATTTTTAATATTCTTAAAAATACCCAAAAAAAAAAAAAAAAACATAAAATTCAACGCATCTATATTTGTCCATTTGCAACTACTTGAATAGGGCGATAGACAACTGCCAAATAAATTAGTCAAACTTTAGAAAATTTTGTGTAGGAGACTTCCATGGAGTCATCACTTTTGTCACTTGTGCTCACGTTTTCAAATAATGTATTTTTAAATGAACATGCATGCAGTTCACCACTTGAAACTTTTAGTTAATAGCTTATTTTTAATAAAATATTGAAGGTAGTATTTCTTTTCTGGTGTAATTTAGTGGTGCTATTTAATAATAATTGAGGAAAGATAAAGTAAACAAAATAGATAACAAGGATTAAAGTGAGAGAATTGAGAGATGTGAGTAACTTTTACTATCTCAAAATATTGGATTGCTTTGAAATGAAAATTGATTGATTAAATGAAAGGGAACACCACTGCCCCACCCCCCTTCTTCACCACAGTCACATACCGGTTTTAATACACTAACTTTTCAAATGTTGATATTGGTAAGACCTTAGTGAGCAAATATGCCAGATTATCACTAGAGTGTATTTGTTTGACATCAATATCTCAATTTTGCTGGAGTTCATGAGTGTAAAAGAACTTCGGTGAAATATGCTTGATTTTGTCTCTTTTGATATATCCTCCCCTGACTTGGGCAATACGTGCCGCATTGTCTTCATTTATAAGTGTGGAAGCATCTGAGGTACATGGCAATTTGCATGTGCTTTCAATATGATAGATGATAGATCTTAACCATACGTTGGCTGGCTTCATGAAGCTTAAGAATTTCGGAGTGGTTAGAGGAAGTGGCAACCAATGTTTGTTTTGTAGAGCGCCATGATATTACAGTACCATTATAAGTGAAAACATATCTCGTTTGCAAGCGGGCCTTGTGAGGATCAGAAAGGTACCCAACATTTGTATAGCCAACTAATTTAAGATCATTAACAGATTTCCTTGGATAAAATAATCCTAAGTCTTTTGTTCCATTGAGGTAACGAAAGACATGTTTGATCCCGTTCTAATGTCGGCGAGTTGGTGCAGAGCTAAATTTTGCCAACAGATTCACTGCAAGTGCTATGTCTGGTCTCGTAATTTGTGTCAAATATAATAATGCACCTATTGCATTTAGATACAGTACTTCAGGACCAAGTACCTTTTCGTTGTCTTCTCTAGGACAAAATGAATCCTTTTTAAGATCAAGAGATCGAACTACCATTGGGGCACTCAAGGGTGAGATTTATCCATATAAATTCGCTTAAAGATCTTTTCAGTATAATTTGATTGATGAAGCAAAATTCTATTTGAACAATGCTCAATCTGTAGGCCCAGACAATACTTTGTTTTCCCCAGATCCTTCATTTTAAATTCTTTTTTTAAGTACTTAGCACCATTTGTAACCTCTTCAAGAGTCCCTATTAAGTTCATGTCATCGACATAGAGTACCACAATTGCAAATCCTGATCCGACTACACGGGCATACAGGATCATTGATGTATCCCTCCTTCATCAGATATTCACAAAGACGAATATACCACATTCGTCTTGATTGTTTCAACCCATATAACGATCTTTGCAATTTTATTGTATACATGTTCCTTTTATTTACTTCTGACACTTTAAATCCTTCAGGGATTTTCATATAGATATCAGTATTCAGTGTACTATACAAATACGCAGTGACAACGTCCAAGAGACGCATATCGAGTCATTCTGAGACTGATAAACTAATCAAGTATCGAAATGTGATTGCATCCATCACTGGTGAATACGTTTTATCAAAGTCAATTCTAGGTCTCTGTAGGAAACCTTGAGCCACTAGTCTAGCCTTATACCTAGCAATCACATTTTTCTCATTTCGTTTCCTTGTGAATACTCACTTGTATCCTACGGGTTTCACGTTTTTAGGCATTTGGACTACATGTTCAAATACATTATGTTTTGCTAGGGAGGTTAATTTTACTTGAATTGCCTCTTCTTATTTTGGTCAATCATGTCTTTGTCGACATTCATCAACAGAACGTGGCTCAAACTCATCATTCATAATTTCAGTAGCTATTGCGTATGAGAATATGTTATCGACAATAGTTGTCTCACGATTCCACATTTCTTTAGAGTGAGAATAGTTTATAGAAATTTCTTCATTTCTATGTTCTTGTATTCCTTCAGGGATTTCTTCCTCTTCAGGGGCTTGTGTCCTATTAGGGTTTGTTAACTCTTCTGGAGTTAGTTTAGAAGATGTGGAATTATCAATTATTCAAGTATTGTCAATATTGGCACCTATTTGATTTTGTGCCTTTCGTTTCCTAGGAACAGTATTCTTGGCTCCAATAGGCCTACCACACTTCTGGCGTATAATAGATGAATCGATCGCTGCCCACATGGATTGTTCATTGGCAACATCAATCCTTGCTGGTGTAGTGACAACAAGAATGTATGATCTCGTTATTTTTGCTGCATCTATAAATGCATTAGGCATTTGGTTGGCAATATTTTGCGAATGTGTTATTCTTTGCATTTCAATTTCAGATTGAGATGTGCGAGGATCTAAATGAGACATAGAATTCACTTTCCAAGAAAGTTCAAGCCTTACTTTAGGAGGCTTTATCTTTTTCCCTAAAAATAGGAATGTTATCTCATCAAAATGACAATTCGCAAAACGTGCGATAAACAAATCACTCATTAGGGGCTCAAGATATCTTATGATAGATGGTGAGTCATAGCAACATATATTCCCAAACAACGTCGGGGTCCCATTTTGGTGCATTGAGGGGATGCAATTGGAACTTGCACAGCATAACCAAAAGTTCTTAAATGGGATATATTAGGCTAATGTCCAAATACAAGCTGTATTAGAGAGTATTGATGATATGCAGTGGGTCTTAGGCGAATTAACACCGCAGCATGTAAAACAACATGAGCCTAAGTAGAAGTCGATAATTGCGTATGTGTTAGCAATGTTATTGCAATTAATTAGATACACTTTATAAATGACTTTGCCATACTATTCTGGGTATGTACATGTGGTACTAGGTGCTCAACATAAATTCCCATTACTGTACAATAATTATCAAATGTCTTTGAGGTAAACTCACCAGCATTGTCCATACGGCTTGCTTTAATTGGGTAATCTGGAAAGTGTGTCCGTAATCTGATAATTTGTGCCAACAATCTAGCAAATACAACATTACGGGTAAATAGTAGACAAACATATGATCATCGTGTCGATGCGTCAATCAGTACCATAAAGTAGTGGAAAGGTACACTTGGTGGATGAATAGGTCCACATATGTCCCCTTGAATTCTTTGTAAAAATGATGGGGATTCTACACCAACTTTAGTGATGGATGGCTTAAGTGCTAATTGGCCTTGTAAGCAAGCAATACAAGCACTCTCATTAGGTGACAGAATCTTTAGGTTCTTTAATGGGTGCTCATGTGAGTTTTCTATGATCTTATGCATCATAGTAGATCCTGGGTGACCAAGACGGTCGTGCCAAATTTTAAAAAGTTCAGGATCAATGAACTTCTGGTTCATAAATACATATACTTCAACATTCTTCAGGAATGTGTAATATAACCCTGATGAGAAAGCACGGAGATTCTCTAGTACATGTTTCTGACATGAAATATTAGCAGTGATGCATATAAACTCTCCATCCTTTTCACTTAAAGTTTCAATGTGGTATCCATTAAGTCGTATATCTTTGAAACTAAACAAATTTCTTCTGGATTTGCTAGAATATAAAGCATCATAGATACTTAATTAAATTCCGCTTGGTAACATGAGTGTTTCTCTTCTGGAGTCCTCAATTATGTTTGCAAATTCTGATATGATATTTATTTTAGCCTCAGTAAAAGTCAAACCTGATAAATATTTTTTATCCTAAAGAATGGTGTGCGTTGTTGCACTATCTACTATACAAATGTCTCTACCATTACTAGATATCAATGTCTCAGTTTTGAAGTCCATCTTTCAGTAGGCATGCACCGTTACACTTGTTAAGCTTTTCGTGCTGATAGCGTATTGTAATTTAGTTGTGCTATTTAGTAATAATTCAGGAAAGATAAAGTAACAAAATAGATAACAAGGACCCCCAACTTTTCACCGCCTAAGTAAAGGCAAACTCAGAAGCTTTGTCATTATTCAAAATATTATATAAAGCCAATCTCGGAACACAAAATTAAAACAAAAAGACAATCTTACCGTCTGGACTCTCGAGTATTAATAAGCATGACAAATTGGAAGGTTCAAGTAACAACCACCATCTTTTTGTTGATTATTTTGTGCTCAGAACCACCTCTTGCAATGGCTAGGCCTTTTAACAGAAGCAAAATAATACAGCCACCGACGGTAGTGCACCGAATTTGTGTACTGAATGACGTGACAAAATACTGACCATTAATTAATTTTAACTTAATATTAATCAGCGGTCAGGATTTTGCCACGTCATTCGGTGCACTATCGTTGGTGGCTGTAGCATTACTCTTTAATACAAAGCTGCCAAAACTCGTAATTGTGTCACATACAAGAGGTCTGGTTCCACCTCCCAAATCGTCGAGATGTACACATATTCCAAGGAACAATGGAGGAGATTGTGATAAGCACGCGAAAGATAGCGTATCCGCCAGCCATATCCATACTTCACCACACATGTAAATGTAGTTAAATTCTAATTGTTCGTTTACGTTTTCCTTTTCGATTTTCTAAATTTCTGTCCAGTAAAACGTATAATAAAACGTTTGCTGATCAATTTCCTTCTAATTTTCCTCATTTCTGTCTAGTAAAACATGTAATGAACTTTTGGTTATCAATTTCCGATTTTGTTTTAAATAAAAGTAAGAATTTAGGTAAAGTCTCTTGTAGCATGAAAGAGTACTTATATAGCTGACAGAATAAATACAAATTTAAAAAAAAAAAAAATTCAATTATCATTTCATCTCTTTGCCTCTCTTTTTTGTCATAAAACAATAGCTTTCATCTTAAATTAAATTTTTTATCTCAACAGTGAATAGAAATCAACCAGAATAATACTACACCAACAACTCTCTCTCACAAACTTTCTTTCACAACTCTAACGTGGCAGCTCGTAATTAGTCAGTTCACAATGAGTCATACTAATTTATTACAAACTGACCAATTACGAACTGTCAAGTCATGATTGTGAGAAATGATTGTTAGTGTAGTATTATTCAATCAACCATTAACAAATTCGAAACAAATTCCACAAGACAAATAAATCATGTAGTGATATAAAGGCTTATTATGATACTGTAGTTAAAATAATGGATGCTTTTTGTTTTCTATTCATATTTTGTTATTAATTATTTATAATTGTATGCTGTTTCATTTCTCGCTTTTCATTTATTTTTTTTATCTTGTAGAATGTGCAGACAACATTGGGTTTGAAATTTTCATTTTTGTTTTTACTTACACAAAAGGAAAGGGTACATGTACAAGTACAACTACTACAGTACGTGCACTTTTAGAGAACACTTTCGGGAAACATAAAATAATGATACAAGATTGAAACTAAACTCTTTCTTGCCTGTACCAAATCCTCATACTAAAATCAAGATTTCCCCACATGAATTTGAACGAGAATCAAATAAACACATTATATAATTATCAAACTCATCAACGCCCACAAAGTAAATACCTCTGGCGTACGTTTAGGCCGGTGTTTGTGCATCCCATAGGAGAGAGCATCTACACCTGTAACAACACACACTCTCTCTCCAATCCAATGTTAACTGATAAGTGTAATGAATCTCACATCAGAAGCGTATTGGGAAGGTCTTGAGTTTATAAATGGGGAAAGTCCCTCCACCTACTAGGTTAGCCTTTTGGGTGTGAAATTCTCAGCCCGTGACAAGTGGTATCAGAGCAGACCTGATTCGTCTTTCGATGTCCCGCCAAATGCCCATGTAGGGGCGTCCACATGTGATTATGGGTCCACACGAGAGTGAGGTGGACAGGTAGCCAGGGGGCCCCACCTGTGACAAGGGCGTTATATGATTAGGTGGGGGAGAATGTAACGAATCCCACAACGGAAGCGTATTGGGGAGGTCTTGGATTTATAAATGGGGAAAGTCCCTCCACCTAATAGGTTAGTCTTTTAAGTGTGAAACTCCCGACCGGTGACATAAGGCACTCAAGGACCATAGGACGGTATGGTTTACATAAATTTAAAGGGAAATTGCCTCATAAAACCATGTCTAAAGGCTTAATTTCTTCGACAAAACACAAAAACATTTGAACATGCGGTTGAATATCTTATATTTATTTCCATTCACCTAACTTTCATTTGCTCCCCATTCGCTACGTACAAATTTAAAACTCTCAAACAAATTATTATTCAGATAATCACTTTCCTTATCCCTTATACACCTTAGAATTCTGAATTTCTCAGGGTATATAGTGTTTTTATATATTAATTAATTCCTTGATTGGCACATAGAATTTTTTTTTTTTTTTGGTTCATTTGTGACAACCTTCTGCAACTTCATCAGAGAATCTGGACGAAATCCATTAGAGGATGCAAGATTTGGCAGTGGTTCAAGGAATCAAGGTTACGCTTACGCTAATAGAAAAGGCAAAGAGAAATCACAATTTCACATGATAGCAGCCAATAAACCTCGAATGCTGATCAATTATTACAAAAAAGTTTACCCTTAAAATGTAAACTGAAATCATGATCCAATTGTTACTGTCTTTGCTTTTTATATGATTATTCAACAAATTATAATGGAAGTAATATGATATGACTCATGAGTATAAGAGTGAAATTGAATAAAAAAAAAAAATTAGCAAATTAAAACTGTTGATGCGCAATTTTAACACCAACTAAACGCACGTGAGAAATGCTGAGCTAACTTAGAAGACACACGTATACATGAGTATTGAACTGAATAGAAGAGGAAGAACAATGTTTAAAGTGGTTCGGATGCTTAAGTAAGCGAATCCTACGTCCACTGGTATCGTATTAATGTATTTGAGATTAGGTCGCGTTCAGCGAGCTGACTTACAAGAGGTTACAAAGAGAGAGAGAGAGAGAGAGAGAGAGTGTAAATGCTATTCTAGAGAGAAATTAGCTAATCCCACAAACGGGAGAGGATCCTTTTATTTATAGTGGGATGAATTGAGGTAATGATTACTAAATCAGGGAGTGGGTCAGATTGTTGTGCAAATCCTTTCGTCCCGTTGCTCACCTACTTGAGTGATTTACTCGACTCTTATAGGGATTGAACACGTGGATCTTCTCCAGCCTTTCACCAGCTTGGCGCACACCCACTGCACTGGCAGGAGCATGCTGCTTGCATCAGCGTACAATGTGGCTGCGTCTGAATGGCTGTAGAACTTACCTAAGCTCTGACCGCTTATGCTGACAGGGCTCTGCGTCATCTCTACTTTTCCAGGCATAACAGAAGTCCCTTAGTTTTTAAGGTTTGAGAATCGAACCTTGAAAACTACGTATTATGCCTTGATTTGATGCGTTTGAAGAGATACTGATCGATCTGACCTGACTGCAAAGAGGTCAAAGAAACGTTTCCATATAGGCGACCTGAAATGGCTTACTTTCAGGGTCAGCGACCTATTCTTAGACCATGCTTAGTGCCATAACAATGACTGGTTTTCGACCGAGGTCCGTGACCTTATTGCACTTGGCGGAATTTTTTGCTGAAGACAAGGAATCGCGTTGCTTTGCGACTGACATAAAACAAGATCGAAGAGTCACGTCGCTTCACGACTGTCAAAAGACGAAGAGTGTTCTATGTAACGACCTTTTCAGATGTTATCCGTTGCACTTTTGTAGCTGACACATTTAATGAAATATCTTTTGCTCTGACACACGTGTCCTGTGTGCAATAAGTGTCAGCCATGCGCATTAAATGTGAGCCATGCTGAAACGACATTCCCTATCAGAGTATTAAATGCGGATGTGGGCGTATTTAATGTGGAGGAGGGAAAACGAGCCGTCGCTTGAGTGTTTCAACGGAAGGGAACGACGATTTGGTTTCTTGAAGCGTGACAGTCACTCTTCCTTGTTGATTTACGACACGTGGTCGCGACCAACGGTCAGATGCTTTTTTCGCCCAAACGTCGTTTGACTTCGGAAAACCAAAGCGCCACTTCTTCCACTATAAAACCTCAAGCCCACTTCAGGTAATGCCACAATATTCATCTTTTCAGAGAGAGCAAAAATTTTTGTGAGCCCTGATTATGTTTATCAGACTAGTGCGCGCTTGATATTCGAAGTAGGAAGATTCATCTTCTCATTCCAAGAGGTAAGGATGATTTCTCTGCCACTTGTTTTTATTTCTTGCCTTCGATAGTTGTCATGCGATGATAGTCCGCCGTTAGTTGATCGGAGATGGATTATTCTCCTTGGGTTTGAGCCATTCGATGGAGGCTCTAAAATTATTATGTTAGGGTTTTTCTAGGGTTTAAGGGAGGAAGCTTTTTACTTTCCTCCACGTCATCGTACGAAACAGTGTACGAGGACTGAATGATCCCTTGCATGTCACTTTTTTTAGACCACAGTAGAATGTACTCCCCAATGACCAGAATTGAGGAAGGGACCAGTTCGCTTGTGCAGGATGCTCCTGCGGGTCCCCATCAAGGGATCCTATCGATAATTACGGCCGAGGAGATTCAAAGGGTAGTAGACCAATACGCTCTCAGCGTGGAGGTCTTCCGAGATTGGGTACACATAGCTTAGGTCGATCCCTTTCCACCTTTTTGTCAGGTCGATCCTCGATCATTTCAGGATCGCACCATTACAGCTCACGCCGAATGCGTACATGATAGCCGTGGCTATGTACATCGCGTGCGGCGAAAAAGGATTGGGCGAGCTAACCGCACTAGAGCTTGATTGCTCGTACATTCTGAAAAAGAGTAAAGACAAGGATTCCTACTATCTTTCCAAGCGATCTACCATTGAAGCAGGAATACATAGTTACCCGAGCAACATAGGAGCATACAAGACGAAGTTCTTTTTCTTTCGTCATGATGGCTGACAAGCTATTCGCAAGTGTACGAAATCGTGCAAGTAGTAAAACTCGAGTAAACGAGTGTCGAATCCCAAGGGAACTACCTACCAAGTACCAAACTAGTCTATTCTATTGCTATTTGATAAAACGGAATTTTAAGAATGACTTTAATGAAATAAAATAATAAACTAAAAACTAAACAAATGCAGAATTTGTAAACACTTTGAAGTAAAGATCAATAAAACTAAACCTAGGGCATAGATTTCGTACCAATTTAATCCTATGCATTGACATCTGTTGTTAACCTAATCAAGCGTATTCTAAAAGCCAAATCCCCTATTATTCCACTAACTCTCTCTCGAGCAATTAGCAAATTAACCCTTAAGCAACAACCTAAGATATCTCTAAGTTGGATTTAGGAGCTAAGAGATCATTAAGCTCTATGGAATTTACCGAAGCCTCACAGATCGCGGTAACCTATCTCTACCGTTCGCTCAATCTATGGTTTTATGACCTAAGACAAATCAGGTTTCATCTCTCGATCTCAACCTAACCCATGATATCATTCAACTCTCGGGCCCTTGAGAATTGAAAGCATTATGCACAATCATAAAACTTAGAATTAAAAGCTCAATAAGAATTAACAACAATCCAAGTCAACACATATTCATAAATTGGGCTACATCTTAGCCCTAGAAAAGAAAATTAGTTCATAATGAAAATAACACAATCCATCATTCTATTCAATGACATCAGTTCAGGAAAGAAAAAGATAAAACTTCTTTAATCGTTCAATGAGAGCTCTCAGGATCCCGATCTCCAACTTGATAGTCGTCTTCTTCCTCCTCCAAAAAGTCCCCTTTAATTTTTTAAAAACTCTCTTTTATCTCTCTAGGGTTCTGGTCGTGCTTAGGAAAAAGATTAGAAAACTTCGCCCATTCAGATTCGGATTAGGGTAATGAATTAACACAAACCCGTGACCCATTGTTGTGGCGGTAAGAATGGTCACCGCGGCGATCGTTCTTTCTGTCCAAGGCGTCCGTAATCTTCAGAGTTAGATGAAGTCATCAACACGAACATTGTAGCTCTCTGAATAAGCTTTCCAATGCCACCAGAATCGTCGAATTCTGATTTCTACAGCTCAAGTTATGACAGAAACATCGAGGCATACTCATGATAAAGAATTTCCAGATTTTCCGTAACATCTTCGACGTGCCACAACTCCCTCATTTCGACCCTGATTCTTGTGCCGTTTATTCCTACGCGTTGTGAATTCTATCAACATCATTCTTTTCCCTTCAACAACCTGTTTGAGCCTGAAAACACTCAAAATGCACCGTGATCCCATAAATGGTATTTATGAAAGGAATAATCCAATTTCCACACTTTTAACACATTTTTCCATAAATAAATCAATTAAATCACTAATAAAATATAAACATTCAAGCTCTTATCAATGGCATTTTCCATTTTCAGAAGCCGAGTAGGTTCTCCTTTCTTTTGAGTTTGCAAACTTACTTTTGTTCTTCGCTAACGAGCTTTTTGTTTCTTCGCAGTTAACAAAACGACCAGGTTAACGCTCTTTGAGGATCCGGACAGGATCACTACCTTCGGCTTTTTGCCTGAAGAGAGTCACGACGCAAGATTGCTCATGACAATCGCAAATTTGCGGAGGTATGGTTTCTTCAACTCCGAAGCGACCCTAGAGACCACACAAAGCAAGCTTCGTAACCTTAGCTTATTTTTAGATTTTTCATGCAGCGAACTGTTTTGCTAACGATGTTCGTATACAACGACAATGCCTCCAAGGGTGTCCAGATCGCCGCGACCAAGGCACTTTGCCTTCCCCTGATTCGGTGCCACCAGACCGGCTAGAGCGACTCCCAGCGGTCTCCCCGTCGAAGGGACATCGACAGAGGCTCCGGTCCGACTTGCGGGTGCTCCCCAGCCCTCGACTGCCCGCCCTAAGTAGAAAACAATAGCCTAAAGGCTTAAGAAGAGGAGGCAAATTCAGACCGAGGAGTCGAAGTCCGAAACCGAGGCTGTGGGTGTTCAGCCCGAGAGGTTGCAACCTTACCAAGCGTTCTGCTCGGGAGGGCTACCCAGGGGCATGATTGGCATCTCCATTACCCAGAGGGTCCACAGACAAGGCAAAGGGAGGCCGCAGTCCCCGGGAAGAGGTCGGGCAAAGAGCCAGCGGAGGGAACTCTACCTGCTGGGGGCATAAACACACCCGTGCTGGACTCGATGGGGCAACTTCTGGACCATCTGCAGCCGGTGGTTTTCACCCTGCTAGAGTGCTGGCTCGCGGAGGCATTCGAGTAGTTCGTGGCCTCCAACCCCATGGACCTAATGTCCACGTCCTTCCAACACCAGAGCAAGGTAAATGAGATGTCCTCAACGAGGACTTATATTTGCTTTTTTAGATCGTACTAACTCTTTATTCTCTTCGTTACGCAGGCCCTGCTCTTTATGCACCTGTCCCTACAGAAGGTTCAGCTAGGGGCTGCTGAGGGACTAGTCGAGCTGAAGGAAGAGAATGCGCGTCTTAAGAGGGAACTAGAGGCCGCACAAGCAGACAGAGACTCGTCCATCGTTCAGGCGAATTAGCATTTGTCCGAAAGGGATGCTGCACTTCGCACGATGGACTTTCAGAAGGCCGAGCTGGAGAAGCACGGAGAGGAGGTAAAAGAGCTCCAGAGGACAGTGGCCAGACTCACCAAGGAGGCTAGCGAGAAAGACCAGGAGCTGAAAACGACCTCCCAGCGGGCCTTACGAGCAGAGCGGGAAAGGGGCGAGCTGTGGGAGACTACTGAGAAGCAGCGGTTGGCGCTTAAAGCTGAGCTCCAATTCACTCGCAGCAGCATCACTTCGCTAACCGCAGAGATGCAGCAGCAAGAGGCGGAGATCGAGAGGAGGGCTGCAGAATGGACGATTCAGTCCCTCTTCGCCCTTCGGCCGAAAAACCCTATTATGAATCTATCCGACCTCCCTGATGAGTACCGGGATGAACTTGCTTCCATGGCGCGAGCCAAGGATAAGGAAGTGGCTCGGGGACCTGACCTGGAAGAGGAGCATCCGGAGTACGTCCCAGAGGAGCTCGTACTCGATTAGGTGATCCGCGACCATCCTGGGGATGTTGAGGTCGCCTCTCCGGGACCTGGGGACGAGAATCAATGATCTGCTTTTGTAGTCTTTTTCCTGCTCGCTTATGTACTTTCCCTTTTATTAATAAATAAATACATGTCTTTCTTAATTTTTCATGAGTACTTACAATTTTCATACCCTATGTTATACATGAGATCACATTCTAACTGTTTACAATAACATTGGAACAAATCTATGCGAACAAAATTATATACATGGGAAAACGATTACAAAAGAACAGGATTATGCACTTGTTATTTACAAAGATCAAGAAAAGTAAAATCTTTACAAGGAAAAATTTAGTTTGGAATTACTGATAATATGGTCGGAGATATTCAGCATTCCAAGCTCGCGATACTTTGGAATCATTCAGTCTTTTGAGATGATAAGTCTCCGGTCTTATCACTTTGGCAATGCGGTATGGGCCCTCCCAGTTCGGTCTCAAAACTTCTGCACTTGGTTCTCTAGTACCGAGAAGGACTTCCTTTAAAACGAGGTCGTCGACCTAGAAGTCTCTTTTTCTAACCTTAGAGTCGAAGAACATTTTCGCGCGTTGCTGATAGGCTGCTATTCTTAGTTGAGCCTTGCTGCGATGTTCTTCAACTAGATCCAGACTTGCGAGCATAAGCGCCTCATTGTCTGTTTCGTTGAACAGGTCCTTCCGAAGTAAACTGGTTCCTACCTCTACAGGGATCATTGTTTCGCAGTCATATGCTAGCGAAAAAGGGGTTTATGAGGTAGAGGTTCTCGGAGTTGTCCTGTATGCCCACAGAACTTCTGGAAGGTCGTCGGCCCAATTTCCCTTGGCTGCGCCAAGTTTGGCCTTCAGAGTGTGCTTGATGGTTTTGTTGACAACTTCAACTTGACCATTTGCTTGCAGTCTTGTAACAGAGGCAAATTTCTTATAGATACCCAGCTCGTCGCAAAACTACTTGAACTCCTCGCTATCGAACTGCTTCCCGTTATCAGAGATAAGGGTATGAGGAATCCCATAACGGCACAATATTTTTGAAGACGAAGTCCTTGAGCTTTTTGGTGGTGATCGCGGCCAATGGCTCTGCTTCGACCCACTTGGTGAAGTAGTCTACCGCGACCACCACATACTTGACTCCCACTTTACCAACTGGCATGGGCCCGATGAGATCGATTCCCCACATGGAGAATGGCTAAGGGCTGGACATGGTTACCAGTTGGTGGGAAGGAGCTCGCAGAACGTTTGCGAACCGCTGACACTTGTCACATGTTTTAACAAAACTGTAGGTTTCTTGAATCAGGGGCCAGTAATACCCTTGACGAACAACCTTGTTGGCG
The DNA here is from genome assembly GCF_008641045.1 of Pistacia vera. NCBI lineage: Eukaryota > Viridiplantae > Streptophyta > Magnoliopsida > Sapindales > Anacardiaceae > Pistacia > Pistacia vera. The sequence goes on along the minus strand of NW_022196346.1, from coordinate 809,013 downwards.
AGGGATCGTGCGACCGTGCGATTACCATAGATTCCTTCATGTATCTCCCTCATGATATAATCTGCTTCTTCATCGGTTACACATTGGAGAAGAGGGGCGTTAAACCCTCGCTTGTACAGCCGATCTCCTATGAATGTGTAACGAGCAGTTCTTGTTTGCAGGGTTCTTGCCTCGACCTTGTCGTTGGGCAAGATCCCATCTCAAAGATACTGAATGATGGGGGTCATCCAGGAGACTGATTCAGTTGCATTCAGGCCTGTTCGGGCGAACTGATACTGGGGGCCTTTATGAATCGAACAGGAATGCTCTCTAACACGTCTGAATCCAGCGATGAGGCTATCTTTGCCAAGGCATCTGCGACAGAATTGTTGTCCCTAGGAATTTGCGTGATCGTGAAGTGCTTAAACGGCTCGAGTGCGGCCTTAGCTTTCTTCAAATAACCGATCATGTTTTCTTCCTTGGCTTGATATTCCCCCAAAATCTAGTTGACAACCAGCATGGAGTCGCTGTGGATGCTGATCGCGGATGATCCTATTTCTTTTGCCAACCGTAATCCAGTGAGCAGAGCTTCATATTCGGCCTCATTATTGGTCGCTTTGAACCCGAAACGGAGAATGCCATGAATGCGAGTCCCTTCGAAACTTAGGAGGAGAAGACCTACCTTGGCCCTTTTCCTGTTCGATGATCCATCAACATACAAGCTCCAAGTCGACAGGTTCTGAACAGTTTCCTAGGTGGCTTCGCTGGCTTGTTGCTCGGATTCCTCTATCGGCTGATACGAGAATTCTGAGATAAAATCGACAATAGCCTGCCCTTTGATGGTTGCTTTCGGTCTATACTGTAAATCAAATTGACTTAGTTCCATGGCCCGCTTGAGCAATTTACCCGATTCTTCTGGCTTTTAGAGGACTTGCTTGAGCAGGTAACTGGTTATTACATGGATTGTGTGGGTGTGAAAGTAAGGTCACAACTTTTTGGAAGCGATCAGCAGGGCATAAGCCAATCGCTCCATTTTCGGATACCGCATCTCGGCATCCAGCAGACGCTTGCTCGCGTAATAAACCGGCCATTGTACCTTGCTCTCTTCCCAAACTAAAACTACACTGACCGTGTACTGAGAGACGGACAAATACAGGAGCAGAATTTCTTACGGGAGAGGCTTGGACAGAAGATGTGGTTTTTCGAGGTGCTCTTTAATGCTCTAAAATGCATGTTCGCACTCAAGAGTCCACTCGAACTTCTTATTGGCCTTGAGGATGTTGAAGTATGGCAAGCAGTGATCTGTTGCTCTCGATATGAAGCGACTAAATGCCACTATTTGCCCATTGAGACTCTGAACCTATTTTCAGTTGATCGGGCTTTTCATGTCGAGGAGAGCTTGGATTTTCTCGGGGTTGATCTCTATTCCCCGCTGGTTAACCATGTACCCCAGAAATTTTCTTGAGGATACCCCGAATGAGCATTTTAAAGGATTGAGCTTCATTATGTATCTTCGGAGGATGTCGAACATCTCGACGAGATGTGCTATGTGATCTGAAGCGACATGCGACTTGATTAGCATGTCATCAACATAGACTTCCATCGACTTCCCAATCTGCTCGGAAAACATTCGGTTAACCAACTGCTGGTAAGTCGCTCCAGCGTTTTTCAGGCCAAAAGGCATAACCCTATAACAATACAACCCCCGATCTGTAACAAATGGGGTATGCTCTTCGTCCGACGCATACATCAGAATTTAATTGTATCTCAAATATGCGTCCATAAAACTTAACAGCTCGTGCTTGGAGGTAGCATCAACGAGCTGGTCGATCCTGGGTAGGGGAAAACTGTCATTTCGACAAGCTTTGTTGAGGTCGGTGAAGTCAACATAGATCTGCCACTTGCCGTTGGGCTTCTATACTAGAGCCGGGTTGGCAACCTAGCTCGAATAGACCGCTTCCCGGATGGACCCATTCTGAAGGAGATTATCTACCTCGATTTTCAAGGCAGCATATCGCTCTGGATCCATCGCTCTCCTTTTCTGGCGGATCGACCTGGCTTCACTATCGATGTTCAAGGCATGATAAATGATGTTCGGGCTGATCTCGACCATATTGGCATACGTCCATGCGAACACATCAATATTTTCTCTGAGGAAGCTGGTCAGATCAGTAGCGAGCTGGGGGTTGAGATTGCTTCCAATCCTCAACACTCGGCTCTGCTCATTCTGGTCGACTGACACTTCCGATAGATCCTTAACTAGCCCACTGGAAGGGCATTCCTAGATACGAGGATCCATATTATCCTCGGCTGGGCCAGGCTATGGTTTGATCCCACTGATTGCCATTGCTTGTTCGGGAATGCCACGGGGGATGCCTTTCCCCTTGCACGCCATCTACACTGCCCTTACATAGTAGTCGCGAGATGCGCGCTGAGATCCGTTTACTTCCTCTATCCCCGTCGAGGTGAAAAACTTTATCTTAAGATGGTAGATCGAAGTGACTACCTTGAAGCTAGAGGTCGCCCTAGGATGCCATTAAAAGCGGAAGGGCAGTCCACTACCAAGAATTCAGTGACCCTGGTCACCTCGTCAAAGTCACCCAGCGTGACTGGAAGCGAGATCACTCCCTTGGGAATCAAGTGATCCTTGTAAAACCATATAGAGGGATTGAGACGGGCTTCAGGTCGGCCTTATCCAATTTAATTCTTTTGAAAGCTCGCTGGATCAGGATGTTCACAGCGCTTCCGTTATCTACCAACATTCTGTGGACATCGCAGCGCCCTATTTGGGGCGTGATGACGAGAGCATCATCGTGGAAATGATGCAATCAGACTGCGTTTTTTTCAGAGAAGGTGATTTCCTCCTCTTTACGAACCTTTGATGGTCGCCGCGTCATGTTCATCATACGGATAGGGTCGAAATGGGCTACGCGAGCATATCTTTCTTGGGCCCCTCACAAGTTTTCGCCGAGGTGTGATCCCCCAAAGATTATCCCGACGCTACAGATACCCTTACGATCACGACACTTCTTACTCAATTCCTCTCGATTTTTCTCCCTTACGAGAGCAAAGTCATCAATATACTCTTTGAAATGCCTTGCTTGATAAGATCTTCGATTGTCTGTTTGAGAGCTCGGCACTCATCGGTGTGATGCCCATTGTCCCGATGATAACGACATTACTTTTTACTGTTTCTAGCTGAAGGGGGATTTTTTATGGGCTCAGGTTCTTCGAACAAGCCGGCCTCTTCTAACTTGTCAAGAATGGCCAAGACAGATGCATTCAAAGGGGTATATTGATTTCTGTTGCGATTGCGACGAAGAACTGGAGCATAAGACTTCTTGGGCTCAAACCACTGTTTCTTTCCTTTTCGCTGATCATCGTTAGCCCATCGACGATCAGCCCTCCTATTTTCCCCCCAACTTGGCGCACTGCTTGAAATGTCGGGGTCGTGGTGGTGGAGCGCGGCCACGGAGTTCTCAATACGGAGGTATTTCTTCGTGAGACTATAGAAGCGGGTGAGGGAAACATCGTCCTCTGATTGCAGCTCCTTCACAGATCTGTCTGTGGACGAACTCCCGCTATGATGAGAGTCCGAATGGATTCTTCAAGAGTGTGAGCTACTTTATGGAGCTCTCTGTGGAATCTGTCGATGTAAGATTTGAGGGATTCATCCCTCTCTTGCCTTATGTTGCTGAGGTAGCTCAAAGGCATTGAGAACTTCCTGTTCGCTTGGAAGTGTCTCAAGAATGTCGAGCTCATCTGATTCCACGAGCTGGTTGATCCCATCGGGAGCGACCTGAACCATCGCTTGGCATGAGATGTAAGAGTTACTGCCAAGCATTGGTATTTTGCCAAGTCAGAAACTTGGTGAAGTTCCATCAGGTCGTTGAATTCGTACAAATGATCCTACGGATCAGAATTTCCATCGAACGCCCGCATATTGGGCATTCTGAATCTAGATGGGAGAGGGGCGGCTAACACAGCCGGAGAGAAGGGAGATGCCTTTGCGACCTGCCCTCGCTCATTTTGCTGAGCCTTTAGTTGATCTAGAGCTCGTTGTAGCTCCTCAATCTAAGGCAGCGGAGCCTTCTGAGGATTGCTTTCCCCCATGCGGGTTTGACCTTCACGATTGCGGTTGAGGAAAGTACGAAGGTCGGATTCTTTCTCACCTCGGCTGGCAGTTTCGACCGCTCTTGACACACGCTAGTTAGAGTTGTGCGATGGCAATGAATGGTCTGGGGAACCTTCCTGACCTCCGCGGTGGTGCGAACCGACCCGCGGACTGTAGGAACTTCCTGCACGACGACTATCGGGGTCGTCATTTTGACGATAGTGGGAATCTCCCCGCTTTGCACTTTTGTGGGAGTGCTTGCGCGACATGGCACGGGACAGCTCAGGCCTCAACATATCACCGAGTCTTTGTGCCACGGGTTTTCTACCCGGGATATAATCGATGTTCGCTGGTCCCTCGGAGCCTCTAGGCCGGCTGTTCGCCACCTGTTTTCCCTTCCTTTGACACGCTGCAATGCACGCGGTATGGTCTATCGCCCTTTTCCGCGCTTTCATGCCACCAGCAGGCGTTTTTTACGATGGCACCGCCTCATTTGATTCGGGTAGTGCAACCCGATCCAAGCGGTCCAATCTTTAGTTGACCGTTTGGAGAATATTGTTGAACCTCTCCAGGTAGCTTATGACGGCTGGATCAAGCCGTGAACTTGAAGGAATATCTCCCACGAGATTTTGCGAAACTTCCTAAGTGCCCTCTTGCACCTGGGGGATTTCTTCTTTATCATGATTGGTTCGCTCAGGTTCGAATCTGCAAGCCATTTGTTGTTGGACCTATTAGTTAGAGATTCTCCTGATGAAGGACGAATACTAAATCAGGCCCTCCTTCTAGCGCCAAACTGTTGATGCGCGATTTTGACACCAACTAAACACACATGGAAAATGTTGAGCTAACTCAGAAGACACACGTGTACAGGGGTATTGAACTGAATTGAAGAGAAAGAACAATGTTTAAAGTGGTTCGGATGCTTAAGTAAGCGAATCCTACGTCCACTGGTATCGTATTAATATATTTGAGATTAGATCGCATTCAGCGAGCTGACTTACAAGAGGTTACAAGAGAGAGAGAGAGAGAAAGAGAGAGAGTATAAATGTTATTCTAGAGAGAAATTAGCTAATCCCACAAACGAGAGACGATCTCTTTATTTATAGTAGGATGAATTGAGGTAATAATTACTAAATCAGGGAGTAGGTCAGATTGCCGTGCAAATCTTTCCTTGCGTCTCGTTGCTCACTTGCTCGAGTGATTTACTCGACTCTTGCAGGGATTGGACATGTGGATCTTCTTCAGCCTTTCACCAGCCTGATGCACACCCACTGCACTAGCAGGAACATGTCACTTACGTCAGCGTGCGACATGACTGCGTCTGAATGGCTGTAGGACTTACCTAAGCTTTGACCGCTTATACTGAGAGGGCTCTGCGTCAGCCCTACTTTTCTAGGCATAACAAAAACTGATGTATAAAAGCAATTGAATCAAATCAATTCATACCGAGAGTTGTGTATATAACATTATTCAAATGGATGACATGTCAATCTTGAAACAATGTCAATAATTATCTCTTATGGCAAAACCATCAAGTAGGACCATCATTAACTATGCCATTTAAGCATATTCTCAAAATACATATAAATACTCGTTGTGTCATCTGTCTACGGATCGTGAATTTGGTTTTACAATAATTCAACCACTATTAACGGTTAAGTATACTATTACTTTGAAGAGTCAGTGGTCCCCTAATTTTTCAAATTGGAAATATTCAACTAATTTTCTAGGTGTGTTTGTTTCTTTATTTTGGGTAGGATTTTTGAAATCCTACCCAAGATATATATTTTTTCCTTATTATGAAAATCAAATTCTATTCTATTTAACTATTTATAAACCCCTTAAGTTTGTTAATTTAACTAAACACCCCCAACAAAAAAAATTAAAAATTGACAAAAACACCCTCACCCACCCACATTTGCCAGATTCCAGCCACCACTGCCAAAAGATGGCCAGAATCTGGCATAACGGTGCACTACCGGTTAGATCTGGCCGATAGTGCGCCAATCTAGCATTTTTTTACTAGATCCACGGACATGAAAAGGCCAGATCTTTGGCCATAGCTGGTTGTCGACGACGGCCATATCTTTGGCGTTGTTGACGACCAAATGTGCCCAGATCTGGCCGTCAAAGGTCAGACTTGGCGTAGATCGACCAGCCAGATCCAGCTAGTCGTGCGCCATTACAGCGACTTCCGGCCACAGTGATGACCGACTACTAGCATTTAATGTGTGGGTGGGGGTGTTTTTGTTAATTTTTAAATCCTACCTCGTAATAACCACCCAACTCATTTTTTTCAAAAATCCGACCCAAAATAATAAAACAAACACACCTAGATACCCTGTCTATGATAGAAAATTTTCTTATTATATCTTCTCAGGAGGTAGTTTCCAATTTAGCCTATTACGAATAACCAACCAACACTCCAAGAAAACGTTTCTAAGTTACAGTAAGGCCTTGCTAGTAGTCAACTGTGTATGATATTTCATAGATACTGCAAGTGTAACGAAATAAATTATGTAGACATCAAAAGGCCACATAAACAACTATAATTGTTCAAAGAAAAATTTCCCCTGATTTAAGTGAACAATTAAGGAATTTTATTTAAAAAGAGTTTTTAAGCCAACATCAATGAAAATCTGCTAAACTCAAAAAACTAACGAAATCCATTAGCTACAGGGGTCTGGAGTGTCATTTTGAACAAGTGTTTGATTGATAGGTACATGAATTAGGGAAGTGAGCTGCCATGTTAAGCATATGAGAGGTTAGTCTTAGCTTGCTACAACATTTAGGTTATCTTTCGTAGGTGATTTATAATTTATAAATGAAATACAAAGAATATTACCTTTGGTAGAGGATCAGGTGACAACTCAGTCTGGTGATAAAGAGCAATGTTTCAGAAATTCCTCCATTCTGTTTGGCCTATCGACCACAACTGCTTAAAAGGACCTCTGCCAACCAAATCATGAATCCATTTTGCCATTCCATGTTGTGTGAGATGCTAAACCAAGTCCAGATGAATTCAAGGTGGGGAATGAGGAATCTCTGCAATCACAATATGACTAGCGTGTCATAGAGCTCATCCAACTGCTCCATATTCTACAGTTTTTTGTCTCCTGCAGCCTCCAAGGAAACTACGCCATACAAGGGCATTTGGTGGGAAAGGCATTGTAGCTATTATTTTCTCAGCTTCCTTCAGATGTCCATCTTTGGCCAGTAAGTCCACCAAACAATGATAATGATCCATTTCTGGTTCAACCCCATAAGTACTTTTCATTCGGCCAAACAACTCCATCCCTTCTGTCACTAAGCCACCATGTCTGCAAGCCGTAAGCACTGCAAGGACAGCAACCCTATCAGGCTTAAACCCCAAAATTTCCATCTCTCTAAACTTTTCTAATGCCTGATAAGCAAAACCATTGAGTCCAAGAGCTGAAATTAGAGTGGTCCATGTGATTATGTTTCTATCTGTCATCATTTTAAATATTTCTATTGAACTTCCTATGCTCCCACATTTTCCATACATGTCTATTAACACATTGAACAAAAATGTGTCACAACGATTTATGTCAGCCTTTATGATGAGAGCATGAAGCGAACAGCCCAAAGTAAGGTTGCATAGTTTGGTGCATGCACTCAAGAGGCTAACAAATGTACAATTGTCTGGATGGATATCAGCCAGTTGCATGTATTTAAAAAGTTCAAAAACTTCTGTATAATAACCATTGTGAGCACAAGCTGCAATAGCAGTGTTCCAAGATACTATGTCCGGTTCTTCAAGCAGAGAAAGCAACTTTAGTGCTTCATGATACTGACCCAACCTGTTATAAATTCCAGCAATGATGTTAGAGGGGACAACAGCAATTGGTGAGTTGGAAATTGTGGCAAAAGCTATGGCATCTGATATAAGACCATTTTTGGCATATGAACTCATAAGGGAGCTCAATACATATTCATTGCTCTGGTATCCCATTCTTATAATCAAACAATGAAGCTGAGAAAGCTCAAAGGTAAATGATGATTTAAGAACATGAGAAAATGTAAACTCATTCGGTTGGTAACCTAGTTGAAGCATGTCTATCAGTAAAAACATAGAAGTAGAAGAGTATTTATTTGCATAACCCAATATCAACGAATTCCAAGAAACCACATTCTTATCAGATATTTCATCAAACGACAGTTGAGCATCCTCCAAATTATCACATTTCGCATAGAAGTCAACTAATGCACTGCCCACAAAAGCATCACATTCTAAACCAGTTTTTATTATCTTAGCATGGATAGATTTTCCAGACACTGCGATCTGCAGAGCAGCAATAGAATTAATAACATATACAAATGTGGTACCATTTTGAAAATCTTGATCCGAAGACATCCTTAAGAAAAATTCCAATGCTTTTTCAGGTTTTCCGTTCTTTACCAATGCACCAATAATTGTATTCCAAGATACAACATCCCCAACATTCAGCTCGAACATTTTCTCCGCTGAGCTGACGTGCATACATTTCACATACATATTAATAACAGAATTCACAACCAAAACTTCATTATCAAACCCATTTTTAATCACTAAACCATGTATCTGTTCTCCTGATCCCAAATATTGTTCACAAATAAATCCTGATAAAACACCCACAAAAGAACCTTCAGACAAAGGAATCTTTTCCCTGACAAGATCACGAAAGAAAAATATACAATCTTCAACAAATCCATATCGCCCAAAAATAGATATTATCGAATTCCACGTCACTATGCTCTTCTTAGGCATATCCTCAAATGCACAAACCGCCTCATGCAAGCTCTCATGCCTTCCATATAAACCTAACAAAGCAGTCCCTACAAAAGCATCTGCTATAAACAACCCATTCTTCACAATCAGAGCGTGCAACTGAACTCCCTTGCAAAGGTCCAACAAATCACACGACAATAGCCCACCCAGCGTGAACTGGGTCGACCTACACCCACAATTTCTCATATCATAAAACAATCTCCAAGCTTCCCCGACATATCCACACCTACTGTAACTACTAATTATAGTATTAAACGACACTACGTTTCTCTCCGGCATCTTGTCGAACACCTTACGTGCTGATGATAGTTCACCGACTGATGCGTAGATAGAGATGACATTGTTGAAAAGGAAGGTAGTTTGGCTAGAGTTTGGACCCAAAGTGATGACAAGTGCATGAAGAGGTTTGGTGTTGCGAATGGAAGGAGTCTTTGAACAAGATTTTAGTAGTAGTAGTAGACGGTGATGGTGTTTCAAGAAATCTCCGTAAATGTTCATACTTCATAAAGCGCGGGAAAATTAGATATAAATCCCAGCTAATTATAGAGGCTGATGGGTGAGGCTTGAAAAGTGGTCTTTGTTGAGGATGTCCAACCGTTTTGTAAGTAAACCTTTTTCACTTAGGCCTTGGGCCTTGGCGCCATTCAGTTGACTATAGAGATATTATGACCTCTCAGTGGCTGACATATCGTGACCCTAGTTAGTAAATACGGGTACAGCAAAAAAATAGTATAGAAATTTTACGGGTATAATACGACAAATGGTAAAAAATACGTTTATAAAAATTTGGCTATAAAATTCGGATACGAAAAAAATACGGTACGGGTATATACGGGTTTAATACAGTGCATTGTCAATAATACGTTTTGAAAAATACGGCAATATCAATCTTAGTTTTAACACTTTTATAGACTACCTAGTTAAAATCAACATAACATTTCAAATGCAAATCAACATTTCAAGGGTATTACATAAAAGAACCAGAAATACAAGATACTAAACAGAACATTTTCATCACCATTCAAGCCCAGAGGCACTCTTTTTTCTTTCTGTTTAGCTGGAGATTTCAATAGACTTGACCTCAGGTTTCTTCTCTTCCTATTTCGGCACAGTCATAGTAAGCACACCATTCTCCATGCTAGCCTTGATCTGATCCATCTTAGCATTCTCCGGCAACCTGAACCTCCTCGTAAACTTCCCACTGCTCCTCTCAATGCGGTGCCACTTATCATTCTTCTCCTCGTTCTCTTGGATCCTCTCTCCACTTATCTGAAGAACACTTCCGCCTTCAACCTCGACTTTCACTTCCTCCTTCTTTAGCCCTGGAAGATCAGCCCGGAAGATGTGAGCTTCTGGGGTCTCCTTCCAGTCAATTCTGGTGTTGGCAATGGCTGAGGTGTCGCATGCAGATGAGGGTGCATTAGCAACCGTGGTGGTGAGTGGGAAGCCTTCAAAAGGATCCCAAATGTCAAGAGAGAAAGGGTCGAACACGTTGCTCCTGCGGCCACCGAAAAGACTTAGAGCCATTGTGTAATTTCTAAGTTTTTCGTTTGTGTATTATAAATTCTTGCTTGATTGATGAAACTGATTGTACTAAGTACGACTATATATAGCAAGCAAAAGAGGAGTCTGGTACATTCACGGCTTTCTTAGGAAATCTTTATCTAAACAGAGAAACGGAGAGAGTTCTGTAAGCTTCTACAGTTTTCTTTTTTCGTGTCTCTGCAACACGCCAACATCGAAACACTAGTGCCATCACTCATCTTCTCGAGTCGATTGCTTAAAGCTGAAAACGTGAAGATTTGAGGAAGAAAAGCTGAAGAAGAACTGAAGTAAGGAAGAACCGAAGAAGAACTGAAGACCGAGATTTGCTTTAATTGTTAGTTAAAAACCCACTAAACGACGTCGTTTTGGGGGTGACCTTTTTTTTTTTCAATAATTCGCGAATTATACGGGAGGGCTTAAAATACACGTATAATTCGGCGGAATTTGCAAAATTCGTATACGTGCGTTTTATACGCGAATTATATGGCTGTCCGTATAATACGCGTTTTTACTAACTAGGATCGTGACATGAATTTCTTTTAGCAAAATAAATTGGTCTCGTTGACTTTTAATACTAATATATTCTGATCTCATTTGCATTAACTTTTGGATGTCATTGCATTATAATTTTCTATATTAATATTTCTTGAGTTGATAACAAACTTGTACAAAAAAAGTGAACATGAGGACTATATACCACTTGTAAAGTTATAGAACTTTGACTTAATTATGTACATACTGTTATACGGGATATCGTTTAGGACCACTGCCGAGGTTTCAGTTTGAATCACTAAAAACCCACATGTGTCGAGTACAAAGATAATGTAAAATGCATTCAGCCATATGATAAAGATTTATATATGAGAATGATGATATGGATACTAAATTACTAATTGTTTAAACAATTTCTTCTGATTTTAACATATAATTAAAAGACTATGAAGGGGCTAAAACCAGAACCAGAAATACTTCTACTTGATGTACTTTTTCCTTCTATTGGGTTGAGCCACCGACGTAGAGTACTCAAATGATTTATTATGAGTTGGGCCAAGTGGCCAGAACTTAATCTGAAACTAAATAATATGTATTAAAATGCAAGTGCATTGCCTTTATAGGTCAACTAATATGAAATTGAGAAGTGGCGATCAGTACTTAATTTGATGACCTAATACAGTGGATGATTTCATGCACAGTAAATGAACAAACTCTTAACTGAAAAAGACCGCCTATGAACTTTTTTTTTTTTTTTTGCCCTTTTTTCACAAGTAGAAGTACCTTTTTGAACCAACAATATGATTTGAAATATCTAGGAATAGGTGACGTTACAGATTATTGCATTACTAGAGTTAGCTGGCGATTCAAAATCACAGATAAATTCTGAAAATGGTCATGTTCCACCTCCGTAGCTCATGCATCGATTGAATAGCGCGGCGCTCTGCTAGAAGTTCATTAAAGATAGATTCCTAGTGGTGTTTGGGGTCTGGTCCTCCAGGACTAATTCTCTTGGCGTCACTATAGCTAGGGGCAATGTCTTCATTCCTCATCTTTGCCTTGAGTTCATACGATTTTTCTAGCAGTTCTTGCAGAACTCGGGTTACGTCTTTCTTCTCTGGATGGAGCTGAAGATTTCTAGCTTCAAACCTTGAGAATGTAAACAAAAGCAAAGTGAAACATATGCAGAACTTCAGGCTAGCCATATTCCTCCTGAGGCTCTATAAGCTGTAGCTATATTGTAGATTAGTAATTCAAACTTGGAGAGCTAGCTCCTTATATAGCTATTGATCTTCTTATCTTTTGGATTTATATTCAAACAAAGTGGGAGTCAAATGGTGTATTTAGTTTGTCTTGTTTTGTAGTGCTGCCCATGTCGAGTTCATATCAAGAGAACAATTTTTTGATGGCAGTAGCCAATGTCTAATCACATATGAGCTGTCCAGTTCATTAAATTCTCCAAGGATGAAAATATATATTCCTAGGACTTCAAATTTCAGAAGCACTTTAGTTCAACCCGCATTGTCGTCAGCATTAAGTGTGGGTCTAGTCAGTTGCTAACTTTTGGTTTCGGTGACACTTCTGATGTTTTAAGGGTTGCCCTTCAATGCAACTTTCTCCGCAAATGTTTCCCCTGAGATTCCGAAGGGACAAACACGATTAATTTGGATTCCATAAAGCAAATGCACATTGCCCCCACTCAATAATTTTGCATTATGTCAAATACTTTAGGCTTTTACTGCTGCCAAACAACCGCTGGCTAAGTTAAGTTTTGTTTTCTTGTGTATGGTGCAATGCACTAAACACACAACACAGAGAGATTAGCTAGAAAAAGTTGGATGGATCGGTTTTCCTATATTTCATGCCATGAACAATCACGTTTATTCATTATTGTATAACAGTACAAGAACCGAAAAAAACTGTAAAGCTATGCCTATAGCACACAGTTCACTGTTCAGTACACACTTTTTTTGCTCTCTCTGCACATACAGTTACACAAATAGACACACTCAAAAACTACAACTAAAAGGTGTCTTTTTTTTTTTTTCACAACTACTAGTAGAAATAAATATACCGATTCCAACAGTAATGATGATCTTTATATTTCCGGTATTCTTCTATATATATGTAGCCGCCTGCGGTTTTGCGGAGGCCTCTTGTCTTGTTTATACACATTAGCTACTTATTTACCTGCATATATCCCAGTTGCCAAATAATTCTCTTGTCCTTTTTCATAAATAAAGTCCTTTTCTTTGAATGAGGTCTCCTGTCTGCGTAATCTCTGATGGCCAGCCCGCAGCTTAAATATTTTAAGTAATTTGGTTTATCCAAACCAGTTTGGTATCTCCTCAACTTATTGCCACAGGGCCATTATCATCATGTTGATAAAGGATTCAGATGATTATACAATAACGTCTATCTATAATATTCAGTAACAATATTAATTGATATTGTAAGAGCTAAATATTCAAATATTGTTCAACATTAACTTGACTGAAAACACACGATAGATGTATTACATTTAAAGATGACTTCAAAAATGGATAAGATCATATAAGAAGCCTCACTGTGTTGATCATAAACAGCTGGGAAATACTTAATGTAAAGTGAGATCAATAGTGGATAATGTACAAATGCATGAACATGATGATCCAATCAAGTTGACAAATAAACAGAGTATACGATTAGTGATATATAGCCTTCGGCCCTTGCCTTAATTTATATATTATATGATGCTGATGACATCTGCGAGTGCTAGTTACTGGATAATGAAGTCACTGCAAGAGATAGAGACCGCCATGATCGATGTGTCTGTCATTTTAATTTTTTAATCTCAGGAGCAGCAATTTATCTGAAATTTTAGAGGCTTTAATAAGCCTCTTACTTCCTACTAAGTAGTGCATTATATATTAGAATCCCACTACAACAATTATTCATTATTCTATGCAACTTGTTTTCCAAAGCATCCAAGTCTTCCACTATAAAGTGGTTAACTTTCTTTTTAATGTTTAATCATTCTTTCTGAAATTCTCCATATAACGTCCCTAACACCTCATTCTTCTTCGTGCTCTCCAACACCAGCAGAATCTGAAGATAAAGCCTTCTTTATTGAACTACAAGATATAAATAACATAAACTTAATTATATTCAAACATAATTTGAAATGGTACCACCCTTTGGTTGTCTAGTAGTTGAATAAGGATTCTTTGTGTATTATCTAAAAATTCTTGATTTTGATTCATCTCTTTTGTTAATAAGGTTGATCATTAAATATTTATTCATCCGTTAACTTCATAGCCTTATGTATTAATTGAGGAAAATAAAATTGAAATTGTAATTAAAATCCAATTACCTTAAACTCAATATTTTGAATTACATCAATAATCAATTGATACGTTCATCCGTTCTGAATATAATATTATTTATGATTAATTTTGGTATCAGCAATATTCTTTCAGTCTAAGAATATCTAAGAATCTATAAAGCAAAATATTAAATTATAATCTTATTAAGTGGTGGGCTCGGCTTCCGCTTACGTATTCAATATTTTTACAATTTGGCGACACTCAAAACTAATTGATTACATGAAAGTAGAAGTGGGCTGGAGAAGTCAAACCCTTATTAAATTAAAATATGAAATTGCTTATGATTTTCATCCGTCTGGCTCGCGACTATGAATTTTTAATAAGGTTAATGGCATGGGCGGAACATAACGAAGACTAGGCCGGTTGCTTAAATAAAATCGAATAGATAAACCTCTAATTATTAATTAATTTATTAAATACTTTATTAACTAATCTTGTTACCCAACTTATATTCTTCTAATTACCTATTAAAACTTCTAGAATATGAGTATTTCATCAAGATTCTAATTCTCATCTCTCTTTACACCTCGATAGATACTCTGTTAGCATGCCTTAGAGTTTGAAATTAAGTAATTAATTTAGCATATGACATATTTTCTGGAATTAAATTAATAAATATGGAGTTAATTTACCAACTATTATCAGCATATGAGATTGGAAATTAAGGATAAAAAAGTTAAATACATCTAACTGATTACATGGATTGGGATTTTATTTAAATAAATCAGATAAAATTTTGCATCGATTATAGCATATCAAGAACAACATATGAGAAGAAAATTTTCTCATCCATATAAAAAACTGTAATACCAGAAAGAATCTAAAACTAAAATCAGTAATTATATGAATTATCTGAACCCCATCCTCAATGACTTGGCGCTATTCATCTCTTCTCTTAAATCAGGATCCTCAGTAGCTCTTCTCTTCCGAGGATTTGAAGTAATACAGACAGAAACAGACGATAAAGGGGATAATGTGAAATCACTTTCTTGTGCTGAAATGTCGAAGAGATTGGAGATGTCAGCGAGAGGCCTTCTTAACCTTCGCTTAAAGGTTTTCTTGAAAGATGGGGCAGGAGGGTTAGTTTTGTTTGCAGGGAAAGGAGGGATATTTTCTTTGTTGTTGGCCATATTAGAGAAGGTTGATAGAAGAGAATGAAGATGGAGGAGGTATTTGTAGTGATGGGTAATTGGTTCATTTTGGAGGGATGATAAAAATTTGGCAGAAGGTTTTTTAATGTTTCTACAAATCTGAAAATTTGGATTTAAGAATTTTGAGTTTCAAGGAGGGAGTTAAATTTTATGTTTTTGAGTTGTGTCTGAATTGTTATTAGTCAAAGGAGGGAGTTTTTCGTTTTTGGAATTTCAGAATACTAGAGGAATCTGACAAAATTTGGGCGCCTAGAATGGGGAGCCAAAACAGATGAAAGCCAAACCTGGGTCTGAGTTGGGTTGGGATCGGGTTTGCCTCCATTTTCTGAGGCCTATAACAAAAGGTTTATTTCGTTTTGAGTCTGGGCCGCCAACTAAGCATTAAATTTGTGAATAAGAAATTAAATACTTGCCCTAATAAGAGGGCTCGGTTGTCTAATTCTAATATACAACAAATTAGTATAATATGCATTTATAAAAAGGTAAAAAAATATTATAACAAAGTATCAAGTGTTAATAATGTAAAGTTTTGATCAAGCAACCATGGTTCACATACTGCACCTTAAGAATTTGATTTATAAGACATAAATTGTTAACAATTTATCTATCTTAGTTTAATAATTTCGAATATATAATTAATTAAATTTGAAAAATGGTTACCATAGACCCTCTTTAGATATACTCTAAATTAAAATAAATTAATATATTTATAATAATCAGGATATCTGATATTATATATATATATATATATATATATATAGAAAACGTTCTTTCTAAAATATTTCATACTTTTATTAATTCTTAGAGGGAATTTTAATAATTTTTTTACCAAAAAAGTTCCTATTTTTTAATCATTTGAGAAACATTGGCTACAAAAATATAAAATTTTATTTAGATCAATGTATAATATAACGTTTTTGGAATTAAAAATTTATTGATGCCTTAATATTAATAAATTGTACAAGAAGTGAAAACTTTTTATTTGATGTTAAAGTAAAGAGCAAATAAAGTTAAATGGCCACCTCCCTTACGTGGGCCTGATATTAATTATAGATGTAACTTACAAGGAAGTTTAAGAATAGAGTGCGGCCTCTTTTCTTCTATAGCCCATAGGCTCAATGGGCCTGTAATAAATCCAATTAATAGATTGGTTGTACCAAACTGAAAATTTCTCCCTTACAATACTCTTTTCTTTTATAACTGTAAACCTATGTTTATTAAATATTTCTTTAATTTCTTCTTTCCTATAAACACTTTTGACACTATACATGTATATACATAAATCTTGATTTATTTATTTACACAGTTTAAATGTTTTGGACAAACAAATAAAAAGTGATTTTCGTTTGGATATCGCATGAGTTTATTTGTCTTTCACCATTATACTTATTTAGAGCAAGTAATTTTCAAGACACAATACTTTGATTCAGGTTATTATTCATGTTGATACAAGGTTTGCACCAACTAGAGCAATCTAATTGATCTTGACAAAATCAGAACTGATGTGTGCGTGATTATAGGTAACTAGCAATGTTATGAATGAAAAACAGTAAAATAATGACACAAATAGTTTTTAAAGTGGTTCGACGAGTTAAACTCTTGAGCCTACGTCCACTGTTATTGTATTTGCTGTGAGAGCTTACAATAATATTCTTAGAACAATTTACTAACCTCTTTCTCATCGTTGGAGAGAGTTTATATACAGATTTTGTATAAAAGAAAGAGCGAAAATAAAAGGATTACAATTAATATTAAAATGCAACTTCTATATTCTCGCGATTGAGTATTAAGATTTAGCCAAGATTGCTATCAATTTGATCATTTTCGAGATATCCGGGATCTAAAGTTATCTGTGAACTGGTTGAGCAACTATAGGGATTAGTCGCGATTAGCTTGTGCTAGGTCAAGCTATAATTCGACGAGCTTATGCTGAGTCGGACAATCGAGTGAGTCTAACTGATTATGGATCAAGCTATAACCTCATAATTCTCTGAGCTTAATGGAAAAATCATACACAACAATTCATATTGTTGATTTTTATCTAAATAATGACCTAAAAGAATGCCGATTTCATAAAAGAGATGAAGGTCTATATTATTTGACCATTTTACACAGTGAAGAGATAGAAATGGAAATTCATGGAATGTGAGTGTTTAAAATTGAAATGTTCTTAGTGTTGCGTGTTGGCTTTTGATGCCAGCCCATATGTACTCATCTCATCATGTTTCAGTAAAATCAAAGTCATGCGCATTTTGAATAAAGTGTTACATTATAGATACATAAAAGCATCGACTATTCAATTCTCACGCCTTCTTTTAAACAACTTGACTTAATTAAAATAAATTGTCATAATCTTTTACATTTTTAATTTCAATTCAAAAACCTGATATATTATGCTTTTGAAAGAAAACCCATAATTGAAAATCATTTTAATTATAGAAAACAAATTGCATGAGTAAATGTTACGAAGTGTCTCTTTACAAAACCAATGCCAAGATTGAATTGAACTGTGATATTTCTTTGTTATAAAAGTCCCAGGTTTAATAAAATTTCAAATCAAATTGGTTTGACAATAGACAGACGGTGACAAATACGGCTAAGAAGATAAGAGAATAATATTACAAGCAAAGAAAGAGTGGACGACTTTCTGTAGGTTGCAGTTGCACTCTTGCTTCGTAAAACTTTCACCATCACAATTGGATTTGGGAAATCAGCTAAAGATGATTTGCTAAGCAGTGACCTCATCCTCACCGGATTTCATCTATACATTTACACTAAAAAAACAAAAAAAATGTTTTGCGTCTATGCAATATGCCCATTTTGCTCCATCCCATCCTCACCAAAATCAATTCGTTTGAGCAATTAGAAAAGATTTAATCTAATTTCCTTTCAAAATCTTGAAAATCATAAGTGCATGGTTACCATTTAATTAAATGGCTTTGGGTTTGGTAAAAGTTATAAGTTAAGGAGCATTGCATGATTCTTTTAGAGTCTTACCTTTGAAAAGAGGAAGGAATGTTGTAAAGCAAAATAAAGGAGAAAAAAAAACTCAAAGCAACTTCCATGGTTGATGACAGTACTGAATCATATTTGACAACTCTCTCTTCTCCACTTGCCTAGTCATTATCACCAGTAAAGATAGTACTGGACCTACCATTGGTATAATTATTGGAATCATCCATCCAAACTTTTTGCACCCATCTATATATGCTTATGTTATTCAACTCTCCAAATTGCGTTATGTTTATATATCGAATTCCATGCCCCGTCGTAACATGATAAATTAATACAAATTTTGATTTTATTTGAAAAGATTTATAAATCTTTATTTATGTGAAAATAATAGATTTATAACCACTCATCCTTTGTTGCTTCTAAAACTTATCCATTTAAGGTCGAATTCCCACTTTGAAAATTAATGCTTGATTTGTGTCGCCAGAATTTGATGTTCTGTTGAGTTAATTAACATTCTTATATTAAAAACTGTAAATCTTTCTCGAATTTTACAGTATATATATATATATATATATATTGGTATAATAAAAGTCGTTGTGAATGAATGATAGCAACAAGACTTGGGTGTAATGTGTAGAGAAAAGTGGTTAACTGATGATGAAGCTGTGTAGCCATGTCAATGAAATTAAAGAGATCTGATTAGATGTTCATTAAAAACCACAGCTTCGTTGTCCTCATCTCTGTCCCTCTTGAAGGTGGTTTGTGTATATGAGTAATATTACATTTACAAAGTCTCCATACAAAGATACATATACAAAGTGATGTGTCATACAATGATTAGACACTGAATTTGACTTTAGTTAAAAAGTTGATTTTATAAATTCACTCTCCCAGTATGACACATCATTTTGTATACACATTCTTGTATGAGGACTTTGTAAGTGTAGTATTATTCTTGTGTATATATACAGCACTGCATAGTGTATACAGTGAATGAGCTAGCTAGGTGCTGTCGTTTTTACAAGTGGGACGCCCGCCATTTGATTGGCTCTGCATGCATGCGCAATCAATTAATGTTAAATATACAAAAGACTACTCTTTTGTATATAATGTTGATTGTGACAGCAACTGCTTTCCCAATTAATATTATTAATTCTTGATAATTACTCATCTTTTGCTTATGCAACTTGGTTTTCACCAAGACCGTCAAGGAGAAAAACAAATTTTACCTTCTTGGATACAACTCCGCCGCTCTCTTTCAGGTACGACAGAAATCAGTATTAATTAATTTTGGAGAACTTTGTTGCATGGAATCTGCTGAATTTTTTTTTTTTTTTTTTTTTTAATTTTCTCATTACACTAGGGTTTACTCTGAAAGTTGTCGTTAAACTTTCAGATTTTCATGCTTTCCTTCATAACCTAGAACTAGAATATGATGTGATTATGTTGAAACTTTAGGTTGGTACCTTTGAGTAGAGAGAAAGAGATAGGTAGCAAGCACGGCTTTTGGTGTATGCATGACATGATGTGCTTGTGGTTGCCCTAAAGTTAATACTTTGCAATATATATATGTAACATGTGTAGGGTAGCTAGATGCATGCTTGAAGTAGAATGTGTGAGAGATTGAAAAATGTGAAAGCCACATGCCGTGATAAACAGGACGATCGTAAAAAAACAAACAACAAAATAACAACTTGGCAGTTTGCTCATGTCTCTCTCTCTCTCTCTCTCGCTTCATAAATTGCTGAAAACAATCTCTCTATCTTCTCTCATACTGCTACCTACTGTCTCTCCTTCGACCTCTTCTCGTTCTCACCTAAAAAACATACACAGAAAGAGAAATAATACAGAATAAGATCAGTGGGACATTAAAGTCATAATTCTTGGATCACGAGCTTGATTGGTGGTTTTCACGTTTTACACAGATTGAAAGAAGATCAGGGTCCCCCTGTCATTGTCCTTTTCTAGGACTGCAACAAATCTATACATGCTCCACCTCTCTTTTCCTTTCTATCGCATGCTTGGTTACCTTTCAATTTTCTGTCCATTAAAAAACCCAACCCAAAAACAGTGAAACATGTACACCACTTCCCTCAGTCACATAAATTATGCAACTTCATCATATACTTATTACCTGTTTGCCATTTTTTTGTGAAAGCAAAGAATAAGTTCATTTATTCGCCCAAAAAAGAGTATGTATCGATGATAAAAGTTATCAAAACTTCAAGACAGATGTTCTGTGTAACTCCAGTCTAGCTAGAGAATCTGATGCAATGATAATTAAATATTTGATAGATATCGACATTTACAGTTTTACATGAAATTCAAAGCTATCTCCATGATAAAGTTGTATGAATCTTAGAATGCTTTAAAGTTCAGCAGTCAAGGGTTATATATATAAGTTAGCCTCTTAAATCTTGAAGTCATATACCATCACTATCATGGCAAGGTTTGGAAATTGACTCTGTACTGTGCGCATGCTAGGTGTTGTGTTGTGTACGATCACATTCAAAAGCTGATGAAGAGAAGCCACCAAAAGTCCAAAATACAAGTTTTTATAAACAAATTAAATCTAATTTTAAGTTACCTTCTAGCTCAGACGTGTTCCTCTTTAGAATTTAATGTAGCTGAAAATATTAAATGTAATATCAGATCCTAATCTAATTTAGCTGTACCATGCTATGTGTTCAATATTAAATGGTCAATTAATATGTATATATATTGTCAAAATTAGATAACACGAAATTATTATCATCCTCATAATTGCCATGGAAATATATCTATAATTGAACCAGTCTTTAACTCCACCCTCTGATTGTAACAGCATGCATTAACAATTTATCAACTAAAGTTGTACACCATCGAAGAGCGATAATTCAAAACTCTAATTGCCTGTCTCTTTGCCTAAAGTAAAGGTTTATACCTAATTATATTATCTCTCTCTCTCTCTCTCTCTCTCAATATATATATATATGAAATGGGTGATATCCAAATAGACCGTTAATATATGTATAGCAATCTTTGGAAAGTTAAAAATGTGAAAGGTGTTTATATAATAATTTAGGTTTCATAATAGGGTACGTAGCCTTTATATTTTTTTATAGACTAACCATTTATGGGGTTTGCTAAGTCACAGGGGGCAGCATTGCCCAATTTTGGGTCACTATAATTAAATAATAAATAGTGGGAAAAGAGTGGAAAACCCTAAAATACTTTGCATAATGCATACCTTTAATGGAGACGAATAAAATATCCACGGAAAAGAAGAAGAAAAAAGGGCAGGTGATGTGACAAAATGAAATATGGTGGTAAATGCTTGAATGGAAAGTTTATGGTATCAAATCAAATCACTCTCAATTAGGTAGCAGTGAGTATCATACAATACAAGTGCCTCTATTTATGTAGTTAATTTTCTTCTGATGATTTATTTTGCCGCTGCACCGCCTTTTATTTATAAAAAATTAAATTAGAAAAATGGGATAACAATTTTACTAGAATGACCCGAGCTGTTAATTAAGTTTAGAGAAATAAAAAAAAACAGGTGTCGGAAGAGAATGAGATGGGCGGTTGATGATGATCCAAGCATTTAATAAAGGAAGTCGATGAAAACGACAGCAGCTAGGGCGCTAGGCCCTTTCTTTCTTGTAATGAGAGAGAAAAGAAAAGAGTCCTTGCAACGAGGAATCGTGGCCACTTTTAAATCTCACATTCCTCGAAACCCCCTCCTTTCCTTAATGTTCATATCCCTTAACTTGTTGTAACCAAAACATCAAGTCATCAACACCTGCTGCTGCTGCTGCTTCTGCTGCTGTTTTAGAGGCAAATTATCCCTTCAACCTAAGTCCTAACCCTGCCTCGCTCTAATACTAAATACTATTGCTTCACACACATATATCTTCCATTCAATTTTTATTACATAAACTAAACATGTGATAACAACTTTAAAATATGCTTGATTGATTTTATACATGACTTAACTTGAAACTAGTTGTTTATATTTAAGGTTTAGTTTAATGTTTAATTATAAGCATGATAATATAAACTTCTGACATGACTGGCCAAGTTATTGAGAGCACTCAACTTAAACAAATAATAAGAAAATGGGTTATTCACTTATAACTTGTGCTACTTATTATACCTAACATGAATCCAACTGCATGTATTCATCTCTGCATAGAATTCATATAAATGGGATTTTTTATCTCTCTCTAATGTAACTAAGTTCCTATCAGGATTAGGGATTGCATTAATTTTTTAAGTTTAAGCTTATTGTTTTTCCAAATTATGGTAAGAATGATTCTGAGACTGAGAGTACACTCAGACTCAGAGAATTGCATGCGCGGGAGGAAAAGGAAATTATATTTTGTCGTTTCTTTTTGATGAAACCATACATACATAACATAACATATATTAATATTGGATGTGGAACTAGAAGGAAAAAAAAAAAAAAAACAGTACAGAGAGGAAAGAAACCAGAAAAGCTGTTGGATATCATAATCAAAGCCTTCAAAGGAGTGGGTGAGAGAGTTGGCCATTTTGGTCATTTCCTTATCGACCATCCATCACTCCAATTATAACTCCATCACCAACGATCTTCATTAACAAGTCTTAAAATAAAGTCATAATAACCAAAGAGAGAGAGAGAGTACTAGATTCTAGATAGGGTTCGGTTAATTTGAGACTTCTTGTTAAATTCTTTACATATTTTTATGTTTTATGTTGTGGAGTTGAGACTTGAGAGTGGGATGTCAAAATATCTTTAATCTCTCCTGCCTGCCACCCTTTGCAGAAGCATCAACCAGTAGTACTTCTCATAAGGGTAATTTTTTTTTCCCTACTTACCTCTATGGCACCAATCCTTTTCCGTCACTTCTTCTCTTCGTCTTCTTAAATCATATTCAATCTCACTTCATATCAACGGCAAACTCCCCTACTTACTGATCCAGGGTCCCAAAATCCTATGGTTTTTGATTTTAATATAATTTTTGGTTTTCGTTTTTTAATTGGATATCACCCAAAAAGTTAGTGGTGTAATTCGTAGTTTTGTTTTTGCAGCCTACATAGAGAAACCCACCATCTTGCCTGCTTCATTTTGCTCTGCTAAAATAGAGATAGATGAGTTCGTTACAAACTTTGGGTTTATAAGAAACTGGATTTGATATCTGATATATTTTGTTTGTATTTTCATTCTGGGTTTTGGATTTAGTGGTAGTGTTGGGGTATGCAATCTGCAGAAATACAATGTCAGATTTTTTTTTTTTTTTTAGGATCAGCGGCCTTAAGAGAAGTATCAGCTTCAGGGTGGTAGCAGTTGCAGATGGATGAAGAGTAGCAAGCAAAAACAGCAGCTCGAGTGAAAGGCCAGGCAAAGATTTTGAGCTCTACAAGAAAACTGTAAAAAAAAAAAAAAAAAAAAAAAGTCTTTTTGAAGAGCAAAATCTGAACGTCTAGGAATCTGGATTTCCAGGGTAATCATCAGCCCCCTCAGAGGCCTGTCCACCAAATTAGACACCTAATACCACAAGAAACACAGCAACAAAATCCAGGCACGAGCACTCCCCATTTGCAACATCTTCAACCTCAAGAAAACCAACCACCATATGGGCAAGGGCAAGAAGTAGCAGCCAACAGACAGTCTTTGAAACAAACCAGTACTTCAAAATATAAAGAAAGAATGGGCATGAAGGGCACTGACGGAGAAATAGTTCAAGTCCAAGGAGGTCACATTGTTCGATCCACCGGGCGAAAGGACCGCCATAGCAAGGTCTATACCTCAAAAGGTCCCAGAGATCGGAGGGTCCGGTTATCAGCCCACACTGCCATTCAATTCTATGATGTTCAAGACCGGCTAGGCTATGACCGACCCAGCAAAGCTGTAGATTGGCTTATAAAGAAGGCAAAGTCTGCCATTGACAAGCTTGCTGAGCTACCGCCATGGCACCCAAATGTTAGTAATACTGCTGCCGATGCTATGGTAGCTGAGCCTAATCTAGGCTCAAGTGGTGAAATACCAATACAAGATCAATCAGAGTCACCTGGCTATAGCTTTCAGATCCATAGGCAATTGGGTGATAACACAAACAATGATTCATCTTTCATCGCGCAGCCTTTAGACACTGATTCTATAGCTGATACCATAAAATCTTTCTTCCCAACAAGCACTACAAACTCATCAATCAACTTTCAGAACTACCCAGCTGATATAATCTCAAGAACTACAAACCACACTGAAGATCTTGGCCTATCACTTCATTCCTTTCAAGACTCTGGTCTAATTCATGGTCAGTCAAGGGGAGATAGAAGTCACACACCTTCAACTGATCAAACCCTCTTCGCAGGCTCAGCTTCTGTGGGGTTCGACGCCAACTTTCATCGAATGGTAGCTTGGAACAATGACACAAGCTCAGAAAATAGAGGTGGTAGTTTTATGTTTAACTCACCGTCGTTGTCACAACAAGCAGCATTAGCATTTTCTCAGAGGGGACCCCTTCAGTCCAGTTTCACGCAATCAGTTCGGGCTTGGGATGATCTTCCTATTGGCTCCACAGACCACCAAAGAACACATGAAATTCACCAGTCTTCAATTTTTGGCAGTCGCTTTGTGTCTGATGGATTGCAAGGGTTTAGCATTCCTGCTAGAATTCATGGTGAAGAGGAGCACAGTGAAAGGCCAACCTCTTCTTCTCCCAATTCTCACCATTGAATCTGTCCCAAGGTAATTGTTTCATTTTCCAAAATTTATGCTTATCGTATGAATGAAAACTAGAGTCTTAATCTTAGAATAAGTGTCGTTATGAACAAATTAATTAAGTGATTATTTCACTCAAACCCTATAAGCAGATATTTTGTTGGCTTGAGCCTTATGAGTGATATATATCCATTATTAGCATTAATCAATTGCAAAGAAGAACTAGAATTTTAAAGTTTTCTGGGGAATTTCTTGGAAGAAAGAAAAGGGATATGTCTTGTTTCAATTATTCCAGCAGTAAGGATGTTCATGGGCAGCTTAATTATGGGGTCAAGAGCAGGAGTTGAAATTTATTATTTCCAGATGAAGTGTTAATTCTCTTCCTATATGTATAGTATACTGCCTGTCATTGTTATCACTGAATATGGAAGCAGAACATTTTTTGTTGATTTCAGAAAAATTAAGGGACAGAAATTGATGATTTCCATTTCATCCTATTAATTTATTAATGAATGAAGGTATTATAGCTTATATTTTCATCATTGAAACCAGAAAATATCACTTCTTTCTTATTATGGGGAACAAATAAATTTGCTTCGGTTCAATAATAATTATCAAAAATCATGATATATCTATATGAGTTTTGAGTTATAATTTGTATATATCGATTGTAAATCAAAGAGTCTATTTTTAACTGATTATGATGATAAAGTTTACACTCAACTAGTGCATTAAACTAACAGAAAATGGAGCCTAAAGAAAACTAGTAAACCTTCAACAAATGGACATCTTTATTTCTCATGTTAATCAAGTAGTGTGGATATCTTTCCTTCTGCAGTTGAAGAAAGTTATTCTACAAGTTATATTTTAAATATTTTTGTTGTGTTAGCTATGTTCCATGCATCTTTCACCAACAAATCTGAAGGTTACATTGATTATTCAGGGATGGAATTAATGGAAGCAATGCATAGCCCTGTTATCCCCATGTATGCAGAATAGTAAAAATAAGTTACTTGTCTGAAGTTTGTTTGAAAGTTTGGGGGATGAGGAGAGATAGAGAAGACAGTTAGCTAGTTCCCTCTGACAGAAGCAAAAGCAGCAACGATAGCATCAAGTACTAGCTAATTCCTGTTTGACTTTACCGTGCTACTTCATTAATGGCATTGCAATGTTCCCTCTTCACACACCACTATTATTGCTCTTGCAATAACTGTAGCTGTACTGTAATTTTCCAGACTCCACATGGCTTTGTTCAATTCGCAAACAAGAAGACGAAGATTGATAATGAATGATGTAACAAGTTCACTGTTGGGTCAGTCTGTTTTTCTTAAAAAAAAAAAAAAATTGATTTCCAAAGTTGATTGAGGCCTCCTCACATTCGAGGACTGGACTTGGTCCATGAGACTTGGATCCAAACAGAGGTCCATTTGTATTGAGGAATGAGGATGTATCCGAACAAAAGTAATATGGTTGACGAAATAATAGGTGCGGTTAGTAAAGAAGCAAAGCCAATTATAAAAGGAAAAGGTATAACCATATATATAAATAACAAATCCAAAATTAATAAAATTTAATTTTCAATACAATAAACCAAAACCTTTTTGTTTTGTGTTCGTTGGAGGTTGTTGTCCCTTTTAATACCCTAAACCCTAACAGTATTTTTCCTCGACTCCCTCTTCTGATATAACATTCAAAATGCTTTTACTTTTCTTCCAAAATCTGAAAAGTGCTTCAAAATGTATCCACGTTTAAAACATGCAACCGACATATGCTTAGGTTGTTATATGTCCTTATTCCTTGTTCTTGTTCTCTATTAACAGGATTAAATGTTGGTTCAGGAATACGAATATCCCATTATTAATTAATGTCGACATCCATGCGAAGACCTTACTATGCGTAGAGACAGATAAAAAAGAGGGTTATTGTTATGCCTAAAAAGTCAAGGCTGACGTGGACTCTCGTCAGTAAGAGCCAATCAGAATTCAGGGAGGCTTTCTATCGTCCAGACGTTGCCACATCGCGCAATGACAGAAGAGGTATGGTTTTTGTTAGTGCAGCAAGTGAATGTCAGGCTTGCGAGTGGCTAGAGATCGTCCACCTGCCCAAGCCCTACACAATTTGAAGATATTTCTCGTGCAGATAACTAATGAGATGCAAGGGAGGACTTGCACGACACCTATCCACTTGCAGACTTGTAATCATTACCTTGAATTCTTCCACTATAAATAGATGACTCTTCTCTTATCTACGGGATTGGCTTATCTTAGTCTGAAACAGCATACTCTCTCTCTCTCTCTCTCTCTCTCTCTCTCTGTGTATTCTCTCTAGATTGTAACTCAGCTCGCTACACGCGACCTGACTGTATTCATCTATTAATACAACAACAATGGACGTAGGATTCGCTTTTGAGCATCCGAGCTACTTTAAAAATCGTCTTTTGTTCACTCTCTTGCTACACATTTCCGTATCATGTGTAATTGCTAAGCCCGCTTAGCACTTTGCATGTGCGAGTCGTTGGTGTCAAAATCAAGCATCAACAGTTTGGCGCTAGAAGGAGAGATTGATTTAGTATCTGCTTTTCATCAGAAACCTTTGACTAATCGGTCCTACCCATCAGCAAATGGCTCCCGGTTTCGAAACTGAGTTAACCGACTTTAACAATGAGGAAATCCCCTA